>NC_090309.1:62218602-62843602 GCF_039906515.1 Pseudorca crassidens | reverse complement strand
AAGAGTTCCCAGAAGAGGTGTTGTCCAAGAAATCTTTAGCTTTCCTAGACAAAGAATTAGACTATGAGACCAGTGCTTGGTCTATTTTCAGTTAACCCCAAATGAACAAGGAATTTTCAGAAGTAATACCAAACTGACATGACAAAACAGAACTATTTTTACTTCATATTAGTTGCTGTGGATTGAATACTGTCCCGCCAAAAGATGAGTTCAAGTCCTATGCCCTGTTACCTGTGAACATGACTTTATTTGGAAATAAGGTCTTTGCAGATGAAATCAAGTAAAGATGAGATCATACTATATTAGGGTGGACCCTAATCCTTATAATAGAAGAATTTGGTATCCTTATAATAGACCGGTATCCTTATAACAGAAGAATTTGGACACAAAACACAGATGCATAGGGAGAACACCATATGACAATGGAGACAGAAATTGGAGAGATACATCTGCAAACCAAGGAATACCACCAAAGCCAAGGACGGTCAGCAACAACCAGAAGCTAAGAAGGCTTGGAAGGACTATTCCCAAGAGCTATCAGAGGAAGCACGGCCCTGCTGATACCTTGATTTCAGACTTCTAGCTTCTAGAATTGTGAGGCAATAAATTTCTGTTATTTTAAGCCACCCAGTCTGTGGTAATTTATTATGGCAGCCGTAGGAAACTAATACATTAGCTATGGCACAAAAAATAATATGGCAGTACAATAATATTCCTAGGGCTAAATAAAATAATACATAAACCTATTCTTTGTCAAGGTAAAGCATTCTTTACCTTCTCCCTGAAATATGAGGTAATGTACATTAAAACAAGGGGCAAGTAATATTTTTTTGCAAGTAATAATTTTAAATTACCCTCTTGCTAAGCAATATTAAGTACTACACTGACAGAGAAAAGGCAACATATATTTTTAACTAACATCTAACTCCCACCACAAGCAAAACATTTAAATAATATTTGTTGTAAAACTTACCTCTGCACTTTTCAGAGATTTCAAAAGATTATTTACTGTTTCTGGAAATGCACTGCCTAACATTCTCCCCATTTTTTCATAAAATGCTCCAACACAAGCCACTGCAGCCCTGTAAGAAGTGACATTTTCACCAGTCACTGTTCAGATTAATAATTTTATAGTATTTTTCTTATTTTCAGAAATCAATTTGTATTTGTGCAGGACACTTTTGGCCACAAATCCTTAATTTTCAAGAACACCTTGTTGATTCTTGGCTATCATCAAAAAGTCTACAAATAATAAATGCTGGAGATGGTATGGAGAAAAGGGAACCCTCCTACACTGTTGGTGGGAATGTAAACTGGTGCAGCCACTATGGAAAACAGTATGCAGGTTCCTTAAAAAACTAAAAATATAGCTACCATATGATCCAGCAATCCCACTCCTGGGCATATATCCTGAAAAGATGAAAACTCTAACTCGAAAAGACAGAGGCACCCAATGTTCGTAGCAGCACTATTTATAATGGCCAAGACATGGAAACAACCTAAGTGCCCATCAACAGATGACTGGTTTAAGAAGATGTGGTGTAAATATACAATGGAAAACTACTCATCCATAAAAAAGAATGCAATATTGCCATTTGCAATAATGTGGATGAACCTAGAGAATATCATACTAAGTGAAGTAAGTCAGACAAAGATAAATATTATATGATATTACTTATATATGGAATCTAAAAAATAATACAAATGAACCCAATAGACAAAACAGAAACAGACTCACAGACACAGAAAACAAACTTATGGTTACCAAAGGGAGAAAAGCGGGGAGGGGGATAAATTAGGAGTATGGGATTAGCAGATACAAACTACTATACATAAAATAGATAAGCAACAAGGATTTACTGTACAGCATAGAGAACTCTATTCAATATATTGTAATAACCTATAATGGAAGATAATCTGAAAATTATATATACATATAAAGCTGACTCACTTTGCTGTATACCTGAAACTAACACAATATCATTAATCAACTATATTTCAATTTAAAAAAATTTTAAAAAAGAATACCTTCTTTATTCTGTATAATTGTAACAGATACTATGGATAATCAAATTGTATTCTTGTTAGGAAAATAAGAGAATAAACATATATTTACATAACGAATCATACCCATCCTTTGGAAAGAAACCCAACCTTTCCTTTTGAGGACTTTCCAAATTATGTTCATCCACAATGATCCCTCTCTTCTTTCATTATACGTAAAATGTCAACCACTCATTCTGACAAAATTATATCGTTTCCTGTGTTGCAACTTGACAATTTTATATGTCTATATCTTATCCTGCCCTGCCAACGGAAATGTAAAGTCCAGAAACAGAGGTGGTTATACATTTTTGTATTACTCACAGTGTCTGCCTCTTAATATATAAATAATAATAAGCAATTACTTGTAAAATTTAATCTAAATGGGTTTAACAGAACAGCTGACAACATAGAAGAAGAAATGTAACAGCAGCCCATCTCTTCCCATGGTAGGGAAATCACCCTACCATCACTCATGTAAACAGTAAATAAGTGAATAGCTCTGAGCTTAGCTTAGCGGCAGGAGCTGGGCATAAAGGTGTAGCCTCTGGAGTCTGGCACATCTGTACCTAAATCCTAGAACATGTCACACAATAGCTGTGTGTCCTGAGCAAGTTACTCTGAGGCTGAGAGAGATTAAATATAGTTTACTATCGTACAAGCAATTAACAGCAGAATCAGAGAATCGACCTTCACTTCTTTGACTCCAAATCCCATGTTTTTTTCAATACTCTATAGGCTGATAACAAAGCTAAAAATGACTGAGGTCACATGCCAGAATATATTAGTGAATTCCTAAATAGAACCCATGAATCCACTGGAAATACGTATGAATAATATGTAATAAAGTCTACTTAGCCTGAACTATAAAATTACGTGTGGATTTGCCAAGTGGCAGAGAACTAAATCACAAAACTATTACATAGCTTCAAACTCCAAAATAAACTGGAAAACACTAATACACTCTAATCTCTTCTAAAACTTTTGAGAGCTACATCTATCCCAAACAACACAAAACTTAATCACAACATATCTATGAAGTTGAAAACAGACCTAAAAATCAATGTCTGGGTTCAGAATACTTTCTCCATTTCCTCTAAGCTATGATACTGGTCCTGGCTCCTTGAATGTTGGTGTTCTCAAGTTGTATCCTTGCTATCTTCTCTTCTCACACAGTATTACAATACTCTTCCTAGGTAACTTTATCCATACTAAAGGGTTCAGCCTACTCTAAAATCTTCATTCTCTACTCACCAAAATGACATTCTCAGCTCAGGTCTCTGAAATCCAGACCAGGATTTCCAACTGCTTACTACATACTGTCACTTGGATATTCCCACTTGGACTCCAGATTCAGCATGCCCAGAATTGGACTCATCATTTTCCCCTCAACTTATTCCCCCCACTATTTTGTATCTTTCTGTAAGCACTGTATATAAGGTATAAATAAGCCACTTCTGTTTCCAATTATCAGTTTCCTTTGTCTAGAAAATAGGTTAGCAAACCACAGCCTGCAGGCCAAATCTGGCCCATCATCCAGCCTGCCACCTGTTGCTGTAAATAGTTTTATTGGTACGCAGCTGTACTCATTTATTTACATACCAGCTATGGCAGAGTTGAGTAGTTGCAACAGAGATGATACCCCATAAAGCCAGAACTATTTACTATCTGGCCCTTTCCATAAAATTTGCCAGTCCATGACCTGTCACATCCATCTTCCCCTTTTCCCATCTTAACTCCTTACTTGACTCATTTCCATATTTCCTCCTGGATGGTTGATCTTTGGCTGATGCTTCTTTAAGAAGGCTTTGTTGACACTGCTCTCCCGTCACACCACAGCTAAGTTTATTCAGGTGTTACTTTCCCGCCCACAACACTCCTCACTACTATAATAACTCCTGATTTTCTTATTTGACTCTTTCACAGGATGCGTCCCTACGCCATTATCCTCAAAACTTGCTCTCAAAATGTCTGCCCTTGACCCAGACCACAGGTATGGGCTTGAAATTGGGTCAAGCTCTTAATTTAGGAGTCAGCAAACTTGCAGGCAAAATGGTCTCTGTCTCAGGTACTCAGTTCTGCCATTTAAGCGTGAAAGCAGCCACTGCCTAAATGAAGGAGCATGTCTGTAATTCTAATAAACTTCATTTACAAAATAGGTGGCAAGTTGGATTTGGCCTGTGGGCTATAGTTTGCCCATTCCTGCCTCAATCTCATCACCCAGAAAATCTTTACTTTTCTTTCCATCCCAGCCAAGAATATTATCTCCTCCCAAAATTACCAAAAACCCCTGTGCAAATTGCTGACATCATACCAATTCTCTGTAGTTTGCTAAAAGTCCCAGGGGCAATGGAGCACATGTTGAAATAGAACTCCTTTCCCAGACCTACTTAGAGCTTTTATTGTCAGCAGCATATCTCAGGTTCCATCTACACAGGGGTCTTTATGATCAGCAGGCCCTTATTAAGATAAATTACTCTGAAAAAACAAGTTTCAAAGGTCAATCTCAAAGTAAGTACTTACAGTTTTGTTGGTAAGTAGGCTGCAGTGTCATCTTTATTTCTGATAATGTCATTACATTTATCAAGTGTTTGAAAAACAGTGAAAGTATCTCCAATGCTATAAAGGGCTGCAAGATTTTTAGCTAACAATTTTCGCGTAGGTGGTCCAGGTGAACTACTTATTAATCCAGTTAATTGTTCAACAAGTTTTTTCTGTTTTTCCTTTACATCAGTCTGTTATAAAAAAATAAAGATCATCAGTTTTTTTCTTATACATAATTTTGTTATCTTTTAGTGAAAATTTAAAAATACTTAACAGTAACGGCACTCTAATAATTAAAATCTATATTACTTTAGGTATAAAACCATAAATGAGAATTTTCAAGATAAGGAAGAGTTCAGTAAAAAAAATGAACCGTTCTTTCCTAGATTAAATATTCTCCTCATTCTCCTCCAATTCCACAAAGTTAGCTGCCAATAAAAGTGACTACTCTATATCCAAAAAGTTTCCATGCTGACTTATTAAAAATTAAAACCAACAGTCAGTCAAAGGATGTAAAATATTGGGTGTATGGACAATTGACATCTTAGAACTCAGCTAGGGTCCCCTGTAAAAGCAAAGTCAGTAGTTCATAGAGTTATAGGTCAGTAAAGGAAACCAAAAGAAACTCTGAAGAGCTCTAGGCAACAGAAGAAATATTCAGATCTACTCGTAATCAATGCTAGGAATTCATCCATCCATTAAAGAAATACTTACTGTACACTTATATGCCATGCACTATTCTAGGTACTGGGGTGCAAATGCAAGAGTGATTACAATAGACAGTCTCTGCCCTCATGAAATTTACATTCTAATGGGGAGAAACAGAGTTTACCAAATAAACAAATGAATACTGTGAGTTCTTCCTGTTTTATACAGATTAGTAAGAAAAAGGCATCTCTGAAAAGAAGTGAAGATGTGAGTTATGCAGATATCTGGGAGAAGAACATTCCAGGCAGGCAACAAGTACAAGGGCCTTGAGGTGGGAGCATACTCAGCATGCTTGAGGACAGCAAGAAGCCAGTGTGGCCGGAGCAAAATAAGACAGAGGAAGTAGCAGGAGATGAAGTCAGAATGATAGAAGGGAGCAGGTCATGCAATGCCTCATACACCATTGTAAGAACTTTGTATTTTATTCTCAGTGAGAGTCTGAGGCAGAGGAGGGACACGATTAAATGCTTTAACAGGGTCTTTCTGACTATTGAGCTGAGGATACTCTACAAGGTACATGGCTGGAAGCACGGTGAGCACTTAAGTTGTGGCAATAATCCGACAAGAAATGAGGGTGGTAACAATGGAAATAATGTGAAGTAACTGAATTCTGGATATATTTAGGGGAGAGAACCAATATGATTTGCTGATAAATATGATGTGGAGTTTGAGAAAAAGAAGGAAGTGAAGAATGGCTCTAAGATTTATGACCTGAGCAACCAGGATTATACGGTCATTTCCTGAGATAGAAAGCACTGGGGCAAGGATAGGTTTGAGACAGTGAAATCAAGAACTTAGTTTTAAATATGTTAACTTTGAGATGCTGTTTAGATATTCAAGAGAAAGAGGTGGAGTAGCTAGTTGGATATCCGGTAATCATTACTACATAGATGGCAGTAAAAATCATGAGATTAGATGATATCACTGAAGGATTAAGATGGGTTTTTTTTAAAAAATAAAAATAAAAAAAGAGTGCCCAGGACTGAGAAAGAGCCAGCAAAAGAGAATGAGGAATAACTAGTGAAGCAGGAGTAGAATTAAAAGCAAATAGTGTCTTGGGAACCACAAATAGGAAAAACTTCACACCAACTGTGCATCAACAGTAATGATAACAATTTATTTTTTAATTTGGGTAAAGGGTGTACAGATGTTCATATTATTATGCTTCATAATTTGGATATACTTTTTATATACTCTTTTGTATTTTTCAATTTCACAACAAAAAAAGATATTTTGTGCTTTAAGATAGAGGATCAGCTATGTCAAAAGCTGCTGACAGCTCCATTAAAACAGAATACTGACTGTTGGTTTGGGCAATACAAGATCTGTTTCCGTGTAATGGAGGCAACAAATACCCAGCTGGAGTGGGTTTAAGAGAAAACAGAAACTTCTAGTTAAAGACTGTAAATGAATCCATGCATTAACTCTGTCTCTCCAGAAACTAAAAGTATACTAAAGGGCAACCAAAAAAAAAGCACCAATATAAAAGGGCAAAGAAAACAGAAAAAGAATCAATGCAAAATATAGAAGCCAGGTATCCTCAATATGGAAAGTTAAGAAGAGCCCCAGCTTCCAACAGAGGACTCCTGAAAAGCTCATGTTTGTTCGTTGTTGCTCTTGTTTTGAGGCCCTAAATGCTTATGGAAGAGACAGTAAAGTTGTGCCTAGAAATGGAAGGAATGGTTGAGAGTCTATTTAAGAAGCTGTAAGACTCCCACATCTCTCTCCTCCATCCTGAACTCAGTGAGCTCGGGCACAACTGTGGGCTGGGAAAACTGCACTGAAAACAGGGGGATTAAGTAAAAGTTTAGACACTGAATGTTGAAGTCCCCAGCCTTCTCCCCCAAATCCTAGAACCTAGGCAGCTAGTCATGTACCCTAGGACACTAGAGTAAAAAAGTCTCTTATAGGGAATGACTAGCTCAGAAAACCCTAAAGGGGTTCCTCAAAGAATTGGACTAGTCTATGGCGAAGCACACTTCACCCTGACTAGAAAACTTTTACTACTCACTCTAAAATTTGAGCAGACTGCCAAATTTTCCTCAGATGTTTGAAGAAAGCATCTAATTTTAAAGACAGCATCTAATTTTAAAGACAGAAAATAAACACACAAATAATGAAAAGTAACTTGGGTGAAAAGATTGTGAAGGAAGAAGGAAAAAGAAAGAAAAGCCTATTATTAACTCTTCAGAGAGACAAGTGAAGATACTGGAATTGCTACACAGCACTGAGGGACCACTTGATGTTGGAGATAATGAATTTAAAGTGACAGCAGTCAGGGCTTCCCTGGTGGCACAGTGGTTAAGAATCTGCCTGCCAATGCAGGGGACACGGGTTCAAGCCCTGGTCCGCGAAGACCCCACGTGCCGCGGAGCAACTAAGCCCATGCGCCACAACTACTGAGCCTTGCTCTAGAGCCCGCGAGCCATAACCACTGAGCCCGAGTGCCACAACTACTGAGCCTGAGCTCTAGAGCTCGTGTGTCACAACTACTTAGCCCGTGTGCCACAACTACTGAAGCCTGTGTGCCACAACTACTGAAGCCCGTGCACCTAGAGCCCATGCTTTGCAACAAGAGAAGCCACCGCAATGAGAAGCCCGTGCAAGACCCAATGCAACCAAAAATAAAAATTAAAAATAAATAAATTTATTTAAAAAAAAGAAGTGACAGCAGTCATATAATCATGTTTTTCTCCACTCACATTCAGATGTCCAGGTAGAAACATAAAGTCTCTATCCAGGCAATAAGCTGGATTTAAACGAGGTTTGGGTTTTGCCACAGGATAGAAAAGGACAGACAAATTCTTACTACAGTACAGTGTAATATTCTCAAGTTCCACAAATGACCTACAATCTCCAAAACATAATGTGTTTTCTTACAAATCATGTACACATAATAGTCTTTATATATGTTAACCCAGCTAGAAAAAAAAGTAATACCATACCTTGTTGGCAGCAACCAAGACTTTATCAAGAAATCGCAACCATTCAAAGATAAAAACTGGTCTCTTCGCTTCAGTGATTTGAGCCAAAGCGTCTTCATTCAGCAATAAACTGTGGGCTAACTCCATTACTGAAGTTTTAATTTCACACCTTAAATAAACAATTTTAAAATACTTGTAAGAACTTGTTAATATTAAAAGTCAAACTTAACAAATGTAATCACTAAGAAATGAAAAATAAGGCTTTACTTCTCATTTCATTTGGAGGAAACTTACATAACTTCCTTGAGGCAAAACCTGAGAACCTAATTTTAAAGGATAAGGGTGCAAACAAAAACAAAGGAAAGTCATGCTTGGTGAGGAAGAATGAAGAATGGGTTCAACGGAAAATTAAGATAAATATTGCAAATAAGGCATTATTCCAGAAGGAAAATGCCTAGCAAAATACGTCATTAACCCATTCCATAAACGGGAAAACTGAAGCACCGAGATCAAACACCAGCCGGGCCTGACAACCCATCCTCCTTTTTCCTCTTCCACTGCTCGGTGCACAGCACCCTTCCGCTTCCCCTGCTGCACCTGCCCCAGGAGGAGGTCAAAACGTCCCAGCAGACAGATCCCACACTGGAAGGCTCCGAGAGTCTTCCTACGGGGATGAGGTGGCGGCGGGAGGCCAGGTCCCCGCGGCCGAAGCTTCAGCTACAACGCCGGGCGGTCCAGGAACGCAGCTGGCAGAGGCCGCGCGCACTGCAGGTCCGGGTAAACCGGCTATCTGGAGGAAGGCAGCGCAGCGCCGGGCCCGAGGCCGTGTCAGGCCTCGGCCGGGTCACCCGGTCTGTCAACCCCAGGAGGCGGCGACTCGGAACCAAGTCCGGCGCCTGAAAAGGGCAAATGTTCATTACGAACTCGAATTCCGTCCCCAGACCTCTGACAACCTAGTGGGGGCCTTGGTGTGTGTGCGCGCGCGTGTGTGCGTGTATGTGTGTCAACGTGCACGCTACGGTGGCGGACGGGTCGGCCTTACCTCCTAGTCTGGCAAAGGTAGACGAGCCGAGCTCCGCGTCTAGAAGAAGCCGCTAAGGGACCCGGATGCCCCGCCTCCCACACTTCTCCCAGCCGGAAGCGCGAGGAGAGCGCGTGCGCGGAAGGCTGATCCTGCGCAAGCGCACTTAACCACGTCCGCCTGGCCCCGCCTGCCTCCGATTTCCAATTGACACTGGCCGCGGAAACTCAGGTGGGAGCGAAGGCCCAGAGGTCCCGCGCAGGTTGGTGAGCGTCTGCGCAGCGCTAGCTTTCGCGAGCTGGCCTGGGGAGAGTACAGCTGCCAGGTAAGGAGCTGTGGGCGCCTGGTGAAATGATGAAGGGCGGTGATCTGTGCACTGGCTGTGACTACCCATCACACCATCACCAATATTCCCACCCGTGAGTGGTCGCGTCTGTGGCACGCTTGCACCTGGGAGGGGCGCGACAGGGAAGGGATCAGCGGCCCCTGAGAGGAGTGTTTGGGTCTGACGCGCTTCTTGTCACCTTTCTACTGTACATCCAACTACTTAGTCCATCTCTCCACTTGGATGTGTAATGGGACTCTCAGTACATGTGAAGCAGCACTCTTATTGCCACCTCCCTGTCCACTATCTGCCAAAAAACAAAACAAAAACAAAACCTGATGCTACAGTCTAACCGCTCTCAAAAACTGGTAACTCCATTCTTCCAGGTATTCAGACCAAAAGCCTTTTAGTAATCCTTGACATCGATCTTTCCCACCCCGCCGCCAATCCAGCAGCAAATCCCGTTACCTCTATCTTCAGAATATACCCAGAATCCGATCATTTCTCACCACTTACACTGCTGTCACTGTGATCCAAGCCACCGTCATTCTGCCAGGATTATCACCTTGTGAAGTTTATCCTTATCCTTATGGGAACAGATGATGCTAAAGTATAGTGTACCCATAAAAAGGGGGTTTAAAAAACCTGTAACCCCTCTGCATAGCACTTTAGAGCTAAGTAGTTCCCTTAAAAATAATCGAATCCTATTTGCAGTAGAAAGAGCTCTGAGACCTGGATTTTTTGTGGTGTTGAGCAAGTCATTTAGCCATACTGAGTCTTAATTAAAGCAGGACTAACTGTCCGTACCTTACAGAGTGGTTAATGGTAATTAAATGGGATAAAAATGTTTGATACACTCGGTAGGTGCTAGATCATTATATATAAAAATACTGTTATTACAAATGAAGAATCTGAGGTTTAGAGACAGTGGGTGAATTACCACAAGTGCTGGATATAATCTTACATACTTTTAACTTATTCTATTATAATAAAAGGAAAATTAGGCAAAACTAAGCTGTAATGTTTAAGGATGCATGTGTGGGTGATGAAACCATAAGGAAAAGGAAGTGACTGGAAGGCGTGTGACAGGGTAGGGGACAGGGAGGGCTTCTGGGGGGCTGACAAGGTTCTATCTGCTGATATGGGTGATGATTTCTATTATCTTTTGCTGTAGAACAAATTATTCAAGTTTAGCAACTTGAAATAACTATAATCGTTTATTATCTCACAGTTTCTGTGGGTCAGGAGTTTGTTAGTGGTTTAACTTAGCTTGGAATTTAAGAAGTTGTAATGGGGACTTCCCTGGTGGTCCAGTGGTTAAGACTCTGTGCTTCCAGTGCAGGAGGCGTGGGTTCGATCCCTGCTTGGGGAACTAAGCTCCCACATGCCGCACCACGTGGCCAAAAAGTAATAAACAATCAAAAAATTAAAATTAAAAAAAGAAGTTGTAAGGAAGATGCCAGCCCACAGTGAGCATCTGAAGGCTTGACTGGGGCTGGAGGATCCATTTCCAAGGTGACTCACTCATGTCACTCCCAAGTTTGTGCTTGTTGTCAACAGGAGGCCTCAGTTCCTCCTGAGTGGACTTCTCCATAGATCTGCTTAAATATCCTTACTATATAACAGCTGACTTCCTTCAGAGGGAGTGATCTAACTAACTTCAGAGTTAGAGTGATCTAAGAGCTGTAGTGTCTTTTGTGACCAAGAAGTCACACTCCACCATTTCTTCAATATTCTGTTGGTTACATAAGTCAACCCGTTCACTGTGGAAGGATGTTGAAAACCAAGAGGTAAAAATCACTGGGGGCCATCTTGGAGGCTACCACATGGTTACAAGAGTGTTTGCCTCATAAAAATGCACGAAGCTACACATTTATTTTATGCAGTTTTCTGTATTGATAGATTTACAAGAAGATTTTAAAAAAAGAAGACATGGCGACACAGGAAGAAAGTATTCCGTTACTACAAAATCAGAAATATAATTAAAGACCCTTCTTATCCTCATCATAGCTAAACACTGAGGATTTATGATGTTTGGGACACAGTGGTAGGCAGAGGGTATACAGGGGACTTATCTTTGTGGTTTACAGCCTAGTTGGGAAGATATACATTAAAAATATAAAAACCAGTACAGTAATACTGTTTTCATCCAATGTAATTGTCCAGACTCTTGGTTACAGTTGACAGAACCCCTGTTCAAACAAGCTTAAATAATGAGGAAACTTATCAGCCTGTGTAGCTGGGAAGAATGGTAGGTCATAGCATTAAAGAAAGAGCTGCAGGAATCAGGGCCTTGAGAACTAGGGTTGGAGACTCATTGCCTTTAGGCCTGTCTCTATCTGGCTTCATTCTGCAGAACAGGATCTCTTCGAATGACCAAGAAGATGGCCATCCACAGCCCAGCTTCACATACTTCCAGTTTAGAAACCCCAACAAAAAGAGCTTCTTTTCCCTGCGATCCATATATTCGTATCATTAGGGAAAGAGATGCTTACTTGCCCTGTTTAGGTCATCCCCTCGCCTTTGCTAGGACATAAGGTACTATAACTGGCCATCTTGTGCCCAAGAGAGTATATGGTACTAAGATTGCCACCTTCCACTAGAACCACAAGGAGGGCAGAAGGCCGGGTTTCCAAAGGGAAGGATGGTGAGCAGGCCAAAACAGCATATGTGCACTGCAACAAGTGACTCCACTTTTGTATCCAGGAACTGGACCAGCAGCATTGACAGCACCTGGGCGCCTGTTAGAAATGCAGGACCTCAAGCTCCAGCTCAGAATCAGACTCTGCATTTTAAGAAGATCCCAGGGCAATTCATATACACAGTAAAGTTTGAAGTGTACTTTATAATTACATGATTTTAACTACTTCGGATAGAAACTGTCCTCAAAAGTGTTTCCACATAAGTGAAGTGTTAACTATATCAAGTTACAAATGAACAGCTTGAACATAAAGTGCTGTGGAGAGAGGCCTGAAGTGGTCAGGACAGGCTTTTGTGAAGGAGGGTAGCCTAGGCCTAGGAGGAGGGAACTGTCTGTGGTGTGTTCAGAGGGCAATGAGAGAGACCATGTGGCGTGACTAATGAGTCCTAGAGGAGAGTCAGAGGTCAGATTATGAAGGATCTCTCTGGCTACCATGTGAAAATGATGGTTCCTCCACTGCCCACAGGGTAAAGTTTACAAAGGATTTGAAACTGGCAAGTAACATGTCCTGACATGTTTTTAAAAAACCACTCTGGAGAGGTTCTAGAGGATGGGTTGGAGGAGGAGAGGCCAAAGGCAATGAGACCAATTAGGAAGCAGTTGTAATAGTTCAGGTGAGAAAAAAATGCCTGAACGAAAGCAGTGGTCACAACTATAGGAAAAAATGCCTATGGGGGATAATACGGAGGAAGAGTTGACAGAGGTTTATAAGAGGTCAGGAAGGGGGAGATAGTGGTGACGTTAATTTGGAAATACAGGGATGAAGGAGGTCTTGGGAGGGGGAAGAGAATGAGTTGTTTGGATTATTGAGTTTGAGAGCTCCACCCAGAAGGATGTCAAAAGGACACTTGAATATGGAGTAGAGCTCTAGAGAAAGGTCATGGCTGGGAATGCATACAGGTTTATTTCCATTTTGGTAAACTGAAAATTAGTAATCGTTACTTTATCCTATTTGATTTGTAGATGGTTTTGCCATATGAAGCTGAAAATGGCAGAAGAGGAGGACTATATGTCTGATTCCTTCATTAATGTCCAGTAAGTAAATATGCACACTCCATGAAATGGTATGTGTAAGACATTAGTGGAGACTTTTCAGCAATGCCATTGATTTTATATGTTTTTATTTTTTATAAATTTATTTATTTAATTTATTTATTTTTGGCTGCGTTGGGTCTTTGCTGCTGCGCAGCCCCCTTCCAGCTGCAGTAAGCAGGGGCCACTACTCGCCGCAGTTTGTGGGCCTCTCACTGCCGTGGCCTCTCCCGTTTCGGAGCACGGGCTCCAGGTGAGTGGGGTTCAGTAGTTGTGGCATGCAAGCTCCAGAGCACAGGCCCAGCAGCTGTGGTGCACAGGCCCAGTCGCTCCGTGGCATGTGGGATCCAACCGGACCAGGGCTCAAACCCATGTCCCCTGCATTGGCAGGCGGACTCCCAACCACTGCGCCACCAGGGAAGCCCTAAGCAATGCCACTGATTTTAAAGGTGAGGTTGGAAGTTAGTCTTATTGCTTCATGGAAATACTTCCTACATGTCTATAGTACAAAGATACTAGAAATCTCTTCTTCCTTTTTAATGCTAGGTGTTTTTTTCCTGCCCTTGATTCTTTTTATTCCCCTTTTCCAAGGATATTTACTGTTTTACTTCATTTCATCTCATCGCGTCTTAATACCTGCTGTCCAGCTTTGCTTTTTATTATAGCCAACCTCTTAGAAAAATTAGTTTGAACCTACTATTTCTAATTTCTTCAACTCTGTACTTTTAGTTTCTTACAATATGGTACCAGCCTTCATCATTTTAACTAACACAGCCATTCTCAAAGGACATTGGTTATGTTCTAACAAAGATGCTCCTAGAGGTAGCACTGAAATATTAAGTAGTGTCAAGTGAGTAAGTGGCAAAGCTATGAGAAACTTGCATGTACTGGTCCAAAATAACCTTTTCCCTCATTCTTCAGAGAAGATATCAGACCAGGCTTGCCAATGCTGAGGCAAATCCGAGAAGCCCATCGAAAAGAAGAAAAGCAACAGGAAGCTAATTTGAAAAATAAGCGGAAGAGTTTAAAAGAAGAAGAACAAGAGAGACGTGACATTGGACTGAAGAATGCACTAGGCTGTGAAAACAAAGGGTTTGCTTTGCTCCAGAAGATGGGATATAAAAGTGGTCAGGCCCTCGGCAAAAGTGGTGAGTCACAGCCAGAAATAAACAGCTGTAATTTATTGATGAGTACCAGTGATGACTCTTTAATCTCTGTCCCTCTACACAGAAATTGAAACAACTTAAGCTTCCTAGGCTCTTACTGTTGCTGGCAAGCTTATGGAGAACTTCCATCTTCCCACATCCACTTTAGACATGTGCCATCAAGAGCTGTTTATCTGCCCAGCTCGGCCTCAAAGGCGCTAACAAGTGGGATGGACGAGGCTTACAATGGAGGCAGCAGCTAAGAATGGTGACAAGAGAAGGGTTAAGAAGTACAGTGGCCCAAAGGACAGTGAAGCAACATCGAAGATGATGGCAGGACTCTGCCCTGCTTGCTCTGTACCTGTGGCAGCTGCCTGAGTGACCCCTCAGCTGGAGAAGCTCAGTTCTCACCTCTCTTTTAGGAATGAGATTGCTTATTAAGAGATAGAGGCCATATACGTATAGTAGCTTCTGTAAGCTGTTTATCTCCTCTCCTCTCCTTTATTGTCATTGCTTTGACCTTCACCTCGCAAGGCTTTGCTCTCTCTTGTGGCTCCCACCCTCCTGGATATATATCAGTGTTTTCACTTCTTAAAATCCTTCCTACCTTGAGGTGGCGTTGCAGGCTGTGGATCAGCCTTATCGAGGACTAAGTATTTGAAGGCAAGGGTGGTAGTTGATTGTAGAGTATTGATGTTCAGTTACAGTTTTGAGTATCATTGAAACTGAAGGGGATAAGTATAGAACATTATAAAGTTGCATACTGCACCTGCCTGTAGTTTGAGGAAGAATTTCTGAAGTAGTTTGTGTTTTGTTCTCTATTTTTTTTTTTAGGAGACGGTATTGTTGAACCAATTCCTCTTAATGTCAAAACAGGTATGTAATTATTTTTGAGGCTATTTACCAATAATAACAACTTACACTTAAATTTAGCACATATATTTGCTTAATAAATACTTTTTTATGGTGGTACTGTTACAGTTCTTATCATAAGACACCCTCAGTAAAATGTTTCTTAGTTAAATTTCTAGACCTTTTAAACTAAAAATACAAGTTTTAGTCAGTATAAAATAAAATTTTAATCATAAAAATAGGGGAAAAAGTGTTGTAACCATTAACAACACAAAGCTATTTTTGTCCACTGAGTGTCCTAAAAGTATCCTGAGACAGATGTATCCATTAAATGTTTTTCTTAATACTTTGGACAAATTAAAGAGAAAAAATATATACTTTATTTGTTCAGCATATTTATATGTAAGTATGACAGTTGATACTGTTTTCCCAATTTGAAAAAAATGTGTATAGTATTACCATCTTATTAGATCAGACCAATGATCTTTGTAAAAATCAAATTATGTGTTTGGGTTAAAAAAAATCTCTAGTGTTTTCTCCCATCCTTCTTATCAAATGATTTTGAGTGACTGTACTCAAATTAGAATTGCATTTAATCTGTAAGTATTTAGGGAATTCCCTGGCAGTCCAACAGTTAGGACTTGGCGCTTTCACTGCCTAGGGCTCGGGTTCAATCCCTGGTTGGGGAACTAGGAACCCACAAGCCGCAAGGTGTGGCCAGAAAAAGAAATTTTAAGTTGTCATGTTTTGAAATATAAAGTCAGTACATTTCTCATCAGTGTTTCCTGTTTGAGCAGGAAAAAGTGGCATTGGTCATGAGGCATTACTAAAACGGAAAGCAGAGGAAAAATTGGAAAGCTACAGAAGAAAGATTCACATGAAAAAAGAAGTTGAAGAAAGAGCTGCAGAACAGTTTCGGTATTTTAGCAGTTTATAGTTTCACCTTTTCTTTATTGTGGTATGTTTTCTGGTACTTGGACATATAAAATGGATGAAGAGAGCACAGACCTCTAGTGTACTATTTTTTTTCTTTGAATCAGAATGCGACTTAAAAATAAGCAAGATGAAATGAAGCTAGAAGGAGATCTTAGAAGAAGCCAGAGAGCCTGTCAACAGTTGGATACTCAGAAGGTAAGTCTTTTACCTGCTTTCAGTTTGGTAAAGTGTTTTGGCACCCAGTGTGATTTGCTGTGTATTTTTATTGTTAAAAAGAGAGAGAGAAAGAGAGAACTCCAAGCCTGGTGTATCTACCCACTAAAGCTTTCATTTAAGATGCATTATTGATCTATGATAACTGATACTCATAATAATGACTTGTTCTCTGCAGGAACCTGAGTAGTCTGAATTATCCTCTATGGGTAAATTACCATTTTTACACTTAACTGTTCTCCACTTATTTGAATATTGATTACTCAGGGCTATTATGTGTGGAAATTCTGTTCACCAGGATATTCGGTTAACCAGAATAGCCTATTTTCAGTCCATATCCAATACCATATGTGTCTCTAACTAGTAAAATCATGGTAGACTACTATCTAGTTCAGATTTGAATGGTTCTTAAAATTCAATTTTTGATTTGATTTCATTTCTTTTTTATTTTGATGGTTCAATTACCATCAAAATAAAATAACTTCATTTAAAGTCTCAAAAATGGAGGGCTTTGGACTTCCCTGGTGGTGCAGTAGTTAAGAATCCACCTGCCAATGCAGGGGACATGGGTTCGAGCCCTGGTCCGGGAAGATCCCACATGCCGCAGAGCAACTAAGCCCGTGCTCCACAACTACTGAGCCTGTGCTCTACAGCCCATGAGCCACAACCACTGAGCCTGTGTGCTACAACTACTGAAGCCTGCACGCTCTAGGGCCCGTGCTCCACAACAAAGAGAAGCCACCGCAATGAGAAGCCCGCGCACCGCAATGAAGAGTAGCCCCGCTTGCCACTAGAGAAAGCCCGCCTGCAGCAACAAAGACCCAACACAGCCATAAATAAATAGATAGATAGATAGATAAAAGTGGGGGGCTTCCCTGGTGGCACAGTGGTTAAGAATCCACCTGCCAATGCAGGGGACACGGGTTCAAGCCCTGGTCTGGGAAGACCAACATGCCGCAGAGCAACTAAGCCCGTGCACCGCAACTACTGAGCCTGTGCTCTGCAGCCTGCGAGCCACAACTACTGAGCCCACATGCCACAACTACTGAAGCCTGCGTGCCTAGAGTCCGTGCTCCTCAACAAGAGAAGCCATTGTAATGAGAAGCCCAAGCACCACAATGAAGAGTAGCCCCGCTCACCGCAACTAGAGAAAGCCCGCCCGCAGCAACGAAGACCCAACGCAGCCAAAATAAATAAATTTATTTATTTTAAAAATAAATAAATAAAATAAAATAAAGTCTCAACAATGGGGACTTCCGTGGTGGTGCAATGATTAAGAATCTGCCTGCCATTGCAGGGGACATGGGTTCAATCCCTGGTCCGGGAAGATTCCACATGCTGCAGAGCAACTAAGCCCGTGAGCCACAACTACTAAGCCTGTGCTCTAGAGCCCGTGAGCCACAACTACTGAAGCCTGCGTGCCTAGAGCCGGTGCTCCTCAACAAGAGAAGCCACCGCAGTGAGAAGCGCTCGCACCGCAAAGAAGAGTAGCCCCCGCTCACCGCAACTAGAGAAAGCCCACTCGCAGCAACGAAGACCCAATGCAGCCAAAAAAATAAATAAATAAATTTTTTTAAAAAAAGAATAAAAAAGTTTCCTTCAATTAAAAACAAAAGTCTCAAAAATGTTTGTAAAATTCCCTTCATATGTAAATAGATTGCTGGAAACAATCTCTCTTTTCTCTATTTCCATAGGACATTATTTTGAATATGTGTCGTGATACTGAAGATTTCCTCACTGATATGTATCATTTTATACCCATTAAGCTACTTATACCCATAGCTTCTTTTCCCTACTAGATTGTCAGCACCTGGGAGGCAGTATTCTAACTGGGTTTTGCATCCCCATAGTTCATAGTGCTTTACTCTTAAAGCAGCACTCAGTAAATATTTAATTGAGAGAATGAATTCATGTTGACAGGAGCATACTTGTGATAGAGTTATGTTTAGCTGTGTTTAATTGGGAATAATTCTACATTTTCAGAATATTCAGGTTCCCAGGGAGGCATGGTACTGGTTGAGGCTTGAAGAGGAAACTGAAGAAGAGGAAGAGGAAGAAAAAGAACAAGATGAAGATGAATATAAGAGTGAAGACTTAAGTGTATGTGTTGGGACCAGTTCTGTAAGCCGTCTGTCTCAGCCTTGGCACGATTAACATTTTGAACTGGGCAGTTGTTTGTTGTCGGGGGCCGTTCTGTGCATTGTGAGATATCTGAGAGCATCTGTGGCCTCCACCCACCAGATGTCCATTGCACTTCCCCCTTGTGACAATGGAAAACGTCTTCAGACATTACTACATTTTCCCCCGAGGGGAAAAAATCACCCCTTGAGAACCACTGCATTACAGGTTTATTTCATGAACCCCAGAGCAAAACTTAATATAATTTTCCCCGTTAGCTTCAGTCTACCCTCTCACCTCAGTTTTAGTTTGGATGATGGATTAGCCGCAAATGTAACTTATGTTAATTTCTACCTTGTTTCCTGCTGAACTCCTGGAAGTGATTCTGAGTACCTCCCTCCCCCACCCACAAACAAAACAAAGCAAAAAGACACAATTCAAAGGAAGTAGAGATTATTCAAGAAAAGAATACACATTTCTATGGTTACTTTGTATAAAAGAGTATGTAGGAGACGTTCACAATTTGAAAACCGTATGTTCCACTTAACTGGGAGACCATTGATGAGAACTTTAGTGGTAGAGAGAGACAGTTTCAGCCAGATTTGTTGAAAGTAGAAGGGGTCTTTAAAGGATGCTTATTCTAATAGAGCCAGCCAAGATCTATTGTTGAAATGTTAACAAGGGGTCTCTGTTGTGTCTGACAGATGTGAAAATAGGGTAACTGGTAAACTGGGACATGTTCTAATATATTCTGCCCTTGACACCTCTCCTAACTGGTTGAGCGTGTAGTAGAAGATTTAGGGCCTTAGGGTAATTCAGCATGATCTGAGAGACCCGAAAACCAAGATTCTGTTCAATGTGAACTATTAATATGCTTGTATCCTATACCTAGGTACTGGAAAAATTACAAATATTGACTAGTTATTTAAGAGAAGAACATCTGTATTGTATTTGGTGTGGAACAGCCTATGAAGGTAAGAAGATACTTTATACTTTTTAAAAATATTGAGTACAAACACAAAACATTGATTTTAGCTTTGATTTTTTATGAAAGTCACATTTCCCATAGACAATGGAAATTTTTTTATTCCCTCCAAATGGCCATGTTGGATGAATGCTTTAAAGAAATAGTGGACAAAGAAATAATTGAGGGTTGATTAAAGGTGCTTTTAACTTTTCAGAAACTGAATGTGCAGAAGGGAATTTTTCAGTCTTCTATTTCAAAAGAAATAGAGTTTTTAATCACTTCAGGATGTTGAATTTTTTTCATGCTTTATTTTTCATGACTCTTCAGCTACCTGAAAAATATAGTAAATTTTTAGAACTAATTTTTTTGTATTTAGGTAGAATACTATCCCTGAACCATAAAAATCAGAATGTTGAAATCCACTCCATTGTTTTTTCATTGTAAGGAAAGAAGTGGTTTAAAATGCGTCAAATGTCTTAACAGACACAAGTGCTTTCTCTTCTAACACACTTGCCCAAGTCAGCTTTGCTAACTTGAATTTAAGGACTTTGTACATGAGAGGTGAAGAATTTTGAGTTATTGTTGTATCTTTTCCTGGTTTGTTTAGCAGAGTAAGAAGCAAACACAGCTACAAAATACATGTCATGTTGAAATAATTTTCTAGAATAGTATACTATGCAATTTGTATTAATTGTTCCTTTTCCTCGCATAAATTACAGATAAAGAAGACCTGTCTTCAAATTGCCCAGGACCAACTTCTGCAGATCATGACTAAGATTATTCTCAATAAAGTAGAAGCTTGGCAAATGTTATTGTTTCCTAGACAGTTGAGCAGTTAGAATTTCCAAATTTTTGATACCAGTAAAGAAAGAGGGCCTTTATATGTTTCATTGTTTTTATACATTAGAAGTACTTTGTACTTTAGAATATAATTGTTCACTGGCTTCAAAAACATAATGGAAAGCCATTTCAGAACACAAGTATTATAGACATGGGCAATTACAATTTATGACTCTTTTGTGACGTTTATGGGATTTAAGGACACCAACTCTCTTATTCACTTTGGAACAAATTGAGAAATAAGACATAGGAGTTAGAGATCAAAATATCAGCTTTATTATCAATGAAATAAAGAGCTAGTTGACTTGTTCTCCAGTCATGCTCCCTGCGAGATCTCCCTGGTTAGAGAGAACTGCCGACCTTTTCTCGGAGGGACAGAGCCCATCTTTGCATTAGGAGACCATTAGCTTTCAAGGTGAGAGAACCAACCCCTCAGGGGTGGGGCCATACATGCTCAGTTCCTTTTCCCAAAATCACTCATCAGATGAGACACCTCTCTGTTGAGACGGAATGAATACAGGTTCACAGAGCTTGTTCCCACACTTCTCTCTTCCAAGGAGCAAGAAGTTCCCTTCATGCAAGCATGAGAAGGAGGGGAAAAGTATTCCCCTCAATAAGAGTAATGTCAGAGGCAAGGATCCATTAATAGTACTTAATTCTAATCAGTTTTAGAAATAAAGTAGTTATGATATTCCGTAAAATCGTTGAGTTTTCATAGCAATGTGTATATCCATTATAAGTGAACAATTGCCCATTTTGGCTAAAGAAACAATAATTAGGAGTAACCTTAAATATCAGGTGATCCAACTTCTTAATCCCTTTGACAACATTCCTAGCAGGTGGTAATCCAACCTCTGCCTTTATTCCTCCAGCCACAGAGAGCTCACTGCCTTAAAATGGACCGTTGCATTGCTGGGTAGCTCTAAGTCATTTTAAAAGTTATTTTTCTGTCTTAAGCTGAATTCTGCTTCCCTATAATTTAACCAGATATAGCTAAAGACATACCATGTGGCACACCTCTAGAGAACTCCATCTAAGTTTGGGCATCAAAATCATGAACTTTTTTAAAGTTCACAAGCTCAGGTGCCACCCTTAGTGACTTGATTCAGCTAGTCTAGGATAGTTTCTGGATATCTATTTATTTTAAAGTTCTAAGAATGTGTCTGATTATCACCTGTGGATGAGAACTAGTGCTCTAGGTTAAACTAGAGCATGACTGTTCTTCGGATCAAGTTGTGACCTCATCTGTACAATTTTACAGCTCACCTTTCAGTAGCATTGAGCAAGAGATCAGCCTCTTTTTATTATAAACAGCATACCTGACAACATAGCAGAAGCTAACCTACACTTGCCCAAATTAAGATAATCAATGGTATGAGTTGTATTAGCCTCTGACCTAATTTGACCTAGTTCACTTGTTCTAAAGTCTAACTTGGGGAGCTTTAAAAAACATGATATTACAAAGGTCCCACCTCCAGAGATTCTGATGTAATTGGTCACTGTGGCCTGTGTATCACTACCCTTGATTCTAAAATGCAGCAGAGGGACTTCCTGGTGGCACAGTGGATAAGACTCCACGCTCCCAATACAGGGGCCCGGGGTTAGAGCCCTGGACAGGGAACTAGATAACACACACATGCCGCAACTGAGAGTTCACATGCCACAACTAAGGAAGCTGCCTGCCTCAACTAAGACCCCATGCAATCAAATAAATAAATAAATAAATAAAATGCAGCAGAGCTTGAAAACGTAGTTAACTTCTGGGCCTCAGTTCTTCATCTAGAAACTGAATTATGAGTTTTATGACTATAAATACATATATAAAATATTGGAGCTTATATAGTTGGATAAAACTGATAGTTACTTTTTCCATTTAAAAAAATCGTAACATTGTATTAACAGCTAAAACAAAGTATATCTTCTTCTTGGAATTATAGTCACATCCTTTCCTGTCATTTCAGCCAACAAACCAACATTCATTTGGACAGACCCAACGCCATGTGGATAATTTCAGACAGAATGGAGTTAGGAACTGGCTTCCTTTTCTCCTCTGACTGACTGTAGGGCAACCTGCCCAGTGGCCTAGAGTATTTTGAATATGTCTGTGAACAAATATGCTGTGAATGTAGGAATAACCTTGATGGAACCCATAAGTCCACCAGAGTTGTGGTCTGCATTTCCAGGCCAGAGGCCAGAAATTTACTTGTTGTCATTTACTTTTGTTTATATTGTACTATGTTTATTTTCAGAGTCCTATCTAGAATTTCTAAAATGTTTCATTTTCCTACTTATAAACCCAAAATACTGGAGCTTTTAAAATTCAAAATAAATAGACTTTAATATACTAAATTGGTTTACCATACCCACCTTTACTTTGTTATTTATCAACATTTAATTGTTGAAATTTTACAGTGAACATTATTATTATTTAGTATTAGACACATTTTGCAGGATCAAGTATATGAAATTCTTAACACTTTTATTCCCTACTAATTCAAAAGCACTTATAGAGTTCCTGCTTAAATGCAGGGTAATACACTTGCTGCCTTGGGGCAAATCAAAATGAGAGAGCCTGTCCCTGCTTTCCAGAAATTTACAAGGAGGGAAACACCCATGCAGGAATAACTGAGCTCCAAAGCAAACTGGTAGGTACAATGCTGAAGAACTAAATAACTGAAGTATTAGGGAGAAGTTTCATTCCGAGTGGGAGATGGTAGAACACTATGGTAGCAGCACTGAATTTGGGCTTTCAGCATAACTTTGATATGCAGTTATGAGGAAGGCGTTACAATATGACCCAGCATTTCCACTCTTAAGTTATACCCAAGAGAAATGGAACCATGTCCAGATAAAACTCATACACCAATATTCATTGCAACATTATTCATACTAGCCAGAAAGTAGAAACCTAAATGTCCATCAGCTGATGAATAGGTGAATTAAATGTGATATATCCATATAACTGAATATCATTTGGCAATAAAAGGGAAAGGAATTTCCATCCATGCTATACCACAGATGAAAACATACTAAGTGAAAAAGATCACATACTGTATGATTCCATTTACACAAAATGTCCAGAATAGGCAAGTCTATGGAGATAGAAAGTAGATTGGTGGTTGCCTAGAGTTGGAGGAAGATGAGGAATGGCTGCTAATGGGTACAGGGTTTCTTTTTGGAGTGACAAAAATGTTTAAAAATTGATTGTGGTGATGGTTGCACAACTCTGAATATACTAAACACCATTGAACTGTATACTTTAAATGGGGTGAATTTTATGGTATGTGAATTATGTCTCAATAAAGCTGTTACTTAAAAAAAAGATTGAAGGGAATTTCAGGTAGAAACCATAGCCGAGCGCCACTGAGCACAAAAGCCTATTGAGGTGACCCTGAACAGACCTGTGTGGCTGGGGCCTATTCAGGTAATGCTGAATGTGAGATGCAGAACGGGAGCCCCCAGAGGAGCACAGCCCTGCCAACACTTTGACTTGAGCCCAGTGAAACCCATTTCAGACTTCAGGCCTCCTGAACTGTAAAAGAATAAATGTGTGTCACTTTCAGTCATCAGTTTTGTGGTCACTGGTTACAGCAGCCCTAGAAAACCAATACAGGTCTCAATCAAACTGACCCCTCAAGAGCCACACATATTTGAGAGATATCTGATTTGCCTCAGAGTTTCACCCATTACACGGTTTTTAGTCAGTGTAAGCCAACAGTGGGGCCTCTGTACATCTATCAACTGTAGTCCCTGCATCTGTGACCATCCTGAAGACATGTCGTGACTGGGATAGCTCACGGTCACAGACGTAGGGAGTGGACTGACATGATATAAAGAGTAAATATCTAAATGGAGGTGTCTGCTGTGCTTTTGTTTCTGAGCCCTCTCCTCTATGTAATCTCTCCCTGGGCAATCCCTTGGATTCAAAGTTAAGCATCAGGGCTTACCTCCAGATAACATACACATCTCTTCTGTGTATGATTCCAGTTCATCCCTTCTCTCAAGTTCCTCTCCTGCATTTCCTAGAGTCTGCTCTTCACCCTCCCCTGAATTTATGGCAGTACCTCCAACTTGGCATCTCCAAATGAGATCTAGTGTTTTACCTCCCAAATCTGCTCCCCCTCACCTTGTTGACATGTGAAAAGCAGCCCCACTATTGGCTTAAATTCTAACTAAAAACTGTGAGACAAAATATCTCTGAAATATGCATGGCTCTTTGACGGGGTTAATTTGATTGAGATTTGTACCTTCTTTAATGGCATCATACTCCTGGCACTCACCATCCAACCAACCTAGAGGTAATCTCTGATGCTTACATTTCCCTAAATCCTCACATCCAGTCAGTTGCCAGCTCCTCTTGGTTCTGTCCCCTCCCATTGTTCAGGCCCTCGTAGCCTCTCGGACTTCTGACCTTTCAAATATAGTCTTTTCCTGCTCCAACCCAGTCTGAACACTTTCAAAGTATAGGTTGGATCACACTCCTGCCTAAAAAAAAAAAACCTCTTTGTCACCTTTGGACGTTACTGGGATGCCACTTCATTCTAAAAATTAATAAATATTTATCCCATCTGTCCCATTCAACTTTAGGGAAAGTTCTTCATAGAAGAATCACAGATGATAAATGTGAGAGGTTTGATAGCATCCAAAAATCACTATTTTGCAACCCCTAATGAAATAATGGATCCAGGCAATAATCATCAATGGCTGCTAACACCATTAGGTGAAAGATTGACAAGGAAGACTGATCATAGTAGATGACACCACCACAAGCCACCGACCAAACTTAAAATCACCGAAAGCAGAACAACCAGACATCATGTTCCTCCTGAAGTGAAGCAAAAGAAGGTATATAGTATCACCTAGGAGTATTCTCAGAAAAAAATTTCAGAACAGAATCAAATCAAGTTTCTAGATCTAACTAGACACCATGGGGATACCATCAGCCAAATCCTAAGTGAAGGAAATTCTGTAGGATATGTGACCTACTCCTTCCTCAAATAAATGGCAAGAGGAAAGAAGTTAAAAACGAGGTGGATGTTATAGAGTAAAAGAGACATACCAACTAAATGAAATGTTGGATCCTGACTTAAACAATCTACAGAAAGACATTTTTGAGATACGAAAACTCAGTACAGGCTGATTATTACATGATAGTTAAGAAAATCTTATTAATTTGTTGAGTGACAATGATGTGGTTTGGTTAAAATTAAAAAGATCTGTTAGAAATACATCTTTAAGTATTTACAAGTGAAATGATACGATGCCTGAAATTTAAAATCCTCCAGCAAAAGACATTTTTTAAAAGGAGGGGTAAATGAAACAGGAAAGACAGAATATTGATAGCTGTTGAAGCTGGGTAATGAGTACACAGAGTTTCATTATTCTAGTCTCTGTTTTTGTGTATGTTTTAACACAAAAATGTATTAAAATATGAAAAATATTGAAATCATTCCACATTCATAATGAAAAAGTTAGCATGCCAAGAACCTCAAGCTATGCTGAACACTCAAGTGGGAAACAGATGCTATGAGTTTCTCTCTCAGGTAGGTACACTGGATGATGGAGTCTGGGAAAAGCTTGCTTTTAGACTTCTAAACATTTCATACATAGGTGTGCATGTACGTATAATGTGTGTATACACATGTGTATGTACACGCAAGTCTGACTTCATAGACACGCAACCTGTGTGGTTGCATAAGGCCCCATGTTAATTTTTGAACAAGGGCCTCACATTTTCATTTTGCATTGGGTCCCACAAATTATATAGCTGGCCATACACACAAACACACACACTTTATATGTGTATTTATACTAAATATACCTAACACAAATAACATACATGCTCTGAGTAAGCTACATATATATGTACCTATGTTAAATATGTGCACATTTAATAAAAAATATGTGTGGTTAGTAATAAAAATTTCCTAGAAGTTCTGTTTCTAGTGAAGCAGCTAGGTCACAATAGCTCTTCAAAATCTCTGCATGTATGTATGTTTTAATTAGCAAATAAGGTCCCTGGCCTTTGCCCCTCTCCTCCTCTGATAAGAGGGTACTTTTTTTTTTTAATTTATTTAATTTTGGCCGCGTTGGGTCTTTGTTGCTGTGTGCAGGCTTTCTCTAGTTGTAGCGAGCGGGGGATACTCTTCATTGCGGTGCATGGGCTTCTCATTGTGGTGGCTTCTCTTGTTGAGGAACTTGGGCTCTAGGCACGTGGGCTTCAGTAGTTGTGGCACGCAGGCTCAGTAGTTGTGGCTTGCGGGCTCTATAGCTCAGCCTCAGTAGTTGTGGTGCATGGGCTTAGTAGCTCCACGGCATGTGGGATCTTCCCGGACCAGGGCTTGAACCCGTGTCCCCTGCATTGGCACGCGGATTCTTAACCACTGCGCCACCAGGGAAGCCTGAGGATACTTTTTATTTACTATAGTTTTGAGGCTGAGAAAATATATACTCAAATAAATAAAAGCATCAAGGGATGCTTTATTTACTTCATAGTAGTAGAAATATTAAAGTGAGAGAAGGATATATAAAAGTATTCAATCACTATGTTGTACACTTGAAACTAATATAATAATGCAAATCAACTATACTTAAATTTAAAAAATGAAAGAAGGTAAAAATAAGGCCACATTCACACTAATTTGCCACATTCATTGGTTTTTCTTTTGAGTTTAGCCTTATTCATCAAATCCAGATAATATCAGTTTCTTAAAAAACATTTCTCTCCACCCAGAAAAATTTCAAACCTACAGAAAAGCTCCAAGAATAATACAAAAAAACACTTCTATATTGTCCACCTAGATTTATCAATTGTTCAATTGTTAACATTTTGCCACATTTCCTCTCTCTCTTTCTATATATATATGTACTATCTTCCTATATATATATGTATTATCATCAATTTTTGCTGAACATTTGGAAGTTGCATATGTCATGCCACTTCACCCCTAAGTATTTCTGCATGCATTGCCTAGGAATAAGACATTTTCTGGCATGACCATAATATCATTATCACACCTAAGAAAATTATCAATTATTCTATAACATCATTTAATATGCAGTCTATATTCAAATGTTCTCAATTACCTGAAAAATGTCTTTTATAGCTATTTTCTGGGTTTTTCTTTTTTTTTATATCCAGTATACAATCAAAATTCAAGCATTGCATTTGGTCATTGCATTTGGTCATTATATGTTTCTAGTCTCTCTGTATTTAGAAGAATTCCCCTACTTTTTTTTTTTTTCATGATACTGACTTTTTGAGAAATCCAAGTTAATTACCTTATCAAATGACTTCTTTCAGGATTTGTCTAATCATTTCCTCATGATTAAATTCCAGTTAAACACTTTGGGCAAGAAAACTAAATAGGTGATAGTGTATAATTCTTACATCACATCAGGAGGGTCATGATGTTAGGTTCTTCCACTTTCAGTGATACTAAATTTAATTACTTTATTATTGTGGTGATAAGAGCTTTCCATTTTAAAGATACATTTTCCCCTTTGTAATATCATCTGTCGGACTATATTTAAATCCTTTTGAGGCTCCTGTTTCCCAACGCCTTTTCAACCAATAATTTTAGTATCCATTGATGAACCTTGCCTTAATCAAATACTGCATGGGAGTTGAAGACCATATTAAATGCTTTTAGTAACACTTTTTAGAAATTGCTATAAGCCTTCACAAAAATATTATCTATTACTATGATTCTTCTGCTAAGCCTAAATTTGGCTCATTTTAAAAATTGTAAAATTATACGACAATTCTAGAACGGTAGTTGGATGCTATAAAGCTTAAAGGAACCCTCAGGTTCTTCCAATATACAGCTCATATTATTTTCCGGCATTCCCTACAGCAATTCAAGGAAACAAACTAGTATACCCAATGTTCCTCAAATCTATCTTTTCCAGAACGCATTCCATGCCCCTTGCCCATACTGCCCAAATGCTCTCCTCTCTATTCATCTAAATCCTTCACATACTTGGAAGTCTCACTGGAGTGTCACTTCTAAGCCCTGTGCCATGGGTCCTCAGCATAGAGTGATCTCACCCCTCCAGACTGATTGTTTTCTATGCTCAGCTACTGTCTTACAGCATAGTTATCATCTCTTTAAAGTGTCTGTTATAATAGGTACAAAATGTATTTAAGAGAAATAGAATAATTATGCAGTAAACACTAGTGGACTCAACAGCCAGTGTAAGAAAAGAAAGTTAACTGTTACCTCGGAAGTCCGTTTCTCCAATCACATCACTCCCATCCCTCCTCAGAGCCAATCACTATCAGAATATAATAATAGTTCTCAATCCTTTCCTTCCCTTTATTGTTTTACCACATTTGTTTGAATACCTAAGCACACATTTCACGTAGCATGTTCCTGAACTTTATACAGTATTTTCTGCAATCTGCTTTGTTTGCTTAATATTATGTTCCTGAGAGATGTGGCATGTTAGTTACATGCATTTAGTTACAGCATTTAGCTGTAATTCCTTCATTTTCACTATAAAACACTATATAGTATTCCAGTGCGTGAATACAATTTATGTATCCATTCTTCTTCTGGTGCACATTAGCGTTGTTTCCTGTTCCTTTGACTATAATAAACGGCATTTCTATGAACATTCCTGTGCACATGTATGTAGCAATGGAACTGATGGCTTTTCAGGAATGGCAATATACACGTAACTTTGCTAGATGATACCAAATTGCTTTCCAAAGTGATTATACTTATCTTTTCATGGTTACCATATTTCTCCAGCTGGATTGTTAGCTATTTTGGACAGAGATAGATCTTATATCTTTTTGGCCTAGAAACAGCAGGTATTTAATAAATAGTCATTCATTAATTGATTAACTAATTGGTATTAAAAAGAAAATTTGAGGCATTTTTCCCCCCATCTTCATAATAAGGAGATGAGCGAGGGGAAGGCAAATATAAGAATGTTTTTGAAGTAAGAAAAAATGCAAACCTTTCTGCAAATGTGGCAAAAAATTAAGGGAGAAAGGAAAATAGAAGATAAATACCATTAATATTCCCAAGCAGACTTTAGACAGTTATAGGAAAATGGAGTATCAGAAGAAGGATACTTTTTTAAGTATCTAACATGTATTCCATTTCTTTTTCTCTGCAATATTACTCCACTCCTTCAAAGTCTTCAGTATTTTCAATGTGTTAGGTCGTTTCTTGGGATCCTTTGAGAGTAATTTCTGTAGAAGATTTTTCTGTAATGATAGTAAGAGTCAATACTAGGAAATAAAACATTGAGTAAATAAAATTCCGATTATTTTTAAGTGCTTACTTCTTTGTTGTCAAATACATCTGAGAAGGTGCCATCCCTTAGACCTTTAAGAATCTAAAAATTAAACATACATATTCATTAGGAAATTATTCACTTTGGAGAAAAAACAAACTTAGGAAGCACTAAGGCTGGGGATACCCTAAATCTGGGATGTTTCTAGATCTTTGAAAAATCTCGTTAGCCAAGAAGCAAGCAGGAATCCTCTCCTCCACCCACCCCATGTTATAACCATCCTGAACATTACAGCATGTTGAAGTGTTAAGAGCATCATACGAATTATCTCCCTTCATCCTTTTTGGAACCCTATGCAATAGGTACTTTCATTATTCCTGTTTTACAGAGAAGAAGGCTGTGGAATCCAGGTGAGTCCCTTTTACTGAGCTTCAGACTAGGATATCCAGTTGCATGCAGGCTTCAGTGGCTCCCTGCTGCTTCCACAAGAAAGTCCATATTCTTGCCTCAATTTAGCCCCAATATATCTTTCCAGTACCATCAACCACTACTTCCTTGACTGATACACTCCAATAAAAATGACACTGGCCAGCTATTCCCAAACACACTTTTCACATTCCTGTCTCCACATGGCCTTCTTTCCAATCTGGACTATTAGAAGTCAACCAGTCCTTCAGAGCTCAATTTAAATGTCTCCATGAAACCTAAATCCCTACAGCTGGCAAGACCTCCCTCCTAGCTGTTTCCATTAGACCTCATGCCTTCTCCTAAAACATTTACAGCATTGTCTTATGTTACCTTTCCTCCTAGAATATAAGCTCCTTGAGAACAAGGCTTATTTATTTTCATAATCCTTGGAGCACGTAGCACAGGGTCTTATGCAAAGCAGGCAATCAAAACAATTTTACAGAGTGACTCAATTAGGAAGAAACAGCTACAGTTTTATGAGATGTACACACCTTCCAAAGAAGACCAAAGTTTTTGATCTTTAACAAAAAATACTGGTTGCCCAAACATGAAAGGGATAAAAATTCATATTTCATTTGCAGTCAGCACTAATATGCCCCAGCCCATCCTGGAGGCAATAACTGTTTGCAGCAGCACTTTGGACATGACGGCCAATAATATTTGTTGCTTAATTCTTTCTGTGAGATTATTTACCTTCATTGTTTCTATCGCAGTGGAACATATGTGAAGAAGTTCTGCAAGAATTAGTCCCAGAGCAAAGATGTCCACTTCATTTCCATAGTCTACACAAGCAATCTGAAGAAACCAAAGTATATTTACATTTGTGACTCATCTGATATAAACATCCATGCCTTCTAAAGCCAAAAAAGTTATCTGACCAAAACGTATCACACAACAATGTATGTTTATTAGCAAGATGTGTGGAGTCTGACTGCCCAGGTTCAAACCTCTGTCACTAAATAGTTGAATCACCATCAATGTGGGAATAATCTCAACCACAAAATGGAGGTAACAATAGTTTTAACCTCATAGCTTAACTGCAGGGTTAGATGAGACGAGCAGGTGAAGCAGTTAAAATCGTGCCCAGTAAATCAGCTGTATGCAAATGTTCATAGCAGATTTATTCATAATATTCCACAACTGGAAGCAATCCAAATGTCCATCAACAGAAAAACGGATGAACAAATTGTGGTATATTCATACAACAGAATAGTATTCAGCCACAAAAAAGAACAATCTGCTGATATGAGCAACAACTAGAGGTTCTCCAACAGGCATTACTTTGAGTGAAATAATCAAATACAAAAGAGTACATACTATATGATTCCATTCTTATTAAGCTCAAGGACAGGGAAAACTAACCTATGGTAAAAGAAATCAGACCACTGGTTGCCTCTGGGCAGTGGAGAGGAGTGACTGACTGGAAAGGGGTCTAGGGGAATACTCTAGGATGAGGAAAATGTTCTACATTTTCATAGGCTTGCAGGTTTCACAGGTCTATGCCTTTGTCAAAACTAAAAAAAAAATGTACATTTAAGATCTGTGCATTTTATGGTGTATAAATTATTCCTCAATAAAATGTGACAATATAGGATGCAGGAGATATTTTAGAGAGTGGGAGTTAAAAGGGAGCTGTCAGTCCCCTACTGTCTTCTACCTTCACACTTTGCAAAAAACTTATGTTTTTATGCTGAATGGTCCCCAAAGGAAGAGGTGTGTTCCTTCTTCATTCTAGACTCTCAAACCATCAGATGGCTCACTGTATTTTTTTCTTAGATGACAAAATAGTAGGGGTATTTTGAAAGATATATTACCTTTCAGTAAAAAATTATCTTTAAAGGGCATTTATAAAAAAAAAAAAGATAGGACAAACAACCCCAAAAGATGAAAACAGACAGTAAGCAATCAACCAAACAAACAAACAAAACAAAACAAAAAAGCCCCACCTACTACAGTAATGAGTCTATATATAAGCCAAACATTCATGAATTGATAGCTGTACAACAATATTCATAGCAGCAATACAGCGATACTCAAAGTAGCTAAAAGGTAGAAGCAACCCTAATATCCATCGATGTGACAGATTAACATAATGTGATATATCCATACAATGGAATATTATTCAGCCTTAAAAAGGAAGGAAATTCTGACATATGCTACAACATAGATGAATCTTGAGGATACTATGCCGAGTGAAATAAGTTAGTCACAAAAGGACCAACACTGTGTGATTCCACTTATAAGAGGTCCTTAGAGTATCCAAATTCATAGAGAAAGTAGAATGGTGGTTGCCTGGGGCTGGGAAAGAGGGGAATGGAGAGCTATTCAATGGGTCCAGAGTTTCAGTTTGGCAAGATGAAAAGTTCTGTGGATGGATGGTGGTAATGGTAGCACAACAGTGTGAATGTACTTAATGCCACAGAACTGCACACTTAAAACTGGTAAAGATGGTAAATTTTATGTTATGTGTATTTTACCACAATTAAAAATAAATATATTTAAAAAATCAGCAGCCTCACTAATAACCAATAACCCATTTTAATAGCAAAACATGATACATATCCAGGGAAAAGCTTTAAAAATATGAACAATATTCATAAAGAAAAAACAAATTTTCATTGAATGTTTTCATTGAAGAATATAAAAGTGGCCTTGAGGTAGAATATATTATTGCTCCCAATTGTGCACTGGCCTCTCAGAGAGAGCATGACACTTCTCCACCATGTGCTTGTCTTCAGCTGGCCAATTTGCTCTGGGCAATGACTTTCAGTGATGCCACTGAGGAGCAGAATCTTAAAAGCCATCACAAGGTTCTGACACTGCTTTCTGCAGTGAGGACAGAAATACTCAGATAGGGTTCTTCCTTCAGCCTGGGTTCTAGAATGAAGGAATCACGTGGGGCAAAACTGGGCCAAGACTGCAGCCATCACACCACGTGAGCAAGAAATAAACCTTTGGTGTTGTGTATGCCACTGGGAAATCAGTGTCATTTGTTACCATAGCATAGCCTGGCAAAAGCTGACTGAGGAGGATTTGAATAATTGGGAGAAATATACCAATTTCTTGGAGACTTCTTGGAGAAGAAGTCTCAAATATATAAAGATGTCAATTCCCCTCAATTGAATCCTTAAATATAATGCAATTGCTATCAAACATCAACACCAGTTGTGGAACATGACAAACTGATTCTACAGTTTATTTGGAATAGTAAATGTGAACACTAAGAACATTTTTTTCTTCCAGTTTCATTGAGATATAATACAGTACTGTATAAGCTTAAGGTAGAACATTTTTTAATTGAAGAATAATGTCCTGATATTTATCAGGACATTATATAATGCTATAATAATTCTATAATGCTAAAATATAAAACATTTTATAATGCTATAATAATTAAACAGGATGATATTAAAGAGGAAGAAGATTAAATAAATCAACTGGACAGAATAGAGTCCAGAAACAGATCCATAAGTGTGTGGGAATTTCATATATGATAAAATAGCATATTTATATTGTGTTAAATATATATATATATAATTTACCGTTTTAACCATTTCCATTTGTACAATTTAGTGGCATTAAGTGCCTTCACAATGTTGCATAATCATCACCACTATCTATCTCCAGAAATTTTTTCATCACAAACAGAAAATGTACCTATGAAACAACAACTTCCCATTCCTCTCTCCCCTCAGCCCCTGGTAACCTCTGTTCTACTTTTTGTCTCTATAAATTTTCCTTAAAAGAATATTTTAGATCATTAACTATTTGATATATGGTGATGGGGCAGTTTCATACCCACATGGGGAAAATCAAGTTATACTCCTTCATATATATACAAAAATTAATTCAGCTAAAGTATCAATAAAAACACGAAATATTTTTATAATCTTGTGGTAGGAAGGACCTCCAAAATAAAAATGATTAACCCAGAAGCCATAAAGAAAGTATTGAGGGACTTCCCTGGTGGCGCAGTGGTTAAGAATCCGCGTGCCAATGTAGGGGATACAGGTTTGATCCCTGGTCCAGGAAGATTCCCACATGCCTCAGAGCAACTAAGCCCATGCACCACAACTACTGAGCCTGAGCTCTAGAGCCCGTGAGCCACAACTACAGAGCCCGTGTGTCACAACTACTGAATCCCACGCACCTAGAGCCCATGCTCCGCAATGAGAAGCCACCGCGATGAGAAGCCCGTGCACCGCAACGAAGAGTAGCCCCTGCTCACTGCAACTAGAGAAAGCCCGCGCGCAGCAACGAAGACCCAACGCAGCCAAAAAAAAAAAAAAAAAGATTAAGCTACACCTCATTCATCTCAGAGACCAAAACTGCAGTCTGATAATTCCATAGTCTGACTGAGAGTGTGAGGGAGGAGGCGGCATTCTCGTACACATTAGTAGGAGAACATACTAGAGTCACTTATTTTGAATGACAATTTCACAGCATGTATCAATTTTTTTTGAATTTTTGTATTTTATCTATTTTTTATACAGCAGGTTCTTATTAGTTATCTATTTTATACATATTAGTATATACACGTCAATCCCAATCTCCCAGTTCATCCCACCCCTGGCCACTTTCCCCCCTTGGTGTCCATATGTTTGTATGGACATCGGTGTCTATTTCTGCCCTACAAACGGGTTCATCTGTACCATTTTTCCAGGTTCCACATATATGCATTAATAGTATGTATCAACTTTGAACTGCACCTGTCATTCTAGTCAACAATTTCAATTCAAAGAATCTATCATTGATTATCATCGAAATATTTGTTTTTAGACTCAAAGATAAGGAGGAAGACACATAACATGTCTATAAATGTAAAAAGTTGGAAACAATCTAAATAAATGCCCATCAATAAGGCAATAGTTAAATGCGTGCCGGTATATCTATACTTTGGCATACAATACACTTGTTAAAAATAATGTGTCAAGGGCTTCCCTGGTGGCGCAGTGGTTGAGAGTCCGCCTGCCAATGCAGGGGACACGGGTTCGTGCCCCAGTCCGGGAAGATCCCACATGCCACAGAGCAGCTGGGCCTGTGAGCCATGGCCGCTGAGCCTACACGTCCGGAGCCTGTGCTCTGCAACAGGAGAGGCCACAACAGTGAGAGGCCCGCGTACCGCAAAAAAAAAAAAAAAAAAAAGCGTCAAATCTATTTGTACAGCTATGGAAAGATTATGATATACTGTTGAGTAAAAAAAAATTAAGTCACAAAATGACATTATAGTATCTTGTAAAATGTATTTATGTATGTTTTTATGTAAAAAGTCTCTGTAAATATGTATTTTTATCTGTATATTTTTTATAACTCAAAGAAAATGATCTAAAAGGATAAACCACAAACTCTAGTGAGAAGAGTAGAAAGGAAGGGTAAGGAGAGCTTTCCATTTTTATTCTATTTACTTCTGTACTGTTTTAATTTTATGAGAGGTGCCTATTATTTTTATAGTTAAAAAAATGAAAGAGATAAAAATATATATCAACAGAAAGGAAGGGGACCTCACCTGTTCTGGGCTCATGTATAGCCTAGTTCCCTGTTTACTTGTCCGCGCTTCATCATTTTTCAGGTATGTTACAAGTCCAAAGTCTCCAATCTTTATTTGGTTCGTCTCTACTAAAAATATATTACATGGCTACAGAAAAAAAATTTTAACTTGTAAGTACCAATTTGACAAGACTTTTATCACACATCCAAATCATATTTAGTAACAGCTATTTTTATATTTACTTATAAGGCATTTACTCTTACATAGGTAAGCCCAAAACAGGAAATTTATTATTATCGGTCTTTAAAATGCTAGCTGAGGAAGTAAGGACTTTTTGGCTGAGAGCAGAGAAGGCTTGGGGCATAGCTGCCTTCAAATATCTTAAGATAAGTGGAAGGTGGACTCACTCTGCCTGGTCCCAGGGGACAGATCCAGGACTAGAGGATGAAAACAACCACAAGATTTACCTTAATATATCCTGATATACTAATCGTGTGGTCCAAAGAATGGGAGTTAGAGAGTTCCCCATCCTACGAAGTATTCAAGACAGGGCTGGACGCCCACTTGGTGGAAACATTGATGGGGATTGAAGTAGACACCCTTAAGATCCTTTCTAATTTTGAGATTCTCAGAATGAGGCCATTCCCAATAATGCTGCAGAATATCATATGCAGAATTTCCCCTGGAGCCTTCCTTTACGTCTATTTCTCCAGGCGTCTGACAACTTCTTCACAAACGTAGCCCATCTTTTTTTTTTTTTTAATATCTTTGAATTGATACAGCCACTATGGAGAACAGTATGCAGGCTCGCCCTCTATCTTTGAAGGCATATCAAGTTAACTGGAAGCTGATGAGTAGCACTGAAATATTTTTTTTCCACGTAATTCTTTAAGCAGATTGAAAAAAAAAAAAAGGAATAGAAGAACCGAATGACAATTCCACAAATTTGTAGAAGGTATTGACCAATATTCTAAAGACCATGAAAACATGAAGGTTGTTGATGAGGAAATTAATATTTTGCCATTCTTGAGAAAGCTACTTTCAATGCAGTGTTGGGCTATCCACACACACACACAGACTCAAGGAGACAACACTTAGGAGAGGGCCTAGTAAAGAAACTGAAAGAGAAGAGACCATAAGCCCAAGCAGGTTGAAAGAGCAGCTTCGAAGAACCAGCCTGAAAAAGCCCATGCAGAAATCAGCAGTTAGATTAGAACAATTAATGGTTAGATTGGAACCTACCGCCAGTAACACGGACGGAAACCTGTAGACTTGTGGGGATGTAGAGAGAAAATGTGCCTCTGCTGTATTCAAGTTACAGTGTAGGAAGATGTTGGGTTTGCAGGTACAACTGCTGGTCCCACACAAGGCTACAGCCTGGCTCTGAGAAATAGGAGGTTGCATTTACGAAACTGTCTAAATATATAAGCTGGATGGGACTGTCTAATAAAAATATTAGATTGCTTGTTTATAGTTCATTAAAAAGAAAAAAACATGATGCCACATTTTGTCTAATCAGTTATGGTATGACTAGGCAAAATGTTGGATGGTAGAACATAAAAAAGGGTGCGAAAAAAAAAAAGGGTGCCAACTGGGAATTCCCTGGTGGTTCAGTGGTTAGGACTCTGAGCTTCCACTGCAGGGGGCCCAGTTTAGATCCCTCGTCGGGGAACTAAGATCCCACAAGCCGCAAGTTGTGGCCAAAAAAAAAAAGGAGCAAACTTTATCCAGGAGGTACAGGAATAAGGGCTGAAGCTGACTGAGGGGCCTGGGCCGATTGGGGGACTGAACTCCTCAGGCCCTAAGCCGTCACTCCACAAACCTCTGTGTCCATCACCAGCATTTTTGGTCTGGTTCTTAAGGTAAATGCTGGTCGACTTTATAGAATAGGGGCTTTATTGGGTAAAGACTGTTCTCTGGCAAAGCCACCAGGAGCAGGTATTTTGCAAAGCATCACAAAATAAGGTGCACACCTTTGTTCATATCTTGTCTCAGATATGAGAAAACAGTAACTGTAGCAGTGAAGCTAGGAAGTTGAAGAAGATGAAAAGAAGGCTCAGTAGTATTAAAGTTTGACCTTTGAGCACCTGCCGACATAGAGCAAACATTCTCTGCAGACACAAGAAAAGATCACTCCCCGACACGGAGCACAAGCAGTGCGGAATACAGAAGGGAACTGGCAGACCAGGTGGTGGGAGAAGGGAGCACCGATCAGAATTTCATTAACTCATCCTGACAAGGGTCTGGGAGGTAACACTCAAACTGCTGAGTAGAGGAAATGACTGTGTAAGTAGGTAATTTATTTGCAAATGATTATATAAATAGATAATTGTGTTCAATTTCTTATTTAACTCTACGATTTATTTCGAAGTGTAGGTATAGCCATTCTAAATGTAACCTTTTGAACAGAGTCATTATATCATTCCAACTTCAAAGAACACCTTCAGATACTGTTAAAAAAAGATACTGGAACGAGGTAGACTCCTACTTGAAGGCATCAGACATCCAGCCCCCGGGCAGACCAAGGATGCAATACCTCTTAAGGGCCATCTTTTTCTACCTAGGCCAAACAAACAACTATGTACATGGTTGCTTATTTTTCTCAAGGAACTTTTTGCTTTGTTTCTCATTCCCGGCTGTTTTAGACAGGTGGGATAAGCAGAGAGTCAAGGTCCACATAGACAAGGTGCTTCTGTCTGATCCAGAGTGACTGGGAAAGGCTCATAAAGGAATTGGTACCAAAGGGGACAGGCAGTGAGTGTCCAATGCAAGAACATGAGCAAAGATTCGGTGACAGGATTCAGCATGGCCAGTCTGTGATAAGCATAGGCAAATCACAGGGAGTATGGAGGAGAGACTGAAAGCTCTTCTGTCTCTCTTCTTTCACTTTTGAGGAGGAAATGGGAAAACTGCTCAACTAGACCATAAAAGAAGCTAGGAAGCCCGAAGAAAATGAAAATACAAAGATATGCTACATGTTCCAAGGTTTGGGTTACTGCAATTTTCCAATCATGGGGCACAGATGTCTAACCAAATGCCAAGGAAATTCTAGACTCTGGACCTAGTGGCTGTGACTGCCCTCAAGAATAATGACTGAAAGGTTAAGAGACCCATGTTCCCAAAGCCAGTTACCAGAGTCCCTTCTGCCTCTCAGACAAGCCTGAGAAGCAGTAGAGGCAGGGACAGAGCAGCCAGCTGGCTGTGCCAGCCACAATAATTATTTGCACAAGTGTTCAGTATACTAAAGCTCTTAGTGTTTACAACTGGGGTGTGACTCTCAGCCAGGATGACAAATAGAACCAGAAGTGAATGAGCTTCTTCCTGTGGAGCTCAGTGTCTCCATAAGTTTACAGCCCTGGAGACCTTCTGCGTGGTTCTATAGATTGGTATTTGGGGCAAGTGCTAGATCCATTCTAACTTTAGAGGATCAGAGATGTTATTTCCTCATGACTGTCAATCGATTCTAAAACTAAAGAAGATAGACTTTTAAATTAACTAATTTATCATTTCCTAACAAAGTACTTTTTCCACTTACCTTAAGGTCTCTATGAATTAACTGTTTTGAATGTATGTAATGCACTCCTTCTGTTATTTGTTCAAAGAATACCAAAGCCAAACGTTTGTCTTGTTCCTTGCCTCTTCTATCCTCAATCCATTGCTCCAATGTCCCTTTATCACAGTATTCCATTTGGATGAAAAGGCACCTAGTCTTTGATCTGGGTATAAAACTCACAGTATGTTAGAAGTAGCAATACAAATAAATTTATTAAAAAATACACTTAAAATTCCATTGAAAAAATTGCACCTTCTTAAAAATGCCAAAATATGTCTCTAAACAAACCTAAATATAACAAATTTGAATCAAAACATTATAACCCAGTCTTTATTTAAATCATAAATTCCCAGGTATCCAAAGCTTTGTTTAGCTAAGTTATAAAGTAGCAGCCTGCCCATTCTTTGTTGCTGAAGGTCCTTGATTATCTTTGCTAATAGATAGGAATAGAAGCATAAATACAATGGAATTGCAGAAAACCAAATTTCATTAATATATACAGTAATTTTGAAACATTTTAATTCACCATTGCTCTACTGAGCATCTATTTTGTGAAAGGCACAGAACAGGCATCTAAAGATAAGAAAGTGAGTTAGACACTATCTTTGCTGTCATGAGGAGTATAGTTTAATAGGACAGAGATAAAGGAAAAACAAACCTAAAATAATAGTACGTAGATAAGAATTTAAGAAAAGTGCCAACAAATTGCTATGAGGTATAGCAGGGAGGACTGATTTTGCTAACCATGGTTTTTTGTTTTGGTTTTGGCTTTTGGGTTTTTTCCTGAACTAAGTTGGCCTCAATACTAATTTAAATTCTTTGAGCATATATTGGCTAGAAAATAGAAAAAGGTAGCCAGGAATTTGCTGAAAGCTGAAGAAGTCTGTATGTTGATGGTACTTCTGAAACCGATGATAAGGTTCTCAATTACATGGTGTGGAGACGGTGATGAACAGGCCCACAGTGGCCTCAGGATTATACTGAAAGGACTGTCTCCAAGAAACAATGGGTGACTTTCCAAGGGAGGCGCCAGCTCTTTAAAACCCTTCAGTCCCTTTGCAGTGGCTTATCTGAGACAAATCGTCAGTAATGCAAGGTTTGAGGGGAGGGAGCCCCCGTCACAGCTCAGGGTCTTGGAATTATTTTCACTGCCCACCACCTGACCGTAAGGGGTATAACTGCATTCAGAAGAGGCCCCTTGACTGCACCCTGCCAACCAGGTGAGAGGGACAGAAGAGGGCTGGCAGTGGAGGAAGGAGGGGAGCCTCCAAATGCAGCATAGACAGCAAGTTCAAACCTTCTTCACAAGACTGCGTTTATGGCCTGGACTGAAGTCAGGGCATGGGAGCAAGCCTGTACCTTAAACAACAGAGTCAGGAAAGCTAAACCTGAGATTTCAAAAACCACAGAGGACAATTAAAAAAAGGTTTTTTAAAGCAAGTCTGGAGCAAGAAAAAGACTATTCATTGTCTCCTTACCTGTAGAATGGAGGCATAACAGTGTCTCAATGTTTCTGGCTGTGATTATTAAATGTAATAATTAATGGCCTTACCCAGTGGCCCACACATAGTAAATGACTGTTTCCTCTATCCCATTATGACTATGGGAATTTCCTTTTAGTTACCTTGAAGAATTTATGCTTTGCTCAGGATCGTAATCAAGCCCATCCCAACAACTGTGGTAGTGAACGATATTTGCATGATCAAGCATTGCCAAAGCTTTCACTTCACGCTCTACCTTCCTAGTTAAAAGAAACAGGGGACACAAAAGCGTCAGTATCCATCCCTGATAACAACAACAAAACGCCTCGAGCAACAGCAGACAACTACTTATATTCCCTTATTAAACAGTCACCATGGTTTCCACACTGAGTTTTAGAATGCAAGCCAGCAGTGCTCAAAAGGAAAGAGTGAACACACAGAAAAAACACAGCTGTTCTCACTCTCAACATAAGAGAAAAAAACAGTAACTTAATTATTCTAAACATCACAGTTTAAAAGTCATACGTAGTAGTCTGTGAACTGCCAGTGATGGAATTTTTTTTTCTGGGGGGGAGCTAAAAAAAATCATCCACTATGTTTTATTTAGACGTGTTAAAATCAATTTGGATTTCATAAGCAAACCCCATTTGGGCAGAAGTGGTAGGTAACACAAGCAGCATGAAGAATCTAATTCAGAATTTTCAGTGTGTGGCGAAAGTACACAAAGGGGGTGATCTATGCAGAGAGACTGAAATTTCATTGCACAATGTGGAAGCTTTACAGGGATGTGTAGTCAAGAGCTATGACAATTCTATGCCAAATGGAATAAATAAATTTGTGATTTCAAGGATGAGAAAATAAGCAAACATTTTATAATTTCTTTTTTTAATTTGAAAAGTTCTATATGATGTAAAATTTATAAAAATAAAGAAAAAAATTACTCATGTCAACACAATTCTAACATAATCATTTATTATTTTAGATTATTTATTATAGTCTTTCTTCATATACATGTTTACATATTTGTAATTATAGGGTATATTTTTATCCTATTTTTTTCTATATAATGTATTAGCTTTAAAATTTTCCTGATTATTATACAATCTGTATAACCATCATGTATAAAGTTTTTAATGTAAGATTTCAAAAGTATAAAGAAGTAGAGGAAATAGTAGAATGAGCCCCTACCTGGCCATCACTGTTTCATCAGATAAAACAGTTATTAACTCCTGGCCAATCTTGTTTCATTTATACTCTTACCTACTTCCTCATCTTCCCCCTGGATTATTCTAAAGCAACTTTCAGCATCATACTATTTCATGTATAATATTTACAGTACATAACCCTCATTTTTAATGACTGCAAAATAGCCATTGATCAGGGGAGAGAACAAAACATACTTAATCATTTCTTCATTGCTGAATATTTTGTTTGCTCTAATTTCTCACTGCTATAAATGACATTGTGATTGTGATTTTTATCTTCTTGAATAGCTTTTCTCATAATCTGGGTAATATCCTTGGAATAGGTTCCCAGATAGGAAATCCATGGGTCAAAGCATCTAAACATTTTTATGGCTCTAGATTAATATCTCCAAGTGTATTTTTCACCAATTTATGTTTTACCAATTTATGAAGCCACTAGAAATGTCCAAGACATTGCACCCTTATCATAATTAAGTATGACCATTAAAAAAGATGTTAGGGGAGAGAAGGAACAACCGTATTTCATTTCTGTTAAGCAAAACGATGAAGAAGGAAAAAGCCTTGTTTTGATGCCGAGTAGGTATGAAGGTATTTCAACTGCAAGGCTTTCTGTCCATGGGACAGAAAGTAGGTTGGTTTAACTGGATGAAGAACACCTGGGACACCATGCCTGCTTCTCCTTTGCTCATGTCATTTTCCTTCACCCATATCCCTTTTCCATCTCCTTCTCTAGTCCTTGAGGGATCAGTCTGGCCAAGTTACAAATAGTTAACAACTGCCAGAAAACAACAAGCAAGACTGGTGAACATGTGATTTAAGACCTGCTTCCTCTGTGTTTTCCTTCCTGAAGGAGTTCTGCTATCCAGTAATTGGAGTGGGGTGGGGCTTGGGAAGGGCACAGATAATACGTAAGACAAACACGGGACGCACTGGTATATAGTGGGAATACAGCAGACTGGTATTCCAGAGGATGAGCTCTAAATCTCCACTTTGTTACCACAATAGATAGTGTCCAATATGGTCATCATGAATTCCTTCTCTCCACATACTTGCATCCACTCCTCAGAGTAAGAAGTAGTCTATTTGCCCTCCCCTCGAGCTGCTCTTAGTGACTCTGTTTAACCAATATAATGTGGAACTTCCAAGACTGCTCCCTCCTGGGATGAGTTGCTCTGGGACAGTCCTCAGAACCCAACAACTAAGCTGTGAAAAGCCAAGACCACATAAAGGGGCCATGTGGAGGTGCTCTGGTTAACAAGTGCCAGTGGGACTTGTAGCCACAGCCAGCACCACTGCTAGCCATGTGAGAGAGCCATCTCCGATGTCCAGCCTTGTCAAGCTCCTAACTGCAAATGCATGCAGAATGGCCCAGATGAGCACAATCAACTCATAGGACCACTAGAGATAGTAATAACTAGGTGTTTTTAAGCCACGACATTTTGGAGTGGTGCATTATGCAATAATAGACAACGAACACCCACTAGCTTTTACCTTTGTCAAATCAGTTCATATCTTTGGATCTCAGTCCCCTCATCTGTTAAGATAAGGAGATGAAACTACAAAATCTCGAAGGTCATCTTAAGCTAAATGATTTTATAACTTTAGTTTTCATCAAGACAGCCTCAAAAGGATGATCAGTGGTATATCCATTTTTTAATTGAGGTAACCACGGTAAAGTGAGATCATTTCAGAGTAAGCCAAGCTCCTCATGGTAGAATGACATTTTTAAGGAGGATTAAAAAATAATAATAATACGCTAGTGCAGAAGAGAGATACATAAAAAAGAATAGTTGCAGGTTCAAAACACCTTCCCATTCAAAAAAATAAAATATTACTACTTACTCGTTATTATATTTAACACATTTAATAACATAAGTCTTCTCGTCAATTCTGTGTTTGGCTTTGAAAACTTGGCCAAATCCACCTTCGCCAATTGGTGTTATTTCTGTAAAATCTCTGATAAACCTTGAAAGATGAACGTTACTGTTATTCTGAGGTTCAGGGTTCGCTGCTCCCCACTCCCACCCTCCCACTTTCCCTTAACAGCACTGGTGAAATGGACTGTCTAATAAGCAGGACTCTCCTCTTCTGAATAAGAAGGATCCACTTCACAGAAATTCTTGAATTGCAAAGGATAGGTCTTCCCTCTTCCCATCCCTACATAACAGATCACCCCTGAGAGTCAGTCACCTTCTGGTTAAACAAAAGCCATGGTAAAGAATCTTATCCCAAGTATAAAACTTTAGAAAACAGTGCCACACTGTGTTCCCCGGCTACCACCAAGCTGTTACAAGAGAAACGAGCACATGCTCTGAGCCTGCCTACGTTGGCAACTCCTTGGGTTTCCCCTCTCCCTCATGCCCCACATTCCATCATTAACTCTGCCAATTCTCCTTCTAAAACACATCTGCTGGTGTCTGCCCACCTTTTCCCTTCAGTCCAAACTTCCATCAGACTCCCGCAGAACTTTGTTCACTGGACACTCCACTTCCCCTCCTTCCTCCGCTCCAATCCGTGATCCACAAAGCAACCAGTGTGATAAACACTAAGTCTGATCACATCTGTTTATTGCCTAGATCCTCCCATAGCCTGCCCCTGCATTCAGCAAAGCCCAGAAAGTCCTTGCATGGGCTACAAGGGGCCACCTGTTTGGCCCTGCCTCCCTCTCCAGCTGGTCTCATGGCCCCGGGCCCTTGCTCACTGCCCTCCCAGCACACGGCCTTGTCTCCGCTCCTCCGACGTTCACATCACCTTTCCCACCTTCACCTTCCCACATGCTCTTCTGCAGAAGCTCAGGGCCTCCCCACAAATGTGACCCCAGAGAAAGCTTTGCCTCGCCCCTCACTCTACATCCAAGGGTTCTGCTTTCATTTCTAACCATGTCATGGCTTTTCCTTCAGACCTCTGACCACGGTTTGTAATTACAGACTTTTTCATGTAATCATCATCCCCTCAAAACTCCAGGAGGGCAGGAGCTGTTTCTATTTGTTCCTGCTATAAATCCAATGTCCAGCACAGTGCCAGGTATATACTAGGTACTTATTAAATATTTGGTGATTCTTTATTATTTTTTAAGCTCATATTCAATGTCCCCCTGTTGCAAATAGGCCTCCTTTGTTTTAGACACTTTATTTAAGCCCAAACACATGATCTACCACAAAAGCAACCCCTTTTCAAAGTGAAATCTGCTATGGAGCTGGAAAATGGAATACAGATCCAAGTGGATCTACTCTGATTCCTGCAGGAGTACTTTTGTTGAAAAAAAAAAATCACTGGTTTAGAGGAACATTTGCTTCAATATTAAAACCTTCCATAGATGTCAGAGAAATCCACCTGAGTATCACACAGGTCTACACTTACCACATTCCATTTGGATACATCTAAATTGTGTTCCTCCAAGAGACAATGATCCTTTGTGGGCCTGATTGTGCTAAAACAATTAAACAGTTCAGGTAGAAATATAATTTAACCTGCCTGATGTTCAACAGTCCCTTAAGAAACTTTTGTCAGAGGAGCAAATGTATCCTTAAACAAATTCTTTTTCACAGTTTTCCCTCTTACCTGGAGTCCACAGTATACCTGCTTTCTTCCGTCTTCACAGGAGAGTCAAATCTAGGTGCCAAAGATCTAAAAGTTAAGAGAAGCCCGTAAACTCAAAACTGAAATCAAATGTAACTTGTTTATGTTAGTAGGTTTCATGTCGCACTAGGCTTTTTATATATATATATATTTTTTTTTTTTTTTTTGCAGTACGCGGGCCTCTCACTGTTGTGGCCTCTCCCGTTGCGGAGCACAGGCTCCGGACGCGCAGGCTCAGCGGCCATGGCTCACGGGCCCAGCCGCTCTGTGGCATGTGGGATCCTCCCGGACCGGGGCACGAACCTGTGTCCCCTGCATTGGCAGGCGGACTCTCAACCACTGCGCCACCAAGGAAGCCCCGGCTTTTTATATTTTGAGTCAACTATTAGAATAATGAGGTAGCAAATACTAACCTTTTTCTTTAGAAACAATATGGTTCTCTGTCCTCTATTTTTCACTCCTTTCTTGGTTCCTCTTTTGGCCTTAACACATTCATTGTCAGCATGCCGCTGGCCTCTCTTTTTCTCCCTCTAGACTCAAAACCTCAGGAAATATATCTCTTTGGACTCTCATCCTGGTTGTGTTTCCTTTGACCTTTATTCCTTGCTGGTGGTAAGCCTCCTACAACTGGAAGTTCAAATAACACCTAAAACTAAACAAATACAAACTGCTATCTCTCCCCTAAGCCGTCAAGTCTTCAACTCCCTTAACAGCATCAGTGCCATGACTCTTGTCAGCATCTCATCCACAAGGAACAATCTTTGTATCCTTTTTCCTTTGCATCTTCTTCAACCAGTTCTGTAACTCAGTTCCCTCAAGTCATGTCTACTCTTCCTTTACAGTCTGTCTCACAAACGCTCCTCCTTCCTCCTCCCTGACACTAGAACCACGACTGACAGCCTGATCATCTCACACACAGACCTCTCCCATCTTCATTCAAATACCTGCATCAGGCATCATCTCTCTGCAAACATCGCCTACTGTTTGGAATGTACTGGTGCCTTATAATGGCTCCTGCTGCCATCTCACTCTCACTGCTGACTATACTGACGTCCTTGCTTTTCTTTTCAGTTCAAGAAACCAAGTCACCATAATTTACATAACATTTGGTCTTTTTTTTTCTTCCCCAAGTTATGATACCATTTCTACTCTACCTGCTTATCTGCAAAATAATGCACTTCTCTATTGTGTGTGTGTGCGTGCGTGTGTGTGTGTGCGTGCGTGTTTCGGCTGTGCCACACACCTGTGGGATCTTAGTTCCCCCACCAGGGATTGAACCTAGGCTCCCGTAGTGAAAGCACAGAGTCTTAACCACTGGACCGCCAGGGAATTCCCATTATGCACTTCTCGTGAAAACATCTCTGCAAACCCATTTCCTGTGTCAGCCTCGTCCAAAATAATGCCCTTAATCAATTACTCGACCAATAGCCCCATAGGCCTTTATGTCTACAGTGTAGTGTGTGTGTATGTTCAAAGAGTTCTCCACGTATTTAAAAGTATTGTTTGTAGATTTCAAGATTTCAGTGAGCCTTAATTATGCTTTCTACTCTGAAACTCCACTCAAATAAGGGCATATAGTACTCTACAAATACTGAAGACTTAATAAATAAGGCTAATAAACTAAGTCTGAAATAAAACTACATTTCAAAACATGTTCAATGCATAATGATACTCACCTCTTCACCTTTCTGGGATTATTTCTGGAACTGTTCTATAATAAAAAAATGGAGAATATCAATAGTTTCGGATGATTAAATTAAGTATCTTGCTTTTTCTTGCCATCCTTTCTCCTGTATATCTAGATGGTTCTTTGATCACACTTCTTTGTCCTTAGATTAACAACCTCATCAATTTGTATGCTCTCACTAAGCCCTGCTTTCACTGCACTTGGCTATATCAAAGTTCTCACCGATTTTAGCAACCAGACAGATATGGCAGGAAGGTCAAAAAAGACAAATTGTAGGGCATGTTCTGCAGAAGCACTGATTTTCCAGGTATAGAATATGGCGTCCTAGGTGATCCTCTGGCCAGCAGATCTTAGCAAGAAGGTGTGCATCACAATCACTCACACTGCTAGTAAAGACACAAGTGTGGCCCAGAGATCTAGTTTAAAATATTTTCGTTTTTAGGACAAATTAATAATTTAATTTTAACATTTAGCCAAAAAAGGGGTCTTTGATATATCTCTCAAAAATTAATATCATATAGCTCTTCTTCACTCATATTCACTTTCATTCTGTTAGGTTTTGTGGTTTTTTACCAATTTTAATATGCTGACACAGACTGCGAACACCAGACTAAGATTTCTTGAGCTCATATCACCTGCCAGCCTCAGTTTTGCACAGTGACTACATTATGATAAATTCAGACATTCTGTTCATGGACAATATTGTTTCCAGTATCTTCTATTACAAACAATTTTGCAAAGAACATGCTTATACATGTTTCTATATGCACACATACCCATGTTTCTCTAGAAGATGTACCTAGGAACAGAACTGTTTGGTGGTACAGCTGGCACACCCTCAAGTCTACCACATGTTGCCAAATTGCTCTCTAAGAGGGCTGTACCAATTTATACATCCACCAGCAGCATATAATAGTTATAACAGCAACAGAGCTGTGCTAACACTTAGTATAACCAGACTCAAATGGATGGGTTTAAAATGGTATCTAACTGTTGTTTTGATTTGCATTTTCCTGATTATTATGAAGTAAAGCATCTTTTCATACTTTGTCTGTTGCCCATTTGGGTATTGCTTCTCTGAACTGTCTGTTCAGCTCTTTTGTACATTTTTTTACTGAGTTGCTTATCTTTTTCTTATTGATTTGCTTGTAGTTCTTTATAAATAGGATAACTTTGATAAACACTAATCATCACCACAAAAACTATCTGATTTTTAAGTTTAGTTTTTAAGTTTAGTTCTAGTTTTTTAAAACAGAAGCAGAACTCTATTCATAAAACTTTTAAGTACTATCCAATTGATAGAAAAGCTGAAGCCAGATCATAGAAAATATATGAAAATACAAAGGTGAGTAGGGGGAGAAAGATGGGAGTGAAGAATAGAAGAATTTTGCATGTGAAGAATGGGAGTTAATAAAGAAAGGAGAGAGTGAAAAGGCTGCAAAATATTTTGATTTAGTAAGAACACATGAGAAAAAAATAGAAAAATTATGGTTGGGTACTGGAGGTCATTTTTAAATGGAGAAACACAAAGGAAAATAAGATTAACTAGGAAGCATAGAGATTAATACTATACCTCTGGAGATTGGAAAGACTTGTCTACTGCATCACTGTTATCATTGCTTTCCGCTTCACTTGTTGAGAAGTCATTTTCAGATGGTGATTCAGAAGCACTAGAAGAAAAGGGGACAACTATTAGTTTATGAATTTTGCCTATTTTTTGTTGATCAGTAATTGCTTTTTCTAACTTCTCCTTAAACATTAAACATTTTCATAAATATTTGCTCTTTCAGGCTACAATTTGAATCTGCTAAATAACACAACCGTTTCTCCACACTTACGATGTGTTTGTCGCTGAAGAGTTGCTTTGGACATCACCACACACAGTATTGAAACAACCAGAGGACGCGTCAGCTTTCTGAAAGATTTAAGTGCAACTAAATTACCTCTCCATAGTGACTCAGTCTCTGGGAACCAACTACCACATTTATTTCCCCACATTTACCAAACTCACAGCCATAAAGAATTATGGGGTTAATACATTTTTTATGGATGTTTGATCTGGATTTAAAAAAACAACCTGAGTTGTCAACAGAACCGTGATCCCTCTGGGGCCTCGTGGTCCCATGGTTCATGGCTCATTTTGGGGACACAGAATGGAGGAATCCTTTTGCTATGTGATTGGCTGTCTTGGCATCATCTAAACATCATCTAACCTCAAATCAACTTCAGAAAGAATTTTAAAATATAAAAATTAAATCCAAAGGCAGTACATACCATTAAATTTTCTGACTGTATCTTTTCATAAGCCAGTTTAGCAGCCAATTGTTTTGCCTCCTGTTTAGTGGAACCTATACCAATACCATATTCATTCTGTCCAATTTTGCATTTATAATGAAATCTAGGAGAAATGATAAACAGTATTAACCCAAATACCAAAAAACACTAAATCTAACTCATGATTCAGAAAAAAAAACACACATTAACACCTAATTTAATAGGTGGCTTCATAGTTCATTTCTTCTTTAATTTAAACCTTCAGTGAGATGGCTGACCAGTTTGCCAGAATAACCAGGATTGGCTAACATCTCAGTTTGCATTTTCCAGGCAACTGCTCTTTGTTGCTTCATTGAAACATCTGGCATTAAGGTACCAAGTGGTGATTTTTTAAAATTCCCCAAAAGTCAAAAGACATGGAGGCAGAGAAGGAAGACAGATCCAATGAATTTTTCAGAGATGTTCAACTGGAAAGAAAAAGCCAGTAGAGGAAGTGGGGCTTCTACAGGAGAAATAATAAGGTTAGAGTGTTTTTGTAGGAGATGGGCAAAGCATCCCTAACTTCAGCTCTAACTTTAGCCTTTTCTGCCCCCTGCTCATGTGCACAAACACCTAAGAAAATCCTCACAGTGCAAAAGCCCCATGCTGAAGTCACCCCCTCCTCATATGAGCTGTAAGGATGCCTGTGGTTAGGCAAGGATCCTTGGACAATTATATAAGAACTTATCGTGGAGTTACCATGCAGTGCTACAGAATTATTCCAGTATGATTTGTCACAGAGGGAAACACACCCTACCAGGGTGAGTCTTCCCCGCTAGGCTCTGAAGGGAAAGTTAGGGAGCTGGGCTGAGTGACTGGATCATTTCTAGGGCTCCTATTTTTCTCCAGCACTCCCTAAATAGAATTCTCTCTTTCAGCGATCGAACGTTAAAGCCCTTAATTCAAAGAAACCAAACAGGTGAGCTACGGGAAAATAAAATAGCCTCTTAATTTATTGAGATTGACTCACAGAATTCACTTTTGAATATTTCACTCCAATGAATCCTATCACATTTTTCTCTTCCTAGTTCTGGCCTAAAATCCATCAGGGTGAAAAGTAAAGCATCCATAGCTGAGTCAATTCCGAGGACAGTATCCTACAGTGGTTGTTTGGACTATTTGCCATTTAGATATTTTTTCCTTCTCCCTCATTTAACTGGTTGGTTGTAGCTGAGAAACAATCTCCCTCATACTCATTTGCTTTCTGCTTTTCCCAGTTCAAATCGATTCTTCTTCCTCACGTCCAAAGTCTTAGCTCACTGGTGACATTCTCAATATCTCTGACTGACGCTCTCATCTGTCCCCCTCATCACATCCCTCAAATCCTGGTCTCTGCACAGTCCAGGGTGAAAGCCCATTCCTTCTAATACATGGTATTTGTTTAGAGAGTGACATCAGTTAATCAAATCTGAAGGGCAAACACCTGGACAAACAGCTCTACTCTGACAAGGGTAGAAAGAGAGTCATTCCACACGTGTGGCAGAGATGTTTTCACACAGTGACTGCCACTGTGACCTCAGGGATGGGAAGATTTTCACAACCCTGCAGCAGGGGCACCCCACCCACTCTTAGGCTTCCTACAGACTAAACCATCCAGATATACCTCAGAAATAAAGGATTCCTCAGATTTGATCAATTATGGGATATGGGTCCCAAGTCTTCACCAATTAAGCATTTCAATATTTTAATTACAAAGATGTCCCATTGCTTGTAAGTCATATAAAACCTTTCCTGCAGAACATACCAAAAAGGACAGATATTTCCAGAAAATGAGACATGAAAATAAGCCTGTTCTGTTGCTTAGATACAATGAAACAGAAGGAAAAGCACGACATCTCACTTATCGGGCCCACTGTCCCTCGATTCACATTCTTCATAAATTACAGATAGGTTTTTCTTCTGGGCAATCGTATTAACACGGCCTATGTAATTCTCAATGGGTGGTACTTCTGAAGGATCTCCTGTCTGCAGTGATGAAGGACTAGCGGCCTAAAAGAAAGAAATGTTTTGTTTATATAGATGATAACCAAAATTTATTTTGTCTAATAAAATTACTATTTTTTGCCTAATAAAATTACTAAATGAATAATTTGAAACACCACTTCGAGTTTATGGATTTCCCTACTATAATACTTTAATAAAAGTATAAGTATATGTCTTCCTCTGCCAGAAAAAACCCACAAGGATAAATTTTAACAGGAGAAAAGAAATCAGCCATTTCCCTTTTATAGTTTCATAAAGAAAAACAAAATAGTCAATTTTCTTGTTTATCCGGTAAAACTCTATAACATTTTCTGGTTTTCTGTGCCCTTTGTAAATCTCAAAGAACAAGACAACAAATATCAAAGTAAAGCTATATCCTGGATCACAACTTCATAGGAAACATGAACATAATAGCATTACTCCTTCCATTGTTATCTGTCCCTTTTAAAATTCTTAATCTGACAAAATCTTGTCCAAAGTTTTTCTACTTTGTTAACTTTGTCAAAGAACTTTTGATTCTACTTATCTTCTTTATTATTTCTTTGGTTTTTTTCACATTAATTTCTGCCCTTATTGTTATCACTGTCTTTCTTCTGCTTTTTTGTGGGGAAAGGTATTCTACTGTTCCTTTTCTAACTTCTTTTTTTTTTTTTTTTTTTGGCGGTACGCTGGCCTCTCACTGTCGTGGCCTCTCCCGTTGCAGAGCACAGGCTCCGGACGGGCAGGCTCAGCGGCCATGGCTCATGGGCCCAGCCGCTCTGCGGCATGTGGGATCTTCCCGGACCGGGGCACAAACCCGTGTCCCCTGCATCGGCAGGCGGACTCTCAACCACTGCGCCACCAGGGAAGCCCCCTTTTCTAACTTCTTGACTTGGTTTTCTGGCTCTTTAACAATTTATAAGTTTGTGGGTTTTGCCTGATTTACTTTTCTCAATTTTGATTAGAAGGGTGACATCTTTAACTTAGATTTTTTTTTTTAATTAAAGAAAAAAAATTTTTTTTTCTTTTCTTTTTGGCTGCAGCGCATGGCATGAGGGATGTTAGTTCTCAGGCCAGGGATTAAGCCTGTGCCCCCTGCTGTGGAAGCACGGAGCCTTAACCACTGGACCGCCAGGGAAGTCCCTTCAAGTAAGATTTTTCAAGAAAATATCTTGAATACTAAAATTTTTCAAGATTTTCAAAATCTGAGAATGATCCACTTTTGTCCCACATGTAAAATGACTTCTTGTCTCATTTTACAGCTGCTGCTCCAATGTCTCCTAGTTTTTAATGGTGCTGTGAACAGCATGATATTTTTTTTTCATTTTTACATTTTATATAATTTTTTCTGCCTAGATGCTCATAGGTTTCTTTCTTGACCCCTGGAGCTCAGTACTTTCACAAGGGCTGATGTTGTTCTTGGTGGTTCTGTATTTTTCTGTATCTGTTTAGTTGCTGAGTTGTTTTAATCTGAAGCCAGGTCTTTCTTTATTTCAGAAATGCTTTCTACTGAAGTCTCTTCAGATAGCTTTTTCTGTACTAGTTACTCTGTTCTAATCTTCAGGGATACCAATTATACATATGTTGGTTCTTCATCATCTGCCCTCCATATAGATCATTCTCCTCATGGTCACTTCTATCTCTGTCCTTTTTCACTGCATTCCCTCAATTAGGTGGAGGAGCTCCTTCCAGAACCTGTTAGCTCATTTCTCACTGTTTCCTTAGAGTATGTCACTGCTGCTGGCACTCTAAATAGTATTGTCCCATTTTTCCCACTCTTCCATAGGTGTACCTCTCATTCAGGGTTCTACAGAAATGGGGCCAGGAAAAAGACTGAACGAAACTTTGAAAGCAAAAGAAGTTGTAAATTTCTTTATTCTGCATATAAGTATTTTCTCACAGAGAAAAATATCATAGATATTTCTGAGTTCCCTTTCACTAGGAAAAAAAGGTAATTACTCACCTTCTGTTCTTTACTAATTATTTCAAAAGCTAATTTGGCTGCAGCATTTTTGGCTTCCTTCTTTGATCTACCTTCAGCCTTTGGAAATTCTCTGCCATCTATTATAACTTGATAGGTAAACCTAATTTCAAAGAAAAATTCACAAAATATCATAAAATTCATGCATTATCTAACAACAAGTGTTCTGATCACCACTGCTTCCTATGACTACCTTCGAAAATTTTAACCTATGTTCCACATAAAATTCAAGCAGTCACCCCCAAACAGCAAAATAGCATATCATCTTGAAGCATGGAAAGGCTTAAACCCTCTTTTTTCTCTGGAGTCCTCTGAAGTTACCACTTTACATCAAGAAGACAGTACTCTCTGGCAACTTTGCTCTCAAGCTAAAGAATTGACTTCAAAATTGTGCCAGAGCTGCCATTCTCCCAGTTCATATTTTCTAGGGATATACCCTTTTTTATAGCAACTTACCTTAAGTTATGTGGAGGTCCTGTCTTAGATAGTTCACAATACTTAAGTACTGCAGTGTTCCTTTGTTGGTACTTATTAAGTTCTTCTATATAGAAACATGGTGAACGACCACTGGCCATTTTTTCCTACAGTAACCTACAATAAGAGAGATGTTTGAAAGAGGTGATACACTCAGAACATACCTAATATAATTATCCCAGTCTAGTTTAAGAGACAAAACAGGATAAGATGACTCTCCTTTATACAACTCATCTCAGTCCCACATAAACCCAGAGAAAACTTATTACAAAATCTTTCTTTCTCTCTCAAGGACTACACAATCAAGCTAATTTCTCCACGATTTTCTACTTTCAAAACTCAACTGGCCAAAAAAAGGCTGGAGGTCCTTCTCTGTAACTTTTCTTTCTGCTTCCACTGAGTGTCAAGTGCAAGTCTGTCCACCTGCTTGAGAAGTTAAAAGCCTGCAAGAGTAGAATTATAATTATTTATGTTGAGAAGAAAAAGGTTGAGAGTATATATAAAGTTTATGAAATCATGAAGGATTTAGCTGTATGGACATTGATCCTCCTATGAAATCCCCAAAAATCCCCCCTTTGAAATTGTCAGAAGTCAGTTTTAGGACAATTTACTTGGCAGGCAAATTATGCCCTTGTTTATGGTTCTCACTGGAGCAAGACAGTAGCAATGATTTAAATTACAAACAAAATCTAAAAAATATAGAATCTAAATATAAGAGCCAAAGCTATAAAACTTTAGAAGGAAACATAAGGGTGAATCTTCACAACCTTAGATTTGGCAATGGAATCTGAGATATGACAGCAAAAGCACAGCAACAAAAGAATACATAGATAAATTGGGCCTCATCAAAATTAAAAATGTTTATATATCAGAGGACACTATGAAGAAAATGAAAAGACAATCTACAGAAAGGAATTTTTATAAATAATATATTTGATAAAGACCTAGGATCCAGAATATATAAAGAACTTTTACAGCTCAACAACAAAAAGAGTTAAAAAATTAAAAATAGGCAAAGGACTTGAACAGACATTTCTCCAAAGAAGATATACAAATGGCCAACAAGCACGTGAAAAGATGTTCAATATCATTACTTATTAGACAAATGCAAATCAAAACCACAACTAGATACTACTTCACACCCACTAGGCTGGTAATAATAATAATAATAATACAGAAAATAAATGTGCTGTTGAGGGTATAGAGAAATTGGAAACCTCATATATTGCTGATGGGAATGTAAAGTAGTGCAGCCTCTATGGAAAAGAATTTGGTGGTTCCTCAAAAAGTTAAACTTAGAATTACCATATGACCCGTCAATTTCACCACTTTGGTGTATACCCAAAGAACTGAAAAACAGGTTTTGAAATACTTATGCAGGAATATTCATAGCAGCACTATTCACAATAACCCAGAAGTGGAAACAAATCAAATATCTATCAACTGATGAAGGGTAAACAAAGTGCTCTATATCCACACATGGGATCTTATGCAGCCATAAAAAGAATAAAGTATTGAAACATGCTACAACAGAGCTACATGTCAAAAACATGCTAAATGAGAGAAGTCAGACATAAAAGGTCACATAGCGTATGATTCCATTTATGTGGAACATCCAGAATAGGTAAATCCATAGGCAGAAAGCGGACCCTGTTGATCTCTCGTTTCTTATTAGAAAGCTCTTCTGATTTTCCTTCTTCCATGGTCACTCTTTCTAACACTCCTTAATCTTCACAGCCTTTAAATGCTGGAGTTTCCCCAAGGCTTGGTCCAAAGATGCTATTCTCTTCACTCTATACTTTCTCCTCAAGGTAATTTCTCTCATGACCATGATTTCAAAGATCATCTATTTGTCATTAACTCTAAAGTTTATACATAATTTATGAACCTCTTACTGAGTTTCAGATCTCTCTATCCAACCTCTCCACTTGGACAACTTGAATGACTTTTAAACTCAAAAGATCCAAAATTGCATTTTTAATCTTCCCTCAAGCTGGTTTGGAGTTTCCTTTCTCAGAAAATGACTCCACTGTGCATCCATGTCTGAAAGCCGTGAACCTGGGAGGCATTCTTGACATGTCCTTTCCCTACCTTCTGATTTATACCTAAGTCCTGTCCTCCAAATCCTTCTACTTCTCAATGACGTCTATAGCCACCATCCTGGTTCAAGCCATCACCATCTCACTCCTGGACTGCTACAAGAATGTCAGAACCAATTCCTCACAGCCGCTGCAATTCCTTCTCTACACTGCAGCCATCATGATTTTTTTAAACTTTTTTTTCATTGTCGTAAAATATACATAACATGAAGTTTACCCTTTTTACCCTTTTTACGTGTACAATTCATGGGCAAAAAGCATTTTCACAATGTTGTAAGGCCACCACCGCAATCCATCTCCAAAACTCTTTACATCTCCCCAAACAGAAAGTCTATACCCATTAAACAATAAACATTTCCCTTCCCCCTCAGCCCCTGGTAACCACCATTCTATTTTCTATGCCTATGAATTTGCCTATTCTAAGTACCTCATATAAGTGGCATCATACAATATTTGTCCTTTTGTGTCTGGTTATTTCACTTAGCTAATGTCTTCAAGGTTCATTCATGTTGTAGCACGTATCAGAATTTCCTTCCTTTTTAAGGCTGAATAATATTCCACTGTATGAATATCCCACACTTTGTTTATCCAGTCATCTGTTGATGAACACTTGAGTTATTCCAACCTTTTGGCTATTGTGTGCAATACTGATATGAACATTGTTGTACAAATATCTGTTCAAATCCCTACTTTCAAATCTTTTGAGTATATACCTACAAGTGCAATTGCTGAATCAGATGGTAATTTTATGTTTAACTTTATGAGGAATTGCCAAATTATTTTCCACAGTGGCTGCACCATTTTGTATTTCCACCAGCAGCGCACAAGGGTTCCAATTTCTCCACATCCTCACCAACAGCTGCTATTTTCCATTTTTAAAAGAGTCACATCATAATCTTTTCAAAACATCAATTCAATCATACAGCCCCCACAAACCACCAAAATTGTTCTTGTCAAGGTTACCGATGGCTTCTCCATCTCTAAAATTAGTAGTCAGTAGTCAGTTCTCAGCCCCTGTCTACTTGACACATAACCAGCATGTGACACGGCTGCTCATTCCTTTCTCCCTCCTTATTCCTTTGCTTGGACACCCAAGACACCACCCTCTCCTGGTTTCTCTCCGTCCTCACAAGATATTCCTTCTCTGTCTCCTTTCCTTGTTCCTCCTCCTCATCCTTTCTTTTAAATATTATAGTGTGTCAAGGTCCAGGTCTCAGATCTCTCTGCTCTACTTACACTCATTCCCCTGATGATCCCCTTGAGGCTTGTGGCTTTAAATTCCACCTACACAGAGATAGTTCTCAAAAGAACGCCTCCCCCACTGACTCTTTCCTGGCTCCCAACTGCTTCTGTCCAACACGCTCCCTCCTGAAGTGCTCTGGAGTCTACCCGTGATGCTGCTTTGCCTGGTTAACTCCTGCTTCCTATAGATCTCAGCTCAAATGTTACTTCCTAGACACCCTAGAAGAGGTCCTGGTTTGATGCTCTATCATAGCCCTTGTCTCCTTTATTACAATTGCTAATTTAACCGACTGTCTTCCAAAAGAGACCATGAGCTATAAGAGGGGAGAGGCTTATAATAGGTGCTTAATAGTGAATAAATGAATACCAAAATATCTGCAGATCTCCCTTATCTCCATGACTTGTAACATGCTTTTCTCTCTGTTTGGAACGTAATAGCTGCATCCTCTATCTACCAGGAAATTCCCACTCCTCTGTGAGGATCAATACATCCTTCTTTGATGCTGCGAGAGCAGCTAGTACCCCTCCACGGGCCTGCCACCCACCTTGCTCAGCTCCCATCATAGTCGAGACTGCTTTTTAAACCAGTTACTGAGCTCTCTGGGGAGCTAGTTCTATGTCTTACTCATCTTTGTATAACTGGCACCCCGTGACAAGTGGTAAATGATGAACACTTGGACAGTATATAGGTAAATGACAGAATGATTCATTAAAATTAAGTACTCCACTTTAAACCTCCTCACCGTCTCCCTTTTCTTCATCTGCTGTTTTCTTTGCATCCTTTCTTCATTCATTCGGTAAATGCTTAGTAAGTGTCAGGCACTGTTCTGATGCGGGGTATACAGATGTGTACAAGACAAATCAAGCCCCTACCTGCATTCCACTGAAGAAAGAAAGAAGATGACCAAGTCCAGAAACAAGTAACAGGAGGGGATAACAGTTGGCTGGAAGTGCTACAATGAAATGAAATAGGGCTATGAGATAGAAGAGTGTTAATAGGTGGGGGCAGAGAAACGAGGGAGGTGGTTTTGATGCAGTGGTCAGGGAAGACCCCTCTTAGGAGGCAATATTTAAATCAAGCCTGGATGATGAGAAAGTCCACCATACTTAGATATGGGGAAAGACCATCTTAGGCAGAGGATACCTGGAGGCAGGCACCAGCACAGCTTTTGGAGGGATGACAAAAAGGTCAAGGAGATTGCTGCACAGTGAACAAGGGGAAACGGTGGGAAATGAGTCTGAGAGGTAGGCAGGTGCCACAGCACAGAGACCTTGAAGGCCAAGGTGTGGATTGTGGAAGTTATTCTAATTGCAGTGGGAAGCTATTGGAGGGTTCTCAGCAGAGGGGTGATGCAGTTGGATTTATGTTTTTAATGGTCACTCTAATGTTATGTAAAGAACAGAGTATGAGGGGTGGGTGTAGAAAAGTTGAGTGGAGCATGAGTATAAGTCAGGAGACCAAGTCGGGGCTGCCGCAGTGGTTTGGGTGAGCAATGCTGGTGGCTGGGAGGGCTCAGATCTGAGCAAAGGTGCTGTCTTCACATCACCGCTTAGTGTTGTGGAGAGGGCTATGCTTTAAAGCCACATAGATCTGGGCGAGGCACCTCTTTGAACCTTTGATTCATGACCCGAAAACAGAAATGAAAACACCTGATTCACAGGTTGTTGTGAGGAGTAAATCAGACAAAAAGCATCCAGCAGGGTCTCCCACACCACTGGCCCTCAATAAACAGTGCTTCTGGTCTACAATTCCAAAATGCAAAAGCACTGAAAACTGAGGTTTACTTTGTTTTCATTTGTTTTGTTTTTGGTGGGTGTGTAGCCCCGCATCTAGACCTGAACTGACATGAGCTATTTAGAGTCTTAATCGTACTCTGTTGTCGATTTATACATTTCACTGCAGAAATGTTTTATGATAGAGTGTTGCCCCCAAACCCTACTGAGAACATTACAAATAGATGGGATTTATACTGCCTTGCCTTTCTAAAATCCAATAATCTCTGAGTACCACAACATACCTGGACCAAGGGTTTCAGATAAGGATCTGTAGCTGTACCATTATGTTCAGGAACTGAAGTGTCATTTAGTTTAGTCACGAGTATGAGATCATACATCCAACTGGAGGAGGTCATAGATCTCAGAACAGTAGTTATGGAAGAGTCCTTAGCAATTATTTAACCTGAAGTCCTATCGAAATACCCTAAATCCTCAACACTTTTAACTTTAAGTAACTGCTGATCTTCAGAATGACAAGCCAGTTTGAATTTAAGTGAAATATATGTGTAAACAAATAAGGTGTTAAATTGGCATTTTTGAAAAAGTACTTACAAGTTTGGAAAAAAAGAAACAGGCGTTTCTTTTCAACTGTTTTTAATAAATCTTATTTTAAAACTAGGTTACCATCTTCCTAAAAGAAATCTCCATCATAATCACTAATAAATATTACGTGTCCATCTTACTCATGCCCAGAAGTTACTTTGGCTGTGCCTTGATACCCTTAGGGCAGACCCAAGTCCCTGTGGACCCAGCCCCCTCAAAGGACCTGTGCAAAGCTTGGCAAACAACGTGCATTCAAGTAACAGGAGGGGATAACAGGAGGGGATAATATCTGATGAATTGAATGAATAAACAGTGTTAAGGATCTTCAGGTTCAAATAAGCAAATAGAAGAACAAGAGCATAAACTGCCCAAGATTCTAAGTTCCTAAGATTCTAAGTTCCTAAGTGACAGCAGGGAGTCTGTCCTTTAGCTTCCATCTGGCAAGGCATTTTTAGTACTAAAGAAATCACAGGCAATAGGAAGTCTCATATTCTGGAATTCAAAAGAGAATTTATGAATCAAAAACAAAGATTTAATGAATACCTATCACATACTGGGTTATACTGGCGAACAAAACCATGCTCTTGTGAACTTACTAGTGGAGGAAAATGGACAAACCCATAAAAAATGTCACAAGGTGATAAGTACTACGTTGAAAACTAAAGCAGAGTAGGGGGGACAGCAAGGGAAGAGTGGGGTTTCTTACATGCAGGTTGTTCAGGGAAGGCTGCTCTGATACAGTGACATTGTATCTGGGGGAAGAGCTTTCCGGGAAGAAACAGGCAGTGCAGAGGTCCAGAGGCAGGACAGTGCTTGGCTCTGCCCCAAGGACAGCCATGAGGCCTGTGTGGTCAGAACGCAGGGAGCAGGTGGCCTTGTCTGTAGGTCAATAACCTTTTATAGGATTCTGATGAAGCTATTGGGGAGCGGGGTTCGGGGGTGTCCTGTTCTGCCTTAAAGGCCCTCGGTCGGCTACGGTATTAAGAAGAGGTGGCGGGGCGGGGGACAGAGTTGGAGCGGGGGCTAAAGATGGGCAATTGGAGAACGATTGCAACGACCCAGGCAAGAGATTTGTGGCTGGGGATTCTTTTAGCCAATGTTTTGGGCAATTCAGGCCCCCGTATTTCCCATCTGTCTGTCAAGCCATAGGGCTCTTCCGTTTTCCACTAGTCGCCCCCGCCCCCGTCCCGGACCAGGGCTAGTAGTCGCTTGCTCTGTCAAGAATTGTTCGCGGGAAGAAAATGACTTTCAGCGCCCACCGCGCTGCACGCTCCTTTCCCCGGATCCAGCAAGGGCTCCGCACCTCGGCTGAGGGCCTCGTACAGCATTATCGAGGCGGCGGCGCAGGGGTCAGGGGTATCTTACCAGAGTCCAGTACCGGGCTAGGGACGCGAGCTGCGGCCTCACTGGAAGCTCGGCGGGGTCTGAGCAGTTCGCTCTCGGTTTCGTTTTCCCCGCGGACTCCGCCTTCCTTCCTCTCCGCCTTCCTTCCTCTCCGCCTTCCTCCCGCCCTCCCGCACGGGTCTGTACGGGTCCGCACACGTCAGCCCACGTCCGCACAGGCTCAGCGATAGCGGGAAACTGGCGCCTCCACCCCGAGTCCGCGTGGGGGGTACCGCGGGGCGGACCGGGCACGTCCAAGACCCTGCAGCCCCACCCCTGCTACTGGGGGTGTTCCCGGCCCCCGTGCGGGCAGGGTACTCCGGGAGGTGGGGAGGACGTTGAGGTCTCCGAGGCCCGCGACGTGGCAGGCGCTCTGTGATCAACGCTCCAGTTTCCTCTTCAACACAAATATTTGGGATGGGGTTGGGGGGCTGGATATCATCAGCTCCATTTTATTAATGGAAGAAAACTGAGTAAATTAACTCTCCCAGGGCAAAGCCAGGATTCCTTTTCCCATAACCACCATTTCTTTGCCCTCCTCCTTCTCCTCACGTTAACGAGGCTGGGGATGAAGAGGCCTGGGGGCATAATTTCCCTATCTGTTTCCACCCATCCATCCATTCATTCAACAGGTACTTGCCAGCTGCTGTATCAAGTACCAGCCAATCCAGCAGTTAGGAGAGCTACCTGCTGCCTTCGGGACCTCCTGGAGTTTACCACCAAAGTCCTTACCAGTAGTCCCAGAGTTGTAAGAAATCCTACTCACCTAAGGGACTATGACACACTCCCAGAGTAATACTGGCACCTTGACACAGTGACTGAGGAGTGCTGAAGACTTAACCTCATAACAGTACTGCAAGGTAGGTGCCATTTAACAGATGAGAAAACTGAGGCCTGAGGCACAGAGAAGTAACAGCTGGTGAGCAGGGGAGCTGGAATTAGAACCAGGATCCTGTACCTCAATATCCCAGTGAGGGTAAGGGAGAGAGGCAGTTCCAAGATGGATTTCAGGTACACATTACATATTGACCATTGGCTCCAGGCATCCTTTCCCACATCTCTTCTGCACACACACCTCCCACCCCTGTATTGCAGGGTATCAATGGCTAAACACTATTTTCCTTGATTTAAGTTCCCCAAATATGAAGCACTGGTGGGAGGTTTAGAAGGCAGATAGGAGGCAGAGACATCTTTCTGTGACCCTTTGAGATGACAAGAAATCTCCAACTGTAGTGGCCGTTCGTTTGCAGGAGTCCATTTCCCAGCTTCGTGGGTGTGGGGTGGTTGTTTCAGATGCAATGGCAGTAGCAATGACATGTTTTGTGACTTTCTGAAGCCCCTGAACTGTCCAAAAGAGCTTAAAGAAAGAAAGCTCTGACAAGCTCAAGCATGGTCAGAGGACACAAGCTTTTATGACTGCCCCAGAAGAACCTCTTACTTCATGTAGTCTCAGGGCTGATGGAGCAGAAATTAGCTACAGAGTCCAGTGCTGCAGGTAGCCGAATTTCTATATAACTTTAATTTGCAGCCTCACCAGGTCTCTTCTAGGAACATTGAGGCTATTGACTGGGAAGGAATGAGGACCTGGGAATTTGGGTGGATTTGAATGAGTCCATTGCCCTCCCAAATTCTGCTGAGTCACCACAGTCCTTCCATCCTTGTTGGATAAGTCTGGTACAGCCAAGCTTGAAGAGCTTGAATTGGTCACCTTGCAAGGACGTGCTGAAATTTCCAAACGCCCCATTCCTCCCTCTTGTCTTCACTCCTAGAACTAGAATCAGATGCTAGAAGGCCCCAAAAGGATACAGACAAGATCTGATCCAGAGGATATAGTTTACATAATGAAAGAATTACAAGATTTCGCTAATTTTTATCAGCAGAAACCCAAGAAAAGTGCATGGATATGCTTCTAAAGGTGACATGAAAGACGGAACACAGTTTAGATTATGCACTCAGTGTGCTGGCTCCAGCAGCTGGGAATGGTTCTAAGAGTTTGTTTAGTTGGCTTACTGTAACCTGGGCTCAGTGGTGGCCCACATTAAGTGAAATTGTGATGCCAAGTATACAGATGAAGAAATCAAAAATACTTAAGGAGTCAGGAATATTAGAGTAGATGAATCATATGCAACCTATTCCTTCATTGTCTAACCGTGTCCCCCAAGAATATCCAAAGGACTCTCCACCAGGCATTCAGAAATATAGTTTCATCTTTGAAAAGCTCTGTATTGGCTGCCCACTGTGCCTGGAGAATGTTGATGGGAGATGTTGCCATTGAAAAACTACCTGATTTCAATGGGGATTATGGCTCCCAGAGTGGCAAAGGCCATGTGGCAACACTTAACTCCACCTGCCCCTCCAAAAAAAAAGGGCAGCAGGGTCAGAGCAGCAGTCAGAAACGTTTGCTCACCAGAGATCTTTAGTGGTGGTAAACTGGTCCTGGAGTTTCTAGTACTGAAATAGATGGCAGCCCACAGGTGTGTTACATGAGCAGATATGTGAGACCCCCATGGCACTCACTCCCACTCTATCAACCCACATCCCCGGTCTCATGGGGAGTTCCTTGTGAACAGGTGACTTAGAAAGAAAAATTCAGTTGAAGCACAATACGCTAGCATTAATTGGAAGTAGACTGATATATTCCGACAGCACTTCAGGGAGGTAGCCCTAAAAGATAATGGGAAAAAGGAAAATCTTCCCAGTTCGTGGAACTTTGAGCAGGTGGAACTATATTTAGTTGTCACTTGGAAGGCAATAAAGCTAGTGGCCTGGACAGTACCAGTAGCTAGCAATTTACCTGGATATTCAGAGATTTGGAAAGAGCAAGATCAGAGGGTTGATGATAAGGAGGTCTGGGGAAAAGGATGTGGGTGATCACTTGGAATGGACAAAGAGGATGAGTGTATTGGGTCCCCTTGTGAATATTCATCAAAGGTACCCCCCGCTGAGGAGACTTTTGAGAAGCAGTTGTGCAAGAAACCTTCTGTAGATGTCAGTCGGGCTGTTCCCCAGCTACCCCAGTGCTTGCTTGTTCCACACAAATGAAGAGCCTTCGGCAATAGGAATGGATGATGTGTGTGACTTCATCAACATGGAGTTCTTGTCAAGGTTGATCCGGCTGCTGAGCACCCAGCCTTCCAACAGCAAAGACCAACACTGAGCTCCCAGCACAAGTACCCCGTACACCGAAGGAGACCAGCCTGCCACTTGGGGACGGGTGGGTTACATGGAGCCTTTCCATCGTGGAGTGGAGAGGGATTGCCCTCTGTGGAGTAAGCATTTATTCCAGGTATGGAATTGCTTTTTCTTCCTCCAGTGCTTCTGCCAGCACCATTATTGTTGGCCTTTCCAAATACCTTGTTTACCATAATGGTATCTGTCAGTAAGGAACCCATTTTTTTTCACATCTTTATTGGAGTATACTTGCTTGACAATGGTGTGTTAGTTTCTGCTGTATAACAAAGTGAATCAGCTATACATATACATTTATCCCCATTTCTCCTCCTTCTTGCGTCTCCCTCCCACCCTCCCTATCCCACCCCTCTGGGTGGACACAAAGCACCGAGCTGATCTCCCTGTGCTATGCAGCTGCTTCCCACTAGCTATCTATTTTACATTTGGTAGTGTATATATGTCCATGCCACTCTCTCACTTCGTCCAAGCTTACCCTTCCCCCTCCCCGTGTCCTCGAGTCCATTCTCTAGGTCTGTGTCTTTATTCCTCTCCTGCCCCTAGGTTCTTCAGAACCATTTTTTTTTTTTTTAAGATTCCATATATATGTGTTAGCATACGGTATTTGTCCTTCTCTTTCTGACTTACTTCACTCTGTATGACAGACTCTAGGTCCATCTACCTCACTACAAATAACTCAATTTCATTTCTTTTTATGGCTAATATTCCACTGTATATGTGCCACATCTTCTTTATCCATTCATCCCATGATGGACACTTAGGTTGTTTCCATCTCCTGGCTATTGTAAATAGAGCTGCAATTAACATTTTGGTACATGACTCTTTTGAATTTTGGTTTTCTCAGGGTATATGCCCAGTAGTGGGATTGCTGGGTCGTATGGTAGTTCTATTTGTAGTTTTTTAAGGAACCTCCATACTGTTCTCCATAGTGGCTGTACCAATTCACATTCCCACCAGCAGTGCAAGAGTGTTCCCTTTTCTCCACATCCTCTCCAGCATTTATTATTTCTAGATTTTTTGATGATGGTCATTCTGACCGGTGTGAGATGATATCTCATTGTAGTTTTGATTTGCATTTCTCTAATGATTAATGATGTTGAGCATCCTTTCATGTGTTTTTTTGGCCATCTGTACGTCTTCTTTGGAGAAATGTCTATTTAGGTCTTCTGCCCATTTTTGGATTGAGTTGTTTGTTTTTTTGATATTGAGCTGCATGAGCTGCTTCAAATTTTGGAGATTAATCCTTTGTCAGTTGCTTCGTTTGCATATATTTTGTCCCATTCTGAGGGTTGTCTTTCCGTCTTGTTTATGGTTTCCTTTGATGTGCAAGAGCTTTAAGTTTCATTAGGTCCCATTTGTTTATTCTTGTTTTTATTCCCCTTTCTTTAGGAGGTGGGTCAAAAAGAATCTTGCTGTAATTTATGTCATAGAGTGTTCTGCCTATGTTTCCCTCTAAGAGTTTTATAGTGTCTGGCCTTACATTTAGGTCTTTAATCCATTTTGAGTTTATTTTTGTCTATGGTGTTAGGAAGTGTTCTAATATCATTCTTTTACAGGTAGCTGTCCAGTTGTCCCAGCACCACTTATTGAAGAGGCTGTCTTTTCTCCATTGAATATTCTTGCCTCCTTTATCAAAGATAAGGTGACCATATGTGCGTGGCTTTATCTCTGGGCTTTCTTTCCTGTTCCATTGATCTATATTTCTATTTTTGTGCCACTATCATACTGTCTTGATTACTGTAGCTTTGTAATATAGTCTGAAGTCCGGGAGCCTGATTCCTCCAGCTCCGTTTTTCTTTCTCAAGATTGCTTTGGGTATTCAGGGTCTTTTGTGTTTCCATACAAATTGTGCAATTTTTTGTTCTAGTTCTGTGAAAAATGCCATTGGTAGTTTGATAGGAATTGCACTGAATCTGTAGATTGCTTTGGGTAGTAGAGTCATTTTCACAATGTTGATTTTTCCAATCCAAGACATGGTATATCTCTCTATCTGTTTGTATCATCTTTAATTTCTTTCATCAGTGTCTTATAGTTTTCTGCATACAGGTCTTTTGTCTCCTTAGGTAGGTTTATTCCTAGGTAGTTTATTCTTTTTGTTGCAGTGGTAAATGGGAGTGTTTCCTTAATTTCTCTTTCAGATTTTTCATCATTAGTGTATAGGAATGCAAGAGATTTCTGTGATTAAGTCTGTATCCTGCTACTTTACCAAATTCATTGATTAGCTCTAGTAGTTTTCTGGTAGCGTCTTTAGGATTCTGTATGTATGGTATCATGTCATCTGCAAGCAGTGACAGTTTTACTTCTTCTTTTCCAAATTGGATTCCTTTTCTTTATTTTTCTTCTCTGATTGCTGTGGCTAAAAGTTCTAAAACTATGTTGAATAATAGTTGTGAGAGTGGGCAACCTTGTCTTCTTCCTGATCGTAGTGGAAATGGTTTCAGTTTTTCACCATTGAGAACGATGTTGTCTATGGATTTGTCATATATGGCCTTTATTACATTGAGGTAAGTTCCCTCTATGCCTACTTTCTGGGGGGCTTTTATCATAAATGGGTGTTGAATTTTGTCAAAAGCTTTTTCTGCATCTATTGAGATGATCACATGGTTTTTCTCCTTCAAGTTGTTAATATGGTGTATCACATTGATTGATTTGCGTATATTGAAGAACCCTTGCATTCCTAGGATAAATCCCACTTGAGTGTGCTGTATGATCCTTTTAATGTGCTGTTGGATTCTCTTTGCTAGTATTTTGTTGAGGATTTTTGCATCTATGTTCATCAGTGATATGGGCCTATAGTTTTATTTTTTTGTGGCATCTTTGTCTGGTTTTGGTATCAGGGTGATGGTGGCCTCATAGAATGAGTTCAGGAGTGTACCTCCCTCTGCTATATTTTGGAAGAGTTTGAGAAAGATGGGTGTTAGGTTTTCTCTAAATGTTTGATAGAATTCTCCTGTGAAGCCATCTGGTCCTGGGCTTTTGTTTGTTGGCAGATTTTTAATCACAGTTTCAATCTCAGTGCTTGTGATTGCTCTGTTTATATTTTCTATTTCTTCCTGGTCCAGTCTCAGAAGATTGTGCTTTTCTAAGAATTTGTCCATTTCTTCCGGTTGTCCATTTTATTGGCATAGAGTTGCTTGTAGTAATCTCTCATGATCCTTTGTATTTCTGCAGTGTCAGTTGTTACTTCTCCTTTTTCATTTCTAATTCTATGGATTTGAGTCTTGTCCCTTTTTATCTTGATGTGTCTGGCTAATGGTTTACCAATTTTGTTTTATCTTCTCAAAGAACCAGCTTTTAGTTTTACTGATCTTTGCTATTGTTTCCTTCATTTCTTTTTCATTTATTTCTGATCTGATCTTTATGATTTCTTTCCTTCTACGAACTTTGGGGTTTTTTTGTTCTTCCTTCTCTAATTGCTTTAGGTGTAAGGTTAGGTTATTTGAGATTTTTCTTGTTTCTTGAGGTAGGATTTTATTTCTACAAACTTGTTCTTAGAACTGCTTTTGCTGCATGCCATAGGTTTTGGGTTGTCATGTTTTCATTGTCATTTGTTTCTAGGTATTTTTTGATTTCCTCTGTGATTTCTTCAGTGATCTCTTGGTTATTTAGTAGCGTATTGTTTAGCCTCCATGTGTTTTTATTTTTTACAGTTTTTTTCCTGTAATTGATATCTAGTCTCATAGTGTTGTGGTCAGAAAAGATGCTTGATACGATTTCAGTTTTCTTAAATTTACCAAGGCTTTATTTGTGACCCAAGATATGATCTATCCTGGAGAATGTTCCATGAGCACTTGAGAAAAATGTGTATTCTGTTATTTTCGGATGGAATGTCCTATAAATATAAATTAAGTCCATCTTGTTTAATGTATCCTTTAAAGCTTGTATTTCCTTACTTATTTTCATTTTGGATGATCAGTCCATTGATGAAAGTGGGATGTTAAAGTCCCCTACTATTACTATGTCGCTGTTGATTTCCCCTTTTATGGTTGTTAGCATTTGCCTTATGTATTGAGGTGCTCCTATGTTGGGTGCATAAATATTTACAGTTGTTATATCTTCTTCTTGGATCAATCCCTTGATCATTATGTAGTGTCCTTCTTTGTCTCTTCTAATAGTCTTTATTTTAAAGTCTATTTTGTCTGATACGAGAATTGCTACTCCAGCTTTCTTTTGGTTTCCATTTGCATGGAATATCTTTTTCCATCCCCTTACTTTCAGTGTGTATGTGTCTCTAGATCTGAAGTGGGTCTCTTGTAGACAGCATATATATGGGTCTTGTTTTTCTGTCCATTCAGCCAATCTGTGTCTTTTGGTGGGAGCATTTAGTCCATTTACATTTAAGGTAATTATCGATATGGATGTTCCTATTCCCATTTTCTTAATTATTTTGGGTTCGTTATTGTAGGTCTTTTCCTTCTCTTGTGTTTCTTGCCTAGAGAAGTTCGTTTAGCATTTGTTGTAAAGCTGGTTTGGTGGTGCTGAACACTCTCAGCTTTTGCTTGTCTGTAAAGGTTTTAATTTCTCCATCAAATCTGAATGAGATCCTTGCTGGGTAGAGTAATCTTGGTTGCAGGTTTTTTTCCTTCATCACTTTAAATATGTCCTGCCAGTCCCTTCTGGCTTGCAGAGTTTCTGCTGAAAGATCAGCTGTTAACCTTATGGGGATTCCCTTGTATGTTAATTGTTGCTTTTCCTTTGCTGCTTTTAATATTTTTTCTTTGTATTTAATTTTTGATAGTTTGATTAATAGATGTCTTCACATGTTTCTCCTTGGATTTATCCTGTATGAGACTCTCTGTGCTTCCTGGACTTGATTGACTATTTCCTTACACATATTAGGGAAGTTTTCAACTATAATCTCATTAAATATTCTCTCAGTCCCTTTTTTTTTCTCTTCGTCTTCTGGGACCCCTATAATTCGGATGGTGGAGTATTTAATGTTCCAGAGGTCTCTGAGACTGTCCTCAATTGTTTTCATTCTTTTTTCTTTATCCTGCTCTGCGGTAATTATGTGCAGTATTTTATCTTCAGGTCACTTATCCCTTCTTCTACCTCGGTTATTCTGCTATTGATTCCCTCTAGAGAATTTTTAATTTCATTTATTGTGTTTTCATCATTGTTTGTTTGCTCTTTAGTTCTCCTAGGTCCTTGTTAAACGTTTCTTATATTTTCTCCATTGTATTTCCAAGGTTTTGGATCATCTTTACTATCATTACTCTGAATTCTTTTTCAGGTAGACTGCCTGTTTCCTCTTCATTTGTTTGGTCTGGTGGGTTTTTACCTTGCTTCTTCATCTGCTGTGTATTTCTCTGTCTTCTCATTTTGCTTGACTTACTGTGTTTGGGATCTCCTTTTCGCAGGCTGCAGGTTCATAGTTCCCATTGTTTTTGGTGTCTGCTCCCAGTGGGTAAGGTTGGTTCAGTGGGTTGTGTAGGCATCCTGGTGGAGCAGACTGGTGCCTGTGTTCTGGTGGATGAGGCTGGATCTTGTGTTTCTGGTGGGCAGGACCACATCAGGTGGTATGTTTTGGGGTGTCTGTGAACTTACTATGATTTTAGGCAGCCTCTCTGCTAATGGGTGGGGTTGTGTTCCTCTCTTGCTAGTCGTTTGGTATAGGGTGTCCAGCACTGTAGCTTGGTGGTCGTTGTGTGGAGCTGGGTCTTAGCATTGAGATGGAGATCTCTGGGAGAGCTTTCGCCATTTGATATTACATGGGGCCAGTAGGTCTCTGGTGACCAATGTCCTGATTTGGCTCTCCCACCTCAGAGGCTCAGGCCTGACACCCGGCCAGAGCACCAAGACCCTGTCAGCCACATGGCTCAGAAGAAAAGGGAGAAAAAAAAGGAAATAAATAAATTAAAAATAAATTTTAAAAATAAAATAATTAAAATGGAAAAATTATTAAAAATAAAAAATTAAAAAGCAATTTAAAAAAAGAAAGAGAGAAAGAAAGAAGAGAGCAACCAAACAAAAAAAAAATCCACCGATGATAACAAGTGCTAAAAACTATACTAAAAAAAACAAAACAAAACAAAAGGACAGTCAGAACTCTAGGACAAATGACAAAAGCAAACCTATACAGACAAAAATCACACAAAGAAGTATACATATACACACTCACAAAAAGAGGAAAAGGAAAAGAATATATATATATACAAGGAAGAGAGCAACCAAATCAATAAACAAATCTACCAATGATAATAAACTGTAAATGCTAAACTAATATAAACATAAAACCAGAAACAAATTAGATGCAGAAAGCAAACCCCAAGTCTACAGTTCCTCTAAAAGTCCACTGCTTCAATTTTGGGATGATATGTTGTCTATTCAGGTATTCCAGAGATGCAGGGTACATGAAGTTGACTGTGAGATTTAATCCACTGCTCCTGAGGCTGCTGGGAGAGATTTCCGTTTCTCTTCTTTGTTCGCACGCACGGCTCCTGGGGTTCAGCTTGGATTTGGCCCCGCCTCTGCATGTAGGTCGCCTGAGGACATCTGTTCTGTGCCCAGAGAGGACAGAGTTAAAGGAGCCGCTGATTAGGGGGCTCTGGCTCACTCAGGCCGGGGTGGGGCGGGACGGAGGGGTACAGAATGCAGAGTGATCCTGCAGAGGCAGAGGCCAGCGTAACATTGCAACAGCCTGAAGCACGCCATGTGTTCTCCTGGGGAAGTTGTCCCTGGATCACGGGACCCTGGCCGTGGTGGGCTTTACAGGCTCCCAGGAGGGAGGTGTGAATAGTGACCTGTGCTTGCACACAGGCTTCTTGGTGGCTGCAGCAGCTGCCTTAGCGTTTCATGCCCGTCTCTGGTGTCCGTGCTGATAGCCGCGGCTCATGCCCGTCTCTGGAGCTCATTTAGGCAGTGCTCTGGATCCCCTCTCCTCGCGCACCCCAAAACAGTGGTCTCTTGCCTCTTAGGCAGGTCCAGACTTTTCCCGGACTCCTTCCCGGCCAGCTGTGGCGCACTAGCCCCCTTCAGGCTGTGTTCACGCAGCCAACCCCCATCTTCTCCCTGGGATCTGACCTCCGAAGCCATAGCCTCAGCTCCCAGCCCCAACCCGTACTGGCAGGTGAGCAGACAAGCCTCTCAGGCTGGTGAGTGCTGGTTCGCACCAATCCTCTGTGCGGGAATCTCTCCGCTTTGCCCTCTGCACCCCTATTGCTGCGCTCTTCTCCATGGCTCCAAAGCTTCCCCCCAGCCCACCCCCGGTCTCCGCCAGTGGAGGGGCTTCCTAGTGTGTGGAAACTTTTCCTCCTTTACAGCTCCCTCCCAGAGGTGCAGGTCCTATCCCTATTCTTTTGTCTCTGTTTTTCTTTTGCCCTACCCAGGTACATGGGGAGTTTCTTTCCTTTTCGGAAGTCTGAGGTCTTCTGCCAGCGTTCAGTAGGTGTTCTGTAGGAGTTGTTCCACATGTAGATGTAGTTTTGATGTATTTGTGGGGAGGAAGGTGATCTCCACGTCTTACTCCTCCGCCATGTTGAAGGCACCCCTATATCTTTTTTTTAAACCAGCAAAACTCCATGCAGTTAAATATCCTAACAGAACCTGAAAATGCAGAGTCACATAAATATCTGAGAAATATTTTATAAGAGAAATTCTTGTCAGTATAAGAACTCTGTGTTTGATTCGTTTTCGTAATCTACTTCTACTGATAATTTAAAAAATGAAGCTACCTGTTGAATCTGCCAGGGTGATGGCTTTTATCTTAAAATCAGACCTTTAGTATATGTTATGTGTGTGGGGAGAGCTAAGGCTTTGTTTATTTCCATGCTTGTAGGAGGCTTTCACTGCTCGGTCACATTATTTCAAGCAATGAAATGATATTTAGACATTTATAGTCAATTGTTCTGTGAAAAGTTAGTAGAGATCCCAACTCAAGCAAAAGGGCAAAGAATGACTTAAAAAAATTTTTTTAAATCAATGATATGGGTCCAAGTGATGATTAGTAGTCATAATACTTGATTTATTTCAAATTACACTTTTCAGTTTTGGAAGTGCTTTTACATTCATTCACAACAATCCTCTCAGGTAGATATTGTAATGCCCATTTTAGAGATTAACAAGAGGCTTTGAGGTTTTAAGTGCTTTGTGCAAAAATCACACAGTTGGTAATTTTCTGATTAAGTGATAGAGTGCCATTTCCACTAAACTGCATGGCGAAAAGTCACTTAAAGACATGAGAAAAATCTTAGAGTTCCTAAAAAGATTAGAATAATATCCAGGGGGAAAATGGATTAATTGTAATAAAACTAGATAAACGTATGATAAACGTAGATATGTTCATGAACATATGTGATATAGCCAAACTGTAAGCAATGTAAAGGCAAGATATAGATATATCTTAAGAAAAAATATATATAGTTTAGGAAAATTTTCTGTAAAGTGAATTACTATTAAATGAAGCTTATCTTCTCGCTCATTTCCATTTTAAAGTAAAAGGCACATTGCATAGAAAAGTATCTTTGTGTATGGTGAAGTAACAATTAAAATGCAAAAAGTACTTTTAACAATACCCAAAGAGAAAAATAAACATTTCTGATAAATTATAGGTATCAAAAGACTTCAAAACCCAAAATACTACACCGAGTTAAAACATTTTCCAGAGACACTGGAGCTAGAATCATGTCTCACTCACCTTGTAGAACATTTTAATGCTAATTTAGGTGGTTCTAGAAGACTTCCTTGGTTTTAAAAATCATCTGGATCTTTTTACTAAAGCTGGGAATTATCTTAACAGGAAGTGCAACTTCTTATTTCATATTAGAGCTAAAATTTAGAATGCAAGTACCTGAATACAGAAGCAGCACTTCATTTTACCTTCACACTGAAGTACATGGTGAAACAGGAAGAAATATGGGCAAGGAACAGGAACACCAGGTTTCCCGTGAGGTGAAAGAGTGGTTCTGAGAGTATTGGGTGCTTAAACTCAGAGTCAAGTCTTGGCATATCAAAATCTTAATAAAGATTTGTCAAATTAATAAAATTAGAAATGAAAAAGGAGAAGTTACAACTGACACCACAGAACTACAAAGGATCATAAAAGACTACTACAAGCAGCTATATGCCAATAAAATGGATGACCTCGAAGAAATGGAAAAATTCTTAGAAAGGTACAACCTTCCAAGACTGAAACAGGAAGAAATAGAAAATATGAACAGACCAATCACAAGTAATGAAATTGAAACTGTGATTAAAAATCTTCCAACAAAAGTCCAGGACCAGATGGTTTCACAGGTGAATTCTGTTAAACATTTAGAGACGAGCTAACACCTGTCCTCAAACTCTTCCAAAATATTGCAGAGGAAGGAACACTCCCAAACTCATTCTACAAGGCCACCATCACTCTGATACCCAAACCAGACAAAGATATCCCCAGAAAAAGAAAATTACAGGCCAGTATTACTGATGAACATAGATGCAGAAATCCTCAACAAAGTACTGGCAGACAAAATCCACCAACATATTAAAAGGATCATACAGCACACTCAAGTGGGATTTATCCCAGCGATGCAAGGAGTCTTCAGTATATGCAAATCAATCAATGTGATACACCATATTAACAAATTGAGGAACAAAAACCATATGATCATCTTAATAGATGCAGAAAAAGCTTTTGACAAACTTTAACATCCATTTATGATAAAAACTCTCCAGAAAGTGGGCATAGAGGGAAGCTACCTCAACATAATAAAGGCCATATATGACAAATCCGCAGCAAACATCATTCTCAATGGTGAAAAACTGAAAGCATTTCCTCTAAGATCAGGAACAAGACAAGGATGTCCACTCTTGCCACTATTGTTCAATATAGTTTTGGAAGTCCTAGCCATGGCAATCAGAGAAGAAAAAGAAATGAAAGGAATCCAAATTGGGAAAGAAGAAAAACTATCACTGTTTGCAGATGACATGATACTATACATAGAAAATCCTAAAGATGCTACCAGAAAACTACTAGATCTCATCTATGAATCTGGTAAAGTTGCAGTATACAAAATTAATGCACAGAAATCTCTTGCATTCCTATACACCAACAATGAAAGATCAGAAAGAGAAATTAAGGAAACAGTCCCATTTACCATCACAACAAAAAGAATAAAATACCTAGGAATAAACCTACCTAAGGAGGCAAAAGACCTGTACTCAGAACACTGTAAGATACTGATGAAAGAAATCAAAGATGACACAAACAGATGGAGAGACATACCATGTTCTTGGATTGGAAGAATCAATATTGTGAAAATGACTATACAGTGATGTTAAAAAAAAACATGGCTGGATCCTGTTCTGACACTAATGCCTGTAATTATAGGAGGATTTGGGGGCTGTCTGGAATTGGTAATGTGATCTCTGATTCTTGTTAGTCTCCCTAGGTTCACAGCAACCTGTCAACGTTACAATTCTGAGTACTTGACTCTTAATTGTCTGGCATGCATGATTGCAAAATAACCCAGATTGGATCATGCATTTGCACTAGTGAGCCTTTGACTGCAGGTGGGCCTGATGTTCTGCGAAATCCCAGCTTCCCGTTTGGCCCCTGGATCCACCCAGGCCTGAGGTAAATGGTGGTGGACCTCTACAGATGGTGCTGCCCTTGCTTGGCTCTTGCCTCTGGTGGCAGCAGCCTAGGAGGCTTATTATATTATATTTTATTTATTTATTTTATTTTTGGCTGTGTTGGGTCTTCGCTGTGGTGTGCGGGCTTCTCATTGCGGTGGCTTCTCTTATGGAGCACGGGCTCTAGAGCTCAGGCTCAGTAGATGTGGCGCCCGGGCCCAGTTGCTCCGCGGCATGTGGGATCTTCCTGGACCAGGGCCCGAACCCGTGTCCCCGCCATTGGCAGGTGGATTCTTAACCACTGCACCACCAGGGAAGTTCCATGGGAGACTTCTTTAAAGCTCCTTTACACAGAGGGAGAAGGAGAGGGAGAGAGAGGCCTGTGTGTGGAGAGAGAGCACAAGCACAGGTGATCTTTAAAAAGTCTAAGGTGATTGAAATCAAGGCTGATTAGTAAAGCAGGGTTTATGTAGCAGAGGGCTCCTGTGTGCTGATTGGCCCAAGGCTGGTTTTTAGGGGCAGGTAAACTGGCCCTTCCTGTGCCATCTTCCTCTCTACGTAGTGGGGTGCCCCTTCAGGTTAAGTTGTGTTTTGGGTTTTTTTTCCTCTTCTTTAGCAAGAGAAGTGCTACTTCTCAGTGCAGTTCAGGATTGAAATTTAGCTTGGAATCCAATATGTAGGGAGAGAGGTGTAACCTCTGTATTTGGGGACTTTACTAAAAACTGGCTCCCCTCATTGGAAGTTGACCATGAGGAAGTCAGGAATGGAGTCCATGAAAAGTGGATGCTGGAAACATTCAGGATCCAGAACGGTTTATCTGGTAACACTTTGGTCTCCTAGACTGAGGGTGATGGAGAACCACTCCACTCCAGAGGCCGGCAGCCGGCAGAGCCGGGGTCCTGCTCCCACCGCCCCTGCTTCGGGGACAGTGCCCCAGAGGCCACAGCTCTCCACTGCTCTGTGTCCTGGGCCAACTGAAGGGAAGGCTAGGCCAACCCCAAGTTCCTGGGCCCCTCTTGTCCAGTAGGTGCCCTTTAGCAACCAGCAGCAATGGGTTATCTAGAGTAAAATTTCCTAGGTACATGGTTTTTATTTTTTTGTTTGTTTTTAATTGAAGTATTTATTTACAATGTTGTGTTAGTTTCAGGTGTGCAGCAAAGTGATTCAGTCATACATATACATATATCTATTTTTTTTCAGATTCTTTTCCCTTATAGGTTATTACAAAATATTGAGTATAGTTCCCTGTGCTATACAGTAGGTACAGTAGGTCCTTGTTGGTTATCTGTTTTATATATAGTAGTGTGTATATGTTAATTTCAAACTCCTAATTTATTCTTGTTAACGTGGAGATCCCTGCTGCCCTTGCATTTGTGACCATTACAGCAGACTGGAACTTTAGCCAGCTTCTGTGTCTCAGGCATGATGCAGCAAGGAGGGCTTTTTCGTGGCTACTTGCATCCCTCTGCTAGAGTTAGCAAATCAGGACCACACTGGGAACGTGGACCCTTTGGGATGGGTGCTGGAGACTTGGAGGAGGATGGCCGGGACTTCTGAATGGGAGAGCTTGAGTATTTGCATTCTGGGGTTAGGGCTGGGGCAGGTTAGTTACCTTCTCGCCCGGATTATGTAGAGGCACAGCCCTTATACCTGCTACTTGTGTGTCCCTCCACTTGACGCTTGTGAGAATCAGTGCCACTTTGGAAACCTGCCACCAGAGTCTCTCCCACCTCCCCCAACGTCCTCTGCCTTCTACTCCAATTCAGTGATTGAATCAGCTTGGTAAGAGTCTCCACTAGAGTCTAGTCTAGTTGTCAATTAACAACCTCCATTAATTAGTTTATATACATTCCCCAGTGGAAGTGATTTTCTGTGCAATTATTTTAGTCTTTGTTATCAAGCTTTTTTATTTTCTTTCTTTTTTTCAGTCTGAACCATTCCAGTTACCTTCCTAATTTGTTTTGTCATCCTGGTTCCTTTAACACTGAGGCTCTAATATTTCAAACCAACATAGCAGGGCCTGGCAGCTCAAGGCACTGAGTAGTGCCTTAAGTGATGTATACCAATATCTATGTATCTCTATATTAAACAAGTTGCTGGAAGTCATAGAGGTTGCTTTTAAAATGAGAAGTATTTATTGTGGATGAGTCTTTGAATGGGAATGAATCTCTAAAGATTGTGCATGTCCTCGTTGGAGGGGAAAGCGAACCTCAACAGAGTAGGTAACGCCTGCGGGGTGGAGGTCTGAAAAGTTTTGAGAAAAATAGGTTACGACAGCAAAAACAATAACAGACAAAATAAAAAGCATCTTAGTACTAAAAGAGATCTTAGGAAAGCGTGAGAGAAAGTCAGACACAAAATGCTAATAAAATGGAGGTTCAGGGCTTCCCTGGTGGCGCAGTGGTTGAGAGTCCGCCTGCCAATGCAGGGGACACGGGTTCGTGCCCCAGTCCAGGAGGATCCCACATGCCGCGGAGCGGCTGGGCCCGTGAGCCATGGCCGCTGAGCCTGCGCGTCCGGAGCCTGTGCTCCGCAATGGGAGAGGCCACAACAGTGAGAGGCCCGCGTACCGAAAAAAAAAAAAAAAAAAAAAAAATGGAGGTTCAAGTGAGAGACAGTTTCTATAGAGCAGATAGAAGAGATCAAAAGATTGTACAAAGCCCAGACGTTAAGAGGATACCAGTAGTGGGAGGGATGGTTTGGGGCTCTGGATCTGTATAGCCCTGGGTGACTTTGACTAATAATGACATGCTTTAAACAAATATAGCTTACGCACCCATATTTCTCACATGTATCTATCACATTTATGATTGTTCAGTTGTGCCAATGAACCATATCAGCTGACTGTGGGGCTGACCACAAACTGGGTCTCCTCTTGGTGGGTGTCAGACCAAAAGACACAATCAAGCCAAAGATCGGGAGAAGGAAGGACTTATTACTTGCAGTGAGGAGAACACCGGGGACCTTTCCCAAAGCAGTGTCTCCCTGAACAGCAAGACTGGGGAAGTTTTAAGCTAAGGGGGCGCATGCATATTCATGAAGGGGTTTGGGTGGTATATGCATATTCATGGAGGGGCTTGAACAGAGGAGAATTCAGCATAGAATTGGGGCACAGGTTGAGAGAATCCAAACTTTAGCTGATTGAAGTCACAAGTGTCAGAAAAGGTCAACTCATCTTCTTTAGGTTCCAGTTGATCTGGTGGTTGAGTGGGTTTTGAATTCTGCAAAACAGCTCAAGAATGTGCTTCAGGCTAACCTTTACCACTGAAACAGAACTGGGAGTCTTTACAACCTGACTTATTATCTTGCTATTGTTCCTTCTCTTGCCCCATAAGAGTCATTTTGTTCCCTTAAGATTATTAATTACTGAGACCTGTTCAAGGGCAAGCATTGCGGCCAGGCTTGGATCACAAAATGGCTTAGGCCAAAAATGGCTTCTCTTATGTCAAGAAAGCCATGCCTGCTTCTCTTTCTCCAGGGACCCCCTACCCTATCTGCTCACAGGGGTTGAGTAAGAAAATTGAAGCAGTCACAGAAAGCTCCTCAGGGGCATTTCCTTTACCTGGCATTAACAACGCTCCAACTATTACACCTTCATGGATCCCTCAAATCAGAACAAGACCCTAATCATGGTGTACTCTTCATTAGTTATTTGTGGATATATTTTACCCCCCCATTTGACTATAACTTCAGTGAAGGTAGATCTGTGTCTAACTGTTTCGAGTATTTCAGGCTTTGTCATGCACATGTGTACGGTCAGCATTGAAGATGGCTGCTCTCTTGCTCTCTACCGCCCCTGCTTGACCAGTCCCTGCTTCACTCACATGACTATCCAATCCTCTTAGTTATAGGGCTTAATTAGTAACTGCCTACTTGCTTGCGCCCGGCCCCAGCTGCTGGCTTCCCTGATGGGCCAACCTGATATCAATTCCACCTGTAAATAGTAGCCTCCTTCACCCCCTCCCTTCCAAAGTAGCGAAGATTGCTGCCATGTTCTGTCCACTCTCTGCCACACACAGTGGGGTGTTGCTCCAGGACCTTGCTTCAGATGTGTAAGATCTGCTGTCCGTAATCTTTTGATGTCTCTGTTGCTGTCTCCAGGCTGTTTCTTCGGTTTCCAGGCTAGCAACTACAAAGCTTGCAGGCCTGTGGGGTGTAGCCCAACCACATGGAAGCTTCCTAGACCTTTTTATGTTCCTTTTCTCCTCCTCCTCCCCTTTCCCCTTTTCATTCCCCGCTTTTCCTCCTCTTATTTAGTAGGCAGTACAGGCAGTGACTCAAATTTTGATTTACGAACGAATTGTTTAGGGATCTGGCTAAAATGTAGATTGACTCAGTACGTCTGCAGTTCTAACAAGCTCCCAAGTGATGCCAATGTTGCTGATGCCACTTTGGGTTGAAGGGTGTAGAAAAATGATTGAGCACAGGCTTTCCAGTCAGTGCCCTGGGTTCAAATCGAAGTTCTGGCTCTTACTAACTGTTTAATTGTGGGCAGGGTTAAACTCGCACCTCCTCTGTAAAATGAGATACTCATAGCACCTATCATGACACAAAGTTGTTGGGAGGATTAAATAAAACAATGTAAGCAGCCTGCAGTCAGGGTAGACTTTTAGTAAGAGAACAGTAACGGGTGATTACGGTGTGGGGCGGGGTGGGGCGGGGCGGGGCGGGGCGGGGCGGGGCGGGGCGGGGCGGGCCCAACCCGGGAGGGGCGGGGCTCTGCCAGCCCTGGAGCTTGCGCAGGCCGGCGAGTACGTGCCTCAGGTAAGGTACACGTGCGGGTCTCTTGCTCGCTCAGCTGCCTCCCTTGGCAGGTCTTCAGAGCGGGGAGCAGAGCAGGCTTTTGGGGGGACCTCGGCAGAGTTCTGGGGCGATACGAAGAACACTCGGTGTCATTGTATCCGTCCGCCGGAGGGGCGCCGGCCCGGCCCGAGTGTTTCCGGGTCGCTCAATGACCTTGGCGCGGCACCGGTGCAGTGCTGCTTGCGCTGCGCGTGTGTCGGCGCCTGGCTGGGAGCCCGGGTGGGGGCGAGAAGCTGGGTGTGGGGGGGAACCGGGGGAGCTGGGGAGCTGGCTGGAGCCGGGGCACCGGAGATGCGGAGGCCGCGAGGGGCTGAGGATCGCGGGTAGCCTCCCCGAGGCCACTCTCGGAGGCGTCGGTGGTTGCTTGGCGCTTGACCGTGGGAACCTGGAAAAAGTGCCCTTGTAATTGAACCCGGGGTCGTAGCAGGGAGACCTTGTCCCACATCTGGAGTGTGAGGAAAGACCTCGCTGTTTGAAATGTTGCCTGGAGATGCTGAGCCGCGTCGATCTCCAGCTTTGGTGCATAGACGAGGCGTTTTTCGGACGCAAACATTGCACATTTGTCTTAAGCTTGTGCACCCTAAGTCAGCTTCTCAGCCCAGTGTGATGTAACCTCATGACACACAGCCCTGCTTTTCTTCGAGCCCATCAAAGGACTGCTTTATTTTAAACTTCACCTGAGTTCCATCCTTCTCCAAAATCTTGTCTAGTCTTAACTCCGTCTCTGCCCGTTAGTAACCTGTCGTGGATGGCTATGCCTTTGGTGGTCTTTATCAAATGGGTTTTATCAGTCATTATAAACACCTTTTCTGAAGTTGAGGGACTTGGAATGTAAAATGTATGTATATCCGTTTTTAAGAAAGGTAAATGCTTTACTATACAGTTACTTGGACTTTGTTTTTTGAACCCTTATCCTCTCTCCCTCCCAACAAAACAAAGCAGAATTCTACTTGGAGTCCTTACACTGTGGATCTGACTGCAGGCAGGCTTTGTTTTGTTTTGTGTTTCACCCTTTGAACATTAAAAATAACTCCAGGAGAGCTCCCTGTACTGATCATGGCTTATTTCCTGTCAGTTATGTACAGCATAGTAGTAGACAAAGCAAAACAAGTCTCCCACTCCCTCACCGCCTCTTGGTTATGTGTAAGTTCTTTTTTAACTCCCTCCACTTCACTTCTCTTAGGTAAGAATAATAAAGTTTTAATCTTTTAGTCCTTAGGGTGATCACATTATCAAAATGAGAGAAGGGAACCTGGGGGCTGGCGGGGAGGGACACCTGGTTACAATATTAGTAGGATAATCCTACCAAAGTAGGGTATTTAATTATGCCCACCCTCAGACATTGCGCAAAGGAGTTAAAATTGAATGGAATGAGCGGGAGAGCTGGAGCTGTAGAGTATTAGAGAGGAGGTGCCACCTCACACGGAGAATGGAAAAGTGTTACAGAGCATACACAGGACAGTGTTGAAATCCTGAGTTTAAAAACCACTGTTCTCCTGTCCTTCCTGACTTTGATGGGCACAGCCAAAAGGAAAAAAAAAAAACCAACAACTTGGGTTTACATTTCATATATTCAGTAAGTCATATATGCTATTTTCTTCACTTGTTATATAGCCCTTTCCTTGTTAGCTTTTGCTTTAGTGAAAGAGAATAAAGACTTAAGCCCTTCGTTCTTACTGGCTTTTATTTTAATTATAGGAAGAGAATCAAGATTTGAAGTCTAGTTTTGCCACTTACTGGGTGATGGTGGTCAGTGTTCCCTCATGTGGTCCAGAGGCCTCTTGTATACAAGTCACTTGGAGTTGCCTGCAAAAGGGCAGATTACTGGGCACCAACCCTAGAGTTGCTGAATCAGAACCTGGGGATTGGGGAATTGCTCTCTGAGGCCCAAGAATGTGCATTTCTAACAAGCCCTTTGTGTGACATAATTAGTTTGCAGCTTAGAATAGCAGCTCCTCAGGAACAAGAACCAGTTTATTGCTCAACTTTATATAAAATGCCCAGAACTGTGGCACATAGTTCAGTATGTTGTATAAATAAATGAAAACTTCTAGCTATAAAACATGTACAACGACTTGCAGAATAACCATACTTTTGTAGGGTACTTCATAAAGAACTTCACATATTGTGCCCATTAGATCATATCTTATTTAATTCCTAGTTCAGCTAAGAAAAAGTTTTACCCTAACTCCCACCATTCTATATTCTTAAGCAATTTAAAAATCTCAGTTCCATAAACTGTTAGTTCCTTTCACAATGCCTTCCATTTTGTCTCCGCGCTGTGCTTTCTCCAATCATGTCTTTGGTTCACTTGTGCCCCTTAGGCATGGAGGTTGAAAACTAGGAAAGTGAGACATGTCTAATACAACTAAGGATACGGTAACTTTAGGGTTTTATTCCTATATAATCATTCAAACTATGGGAATGAATTGGGAGTTATTTTTATAGAAGTGATACTAAGCTTGTATATGCTTATTCAGGTTTACATTTATTTGTTATTGTTAAACTTAGGATGGCCCGTACTATGGATCCACTGGCAAAGAAGATCTTTAAAGGAGTTTTAGTAGCTGAACTTGTGGGCGTTTTTGGAGCATATTTTTTGTTTAAAAAGATGAACACAAGCCAAGGTAATCATAATTCAGAAATTAGTGTTTTGTAGGGGGGTGTACAGTTTGCTAATGCATTTTAGGTTAAATGGCTTCTTTAGAGAAACTGCCTTTTCAGATTCAGTGTATTGATATTAGCCATTTTATAGGCACAAGGGGAAGAAGCTAGGTGTTAATTATTATAGAATAAATTACTCTTCTCCCTAAAAAAAAAAAATTGTTTGTAGACTAGGGAAAATGTTTCATACTTCCATGGATTTTACTAATGAGGGGCATAGAGCAGTGTCCTTGGTCTGGCTTAGCACAGATGGAAAAAATCCAGCCTGCCCATTACACCTCATTGTTTGGTAAGACTGAAAAAGCAAGAGGTAGCATAGCTGAATTGTCAAGTAACCAGTTTCTCAAGCTAGCAGAGTGCTTCCTCTGCATCAATACTAGCCACTAAAAGCCTTTCCCATGCCACTGGCCATCACCAAAAGTGCTTTGTCATTTTGTGGGGGAAATTTTATATTAGCGCCTTCAACTTTTAAAATCAGAAAGTGCTACTTTCTCTTTCCCTAAAGCAGGGAATAGTAGTCCTGGGGTGGTGGCCATCTTTGAAACTTGTCATTTGCCTTCTTAACGGATGGAAGGGCATAAAAGAAAACATCCAAACAGTATTTAAAAGGAAAGTAAAGTTTAAGATCACTTCAAGAATTGGGTGTAGTGAAGTCTTACGTCTAATTCTCTAAAAAGGTAAAATGGCATCCATAAAAAGTTTATAAAATTACACAAGGGAATTTCACATTAACACTGAAAATTTGCTTTTAAGTACCATTTCAAAATAAATTACATCATATATATAGGCCAAGTTTTAAAAACTCCAAAATAACTAGGGAAGGCTACATATAAGGTTTAAGTGCAATTTACACCCTATTTAAAAAGATACAGTTCCTGGATTACCAAGGACTTTAACACAAATTTCTAATAGGATTCCTATCTTATAGACCCTAAAGCTAGCACTAAATTATGGCTCCATGTGTTAAAACAATGAATTTCTAATCATGCCTAATTTTAAGACTTTTCTTTAGATTTCAGGCAAACAATGAGCAAGAAATTCCCTTTCATCTTGGAAGGTATGTTTTTCCTTAAGTGAAATTAAGAGTACAAAACAACTTCTTCAGGTAACCTTTATAAATTGTTTCTTTATGACCAATTACGGGCTAAATGGCTTCTTAATTTTGTGATGCCAGTTTCCAAAAATACTGTTCATTTCTATTTTCACTCCTTCTGAGAACACAGTGGAGAAAATTCTCATCCCAGTTAGCCAATGGGTGAATCCAGCTAATGGGCTGGATTCTTAATTCTTCCAGTGGGTTAAGAATGTAGACTTTGGAATGAGACATATCTGAGTGTGATGGAATCAAATCCACAGCTTAAAACTTAAAACCAATCTCTGGTTTGCGAACAAGCTTTTTCTTTCTCATCAAGTAGAGATAATGATGCCCATCTCATGAATTGTTGTAAGGATTAAACAAGATAACATTATGTAATTACTTCACACAGTATCTGGTATAAAGCAATGCTTAGTAAATAGTGTTCATTACAATGATTAGCAGAGATGCTAGAGCTTATATACAACACATGTATCCTACTGTCATCCTTTTCATTTTACCATGTAGAAATAAGGGGAAAAAATCTTGATTTTTTTCTCAATATAGTTTAATTTTAACACTTTTACATGATTTCATAAATGACAGCTATTTCTATTTATAGTTTATTACAAATCCATTGAACACTCTGGAATGTATGGCATCAGAGAGCAAGATCAAGAAAAATGGCTGAACAGCAAAAATTAGGAGTAAGTAGACTTTTAACTTGTAATTTACTTAGAAAACACTCATTTTCTTTGCTTTTTAATTTTTTGAGTGGTTTTTGGCCTCTTCTTTCTAAAATTTTTCTTCCTCTTGATGATGCTTTTCACATCTCTGTTGTGTAACCAGTCATCGCGTTCAGCCTCCCACCTAAGCTGTTTGAGACCTTTGAGGAGGGAGAAAAAAGATAAGCACATTATAGACTCTTGGAGGCCCCACCAAACATCCTAACAGGAACTTCCAGTCTGCCATGACCTACAGTCATTTCCCATCCACTATGTAAACCCCTCCTCGGTTGTTGCTTTCCCTCCATATTTACCGTCAAAGATTTACTATTTACAGCAAAGGAACAAATGCTTCACAGATTTTATTTCCCCTGAACACTTACTGGTGAAAGAAGAGCAGCCAGTAACTATCAATATCAGAAATAATTAAAATGCCTATATTTATAAAGTTACTTAGCAAATTCATATTATATAAAAATAACCTGCTTCCATAAAAAAAAAAGTAACTTTTGTAGGCTGTAGTCTTTTTCTGTAGTATAAATACTTTTTAATCCCATGTGCTCTGCAGACAGAGGTGAAAAAGCCATTCTTTTCAGGTTGTGAAGAACCATTTATCCCTTCTTACTATAAAAAGGTCCTCCAGGGCTTCCCTGGTGGTGCAGTGGTTGAGAGTCCGCCTGCTGATGCAGGGGACACGGGTTCGTGCCCCAGTCCGGGAAGATCCCACATGCCGCAGAGCGGCTGGGCCCACGAGCCATGGCCGCTGAACCTGCGCGTCCGGAGCCTGTGCTCCACAACGGGAGAGGCCACAACAGTGAGAGGCCCACGTACCGCAAAAACAAAAAAAAACAAAAAAACGACAAAAAAAGGTCCTCCAGAAATATTCAGATTTTCAGAAATTCTAAGTTAAAGCCTAAGTTAGTTAACCTAATTCGAAGTTAAAACCTAAATAAAAATTCAAGTTACTTACTTGCATTATCTTTGTTAGCCATGGCATTCATGCCAATGTTATCAAACTTGGATCCCATATTTTCATCCAACAGGTGGCCAAACTTTGAAAGAAAAAGGGGGGGATGCATGTATTAGAAAACTTAAAAAACAATATCAATAGAATAGCTAAGTGCTTAAAGTAGTACATTAGCCTTACCTCTTCAGCAGATACAAATAGGTTGGAGTCATTGAAATTTCTTTTTTTTTTCCTTGGTCCTTAAAAAAAAGTATAAGGCTAGATTATTAAATTGTAAATCCAATGATTTTGGATAAATATAATCTTCAACATAGTTTTGTTAAAAATATATATTTGGGTTAAAACACACAATTACAATTATCTTCTAGTATCATTAGGTAGCTGGCATTTAAAGACAGAAAAATAACTCAAAAGTTAGTATAAGGTTTTTTTTTTTTAAGTTAATATCCTAAATAGGACTGTTCAGGTGACAACAGTGTCTTCTTGTCTTTCAGATTTGACCATCGATCAAAGTTCGTCCTATTTCACAGTATCAGGCAAGATTACAATTCTAAAGTTGACATGGATGGATTTTAGACTATTTAAGTGTAAACTCTAAGTCAGAGGTTTCGTTCTAAGAAACTGATGGAAGGTTTGTTTATGATGTGATAAATGGAGTTTTGTTTACTACTCAAAATAAACCTGTTCTTTAAAAAAAACTCCCCTATAATTCTTAACATATAAACCTTTCAAAATAGATAATATAGTAAAATATCTATTTTTAATATTTATTACATTTTTTCTTTTCCATTATAGTTTATTAGAAGACATTGAATATAGTACCCTGTGCTATACAGTAGGACCTTGTTTATCCAATTTATCCTCCTCTCCTTTGCCCTTTGGTACCACAAGTTTTTCTTCTATGCCTGTGAGTCTGTTTCTGTTTTCTAAGTAAGTTCATTAATGTTTATTACATTTTAACTCACACTATCTAAAACTATATTAACTAAAAATATTGCTTTTATCCATTTTCACTTTACCTGAAACAATACTTAAAACTCTACATCAATGTCTCTACTAGAGCCACTTTGGAATAAAATTCGTCATAAAACATTTATTGTGCTTTCTACATTTTTACCAAAAACTTAATATTGTCACCTGATACAGTACTTTTTTCCTTTTATTAGCACCATAGAAATTACACTAAAAGACATAATCTGTTATCATATACTTTAAAAATTCCTATCTGTTTTATATATTTTTGAGGTTATAATCATTTTGTCACGGCAGATCTCATTAAAAAAGGAAAATGAAGTTAATAAAGAGCATGGGTTTTTAGATGGGTCAAATGGGAAGGATGAGAGTTGATAGAGAAAAGGAAAAAGGCAACAGGTGTCTATGGAAAATCCATGGCTCACTGGATTATTATTATTATTATTATTATTATTATTGAATGGTTTAAACATGAATGAAATGATGATCTAGAGCTATTTAAATGAGAGGAGTGAATTTGGGAAGAAAAAATAATTGAAGGTGGATGTGAGAAACAACGTTTTTCATATATTAAAAATATGTTTAAGACTTCTTATCCATTAGAAAAGTTAATTTCCCAAAATGATAATGAACAATAGCTTTCCCATACTCATTGCTTAGGTTTAAAAGAGACTCAATACATTTTCTTACCTTGAAATGACCCAGCAAAGTCAAAATCATTTGCACCTTTTCTCTTGCTTTTCTTACTATTGACTTTGAAGCTGACATCATCATCAAGTTCTGTTACCAAAAAAAACACCGCTGTTATTAAGCAATTTAAGAAAACAGTAGAACTGCTATAGGGCTATGATGATGAATATTGATTAACTTTTAAAAACTACAAATTACCATTACCAACATTTTAAAAAGGCAATATAACAGCTCGACAGGTATAGCACAGATAGCCTCACTGCTGATTAAAATAAAAGCCCAAAACAGAAACTCAACTGCTGATAAAACAACAACAAAAAAACCCTTCAGTTTCAAATGAGAGGAGAAAAAAGGTCCTCTTTAAATTTCTGTCTGATCTGAGTATTAATCTGAATACAGGGTAATATTAAAAAGCCTTCAACAGAAAAACTAGCCTATGCTGAGGAAGAAAGCTCCAGTTTGTTTTTGTCTTATATTTTAAAAGTTTACCTGGAATGCCCTCATTTTCATCATCTAACACATCCATGAATGTTCCTCCATCTTCCTCAATTTCACTAAATTCTTTATTCATACTTCCTAAGGAAACTTCATCATCATCCAAATTACCAAGGTCCTCATCTTCTGAATCTTCATCTTCTAAGTCATCCTTAGCTCCTTTTGCTTTCTTCTTCATGTTGCTGAAGAAAAACAACAACTTGAAATGTAAAAGAGAACTTTGTTTTCTCAAGTATGTTTTGGTGACCAGCAGGGCATTAGGCTGTTAACAGAATTCAAAGGAGAGTGACAGACAGCTCAGAGCCTTTATTTAATATACTAACGGGCATTATAAAGGTCCAAAATGAAAGAACTGTGTCCACTTCCCAAACTTCCTTCAATACCTAATACCTTTCTCCTATACAACACATATTCCTGTGCTCCACTGTTCCGAGGGACAATAATTTGAGAAATGCTGGGAAAAGTTAAAAAAAAGAACTGAAGAAAAGTATTTTACCTAGCAAAGTCAAGGTCATCCTTTCCAGAGGTGAAACAATTATCATCTTCAAACGTGTCTGCCAGAGAACAATATACAAATTGTAAGACGTAGCAAGGAATAACAGAGTTGACATGTCTTATATTTGAATCAATCAACACATCATGATTTGGCTGTTCATGATAAGTAAACACCAAAATGATATACATTTGACACTGCTGGTGTTTTATTAATCTAAACAAACCCATGAATATGCTGACCTTAATTAAATCCCTAAACTAAATGCGTTCCAGTTAATTTTAGCTTCTTTCTACAGTTCTTTTACGGAAAGAGGGAAAATATCAAATAAAACAATATTTAGCAATTGCAGACCTTTTTACTCCATTAGAACTATTTATGTGCTTATTTTTAGTAGGTGTAATATGATATGCAACATGTGAGCTCAATGTAAGCGTATCTAATTTCCCATTTTATTTTCAGTCTAAATTCCAGTAAAATTTTTCTAACTCTGTGGATTATAAAGGTAAACAAATTACCAATCATCTTTTCAAATTCCTCATCATCCACATCTTCTATACTTTCTTCATCTTCATTCCGTTTTTGTTTCAGTTTAACACTAGCAACTTTTTTATAATACCTAAAATAAAATGCATGTTATATATTTGATAGTTTTATCATAGGGCCCATTTTACTATAATCAAAGCACCTATGGCCAGTGTCACAAACAAGTGTAAAAACTGTTAACTCAGCTGGATATAAATGACTAAAATCTGTATTTATTATAGAAAAACTAGTTTTGAATTCAAAACAGTTCAAAACTTTTGAAACGTGAAGTATAGTAAATTTCAATGATTTAGGCTTGGTTCTTCATAAAAACACCTTAACTCGTCTTAATTAAATGGCACCGTAAAAGGTTGTTTTAGCATCAGCACGACTGCAATGATACAAGTATTCGAATATTAGAAACTGGGGCTCTAAATGACCTGTAATCACAGTATTTTATCAGTTAGACTTTTTCTTCTATCAGGGTACAGTGAAACAGCATTTTGCAGATGGGATCATAGCCTCAAAGTTGTTTACACAAAAAATTTTTTAAAAAAGCAAACCAGGGACTTCCCTGGTGGCGCAGTGGTTGGGAATCCACCTTCCAATGCAGGGGACACGGATTCAAGCCCTGGTCCAGGAAGATCCCACATGTCGCAGAGGAACTAAGCCTGTGCGCCACAACTACTGAGCCCGTGCACCTAGAGCCTGTGCTCTGCAATGAGAAGCCCGCGCACCGCAACGAGGAGTAGCCCTCGCTGCAGCTAGAGAAAGCCCGCACACAGCAACGAAGATCCAGTGCTGCCAAAAAAAAAAAGGAGCAAACCAAATCGAACCCAATTACCCAATCAACCAGATGAGATAATAGTTCCTTTACTATTACAAGGCATTAGTTTTAATACTAGTAGGTTTAGGACTTATCTCCATAGTAGTGCAGTGTTTTGCTAATTCTACGCAGAGCCATGTTTTGGACAAATAACTCATGAGTTACAGATTTAAGCCTGTAAGAAAATTACTAGAGTAAAAAAACTTTTTTCAAAGTCAAGGTTCTTAAAATTTATGCTAAATTATTAAAAACAAAACCCTCAAATTTACTTGTTTTAGTTTCATTTATACATCTCAACATTAGCAAAATGACATTTCTAAACTCCCCTCACAAAAATGGATTGACATATCGTTCGCCCTTTTCAAGATAGGCCTATGTTAACAAAGCATTTATGGAATCTAAAAATTTTAAATTTAACAGTTCTCCAAATGAAACAGTATTAAATATATTACCTGTAGAAAAACACTTCATCCTCTGGTATTTGACTTTCTTCTTTTGCAAGGAACTCCTTACTGTTAACTAGGAAAACAAGTTAAGAATTTTATTTAAGTAATTCTTTTTATGTTATTCAAGCTCTTAAGACTAAATACAGAATACCTATAATTCTTTAGAATCTCTCTAAAGTCTCATAATGTGAGGAAGTTGAACAGAAGGCATCTTATAAATTTATTTATTTATTTATTGGCTGTGTTGGGTCTTCATTGCTATGCGCGGGCTTTCTCTAGATACAACGAGCAGGGGCTACTCTTCGTTACGGTGCGTGGGCTTCTCACTGTGGTGGCTTCACTTGTTGCGGAGCACAGGCTCTAGACACGCAGGCTCAGTAGTTGTGGCTCATGGGCTCTAGAGCGCAGGCTCAGTAGTTGTGGCGCACAGACTTAGTTGCTCTGTGGCATGTGGGATCTTCCTGGACCAGGGCTTGAACCCGTGTCCCCTGCACTGGCAGGCAGATTCTTAACCACTGCGCCACCAGGGAAGTCCCTGGACAGAAGGCATCTTATAGTGCGAAGGACAACCTCTAGAAAAGTCTGTGTGGAGGAAAACCAACATTTGAAACTTCATCGGCTACAATACAGTTTGTAGCCATCAGTGCGTCACAGTGAAAGAACAGGGTTCTCTTGTCCTCCAATTGCATCCAGGATCCAAATTTCAAGAGAAACAAAGACTCAAAAGAGTTCTCTTAATAATCACTTTAAACTCGTCATTTTTCACCTTGGAAAAATGACAACAATGCCTGCCATTCTGGGAATAGGAAGCAAACACAGAAGTATCCACAATTTAACTTAATACTGAGGAAAACTAAGAAACAAGAATAAGGAACTACAATATATTAGTGTTTCCTCATCAGAATAAAAATTTCAGGCTCATCTTGGTTAAAAGAGTATTTGGCTTCTGATTCCAACTCTAACTTTGGGCAAGTCCTTTTATGTCTCTGGACCTCTGTGATGTAAGTTAATTAGAAATTAAATGATTTATAAGTTGCAACTGAACCCTAGACTGTGAAAAAAAAGGAGCTGGGATCTAGTATGTAAAGAAATACCTGCTCTGAATACAAAAGCAGAATTAGATCCACAAGATTGGTACTAAATACCTGTTGAAAGAAGTTTAAAATGAGGCTCTGTGACAAAATCTGTTGTGGGTATTTCCACCAAGCCCATTAGAGAGCTTAAAACGATCTGAGCTGTAAAAGGTAATTATATATGGGGGGTGGCGGGGGCAGTGTCACTGATAAAGCTATAGCTTTACCTATAGATGATACAAGAATGGCAAATGCTAATTGTTGAAGATGGGTGATGGTTAGGGGTGGGTGGGGTGGGGTCCATCATATCACTTGTGTATATATGCTTTGGATATGTTTGAAATTTTCTGGGAAAAAAAAAAAGGCCCAATCTCAGTAAACTTGAAAATGCGTACCAATCTTGGCAACAAAGATGGATAATATCTCTGGTGCTTAGGTTTTATTCTGATAAAGTAGAGCAAAGAATAACACAATTTATGTGTTACTGACTTGTACTGTTGTCAGGTTCAACCGTCCAGGCTTTATACTTACCAGCAAGACTACGAATATCCTTCATAAAATGTTTTCTTTTTGGCTGCATCACAACACTGTCTGTGTTTTCTGAAATGTAAAATCAAGACAGTGTAATGTAAAACCTAGTTATATATGCTCATGTTGTTTATTGAATATTAACAGGGAAAGCCAAAAAATTCATCAAATAGAAGCGTACCTTTCCCTTTATGTGGCTTTGGATTTCGGTATACAAATCGATCCAAGAATCTCATTAGTGTGAAATCCTGTAGTGGATCCCCTGAATACTCAACATAATTTCCCTGAAAGGTAGGGGGAGGGAATTAAGAAATTATATATATACATCCAGAGAAAAAACAAGAAGAAAAGCATAAACATCTATTACATTGCTTCGAAGGCACAAATACGCAATAAAAGACCCTTCAAATATCCCTCTCATGCATGTTATTCTTTTCTTGAAGAAATTAAACACACACTCATACATATTCTACAATGCACTGCTGATTTTATGAATAGTCAAATAGTATTATGTAGGTTATCTAACCATTAACCAGGAACCAAACCCCGACTGGCAAACACGACAAAAGGGAAAGGGGAGGGCAATCTTTCTTCAGGAGCAAAGCCAGGATGTAGTAAATAACTCTTGTGGTTTTGTAATATCCTATATTTCCATTCATCTCAGAGTGGGAAGAATTATCTGCTGCTCTGTATCAAACAAGTCATTGCTCCTTTACAACAGCAGAAAAATGTACACGATTCTATCTAGTAAACACTGACTAATTATTATCTAAAACTGGATTATTTTCTTTAATTTCTTGTCTTCTGAATATTTGAGACTTACCTGAAGGATAGTCTTTGCAAAAAGGGCCACAGAGGGATGAAAATGCTCAGAAAGCTAAAAAGAAAAATGTGAAGTAAGGTCAACTCCTACCACAGTTGCAGATTATTTAAGAAAATACAAAAAACTGAAACTTAAGCCGATACATCAGAAGAGTGATTCAAAATTTTGGTCTCAGGAACACTTTATATACTTAAAAATCAAGGACCTCAAGAGCTTCCGTAATTTAAGTGGGATATATCTATTGATATTTACCTTATTAGAAATTACAACAGAAAAATTTTAAACACTTATAGTTCATTTAAAATTAACAATAGGGCTTCCCTGGTGGTGCAGTGGTTAAGAATCTGCCTGCCAATGTAGGGGACACAGGTTCGAGCCCTGATCCAAGAAGATCCCACATGCTGTGGAGCAACTAAGCCCGTGTGTCGCAACTATTGAGCCTGTGGTCTAGAGCCCACGAGCCACAACTACTGAGCCAGCGTGCTGCAACCACTGAAGTCCGTGCACCTAGAGCCTGTGCTCCACAACAAGAGAAGCCACCGCAATGAGAAGCCTGTGCACCTCAACAAAGAGTAACCCCCACTCGCCGCAACTAGAGAAAGCCCGTGCACAGCAACAAAGACCCAACACAGCCAAAAATAAGAAAATTTTAAAAATAAAAAAAAATTAACAATAAACCTATTACATATTAATATAAATGTTTTATGAAAAATAACTTTCAGAATAAATATTAGTGATAAAAGTAGCATTATTTTACAGTTTTACAAATCTATTTAATGTCTGGTTTAACATAAGTGGATTCTCATATCTGCTTCTGTATTCCATGTTATTTTAGTTGAAGTATATGAAGAAAATCTGGCTTCACACAGATATATAGTTGGAAAAAAGAGGATTAACCAATAGTCTTTCATATAATTGTGGGTTTTTTTCCTTTGATACTATATAAAAATTGAAGATTAGTTGCAGTATGGAATCTGAAACCCTATCAATCAGCTTTTGGTACTTGCTACTTAAAATTAACTGGTCTACAGTGAATGGATCTTTTATCCATGCTTGACTTCATAACACTGTGTATTAGTCATATGGAAAATACTGACTTTGTGAGTTATGCAATTCTTCCAAATGCTGGTCACATTTCATTCAGTATCACAAAAATCACATTGTTAGTATCACCACTCCTTTCGATCAGAAAAGGTATCGAGAAACTGTTAAGCTCAAGATGGTGGTTACAGGAGTTCTAAAATTTTAACCTTTGCTTAAAAACTTGAACTTTATCATTGACAACACATACTGTCAGCTGTTTTGATTGAAGTAACAGGTTCACGTCATTCATTTTCAAGAAAATATCTCCCAAATACCCAAGTCTGAGTGACCAGCCTGTCAGCCAGACAGCTTAGCTGAGTTTCCAACAACTACACAGGCACTTTTCGTTGAGACATGAGACAACCCTCATACTTAGGTCTGCAGCAGAGTGTGTTATGTGTTCTTGTTTTATATATATACACACAGAACATTAAAAAGACATGTATGTACTTTGGAGTCAAGATAATAAAATCAACAGTTTTTCCTGCCTCATCATTCTTATGTGATACTGGCTTTTTTCCCCGGCTGCAAGTATATGGCAATGAAGAATGTAATGCCCATGAGTGCAGCTTGGTACTACTGTCTGTATTTGCTTTAAGGCACCAGCAGTTTTATCCATTTCTTTAATACCATCAGCGCCACTGTCAATAGTGACAAAGGCAAATAATGTCCTGGTATCACTATGAAAGTAGTTGTGACCTTGCAGACTCGCTAACAAGGTGTCAGGGACCCACAGGAGTCTGCATGGGTAGACACTTGCTTTAGCAAAAAAAATCATAGAAAGCTTATTAGAAATATGCGTTCCTCTCACATATTTAAAAAGTAACTTTGCTTGCAAAAAGTTCTATTATCACAAAACCTTTCAGAGATATCTAATGCATAAAGCAAAATTTAGCCATTTTACAGAGCCATTGTATGCAATAGTGTGCTTACAAAAAGCAAAATTTACTTATAGCCATGTATAACATCCTTATTTTGCATGCACATTATTTAAGATTTTCTACACGTGAATGTAGAAATGTGTAAATTTAATGTTTTTCAGAGGCAACAGAAATATGGGTTATAAGGCATTACAGCCAGGTGACATACTTCAAATTACTTTCTTCTGCCAATTAATGTCTAAATAACTAAACTCCTATACTTATCACTTATAAGAAAAATGGAAACTTCAAGGTGTTAAATCCATGGGGGCAAATATATAGCACAGTTGAATTAAGAGACAATTTGAAATTATTTTACCTTTTTGAGTTCCCAAAGACTTGTATTTTCAGCTCCACAGAACAAAGGGTTTCTACTGAATGGATCATATGTGTTTAACTGTTTGCCACCTGAGAACACAAATATAGTATTTCTCAAATGCTCTATTCCTAGCCCAAGAGGTCACTACACCCACCGGGATCAATGCTGTCACTGACAATTATTAAGTATCAGCATTTTTAGTTAGCCAGGCATCCTACCTAGAATAAAAACTCCAAGCCACCAGAATTTATCTTGGTACCTAAGCTAGCATTTGCTATTGAGTAAACCAGGCAGCATATTTATCCCAACTACTAAAAGCTCCCCTTCAAAATTTATCCCCTTTCAAATAGGTACCCATTTCTCGGTCAATTAGGTCATAAGTGTTAAGATGACAAATGACCTGAAGATGAAACAGGTCTAAATTCTTTTGGAGCTTTACAGTACACTGAATGTTTGTCATTAAATTATGCCCAGAAGTAAGTCTCACTTGGAACAGGTTTTATATTATCTTCTTCATGTTTTTAGCAACTCCGGATTAGAAAATGTAAAACAAGGAAACTTCAGAACACGCAAGGAACTGTCTACTTCACAATGCACGTGCTTGTCATCCTTCTAAAGGATTATTCCCAATTTAGCCTTCAGGGCAACTGATGGATTCTTTTAAAAACTTCCTGGTGGCTACCATATTTCTCTTTTATACTTCACAAGCAAACTAAAGTTCAGAGAGATGAAATAATTTGAACCAGAGTCCCACAACAAGTTTGAAGAAATGGGTCTGGCACCTTTCTTGATCCTCAAGGCTAGTGTGCTTTTCTTTACAGCCTCAAATGAAAAGCCTGCATTTCTAAGATTTCTTTTGGCTCTAATAGTCTATTAATAGACTTAATTCAGTTTGTGTGTATGGAAAACATAGTTTCTATATCAAGAATGTTTTCAATCCTAAAACATTACTTTAAGGAACTACAGAGGGTAAACATGATGCTTGAACAAAGTAACCACAAGTTCCACACTATTCACAATATGTAACCAAATACCTTTGTAAATCAAACTTTGTGTACACACGTGTTGTTTTCATATATGTTCCATGCAAGAGGCCTTTACATGTACAGATAAAGATCAAGAAACTAAAACTCATTCAAAAGTATAAACTTATTACACTTCAGCTGAAGGAAAAGAGATCTACTGTGCATCTAACATGGCCACATTTTTCTCACTAAATCTTCACAGCTCCAAAAGGTATCTGCTTTAATTTCTAAGATTTAAATTATTTTAAAAGATGTATTTATTATCTGTAGTACTGTTCATAAGTAAGTCAATGATTCACTATATTAAAAATTTACTTCTAGGATCCTAATTATATCTGGTTATGAGTGCTCCCATCTAAAATAAAGCAATATTGAGGACTTCTAAAATGGTATAATATTAATTTCTATTAAGATTAAAGGGGAATCCAGTTCCTCGGTTTAAAAATTCAAGAAAATAATTTAAAGATTTAAGAAACTCACCTTTCAAATTATCAAAGTGCACCCAAGAAGCAGACTCTAACTTTTTGGTTTCCACATGACGTTCAGACACAGTTTCTTCCATCTCAACTTTTTTCATGGTATCTGTATCTGTTTCTTTATCTGCATCAGTGAATTTTTCTGTTTCTTCATCATCTCCTATGTCAATAAAATTTTCTTCCTCATCAAACTCCTAAAAAAAAAATGGTTTAATGAATCTGGGTTAATCAATGAGAAAAGTATTCAATTACGTGAAGTAGTTTTGAAGATTTGTTTATTGCAATTCTGATGAAACGTGAAAGTTCCATCAATGGAATTTAGAATGAGAGGAGGCCACATTCTTATTCCTAAATGTAACAGAGTTAAGTTTTGAGCCAAGAATCCCTGAGACTTTGAAAGCATTCAGCCCTCAAATGAATTTTTGAGTTGTTGTAAATAACCCTACGAGGTAGGTGCTATTATGTCCATTTCACAACTGAGGAGATAGGCTTAAGAGATCTATTAGCTCTATAACTGTAACTATCTCATATAATCACATTTTAGGGTAGTTTCTTATGTGTAAAGGGGTGAAGCAACATGCCCACCTAGTAAACTGTACACCTGGGACTAAAATCCAGGTCAGTCTAATTCCAAGACTCACACTCTGCTCCAGAGAACTAACTAAGTTATTGTCACTGAAGCAAAGAAGAAAAATACCAAATATATTTCAGAACCCACTCAATTTAAAAAGCAATTGTAAAATATACCGGAGGATCATCTAGTTGACTTCTTAAACCTGGTTTTGCTTTAAGGATCTCAGACACGAGATATAAAGCTCCACATATGAATGGCGGCATCTGTTCACATGTAACTTGAAGTAACCTCTTCACAAAAGCCTTCACCCTCCGCAACACGATGTCAGCTTTCAGAGACTTGTAGACAAGGTTAAGAAACATGGCTTGCTTAGAACACAACATTAACCCCGGATCCAGCATCTTCCTGCAAAACAGAAACGAGATTGTGTGTATTCATAAAACATCCCCATACCCAGCAACTACTAGAGGCAACTACTAACCTCATCTTAGTCAGGAATAACCTTGCTGCTTATTTTAGAACAAGAGACCATTTCTGCCCTAAGATGGAAGATGGAAGTCAATGACCAGAATAGAAAGAGTGATGGTAGTACCAGGGGGAAGAAAAGCCACAGAAGCACGACTTTCTTTTTTGTGTGTGGTTTCTTTTCTCTTTTCCAAGTGGTTTTCTATTCTCTAGACCAACAGGGCACAGCCCTAACAGTATAACTTTTCATATAGATAAAGAACTGCACATGGAAGGCTAATCCAAAACCAAACAGTGAAAACTGACCTATGAAAGCAGTCAACTAGACCAGGGTTCTTATCCTTGCATCACTACCTACTAGCTGGGGGACCAGAGGCTGCCTCCACATGGCTCTAGTGAAGACTGTACATGTATAGTAGAAAACTGAATTGTGAGAATCTCTTGTTCAATGTACTACCTGTGTAAATCCTTCCTATACACTATTCTGTGCCCAGAATGCTATTCTCCAACTGTCTGCACATCCATAGGTTCCTCCATTATACTCTATCTCAGTCCCACGTTTATCTTCTTTATAGTTTAACACCTTTTGTTTCCTTTCTCTTTTTCCCCCAAAGTCCAATGGAACAGGGACTGTGCCTGTGTTATTCACTGTTGTAACCCCAGTGCCTGGCACTTAATAAGCACTCAATATTTGTTGAACGAGTAAGTGGTTCATTCCATGGCAAGTGCTTGTTCAATATCTCTCGTGACTGAGGACTGCTCACTCTCACTCTAGGAGCACAATCCAATTTTGGACAACTCACTTTTGCCAGAAAACATCTTCTTTATCCACAGCTGAAATTTGCTCCTGTGTAATTTCCAACCATTAATTTTACTACTGCCTTCTGAAGCAACACAAGCAACAAGAGCAAAGTAAACAAGTGGGACTACATAAAACTTAAAAGCCTTCTGCACAACAAGGGAAACCATCAACAAAATGAAAAGGCAACATATGGAATGGAAGAAAATATTTGCAAACCATGTATCTGATAAATGGTTAATATAAAAAATATATTAGGAACCTCATACAATAGCAAAAAACTCCCAAATAATCCAATTTAAAAATGGGCAAAGGACCTGAATAGACGTTTTTCCAAAGAAGACACACAAATGGCCAAAAGGTACGTGAAAAGGCTCTCAACACTACTAATCATCAGGGAAATGGAAATCAAAATCACATCGAGATATCAACTCACACCTGTTAGGATGGCTATTATAAAAAAGACAGGAGTTAACAAACATTGACAAGGATGTGGAAAAAATGGAACCCTTGTACACTGTTGGTAGGAATATAAATTGCTACAGCCATTATGGATAACAGTATGGCAGCTCCTCAACAAATTAAAAATAAAACTATCATATGACCCAGCAATGCCACTTCAGGGCATATATCCAAAGGAAATGAAATCGGTATCTCAAAGAGCTATCTGCACTCCTACATTCACTGCATTATTCACAATAGCCAAAGTATGGAAACAACCTATGTGTGTGTCAACAGATGAATGGATAATGAAGATGTGGTATATACACACAATGGATTATTATTCAGCCACAAGAAAGAAGGAAGCCCTTTTTGTGACATGTATGAACCTGGAGGACATTGTGCATAGTAAAAAAAGAGAAAGACAACTACTCTAATGTCATGTATATGTAGAATCTTAAAAAAAAAATCAAATTCATAGAAACAGGGAACAGGTTGGTAGGGGGTGGGGGAATGGGGAGATGTTGGTCAAGGGTGTAAGCGTTCAGTTGCATGGTGAATATAGTTAATAATACTGTATCGAGTACTTGAAATTTGCTGAGAATACATCTTAGGCATTCTCAACCCCTCCCCCCAGTAGTTAACTATGTGTGTAAGGTGATCAATGTGTTAATTAACTTGATTATGGTAATCATCACAATGGATACATGTATCAAATCTTCATGTTGTATGCTTTAAATATATACAATTTTATAGGTCAACATACTGGTTAAAAAACCCACAACAAAATAACCTAATTATATTTTTACACGACAGCCTTTCAAATACTTGACCATTTACTATAGCTATTATTTGTCCTTCTCTCCCCCAAAGTCTCTCTTCTGCAGGCTACTGAGATATTATCTCATACAATAATTTTTAAATTCTCTCTTTATCCTGTTTGCTGAATCCTAGAGATGCTCCAAATGGTCTGGACCCCCAGACATTAGGACACCCAGAATTAATACAATCCTCCAGATAACCACTCCAAAAGTGGAATCAATCCTTTTGTTCTAAGCACTTTAATTTTTTTCTACTAACACCAGAAATGAAAATATTTAACCTTGTGAGGCATTTTCATATTGCTCACATATCTAGTTTTCCCCATTTGTCAGTTCCACAATTCTAGTACCTACTGGTGATATTCTGAGAAAGTCTATGTTATTCATATAATCTTTGCTATTCCACTTTCTCTCTTCTCATTTGAATTTTCAACATTGCCATCCATTTTGGCACTCATTTTAAATCATAAGTTCCATTACGCATCAAGAGAAAAACTTGAGAATTTAGATGGTTGTTGTCTCCACCATTTGACCCAGAATATGTTCCTGGAGTTTTTGATAAATCACGTTTTTGTAAACCAAATCACTTCTTCATTTCTTTTACCCCTCAACTAATATCAGGGAATTTTTATTTAAAGGATTTTTAATAAAACCAAGAGAAAATAAATACTTTAAAAAGGCTTAGAAGCCCTTTGAGGGAATCCATCTGTGAGAGCTCTTGACAAACAGTAATTTAAAGAGTTTAGGAATGTACTCCTCAGAGATGTTAGACTGTTGTGTTAAACTCTGAGATGTTAAACGGATATTAGAAATATGTTTTCCAATAGATTCCACACACTTTCTAAAAATGAGAAATTCTTATGACCCTCAAAAGTTACCAAAAAACCTAATCCTAAAACCTCTACATTTTCAGCCTTGGAAGTCTTTCCAAACTAAAAAAAGTTTTAAAGTATTTATTACTTTATTTTTATTTATTTATTTTTTGCGGTACGCGGGCCTCTCGCTGTTGTGGCCTCTCCTGTTGTGGCGCACAGGCTCCGGACGCGCAGGCTCAGCGGCCAAGGCTCACGGGCCCAGCCGCTCCGCGGCACGTGGGACCTTCGCGGACCGGGGCACGAACCCGTGTCCCCTGCATCGGCAGTCGGACTCTCAACCACTGCGCCACCAGGGAAGCCCCTGCTTTATTTAAAAACAAAAATTAAAACATTTCTTTTTGGCCACAGTGTATGACTTGTGGGATTCTTAGTTCCCCAACCAGGGACTGAACCCAGGCCACGGCAGTGAAAGCGTCAAGTCCTAACCACTGGACTGCCAGGGAATTAGGGTTACGGTACTTTAAAAGACTGTAGACTCTTAAGAGTTGTGGAAAGGCCTCTGAGATTCTTTTTAGTGTATCAGTGCAATCAGGGCCATGAAACACCATGAACTCCAAGTCAGTAGGCCTGGATTTGCCACCTAACTTGGCCTCATACTGTCTGTGAGACCTTGCACAAATTATTGTACCTCACAGCCTGGAGAGCTGTTAAGAGGATTAAATTTAAGAAATGTATGTGAGTAGTAATAATAATAATGATGATGATAATGGTAGCAGCCAGCACGTACAGAGCACTTACTATGTTGTTGGGCATTGTTAAATTCATACCATACACTGACGATGACATGGGTTTCCAAATACATTAACTCCTTAATCTTATTAAAATCCCAGTTCTGTCATTTTTTAGCTGTGTAACTGTGGGGAAGTTTCGTAATCTTCATAATAACCCTACGGGATAGGTGCTTCCCTTGACATTTTATAGATGAATAAAAGCACAGTAAAATGGGATTGATCATGTTTACCAATATGGTTTTAATGAGGATTAAGTAAATTGTCCAAAGTTACACAGCAAGCTAATGGCTGGTATTCAAATCCAGGTCATGTAGCTTAGGTCCAAGATATTAACCACTATGTTACGTTTCTCACAAGATATATGTATGTAAAATTAGAAAAATGAATTAGAAGGAAATACATAGCTTGTTGGTGTACTTCAACAGTTCCCAAGTGTACAAACTGTTCAAAATATCAGCCCTCAGTGGGTGCACTGCAGGACAGTTGCAAAATTCAGTAAATCTAGTACCAAAGTCTTAATCCCAATATTTAAGAAAAATTCCAAAACTGCAACCCCCAACCCTCCTACCTAAAAACATTCTTGTTTACCATTTGTCCTCTGCAATTTGAACGGAAGTGCCTCTAGAGGTGCGAATTTTGTTCACTGTGCTATATCCCGAGTTCTGGAAAAGTGCCCAGCACATAGTTGACACTCAAAAAATTCTTGTTGAATGAATGACTAAATGGCTGTGTGAAGGACAGGAGGAAAGAAATACAGGACCAAGGATGGGGACTTCTCAAAATAAAAAATAATAAATGACGTATTCAAAACATATAATACAGATGCCCAACAGGGAACCAAAGATTAAATGACTCAAAGTTGGTGAATAGCAAGTTGCTGAGAGGGGCCAAAGATCCTACTTTCTAAGTCTTTCTATTGCCCCACAGAGGGGCACTGCGTTATATTAGACCACATTACTTCTCATTCACACACTGGAATAGTAGGTACTTACCGATATAATGCTGCATAATATCGATCTGATATCGTCTGCTGAGAATTCATTACTTGGAAGAGCAACATTAAAGCCTGCACACTGGTATTAAAATTCACCATATGCAGCACTTTGAACAGCGTGTCAACCTGCTCCCTCACTTTGTCATCACCAGTCTGGGCATAGGGATATGCCCTATTCACTCCTGTTAAAAGGGCACTGAGCATTTTTGACTCAATATCTTTTTTCTTGATGCAAGTCCGAAAAAAACAAAAATAAAGAGTTATTAGTTTGTTAGCTAATTCACTTTCTTCATGGGAGAGGGCCATTTGATTTAAAAAGCAAATTGCATAATACTGGGCTTTGGAGCTGATATTTGAACGGAAAAGCAGTCTTTCTACTTCACTACACACAACTCCTTTCATATTGGGATGTTTACAAAGCAATGTCTCCAATAGATGGGAGGCTTTGGTGGCTATTCTGTTCTGAGGATCTCCCAGTTTATTTACCACCTGCACAAGAAGGGCCTTTTCTTCCTCGGGTTTGTTACAAAGAAGCTCATGAGCCACTACAAGGGCTCGAATTTTGGTGGTTACTAATGAATCATGACTTAAAGTGTCTAAGACTTGCACAAATTCAGCCACTAAGTGTTTCAGCTGGTGTTCAAAATACCATAATATGAGTCTTCTATCTCTTGAGTCCTTGTTGCCACTGGACAACTGTTCTAGTTTGTTGAAAGGATGCTGGCTGAAAATCCGTAGCTTTCGACTGTCTGGCAAAAGGTCTGTAATGAGTAACTCTTTGAAAGTATCCAAAGCCATGAGGCACTGCTGTTTGCTGCCCTTCTTTTTAACAAGGTTCAGGAGAGTTTCTACAAACTGGAGTGTGTGAATAGCATCATCCTGAATAAGAAGAATCATGGCTGCCATTCTGTCACCTAGCGTCCCTGATGACACAATTGCCTTCATCCAGGTAGAAGAGGCTCCCTTTTGATTATTTGTCTTATTTTTGAATAAGTTGATTTCATGTTCATACAACTTCTGAGCCAAGGTTTTGTACTTAGACACAACATCCCGAGGCTGGGGTCCCAAAGAGTATTCATTGCTATATTCCAGATCATACCATTTGCCTCCAGACTTAAGTAACAATGTCCGTCTCTCAAAAAATTCAAAGATATCCTGTTGCTTATCTCTCTTTGCTTTTGTTATGGCACTGCTGTTCTCATCAGAATGTTGTTCTGGCCTCTTCTTATTTTTCACCTTACTTTCACTTCCTACTGTATTTTGCTTTTTATTATCTACTTTAGATACTCTTGCTTCTTTTTTGCTGCCTTCTTGTTTTTTAGCTGGTTGATCTTCTTCAATTAAGAAAGCTTTTGCATACTTGGCTAAACTAAGATTCTTAATAAATGCTTCCAATTCACCCTGCTGAAGATCATCAATTGCTCCTTTTTTGCCTCCATCCACCACTTCCTCATTCTCATCCAAAGCAGTCAGCATAAGGTAATCTTGCTGCATAAAAATATAAGTTAAAAATAAGTTACAAATCCAACAGTTTAGTTAAAACCTCAAAAGTTAGTTTGATACCTATATCCTTGAAATCAATTATCCATGAAATTGAGTTATCACAGTATTGCCTAGGCTCCCACCTACACCCAAAGTACTTACTTGATAGATCAAAGATTTAAATGTGAAAAATAAAACCATAAAGTAATAGGAGAAAGCACAGCATAATTAAAAAAATAATTCCAGGGACTTCCCTGGCGGTCCAGTGGTTAAGATTTCGCCTTCCAATGCAGGGGGTGTGGGTTCAATCTGCTGGTTGCGGAGCTAAGATCCCACATGCCTTGTGGCCAAAAAAACCCCAAAACATAAAACAGAAGCAATATTGTGACAAATTCAATAAAGACTTTAAAAATGGTCTGTACCAAAAATAACTTTAAAAAATAAAAATAAAATAAAATTTTTTAATTAAAAAAATAATAAAAAAATAATTCCAGAGTAGGGAAAAATCTTTCCAAATGTGACATAAAACTCAGGGTCCATAAAGAAAAGAATGGATATATTTATCATTCTCTTACACACAAAACATATACAAAAACTGAAAAGACAAATAATAAGCTGGAAAAAACAACTGGCAACTCATATCAAAGTAATTTGGCTTAATATGTAATATAAAAGTTCCTATGCATCAGTTAAGGAAGTGACAAACCAACAGAAAGATGTGCAAAGGATATAAACAAACGGTTCATAGAAAAAAAAAGTGGTTCTTTAAAAATGTGAAAAGATGCTCAACCTCACTGACATTTAAAGAAGTCCAAATCAGAACCACAATGATACATCTATTTTTTAATCTGCCAGAGAAGCAAAGATAAAATTAAGACAGGTGGTGTTGGGGAAAGGGTGGAGGAAAAGGCACTTTCCTAAATGGTTGATGGAAGTATAAACTGGTACAACTTCTATGGAGAACAATTTGTCAACTTCAGTCAAAATACAAGACACATCCTTTGACCCAGCAGTTCCATTTCTATAAATTTAGGTTATGCATACACTTAAAAATGCGGAAAAAGATATATATGTTCAAGGTTATTTACTGAAGCATTATTTAAAATAGCAAAAGACTGGCAACTTAAATATCCACAATAAATGGCTAGTTAGATAAATTAAGAAAATGATGTTATGGGCATAAAACCAAAGACAGAACTTTATACTGATGTGCAGGGATCTCTAATAAAACAGTAAGGAAAAAAAGACTTAAAATATTATATAGTGTGGTACCTTTTGTGTAAAAAATAACAAACATAGGTGTGTGTGTGTATTTGCTTGGAAGATATAGAAGACACAAAAATAATTGCTTCCTGGAAGGGAAACTGCATGGCTGGAGATAAAAGTGGGAAAGATTTTTCATCATGCACCCCCCTCCTTTAAACAAAACAAAACAAAGCAAAAACCAAAACAAACCTTTTCGTAACATGTGCATACATTATGTACTCAAAAATTAAATACAAGGGAGACGCAAGAGGGAAGAGATATGGGAACATATGTATATGTATAGCTGATTCACTTTGTTATAAAGCAGAAACCAACACACCATTGTAAAGCAATTATACTCCAATAAAGATGTAAATAAATACAACCCAAGTACAGAGCAAACTGAATCTGCCCCAGTAAGTTGCATTTCTCCTGCCTCTAATCGCTCATCCTCCCCCTCCCCATGTTGCCCAGAAAGTCTAGTCTGAAAACAAAACATTTAATAAAAAGCAAAGCTCTGTCACATATTTGCTACAAATCTTCTAAGGTTTCCCATCAAATTCAGAACATAAGCCCATCTTCTTACCTCTCTGACCTCATTTCTTTTTTTTTTAAACATCTTTATTGGAGTATAATTGCTTTACAATGTTGTGTTAGTTTCTACTGTATAACAAAGTAAATCAGCTATACATATACATATACATATATCCCCATATCTCCTCCCTCTTGCATCTCCCTCCCACCCTCCCTATCCCACCCCTCTAGGTGGTCGCAAAGCACTGAGCTGATCTCCCTGTGCTATGTGGCTGCTTCCCACTATCTATTTTACATTTGGTAGTGTATATATGTCAATGCTACTCTCTTACTTCGTCCCAGCTTACCCTTCCCCCTCCCCGTGTCCTCAAGTCCATTCTCTACATCTGCGTCTTTATTCCTGTCCTGCACCTAGGTTCATCAGAACCATTTTATTTTTTTAGATTCCATATATATGTTTTAGCATATGGTATTTGTTTTTCTCCTTCTGACTTACTTCACTATGTATGACAGACTCTAGGTCCATCCACCTCATTACAAATAACTCAACTTCGTTTTTTCATGGCTGAGTAACATTCCATTGTATATATGTGCCACATCTTCTTTATCCATTTATCTGTCGATGGACACTTAGGTTGCTTCCACGTCTGACCTCATTTCTTACTGCTCTCCTCTCACCTCACTTGCACTATTTTTATTGTTCCTGGAACTACAAAACCAAAAAGGCTCACTCCCTTCTTTCCTTCAATTTTCTGCTCGAAAACTCGGGGATGGGTCCCCCGATCACCTCGTTTAAAACTGTAACGCCTCTTCCATTTATTATCCTCCCTCCCCGTTTTAATTTTCTCCACTCAGCGTCTGATATACAATGTATTCCAAAGTTTGGTTACTGTTTCTTTGCCTTAATTAGGATGTAAATTCCAAGAGCGCAGAGAGCTTCTTGGGCGTAAACTGAGCGTGTGGGTGTACTTTGTGAGAATAGAAGTTAAATTCCAATACCAGTGGGGTTCCAAACACTGATACCACGAGGTCAGGACCAAAAAAAAGGTCAGTCCTCTCCGACCTGATGGAGTGCCAGTTATACTACGTCAATAAATGAGAGGACGCCTACATCCTAAGAAAAGACACGGCATAAAAATGTTCAATTCTAAACGACTTTTCTCTTGCAAAGAGCAATGGGAAAGAAGTGCGGGAAGCGCACCGAGCACATTTCGAAACTGGGATCTGGGTCCACGACGCCCTCCCACTCTGCAGCTCGGGGGCTGCCGCGCCACTTGCCCGCGCCACTCGCGGGACCACTCCACGCGCCTATGTCTCCCTTCTCCTGGAGTCCAAGGCCATTACCTTGGTGCCTCCAAGCCGTAAAACCTCCTGCAGGGAGAACCCATCGTCGGCTTCATCGTTAGCATCCTCGTCGTCCTCGTCCGGATCTTCCACCGCTTCCTCCGGGAGCCAGGGCCGCTTGGCGTGGAACTCCAAAGGTTTCTTAGCAGCCGCCATGGCAAGCAGAGCTCACGCACACGGCCCAAAGTTTCCTTCCGCTTGGCCGGGTGACGTACTTCCTGCAGAGGGCGTGTCCTCCCCCGGAAATAGGCGCATTCCCCACCTACGGACGCCTTGCAGCTGCGTGAGGAGTCTGGGATGAGCGTCTTGGCTGCGGCAGGCGCTGGGCGGCTGTGCGCCGTGCGCGCAGGTAAGCAATTGCGGTGCCCGAGCCCCCGTTGCCGCGAAAACCGCCCGGGGCGCCTTCTCCAGTTGAGGGGGCTCCGGGGCGCTCTGGGCTGCAGCCTGGAGTCCAGCGTCAGACACGAAACGGCTGTGTGGTCGTGGGCCAAGCGCGTGCCTGCTGCGCCCTTTGGGCGTGCTGAGGGCCCGAGACCGCTTTCCTGGCTTTGGCCGAGGTGAAGGGTTGACGAAGCCGCTTTGAAATCGCTCCGGCTGCTGTGCAGATGCCAGTACTAAGGTTTCTAATGAATGCCGTTTAATGTGTGTTTTCTACAGTCTTTACTTGTCTTTGGAGAGGAAAGTACTTCAGCTCCGGGAATGAGCCGGCAGAAAACAACCCGGTGACACCTATGCTGCGGCATCTTATGTACAAAATCAAGTCTACTGGTCCCATCACCGTGGCCGAGTACATGAAGGAGGTCTTGACCAACCCAGCCAAGGTATGGGTCGGGGAGCCCGGGGACCAGGACCGCTCTAGCTGCGCTGCGAGGTGTGAACCAGGAGGATATGCTCAGAGAGGACCCCGAAGGTCCTCAGCCCTGGCAGTTGCCTTCCAGGGGAAGAGCCACGCTCGAAGACCTGGGGACACATAAATGAATCTGTCAGTTGGTCAGGGCTGGGTCAAGTCAGCGGCAGTGGCTTTAAAGAGAGGACAAGTTACAAAGATGTTCAGGGGACGATGTAACCGATTGGATTTATGAGATGAAGGAATGATGACTTCCCTGCCTGGGTTTATGGTAGATACTGGAGTCATTTTTCAGGAAGAAGTGAGTTCAGGAGGAGGTAGAGGTAGGAAAGAGTTCAGTCCGAACTCTTTGAATTTGAAGTGTTTGTGGGACTCAGGTGGAAATGTCCAATAGGCAACAGGAAATACGAATTTAGTGCCTGGAAAGCTGTGTTGGGATGGCATCAGCAGGCACTGGAAGAGTATTCCATTGAGAATGGAAGGTCTGGGCGTTTACGTTCTAGCATTAGGCATTGTCACAGGTTTTTGACCTTCATTTCCTTGTCTGCTCTGCAAAGTCACTTGGTGAAAGCCTGTGGTCCTTTTATTTTAGAATGTTTCACCTTTTGGTTGGGTTGAAATATGAGATCTGTGGAATGCTTGGATTCATTTGGCCTTTTGCTGTTGGATATAGTAGAGTGACTCAGGGTCCAGAGGTTTAGTAATGGAAGAGATCCTTTAATGCCTGTATGCAGTGTTACAATGTACCAAAAGTTCAGATAAGGAGAAGTTTTAAAACAAACATCTCTGGGTTAGAGTTGAGGTCCACTCATCATTTATCCATTTATTGAGGCGCCATATGTGCCAGGCACTGTCTCAGGCTCTGGGAATACTGCAGTGGACAATGGAGCATAGCACTTATGTTCTAGTGAGATAATGAACCATAAACAAGGAAACAAATAATTAAACAGGATCATTGTGGATTGTTGTAAGTGCTTCTGAGGGAGGAAAAAACAAACAAACAAAACTGGGTTAATAGGGATTGAAAGCAAATACTGTGGTGGGAATAGGGATTGTAGAAGTTCCTTAGGTAGGTGGTCAGGGAGGGCCAGTACATTTGAGCTGAGGCTTGAAGGATGGGGATGGGCCAGCCTGGCAAAAGTCTGGGAGAAGTGGGTTCCCAGCAGAGGATCCAGAAACACAAGGTTTTTAAGCTGGGAAATGCTTTGGTACACAGAGAAGAGAAGGGCACCAGTGTGGCTGCAGGGCAGTGACTGGTGGGTGGGAGGGTTTGATGGTGAGGAAAGTAGTATGAGATGAGTTTGGAGAGGAGCCAGTTCATGCAGTGCTTTCATGAAATTTAGATTTTTGTGTTAGTGCAATGGGAAACCTTTAGGAGGTGCATTCATGTACATTGTGTTGGCAGTGACATCAGGTGGAGATAGTAAGTGAGCTGTTGGCCATAAGAGTCTGGAGTTCGTAAGAAAGATTGGGCATGCATATATAAATTTGGTCATCATCAGTATATAGATGACGTTAAAATAAAAAGGAACCAGTGAGAGTATACGTAGAGAAGAGAAGGTTTTTCAGGAGTAAGCCTTGAGGTAACTCAAATGCAAAGTAGAGGTTCTTAACCTAGGGATCCTTGAATAGAAATCGGGGTTTATAGACGTGGATGGGAATAAAAATTACACTTTTATTTTCATTAACCTCTAACTGAAGTTTAGTGTTTCTCTGATTATGAACATAGGCAACAACCAGTACCATCAGCAATACTCTGTGATTTTAGCGTCAGTGGAAATCACTGACATTGTCATATCACAACAGAGTGATCATGGTATTTCAGAATACTATTGTACTTCTCTGTACTTCAAAACTTCATTATTTATTAGAACTTCAGCTCAATTTTGCTTTTTAATACACTTATAAAGGTGTATATATATATTACTATATCACAAATTTATTTTTAAAATATTTGATAAGTATTTTTCTTTTTTTATAAATTTATTTATTTAGTTTTGGCTGTGTTGGGTCTTCGTTGCTGCGCGCGGGCTTTCTCTAGTTGCGGCGAGCGGGGGCTACTCTTTGTTGCAGTGTGCGGGCTTCTCATTGCGGTGGCTTCTCTTGTTGCGGAGCACGGGCTCTAGGCACGCAGGCTTCAGTAGTTGTGGCTCGCGGACTTAGTTGCTCTGCGGCGTGTGGGATCTTCCCAGACAAGGGCTCAAACCCGTGTCCCCTGTGTTGGCAGGCAGATTCTTAACCACAGCACCACCAGGGAAGCCTGATAAGTATTTTTCAGTTGATTTCATATTTAGTCCTGTGTGTTTTAAGTCCTGTGCATTTAAAAACATTCTATGAAGGGTCTGTAGTGTTCATTAGACTGCCAGAGTGGTTTGTTTCTCACACACACACACCCCACCCCTGAAATACTTCCTTATGAAGGGAAAGAGAAAGGCTAGAGGGGAGATGCTGTATGGAGTGAAAAAAATTTTTTTAAAGATGGAAGTGACTTAATTAAATTTATAATGCTGAGGGAGAAAAGTTGAAGCTGTAAGAGAAAGCTGTGATAGAAAGATCCTGGCCCATGGGGGCTATGTGAGGAATGGTGATTGAGCCAGAGAACAGGGTTAAGTTTGGAAAAGAGCAGAAGGTGTAGGTGTTTCAGACTTTGAGTCCCAAGGAAAGAATGGGAACAGTGGAGGCTGGATGGGGTCAGGAACCTGAGGAAGTCTATTTAATAACATTCTTTAATTCCTGTGTGGGCCAGAGCCCAGGTCACCTGCTGAGAGTAAGCTGGTAGAAGGAGGGGCTTGAAGGGCATAGGGAAATTTTAAACAATTCTTGAGTGTTTCTTGAAGGCTAGACACTACGCTAAAACTTGGTATATGAAGGTAAATAAGACATAGTCCTGTCCTCCAAATGACTAATCCTTCTGGTGAAAAATTTAGATATATAAAGAAATAAGTTTAGAAAAGGAGGCATGCGGTTTTGCCTGAGGTTGGAGGGCTGGAGGAGGAGGTCAGAGAAGATGGCATTTGAGCAGATTCAGTCTTACTGAGTAGAAGATTGCCAGGGAGAGATGGGAGAGGAGAAAGGAGAACATTTGCGATGGCAAGGATGTATGGCCAGGCAGGGCAAATTAAAAACAAAACAAAACAAAAACAAACAAATCAACTTTTTATTGAGATATAACATTCACATAGAAAAATGCAAAATCACATTTATACAGCTTGATGAATTTTTTTTTTTTTTTTTTGCGGTACGCGGGCCTCTCACTGTTGTGGCCTCTCCCGTTGTGGAGCACAGGCTCCGGATGCACAGGCTCAGCGGCCATGGCTCACGGGCCCAGCCGCTCCGCGGCATGTGGGATCTTCCCGGACTGGGGCACGAACCCGTGTCCCCTGCATCGGCAGGTGGACTCTCAACCACTGCGCCACCAGGGAAGCCCCAGCTTGATGAATTTTGACAAAGTGAACACTCCCGTGTCACCAGCACCCAGGTCAAGAAGCAGCCTCAAGAGCAGGCAGGGCTGATTTGAAACACAGTGGGAGAGGTTGGGCGAGGGGCTTGCAGGGCAGCCAGGGTCTTCGTGTGGAGGCAGGAGAGGGAGGGCAGCTGTGCAGTGTGGAGAGGGGCCCTGCTTGGCTTCTGCCTTTGTAGTCAAGGAGTGATTGTTTTTCTACCAGTTCTGCAAAATGACTGTTACTTTGTAAAATTTACATAAAGACGCTGTTTATTTTGCTTATTTAGAAGAGAGAACTTTCTTATGAAATAACTTGTTTATCTCATTGTATACATTATGTGAGATTTTGGAGGGGTGTTTTAAAAAGCTTATTTGAAAATTAATTTGTTTTCTCCATTTTTTCTTTTTACTTAGGGCTATTATGTGAACCGTGACATGCTAGGAGAAAAAGGAGATTTCATTACTTCACCTGAAATAAGTCAGATCTTTGGGGAGGTAATATCCAACCTAAACTCTAGAAGAAACTAATTATCAAACATTTGAGAGTAGATCACGTAGTATTCTACAGTAGTGTTTTACAGCTTTGTTTTCGGTGATTCATCGAGTTTTAATTTTTTAGTGGTTTATATACTGAAGGAATAGAGAGTAATAGAGGTATCAAGGACATTTGAAAGGTTTATACCTTACTGTAGAAAAGGAAATGTAGAGATACAAAGGCCAGAAGGAAAGAAAAAGAAAAGAAATGGAAGAAAAGGTGTTGGAAAAGAGGAGAACCAGATGAAAAAATGAGAATGGAAAGACAAAGAGAGACAACAGGCAAGGTGAAGAAGAAGGTTGAGAGTTCCCTCAAGAAGGAAGAGAGAAAAGATAAAAAATACTGAGGAATTAGTGGAATCAAAATGCACTCTATAGCCTATACCCCTTATTTAGCTGTATTTACAGTAGAAGTCTCCTTAAGAACTTTGAATTCTTTTCAGGAATTCTAGTTCATTTATTTCCATATATAACCTTTGATCACTTTAGAAATAGAAAATAGTACACAAAAGGAAGAAAAATCTAGGCATTAAAAAATATTATGACTTAAAGCCATGTAATTATTGAAATTACATGAATATGAAGAAATGGCAGAATCATATTTCATATGTCTGTTTGCTTTCAAATACTAGTACCTTTCAGTAAGTGATATCCTCTTATCTGTGTCATGGGACCTTTTATAGTAGAGGCTGCCTTTTAACTAGGTGTTTTCTTCTGTTATTAAGCTTCCTAAGTGGTGTGTGTTGTACTGTAGTCCCAGTGAAGTTCCTGTGTGCGTATACATATATTAACATGTTAAATAACATGTGTTAATAACATGTGTATGGTTGTTAGGAAACATTTTGCCTTCCTGCGTAAAGTCTATTTACATAGAGTTTTATATTGTGGTATACTTTTATGCTTTATAATGCTTGAATGTAGTTCTTTCCTTGTCACAGCTCCTAGGGATATGGTTAATCAGTGAATGGATAGCCACTGGAAAAAATGCAGCTTTCCAACTGGTGGAACTGGGCCCAGGCAGGGGTACCCTCTTGGGAGATATTTTGAGGGTAAGTAATAAAAGAATGTCTTAAAGTCTCACGTACCTGACCCTTGTTACTTTTGACTGAGTTTGAAAACTTTGTTGATTTCCTTGGTTTTCAGTCTTATCTCCTTAATCTCATATTTCTCAGCTAAAATGTAATGTCAAAATAATATAATGAATCATTACTTGTTATGTTTCTAATCTTAAAAAATGGGGGTGAGGGGAGAATGTAAAAGCTAAAAGTATAAAACATTTAGAAGATATTATGGGAGAATATATTCATCTTCTGAGTAGGGAGTTTTTTACATTATATAAAAAGCAGAAGCCATAAAGGAAAAGATTAATAACTTCAAATACATTAAAATTAAGAACTTTTTTGTTCTTTAAAGAAACTAGGAACATTTTGTTCTTCAAAGACACCATAAAGAAAGTGACAAGACAAAACAAAGTGGGAGGAGTTATTTGTAACACATATAACTAACAAAGAACTGGTAGTTAGAATACATAAAGAACTTTTTTCTTTTATAGATTTATTTAATTAATTTATTTATTTTTTATATTTTGGCTGCGTTGGGTCTTCTGTTGCTGTGCATGCTTTCTCTAGTTGCGGCGAGCTGGGGCTACTCTTTGTTGTGGTGCGAGGGCTTCTCATTGCGGTGGCTTCTCTTGTTGCGGAGCACGGGCTCTAGGCTCGCAGGCTCAGTAGTTGTGGCCCATGGGCTTAGTTGCTCTGCGGCATGTGGGATTTTCCTGGACTAGGGCTCGAACCTGTGTCCCCTGCATTGGCAGGCAGATTCTCAACCACTGCGCCACCAGGGAAGCCCCGAAGATCTCCTTTAAATCCGTAAGAAGGTGACAGATAACTCAGAAAAGTCACGCCAAAGATGTGAACAGGCCTGTCATAAAAGAGGAAATCCATGTGGCTAATGAAAACAAAAAGATGCTCAGACTCATTGGTAGTCAGGGAAATGAAAATTAAAATCACAGTGAGTAACCCCTGTACCCTCAAAATTAGAAAGTCTGACAACACCAAGGTTGTCAGACCTTGGTTGGTGAGGATGGGGAGCAAGGGGAACTCTCATGTACTGCTTGTAAGTATATTTTGGTACAACCCCTATGAATAGCTACGGGGCATATTCTACTAACATCAAAGTTACTTACATTGTATGTTCCAAAATAAATTGTGAGTTTATTTTGTGTGTACCTGACAAATCAGTGTAAAAAAAAATGCATATTCAATTTAAAGAAATTTAAATTTCTTGGGCTTCCCAGGTGGCGCAGTGGTCGAGAGTCTGCCTGCCGATGCAGGGGTTGTGGGTTCGTGCCCTGGTCTGGGAAGATCCCACATGCTGCGGAGTGGCTGGGCCCGTGAGCCATGGCCGCTGAGCCTGTGCGTCCGGAGCCTGTGCTGCGCAACGGGAGAGGCCACAGCAGTGAAAGGCCCGCGTACTGCAAAAAAAAAAAAAAAGAAAGAAAGAAGAAATTTAAATTTCTTGATGCTATATGATTTCTGCTTGAAATTAAGAATTGAAGGATTTTTTTTTCAAAGAAAATTTACAAATATCTGACAAATAAGAATCCTTATTATATTGTATGTTTTTGGTGGTGGGGGTAACCCACTGATTTATGTTTCCAGGGCTCTATTTTGTATCTTTTTAAATTGGCAAAGTCATTTGAATATAAAATATTTAATAAGATTCTCAAACAATATTTTGTTTCAAGAATTTTAAAAATTAAGCCCAAAGCTCTTTTTTCTTAAAAAAATTTTTTTTTAATTGTAGTTGATTTACAGTGTTTCAGGTGTACAGCAAAGTGATTATATATATATTTTCAGATTACTTTCCATTATAGGTTATTATAAGATATTGAATATAGTTCCTTGAGCTATACAGTAGGTCCTTGTTGTTTATTTTATATATGGTAGTGTTTATTTGTTAATCCCAAATTCCTAATCCCTGTCCCCCATAATCCATTCTTTATGCTTGTCTTTTGGAAAGAAAATGCTTGGCTTTATCATTCCCCTGCGGAAACATCTTTGGCAGCTACCCTCTTATCAGTACAAGAAGTTCACAATCAGACTTGTTTCTGTGCTCTACCTTGAATTCCGTGCTCCAAACTATATGCACCAAACTATACCCACAGCTCTTAAAATGTCTAAAGGATGCTTCCCTAGATCAAGTCCTGAGAACTCTTAAAAAAACAAAGAATTTAAAGGAATGTAAAGAAAATAGCCAAAGGTGTAGTTACAGACTTTATTTTTGATCATATTTCTGAAGGATTTTTCTCTTGGCGAGAAGTTTTTCTATGTATAGTTTCATCTCAAAACTAAATTTGGAAAAGTCGCCTTGTCCTAATCAGTCTGTACCTGCATATTCATGTCTCAAAAGTAGGAGGCAAATCACCAGTATTAAATTCAAATGAAAAATATATTGATGTACTTTATGCAATTGGCATTGAATTTTTAGCATTAAGATATTGATAAAACATTAGTATAGTCCTTTTTTCCCTCATGTTTACAGTAGCAAAAAAATGTGTGTGGCTAAGAAGAAATTGAAAATGGGAAAGAATCTCAGAGTTAAACTGTCAAGTAATTAGTGCCATTCAAATCTGATTTCTTGTGGATACAGTCTGATCATCTCAGGGGTGAGACTATTTTGTAGGCATAGCAGCTTTTTCGTTTTCTTTTTTTCTTTATTTTTTTTCAAGCTGTTGCCACAGCCTCCTGCTGCCCAAGGTTTGCTGGCCTAATCACTTGAGATACAGCAGTTTGACTTTCGCATCACTTTCTAGGGCCCTACTTGCTGTATCAGTGGCTAGCCAATGATCTTCTTTGGGATACTCCCTTCATAGCAGCTTTCTATTTTTATTTTATTTTTTTTAAATTTTATTTATTTATTTTTGGCTGTGTTGGGTCTTGTTTCTGTGCGAGGGCTTTCTCTAGTTGTGGCAAGTGGGGGCCACTTTTCATCGCGGTGCGTGGGCCTCTCACTGTCACGGCCTCTCTTGTTGAGGAGCACAGGCTCCAGACGCGCAGGCTCAGTAGTTGTGGCTCACAGGCCTAGTTGCTCCGCGGCATGTGGGATCTTTTCAGACCAGGGCTCGAACCCGTGTCCCCTGCATTGGCAGGCAGATTCTCAACCACTGCGCCACCAGGGAAGCCCCCATAGCAGCTTTTAAAAATCAAGCCTAGCTCTTTACCCATGAACTTGCTGTGTGGCCCCAGGTGTGATGTGTATAATAATTTTCAGGTCTTATAAGTAATAAATCTGTTTTTTCAAAGTTAAAAAAAAATCAAGGCTATATACATTTTATTTCTTGGGTCTTTTTTTAGACTCCCTAATCTGAATCATTGTTTTTATTGGATGCTAAAGCTTTTATTTTCATTTGTTAGTCCTAATTCTAATTTTTATCAGTAGGAAACCAAACTGTACTGTGTACTATGTACTGTTTGTTTCTTATATGGACTATGTTTAATAACTCCGGTAGGTTATGATGCTCATAGACTGCTGGAGAGTGACTTGTGTGAGGTTCTCTGAAACCAATTATTACTTTTGCTGTGACATGAGCAAATTATTGAGGTAAATGGTTAGAAAACCTAAAATCTGCTCAACAAGATTTTGCCGATTTCTTCTTTTTTTTATATTTAGGTGTTCAGTCAGCTTGCATCTGTGCTGAAAAACTGTGACATTTCAATACATCTGGTAGAAGTGAGCCAAAAATTAAGTGAGATTCAAGCATTAACGTTGACTGAAGAGAAGGTCCTATTAGAGCGAAATGCTGGATCCCCAGTATATATGAAAGGTGTCACTAAGTCTGGAATTCCAATTTCCTGGTACCGAGATCTGCAAGATGTTCCAAAAGGTAATTATTTTACATTGATTAATGAAAGAATTTTGATCACAACCCCTCACAGTAGTGCTGGGTGACCACAACCTTGTAGAGCAATGTAGTAGATTGAGTTAGGGCTGCCAAGTCCCTTACCTATGGAGAACAGCATTGTGTTAGAAAATAATTTCATGTGGTGTTGCAGAAACCAAAGCAAACCAAAACCAAAACATGGATCTCGGTTGTACTTTTTATTTTTTCCCTACCCCTCAGATAGTACTGATGACGAAGTAGCCCAAGGCAGTGGGGCCCGAAGGAAGCAGTGTTAGTAGATGAGTTTACTTTAATTATCTCATCTTTTGATCATCCTTACTTGCCTAGAGGCAAGCAAGGGGTGGTAGGAGAATCCCTTCACTCCTGGAGAATGTTATATTGACGAGCCCCAGCTCAAACCTAAAGTGGTGGTCTGACCTTGGCCAAGGCACCACAGCCATTCCTGGCCTTAAGCGTCTTCGATGATTTTAGGAAATTCAAATCCTTTTCCAGCTAACAAATTTGAGTTCTGATTTCTTTTGGGCCTGGTGATGAATAAAACATTAAACTGATAACTGGGATATTTCAGCTCTCTGACCCTCTATGTGGAAAATGGGAATAGTAATAATTGTTCCTATGTATGTTCTGCACAGTAGGTTTGCCATGAAGAGGTGGGTGATTCTGTGGAAATTATAATTATGGAAGCATCACAAGTTCCATTACGAAGAACTATGCATTTTCTTTTTGTTAATGTTCAAAACAACCAATTGATTGCCTTGAAAATGCTGAAATGTTAATTTTTTTTCTTCTGTTTTTAAATAGAGTACAGCTTTTATCTTGCACATGAATTTTTCGATGTTCTTCCTGTGCATAAGTTTCAGGTATTGATGGGAAAGAAGTCACATTTATAATTGAATAACAAAGGGCCTTATGTTGTAAGAATAAACATTTATGGTGTTTAATTATTGTTGAAGTTAGCTATATCTGGAAGTTTGATGAATATAAATAATTGAAAGGCAAAAGTGAAATATTAAGAATTCTTAATTCTTAGGATATTAAGGATTCTTAATTCTTCTGGGATAAAGATGTATGAGAATGTAAGATAGTAAATCACTATAGTGCAATGAAGGATTATTTTTTAGCAACTATTTTTAAATTCCAAAAATTAAAAATTTTCTTCATTCTTTCTGTGAGGAGATTTAAGATTTGGTGGTAATGCACATGTACTGGTAACTTGTAGGGTTAAGAGTATATATCATTATGTAGTAATTTGTTGGCAGAAGCTTCTGATTAGTCCTCCTAAGTCTGTTTTCCATTTTTGGGGCACTTTCCATGTTGCTTACTTCCTCCTCCATTTCTTATCTAAACAGCATTAATAGTTTGCATCTATCATTCTACTCATACTGTTAAAAGGAAATGAAGTAATGCCTTTAAATAATTTAAGTGGTAAAGTGCTCTGTAAATGTTAGTTATCTATCTTGTATATGATAAGAGGAGAAAAGTTATTTTGGTAGAGGCAATTTTGAGAACTTGCAAAAATTTGTTTTTATGTGTTATTTTGTGTTTAGAAAACACCACACGGATGGCGAGAAGTACTCATTGATATTGATCCACAGGTTTCTGATAAACTGAGATTTGTTTTGGCGCCTTGTGCCACCCCAGCAGAAGCCTTCATACAAGTAGGAATAATTTTTTTTTCTTAAGTTTATTGCCAACCAAATCTTCAGTCTTATTTTCTGAGTTAGTATTTTAGAGTTCCTTGTAACATGAAAGGTGCTTTTTATTAATAGTGAAAACGCACAGGATTTAGAGTCAGGAGACTGGGTTCAAATCATTTCTTAGCTGTGTGACCTTAATGTAATAAGAAAGTAAGTGCTTACTCAGCAAGTCCCTGACTGTCTCTGTTTACCTCAGTTCTCTATCAAATGGTGACAATATTGTCTACTTGACAGGAAGTTATGTATCTGTGAAAACAATGTAGTACAGTGTAAAGTAACAATAACAATATTTATTGAATATTTTGTATGTATTACTTTTTTTTTTTATTTTTGGCTGCACTGGGTCTTCGTTGCTGTGCACCGGCTTTCTCTAGTTGCAGCGAATGGGGGCTCCTCTTTGTTGCGGTGCGCAGGCTTCTCATTGCGGTGGCTTCTCTTGTTGCAGAGCACGGGCTCTAGGTGCGCGGGCTTCAGTAGTTGTGGCATGCAATCTCAGTATTTGTGGCTCGTGGGCTCTAGAGTACAGGCTCAGTAGTTGTGGCTCGTGGGCTGTAGAGCACAGGCTCAGTAGTTGTGGCACACAGGCTTAGTTGCTCCGCGTCATGTGGGATCTTCCCAGACCCGGGCTCGAACCCGTGTCCCCTGCATTGGCAGGTGGATTCTTAACCACTGCACCACCAGGGAAGCCCCAGTTACTCTATTTTCTCATTTAATTCTCAAAACTATTATTAGGTAAGTTGTATTATCACTCTCTTTGGGCTACTGTTAGAGCATGCCTTTTTTCTCATGCTTCCACCCAAATTAAAATTTGATTACTCCTTCTTTCTATTGTCCTCAAGGAATAATTGCAAGAGCCTGTGTATCTTCGGTTTGAGTTTAAACGTTCAAAACACCTGTACTTCTCAGGAATGTTTGAGCTTTAGATTGCCTGTTTTATTCCCTTTTTTTCGAGCTCAGAAAAAGATGATTTCTACTTTCTGGACCATAACTAAGAATTTCTGCCTTAGAAGTTATCGATTTTAAAAGCAGAAGAGCTTTTAAACGTAAACCTATGAATTAAGTTTTCATTGCAAAGCTTAAGTTTAAAATGTCAGCCTAAGTGCTTGTGAGCATTTCTACTTTTTCATAGTCTGGCTAATTTACCTGAGTGAGAAACAAATTCATAAAGCTCCTGAGAGCTAACCCCCCGGGAGTTCATTTTTTTTAGGTCTTCACTTGAATAGTGTACACTTACGAGAAAGGGAGTGATGATTTCCCTCTCATTTGGATGGAGCAAATGGTAATGGAATCTCTTGTCTTGAAGAGCAGTCTAGGATATTAAGAATGTCAGCATGGAACGCTGAGTTGTGTCACTTTATGCCTGAAGCAGCTGACCCCATGGTTTATATAGTCAAACCACAGTAATTTATTTAATAGCACTGGAGGCTTAGTGGTTTATTATTTCATTTAATTCTCACAATAAGCCTAGTATATGAAATAGACTGTGAAAGGTTAAGTAACTTGTCTCTAGTAAGCAGTAGATGAGGTGAGACTCAAGGGCTGAGTCTGCCTGACTGTGTACCTCTTAGACCTGTGCCATTATAGGCAGAGACATCAGAGCAGGTCAGTACTTCACTTGTACTAGGTGTTAGGAGGGAGCAACAGTTAATGTACGTTTGCACAATGAGGAAAAAAATTTTTTCATTATCATAGGAATTAGTGATATTTCGTATCTGCTAGTCCAGTTGGTAAGAATTATTATTTATTGCCAATACACGTTTTAAGCTAGTATGTACTTCTTGAGGACCCTTAGTTGAACATCTTGGGAAATTAGGGCTTCAGGTACATTGACACTAGTTTATAAGCTGGTGTTACTAGATATAGAGCATATCCTTGAGGTACCTTTTCCCGCTTAAGAAGGCAGATATACTTGCTTTAATAGGGTCTGTTTTGTTATATTGGATTTATATCATTTGTTCCGCCAGCACAACTTTTCAGTGTCTCTATGTGTCAGACACTGTTCTAGGCAGACAAAAATTCCTTTTCCATGCTTTCAACCCAGTGGAATATATTTATATGAATTACGATACAGAAGTAAAATCACCATAAATAAAATGATAATGTTCTTAGCCATCTGGAGGGTTGAGGGGGCATATGCCTTTCTATAAAAGGCATTAAAAGTAAAATATCTTTGTAAACTGAATGGATATCAGAGAACCAAGGAGTTCTGTATAATAGAAAGGACGTCATGTGAAAAGTTGAGTGTAGACAACATATTCATATTGAGAAGGAATTTATTTTTTTATTTAAAAAAAATTTTTTTTTTTTTTTTTTTTAATTTTTTTGGCTGTGCTACATGCGGGACTTTAGTTCCTTGACCAGGGACTGAACATGCGCCCCCTGCAGTGGAAGCGTAGTGTTCCAACCACTGGCCCACCAGGGAAGCCCTGAGAAGGAATTCATTTTTATTGTAACTAAGAAATGCTCATTGTAGAAAAACCCTAAGGAAACAGGTTTTTTGAATGATGTATTTTGATTCAACTGTTCCCTTACTAGTGTGATGAAACAAGAGATCACGTGGAGGTGTGTCCTGATGCTGGTGTTATTATTCAGGAACTTTCTCAACGCATTTCAGAAACTGGAGGTGCTGCCCTGATTGCTGATTATGGTCATGATGGAACTAAGACAGATACCTTCAGAGTATGTATAATTCAGTCACATGATTTATCAGAATTTAACTGGTAGTTTACTTACAGTTGTCATTTGTTAGGTTTGAAGCTCACTGAAGATCTTTATCTTATTTTGGTTTCTACAGTGCTTAGCACTGTTGTATTACATTATTTTATAATTAATCCATGTTATTATAATTACCCTTAACCCTGTATCTTACTGTCCACCTCTCCTTTGAACAGGGTCTGGATTGTCCGCATTATTCCTTAAGTTGCAGAACCTAGGTTTGCATAGATCCTAGTAAGCACCTGAATAATTCAAATTGAAAGATTTTCTTAAAAGTTCTTAAAAATTTCCCCTCCTTCATTTAAAAAAACATTACTTTTTATAGATTTGATCTAGCTACTGTAATCAAACCTTTTCTGTCATATTTTCAACACGTTTTTTCCTTTCCAGATGTATTGTTTTATCCTTCCTAAACATCCTTTCTTACGCTTTTGGAACAGGGGTCCCCAACCCCTGGGCCTTAGACCATTAGTGGTCCTCGGCCTGTCAGGAACCGGGCCGCACAGCAGGAGGTGAGCAGCAGGCCAGTGAGCGAAGCCTCATCTGCTGCTCCCCGTCGCTCCCATTACCACATGAACCATCCCCAAAATTGTCTTCCACGAAAGCGGTCCCTAGTGCCAAAAAGGTTGGGGACCGCTGTCTTGGAATATGATCAATTCTGTTCGATATACTTTAATTAAAGTATCCTGAAATACATTTAACTAGATGTTATTAAGTCATTTTCTAGATCGGTGTTTCTCAGTTTCTAACTTTGTTCTTTTAAAGAAAAACCTGGAGAGTTTTTTTTTCTTTAAGCACTGATTCTCTAGGCTTATCTCCAGGATTCTGATTTGCTGGGTCTGGGTAGAGTCCAGTAACATGTTCTCAGGTGATTTTTTTAAAAATAATTTTTATTGGAGTATAGTCACTTTGCTCTCAGGTGATTCTGATGCATATAGTTGATGGATACACTTTGTAAAACACCATCTAGGTTCTGGTAACCTGAATTCATCTGGAGAATTCTCTCTTATACTTCATCACCATGGGCATTAATGAAAATTTTAAACAACTGTCAAAGGCAGCATCTTCAGGCACTATAACATAGCACTTTATAGTGGGTTTTCCACATAGCATCTCATTTGAAGAAAGCGTGCTATTTGGTAAGAGTTTGTAAACCACTGATATTGGCTATATTTTCCTTTTTAACAGTTGTTATGTAAAATGTACTAAAATGGTAGCATTTCTTTAATCTTGATAATGATAACCATAAAGGTACAAAAACTCATCGTTCAAAAAATTATGTTCAAGGGGTTTTGTGGCCACAGGCTTCATGATGTCTTAATTGCCCCGGGAACAGCAGACCTCACAGCTGACGTGGACTTCAGTTACTTGCGCAGAATGTCCCAGGGGAAAGTAGCTTCTCTGGGTCCAATAAAACAGCAGACATTTTTAAGAAATATGGGCATTGATGTCCGGCTGAAGGTAATGATTTATGTTATTTCACTGTTGTTAAATATTTTAATTTCATACTATTTCAATAAATATTTTAAGTTCACTTGGCCTTAATGCTCTTGTTGTTAGTCAGATCCTTGGTATTCCAGTCTTTTCAGTACTATAGGGTTCAGTGTAACCAGACAGCCTGGGGGTGGAGCAGCCTGGTAAGTTCCATGCATCTCTCCTGATATAAAATGAAGACTTGCAAATAATATTCACGTTTGTTAAGAAAACCTGACTGCCTGTATGAGTACGAATTTTACAACTGTTTTGAAGACATCTTAACCCTTCAGTGTAGATCAAACCACCTGGGAATATTTGCTAAACATACAAATCCATAGGTTTGGGTCACAGCAACCTGTGTCTTTAATAAACACACCATGATTCTAAGGTAGATGATCAGAAATTACATTTTAAGCACTGTTTTATTGAATAGCTAATAGTCATTAGTATTGCTGCAAATAACTAGGAATCCTTTCTCCTGGTTATTTTCACTAAGAAATCTTTTTCTTTTCAGGTTCTTTTAGATAAATCAGATGAGCCATCACTGAGGCAGCAGTTACTTCAGGGCTATGATATGTTAATGAATCCTACGAAGATGGGAGAAAGATTTAACTTTTTTGCCTTGATACCTCATCAGAGACTTCATGGTAGAAATCATCAGATGAATGCATGTCAGTCAAAACCCTCTCCATCACCTGTAGCTGGGTTTGGTGAACTTGCTTGGCGGTGATATTTCAGTTTGGACTTTCTACTCCCAAGTTGGCCTAAGAAACTAGACTAAAGGGAACACATTTTATATATCACAGGTAAAATAAGTATTAAAATATTTTATCTCTTCACAGCCAATAAAAATAGCCCATACAGTACAACTGAAAATTGATCTTTTAAGATTGTGTTTGATTCTTGGTACAAATGTGTGTTCTCAATTTAATGAAACTTATTATTGGGTTTCCTCTAATTAATAAAGCTCGTTGCTGTATTTTTATTTTAAAATGTAAACATGAATTCTGATTGGTTTTATAACTGGAAACAACTGGCCATTCACAGGGGACTGATTAAATAGAACTATCCATATATTTTTAAAATGAGGTAGAGTAGTATGTTCTGACATAGATTGCTAAGATTCAGTAAGTGAAAAAGTAGGGTGCAAAATGTTTTGTAGTTATGATTCCATTTTTGTTGGAGAAAAGCTACATTTAAAGAAATGCTTAGAAGTAATTTCACAGCAATTAAAACACTAAATGCGGACTGGTTGTTTTCTGTTCAGTGATACTTACTTTTATATAAAAAGTAAGGAAAGGATGCCCAATAATCACTAGTTATTAAAGGGACTGTCTTCTCCATTGTATATTGTTTCCTCCTTTGTTGTAGATTAATTGACCATAGGTGCGTGAGTTTATTTCTGGGCTCTCTGTTCTGTTCCATTGATCTGTGTGTCTGTTTTTGTGCCAATATGCTGTTTTGATAACTGTAGCTTTGTAGTAAGGTCTGAAGTCAGAGAGCATGATACCATCAGCGTTGTTCTTTTTTCTCAAGATTGCTTTGGGAATTTGGGTCTTTTGTGGTTCCATATTAATTTTAGGATTATTTGTTCTAGTTGTGTGAAAAATGTCATGGGTATTTTGATGGGGATTGCATTAAATCTGTAGATTGCTTTTGGGTAGTATTGACATTTTAACAATATTAATTCTTCCAATCCAAGAACATAGGACATATTTCCATTTCTTTGTATCATTTTCAGATTCCTTCTTCAGTGTTTTATAGCTGTCAGAGTATAGGTCTTCCACCTTCTTGGTTATTTATTCCTAGATATTTTATTCTTTTTGATGCCGATTTTAAATGGGATTGTTTTCTGGCTTTCTCTGATAGTTCATTATTTGTGTATAGAAAAGCAACAGATTTCTGTGTATTAATCTTGTATCCTGCAAGTTTACTGGATTCGTTAGTTCTAACAGTTTTTTGGTGGAGACTTTAGGGTTTTCTATGTACAGTATCATGTCATCTGCAAATAGAGACAATTTTATTTTTTCCCTTCCAATTTGGATTTTAGAGGGAAGATTTTCAGCTTTTCCCTATTGAGTGTGGTTAAGTGGCCTTTATTATGTTGAGATATGTTCCCTCTATATCAACTTTGTTGAGAGTTTTTATCATGAATGTTAAATTTTGTCAGATGCTTCTTCTCTTTTGAGATGATCATATGATTTTTATCCTTTTGTTAATGTAGTGGGTCACACTGATTGATTTGCAAATATTGAACTATCCTTGTGTTCCTGGAATACATCCCACTTGATCATGGTGTGTGATCCTTTTAATATATTGTTGGATTCAGTTTGCTAACTTATGAGGATTTTTTGCATCTATATTCATCAAAGATACTGGACTGTAATTTTCTTCTTTTGTAGAGTCCTTATCTGGTTTTGGTACTAGGATAATAATGGTGGTCTTGTAGAATGAATTTGGGAGCATTCCATTCTCTTCAGTTTTTGGAATAGTTTGAGAAGGATAGGTATTAGCTTTTCTTAGTATGTTTAGAATTCCCCTGTGAAGCCTGAACTTTGGTTTGCTGGGAGGTTTTTTATTAATTACAAATTCAATTTCACTACTAATGACTGGTCTGAACTGTTCAGATTGTCTGTTTCTTAACTCAGTCTTGGCAGGTTGTATGTTTCTAGAAATTTTTCCATTTCTTCTAGGTTGTCCACTTTGTTGGCATATAATTGTTTGTAGTATTCTCTTATGATTTTTTTTTTTGGTATCTCAGTAGTACAGCTGTTGTTTCTCCTCTTTCTTATTTTGTTTATTTGGGTCCTCTCTTTTTTCTCAATGAGCCTGGCTAAAGGTTTATCAATTTTGCAAAAAGGTTTATCAATTTTGTTTATCTTTTCAAAAAGCCAGCTCTTGGTTTCATTGATGTTTTCTGTTGTTTTTTGGTCTCTATTTTATTTCCTCTCTTATAATTATTATTTCCTTCCATCTACTAACTTTGGGCTTTGTTCTTCTTTTTCTAATTCCTTTAGACAGTAGGTTAGGTTATTTGAAATTTTTCTTCTTTCTTGAGGTAGGCCTTATATTGCTATGAACTTCAATAATCACTATTAAATTTCCCAGTCTGGTTTGAGGGGTGGGAAAAGACTTACTTTTTTTAATTTGTCCTCCTTTTTGGTATTTGAATTTTTTACCATATTCTTCTGTGAATTTTATAACTAAAATTAGATTAAAAAAAATTTTAAAGTCACAGTAATACCAGTAAACCTAACAGGTACTTAAAATATGACTTAGAATAAATCCAGACTGCTTAGGAGGAATAATTTTCTAAATTGAGTTAATTCTCTCTTATTTTCAGATAATTGTCAAGATTTAGTTCTATAAGTTCTCATTTTTTGGTTCAAAAAACTTTTATTAATAGCAGACATATGGACTTTCTGAAGAACTGTTATATAAGCAACACAAATTTGTGAAATTAAAGAAAATACTAGCTATATGTTTTGAATTTATAGCTTAACTATATTGGAAATTCACTGGCAGAGTGATGAATGGTTGTTTCTTATTGCTTCTTTGGCTTCACTGAGAACAGGACTAGCATTCTCTATCTCATGCTAAATTAAAGGAAGATGGAGGCCTTATTTTTCAGATGCTGCTCAACTTTGGGCCATTCCTAGCCACCCTTAAAGACTCGGTTGGAGAATTTTTAGAAGATTAAAATGCCCATAGTTGGCCCTTCCCAATTATTTAATAGTTTTTATGAATGATTAAGGGGAAAGAGGCAATGCTTCTTGACACCTATACATGTACTTTGGTATTAGGTATTTAACTTAAGTCTTTTGGCAGTTGCAGTAGTGGAATATTTGATGGTAGTTTCTGAAAAACCTAAAATTCCAAACTTTCATTCCAAGAAGTGAGACCTTGAGGTTATTACCTCAAATTTTGTATAAAATTGTAATAATGAGTTGTTTGTTATTTTAGTCAGATTTAAAAAAAAAAAATCTGTGTTCTTAAATATAGCATTGGTTTCATTTACAAATACTATTTCCGAAACAGTTCTATTACCAAAGCCTGGGAAAAGAACACAACCAAATAAAATATTCTTTGGATACCTCTACTAGAGATAGGCTCAGGTTTTCACATGGAAAAGTATGGTGATATGGAAATACATTTTATTATCAAGCTTCTTTGAGGATATTTACAAAAAGTGGGATGTAATAAAAAATAAAAATGTACTAAACAGTGTCATTATAGACTACTTTGTACATTATCAAATGTTTCTAACAATTATTTCTTATACAAACACAATGACTTCAAGACAAAAAAAGGTTATGCAGGTTATACAGTAACTGGAGAAATTACTCAACTCCAAATTATCTGACAGTGCCTTTACATTTTTTTTTTTTAGAAAACTTCTTAGGCATTCAACAGAAACAAAAAGAGTGCAATTAATTTCATGGCTTGTAAAGTTTGATTATATAAGTATAGCAAACAAACGTCATTCCAGTTAATTATCATTTTACGCAGTAAAACCACAATAGGGTGCCTAGTGACTCAGAATTACTTCATTTTAGCACACTGATATAAACACTTACTTTAGAGAAATTTGGGGAAGTTATCCTCTATCACAGGGAAAATACACTTTCCAAAGGTTTTGCAAAATTAATTTGGTTTAATTTTTTAAACTCCTATTTGACAATGAAATACTGAGACATTGTGGAGTGTCTCCTGGAGATATTTAGGGGTAGGCAGTATAGTAAAATGGTTAGGAGGGGTAAGAAGGACTCTGGAGCCACATTGCCTGGGTTCAAACCCACATCCTAACTGTGACCTTCAGCAGCTAGTTACTTAATTTCCCTGTGCCTCAGTTTCCTTATCTGTGAGAGGGAGTTCACGTGCACTTACCTCATGGCTGTTGTGAGAGTAAAACACATAAAGAGCTCAGAAAAGAGGAGCACTGTGTGTTTCCTTCCATTCTCAAGGATATTTTTAGTCCTAGATAAGGCAGTAGCTTCAGGATCTCTAAGGGCCCTCTCAGTCTTAGTCTGTTCACAAGAAGAACATTCTTTTCCTTTGCTACCTCAAATTCTGTGGGCAGTGACAGTTAACACATTTATAACTTTTAGCTTATCAACATCTGATCTTCACAACAACACTGTGAGAAAGGTACAGGCAAGAATTATAATCTTTATTTTATAGATTGAGGAACTCAAGGCTCAGACAGATTGTCACCTGCTGAGGCCAACACAGGTAATTAAAGAACGGAGCCAGAGTTTTTGGCTCCACATCTTTGGCTCTTTTTCGGAGGGAAAAATGTTTACAATGATTACTGAGGAATCAAACAAAAAGTCCCTAGATTTTTTATAAGTGAATGGTCCCACCAGATCTTTAACTTTTTTGGGGGAAAACTGTTAGTAACTTTTAAAAAGCTATGAAAAAGTCTAACCTCTTAAATATGATATCTGGATAGAAAAAAATGTCTTTAGCTGGCTGCTGAAGCTGCAGTGTTTAAAAAAAAAAAAAACTTATTTCATTCTTTCATTTGCTCAGCTGATAATACAGCCGTACTCTTATAAACTGTTTCATGCTCCACCCCGTCCACTCCCTCAAACTGCTTAAAATATAATTGGTTTTAAAACATTCCAGGTATCTGTAAAGCCTTCCAATAAGCTAAAGGAAGAACAAAAGGATGCTGTTATTCTTTCCTGTAGCATTAACTGACTCTGCACTGGCCTACTTTTAGCATATATTTAATTTTCTTCCTCAAATTATTCAACCCTATGTAAAGATAAATTGTGTAGTTAGAATTCAGATCTATACCTATTAAATGTTGGAATCCAATTGTGGCACCACAATGGCGTCAGTGGGAACGTGAATATTTAGCAGCAGAGTTGAGCTATAAGAAGACATACATAACAACTCAGCACTGAGACCAGCAGTTCCTACTCCTGGTTTTGTACATCAGTTGTCCCGAATGACCTTAGGGGCTGTTGCAACATAGCAATACTTACAAAAGGTGACAACTTAATTTTCATGTTCCAAAGAGCATATTCAGAATTTCAACTACAAAAGGGTTAGGGATCACTGTTTTGGAGTCTTGACTGACCTAAAAAAGAAACGTAAAACAGTCCAGCACTCCCTTTCCAGGAGTCTAGGAAAAACCCCTCAATGCCTCTATGGTCGGTTAAACAAATGTTTATAAAGTCTATAGGAAATGGCATGCTGACAGCCTCTCAGTTACTGCATAAATGCACATCTGTTTAGTAATCAACCTTGTAACTCTTGTATGATTTGGTCAAGCTATGCAATAACTGGACTCTAGCTTGCCTTTTTCTCCTTTTTAAAAAAATGTTAAGAATAGGAAAGGGAAGATAAATTAAGTGCCACTATTGTACTAAAATGAATGATTACGAAAAATACAAAAACCAGTTATTGCTTATGCTGTAAAAATTTATGAAAAGCTTTATCTTGGGTTCCATTATGTGTTTTTATTACTCAGTTTCCCCTCTTGTACCTACTCAATATGAACTACAGTATTGGTGTCACTGATTCCTTATCATATTTCCTCATGTCTTTGCATCCTTTCAGATGACAACCTACAAAGAACAACAGTTATGCAGCAAAATACCAGTCCATATAACATGAAATCCTTCCTTATTGAAGTTAGCTCAATAATAATTAAGGATCCTCTTCCATGTCATCTGGATTGGGAGCCATAATGAAGTGCTTTGGGTATACAAGGTTGTGTGTATATGCATGTATTTCCCAGCGGGCATCGTCACTTTCGTGTGTAATGTAACGTTCACCAATGCGAGTTTCAAATTCTCTAAGGTCAAGCCAAGTCTGATAGTCCTAGGGAAAAAAAAAGATTATGAACCATAAAAGAAACAATACTGTCAACCTTCTTTTTTTTTTTTTGCTCAGCACCCTAGTCATAAAATTGACAACCCCTACCTCCTAAATACTTGTTATACAATAAGTTCATTTGTAATATTTTAAGTTAGCAATGTTAAAGATAAATACTTTTTCAAATTTAGAGTCTCTCATGAAGGAACTAGTTTCTAAAATTAAAAAAGAAAACATTGCCTCAGGCTTCTGAGGTGGCTAATAATAACCACTAAAATATTTTGTTGGAGAGGCCTACACCTTACTTCTCAAAATAGGGGAAAGTGCTTAGAATCTGTTATCAGGATAATTTAATAACTGCTGAGACTAAATATGATTATATTTGTTTTGAAGTTATTTCTACCCCTCATTCCCTTTAAAATAGTTCTGAAGCTTCTCTCTTTACTCTGAAGTTTGGGGGTATCTTGACAAATCTATGCAATAGCTTTTGGGGTGAATTAAGCCAAACATTTTAAATGGCATCTCTGATCTCTTCAATGCAAAACCTTTTAGTGGACATTTTAAAAATAAAATATATCTGACAACATAATGTGTCATCCTCACCTTACAGAAAGGTAAAATGAATACTATAAGGCCCTAAGACATGTAGAATCTATTGCTTTTAAGAGTGGTTTCATTAAGACAATCACCATGAACTGCTCAAATGAGAATCGCCGAAGAGAGGTACATTTTTTTTTTTTTGCCAAGAGAGATACTTTTTTTTTTTTACCTGCAGCCAGGGATGACTAAGAGATTTGTCCACACTGTAACGTTTTCTCATCTTCACTTGAAGTAGGTTGTTTATCAAATCAATTGCTAAGGGAAAAGACAAAATTAGATACATGAATTTGAGCGTATGGAGCATCTCAAACCTGTGACTCTGCCTGGAAAGCAGTTCAATCCATAGAAATATATGGTTGAGGATTTTTGCTTCTCAAGGACATGGCCTTTAAGCTAACATGCTGGTGATCCATAAATATTTACTGAATTCACAGTGTATCTGGTTTATTAAGGAAACAGTAGAGTACAGGTTAAAAGTACAGACTGGAGCCAGCCTGCTTGAGCTGGCGTTGTTACTACGTGTGACATAGGGTGAGTTACTAAAGTATACTGTGCCTCGGTCAACTGTAAAATGAGGTTGTTGAGAAGATGAAATAAATTTAATACACATAAAGGGCTTAGAATGGTGCTCAGCATATAAATGCTGAGTATTAACTATTATTTTTTAAGATGAATAAGACAGACTCTTATTATAGGCTGATTTTTTTTGTTTCTTTTTTCCCGCCCCAATGATGCCATGTTCTTCTCTAGTCTCGGGCTTGGTCTGGAAAAGTAGCCGAAGCCATTGCCTTGCTTCTACAGATGTGGTTACAGTGAGGTGATAACTTATTACCAAAAGTTCATACTTAACAAGTTTTAGCAAACAAGTTCATGGTATTTTGGTGTATGTGGAGAGATCTTGGCATATATATCTTATCTAATTATTTGGAGAAATGGGCCAACTGCAAAACCAAAGCAACCAGGTAACTATACACTGACAACATCCCTATGTAACAATACAGTTGTTACTAAGACATGGATCCAGGGATGAGCCAAATGAACGACTTATACTATTACTATTTCTAGTTCTAAATACCACCAAACTAGCAACGATTTTCCATATTTTTGTTTTTGCCCTGATCATTTTTTTCCCGTAAGTATTTTAATTATTAACTTCTCTGTATTCTAAATACTTCAGACTTTTATCCATTGTTCCTTAAATGGCGGTCCACTATGTGCATCAGAATCATTCAGTGTATTTATTAAAATGTATTCAGTGTATTTATTCCTGGGCATCAATCCAGCTGGTGAGTCTGAATCTCTGGGATAGAGCCAGTGGGGTCTTCTCTTTAATAAATTCACCAAGTGATTCTGATTTAAGAGGTCTGCAGACCACACTGTCCAAGGAGCTCTAAGATGACTTTGGCAACATCCCCAAACCCTCATATGTACTTCTTTAGTTAGCTCTGTTCATTACCAAGTAAGCCTACTACTTATATGTTGTTCCTCAAACTTTTCCCAGTTTAATGGGCTATATCCCTATGATGAGGCACTTTCGGGAAAACAAAAAAAAGACCCCCCTGTTCCAAGGGTTGGCTAAGTTCAGGTGGGGATGTTCCCCAGTACTGGTTCTATCAAATGCTATGGGAATGTTAAATAGTGTTTTAAGTGATATATAAAGAACCTAAGTTACAGGTCTCCATTCAAGGAGATCAGAATCTAGTTCTGAAGATAAGTGGTCGTGAAAAGATACGCCCAACTAGTAGCCTAAGTAGATGTTACACAGTTTGGAGGAGGGGTTCAGGGAAGACTTCTCAGATGAGCCACAAGTTAAGGGATCTCTGAAGAACTGGAAGGATTTCAACAGCAAGGAGGAGAAATGGGTAGGCAGGGAAAAGACCTAAGCAAAATGTAGCGAATAGTTGTAAGTACCTTGCGTAGGGCAGTAATGGCGGATGAGGCTAGAAGGCAAACTTGGGCCATATCACAGAGACCTACAGGTGCAGCCTGGTTAGAGGGAGGCTGAGATTAATGTCCGGGAGCAGTGTAAGATGAAAGTAGTGTTTCCTGAAGAAGGATTTGGTAGTGGTGACTGAGAAGGACAGTTAAGCTATTTGAGTAGTTTCAAAATGAGGCAGCTGGGGCCTGGATTAGTGCCCTGCCTGTGAACTATAAGGAAGATAAAGAAAAGATAATGTAAAAGGAAGTGTGCTCAAAAAATTGGTAAACAGTTGAATTTGGAAGGTGAATGGGAAATATTAAAAAGAGAAGTCAGAAGAGACGGTGATTTGGGATCACAAAGATTTTGACTAAAAGGCACAGACCTAAAACATTTTTTTTTTTACCTTCACCAGAAATTTCTCTCCATGGATTTGGTGGGTACATAAATGCAGCATTTTGGATTTGGTCGTTTATATCTTCATCTTCATTAAAAGGAAACGTGCCGCTGAGGCTCACATAGACAATAACTCCCACTGACCACATATCTAGAGAACGGTTGTAGCCTTTGCTCCTGAGAACTTCAGGGGCCAAGTATGCAGGAGTTCCTACCACAGATCTCCTGAACGACTTTTCACCAATGATGCGGGCAAAACCAAAGTCACACAGCTTCACCTGGAAATTAAAGGATGATGTTAATTTTATATTATTGATACATGTATCAATCTATATATACATACCTGTCCCTAAATATGATACTGTATCATTTCAACACATTTGCCAACTGTATTATGAATGTCAAGATTATAGATAAGGAAATTGTAAAATACGCTTTTCCCAATATTTAGATACATTTATAACCCTGTGATCCATTACTAACAGTATGAAGAGCTTTGCTAATGCTCATTTCAAAAAACCACTTTTGAATTCTAGCTTCCAGAATGCCAAATACCAGACTGGTGTTATAAGTGCTCAGCGTTTTTGATGAAATGGAGGGTGCTGATCTTTTATCATTTGGCTTTTAGGAGATCACTTTCTATTACCTGTAAGCGGGAATTATATGTTTCACTTTTAAATGCTCAGTGGCCTCACAGTGCCTGGATAGAGGTACTCAAATGTTTGCTGAATGAAAAATAAGTTATGATATTTAAAAACTTACCCTTTATTTTGCTTAATCCTAGAATCTCTCTTCCCAAGGATACTATATATTGGCAAGTAAATGAAATTGAGGTGTATTAAAGATAAGTATTAATGTGGCCAGTAGAAGAGTCATATTAGAGATTGTTTGAAAGTGTTTTCTATGACTATGGAACAAAATATTGCTAGTTAGATGTTCAGATTTGAAACAAGTTATATCTGGGGGTAGCTGCAGTCACTACCATGCCCCTTTGGGAAGAGAGTTCTGGAAATGTAATAAGATTGGCAGAGCTCAGAATACTTATCTTGCTGCCCATCTTCTACGAGGTTCAAATTTTGGTGATTAATGATACATCCATGCTGAACAAGCAAATGCCAAGTACTGTCCAGGGGAAATGCCTTGATTCACAAAATGTCTTCACTAAAAACTTCAAGATAAATTGAGAGACCTCTACAAACCAGTGGTACAAACAGTGAGTGGAAAGCAAAGATGGACCTTCATACATGTTTTTATGATATTTGTTCTGTGTCATTATTGAATTCAACTACTTCCTCTGAATATTTGAAGAAGAGGATTATTGACCATGAAGAAATAACCTTTTTCATTAAATGCCATATTTCAGTTAGCATTTTGATAAAGATGACTTGGCATTTTGGCAACTGAATAAAGAAGAGGGGCCATGGCTAGCACTTGACCAAAAAAAAGAGTATCAAGTAAGTGACATTATTTTCCCTTTGTTCCTAATGGAGGTCAGAAAGCTGGAGTTTTAGCCTTAGCTGTAGGGGTGTACATCCCATACTCTCTTGAAGATCAAATGAAATAATACATGAAATAATAATTCTTTAAAATATTGCACCAATGCTTATGGAACCTTTTTGACCTACAAAGATAGAGGATTATTTTTATTCACATAGGCATTACAAAAGGAATATGGTTACTTCCTTAAAAGTAAAAAAGTTGAATAATTTTTCTAAATACATCTTTTTTCTTGAAAGAGAATCTGAGTTGTATTTACCAAGTGAAATAGTCATCTGTTGTCCTTATTCTAGCCACTTGTCTAATTGTGTTTTAAATGTACATAAACAATAATTTGGCAACAGATTATTCTAGCTGATGACAATCATGAGAAATATTCATAGGTACCACCAATATATATTCCTCAGGACAAATGTTTCAGACTTTGGGTTAATAACTATTTTTAGGTTATGAAATAAATTTGGATCAAGATCAACACTTTTTAATGAAATGAAATTTAGCCAAGTAAAAAAATGAATGCATCACACGCAGGAGAGACACACACATACATATCGTAATACATATGTGAGCACTGGCGGTGATGGGAAATGTCATTCTTCCATAGGTTTTGCTGAAAATGTTTGAAATATAGTACTCTAAAGAGGAAGAAGTGTTGGCTGCCTGCCTCAACCAAAATCGAGTCTTCTCATTTCAGGGTCATCCCTCAGTTTGTTTCATTTCATGGGGAATTTGTCCTGAGCACCAAGCACCAACCAAGGCTGACTCTCCCTACTTCATTCCCAACCCACAGGGAGGGGTGGATTGTGCAAAAAAATTATTCCTTTGAGAACTGGTCTAAAAAGTCTTCATGAAAATAATATAATTAGTAAAATCTGAATTCAGACTACTCAGGTATACATCCTCAATGGCAGTTATAAGGTAGAAACTTTTTTTCTGTAAGATGGTTATGTACTGAACCTACAGCACTGCCTTTCATTACGTGGGTACTTCATAATGTCAGACAGATACTTAAAACCGTACTTTAAAAAGGTTCTGGAGAATATCTCACCTGAGGAAATGGCTCTGCTGATGCGAGTAGCACATTTTCTGGCTTTAAATCACAGTGCACAATATTCTTAAAATGTAGATTCCTTAATGCAACAAGTATCTGTTATTGAAGAAAACAGAATTTTTTTCTATTTCTGGAAAAATCACAGCTAAACACCAACTGGACCCCTTGAGTGGTATAATAATTTAAAAAGTCCACTACAGTTCATCAAGATTTAACTAAAAGTGTTATTCTGTTCTTCAAAGTTAACAATTCCCACAATGTTACAATATGTAAAAGCACTACCATTTCTTGTAGTTTTTATTATTTTCTAGTTTCAAAAAAAGTTAAAATACCTGTGTGACCATGAATTTAGTTATTCGTTCTGGTAGTCGACTTTTCTCACTGGATAGAATCATCTCCAACATATCTCCATGCAGCTTTTCCATTACTACAAAAACTCGTTCTGGGGTTTCAAACATACATTCCAGGTTTACAATCCCAGGATGGTGCAAATTCTGAAGAGTTGCAGGATATTTATGTGACCAACTTGAGTAAAAGTTTTACTGTGCAAATATTAATATCTAACAATGTGCTGCAATTAATTGTATGGAATAACGGCACAGAAAGCAAAAAATAGCTTAGAAAAATAAATAAAAGCAAACAAAATAAAAAGGATCACAGAATTTGATTTTCCAAGTTCTGTAGTGGAGAGTGGATGCACTGAAGGGAAAGAATATCTTCCCAGTTTTTCCAATATAAATGCCCTTGTCCATTACTACTTCTTTTCCTTCCTTCTCATCTTCTTAATCTTCTGATAGTACTCTAATTTTATGCTGTCCATGAATAGGCACCAACTGCCAATCAAAGTTTAGCCAATTACACAGAGCTTTGGTTCTTTGGGGCTGTTTGTGAGGGTCTTAGCTCAAACTGGTGGTTTTGTCTTTAAGGTAGTTATTTATCTAAGTCTTGATCTCATTGTATTATACCTTGATTTGGTCTTCCCTCTTTTAGGCTCAGCATGTCTTTACTACCATCACCCCTTTTTCTTAAGCACTACTAGGTTAACAGGGTTGGAGAAATACAAAGCTGAATGTGATACTGTATCTGCTAATAAAAAAGCAATCTATCTTAACTGATATTAAAAAAACAAAAAGTTCTTCAAAAGCAATTTGAGAAGTCAGCCATACACAAAAAACATTCAATGGTTCTTTATTTCTGGACATAAATCTAAATTCCTCTGTGTGGATTTTAATATCTTCAGTATGGTTTCATTCTTATTCAGTCTTAAATATTGGCCCAAGTGATTAAACTTTTTAATACTTATTAACAGAAACATATTTTTCTTATGCTTTTTTTCCTTACTATGGGTATCTAAGTATGCCAAGAGGGCAAACTTTTTTTCGGCCTATGTGAAGTTGGGCTCCATCTCTAAAATGTGTTTTGAATACACCATCATTTCTCAATTCCCACTGTAATGCCTCCAGTTTAGCTCACGTTACCTCTCTTCCAGACTACTGCAGTAGTTGCCACTGCACTCTATGCAGCACTGCTTATCCCCTGGTACTGTATTACGTGTATATGTGTCTTACTCTGTAGCCTAGTAAGTTCTCTGAGAGCAGAGACTGTGCCTTAGTCACTTTTAGCTCAACTTCTGAATCATGGTTGGTGTTTTAAAAATGTTTAGAAAGTGAATAGCAAATGCAAGATAAATACTGTTTACTAATCAGCTTAAAACAAGTTAATGACATGGTGTTCCAGGTAGCAAAATAAAAAGTGACACAATCTTATAGTAGATACGTGAAAGTGAAATACCCCACAGTGGTGGGGCATGATAATGGCAGTAAGCAGAAGATTCAGAACATCATAACTCTGACCGATTTAGAGTTGGAAGTGTGGTTGGCTGTCCCCTATGTTGCAGCTGACTACCTCTTAAGTTTCTTTTTTCCCCCCACCATCCTTGGAAACACATGCATGCACACACAAAAATAGAAGTATGCTGTAACATAAATTCTTTTAACCACTTCTTCTATTTGTTTAAATGTCCTATTTCCTCTAGAGTCTGTTTTGGTAAAGTATACTTTCATAGAGAATCATTTTCTCCAGGTTTTCAAGTTTATCTAACAGAGTTACACAAGATAGTATCTTAAGATTCCCTAAGCCCGGTGAGTCAGGTAGGGTTGTTAAAAAAAAAAAAAAAAGATTCCCTAAAATTTTTTCAGTATTTGTGATCGTCTCTCCAAAATGTTGTTATATCTTCTTATATTGATTCGGTTGGACACTTATTTTATTGTTATCCACTCCCCGCCCCCGCCCAATAATCAACTTTTGGATTTATTATACTAAATTTATTAATTTCCTTTTTTATCTTTGTTAATTCCTTCTGTTTTCCTCAGGTTGACTGTTCATCCTTCAGCTTCTTGAGTTAGACTCTTAATTTATTTATGTTCATTTTTTCTTGATTAAATATTTGAGGTTACCAAGATTTCTGTAAGCAGTAGTCCAAAAGCTCTGATATACAGTATTTCCACAATTATTTTCTAAATACTCCAATCTTGATTTTGTTCTCTGATTCAAGAATTAAGACTCAAAAAAAATTTTTTTCAGGTGGTGGGAGTTTTTGTTTTCTGATTTTATAATTTATTCCTAGCTTTAGTGCATTAAGACCAAAAAGTACGGTTTATTCTACTGTTTTTTTGAATTAATAGGGTACTTATTTGTTTTTAGGGTACAGTGTTCAACATAAACTGGTGAGATCTACCTTATACTGTTTAGGCCTCCTATGTTCCTTTGTCTATTTCATCTGTCATGGACTACTAATGTGCTCCCTGTATGGTCTCTAGTTTTCCTTTATAGATGTTGTTGATGCCATTTGGTTTAGTGTGATTTGCACTCTTCCACCGTTAGAGTGCCCTACTTCAATTCACTTCATGTGTTTTCTCTTGAATTAAATCTTATTAGATCATGACTCCCTTGGCTTTCTTCTATTTGAGAGGAACTAGAGAGAGGCTGTCACAACTGTAGAGCTCAGAAAGAGCCAGCAAAACCAGTTTTTATTGTGGTGCGTCTTCCTGCATTTGCCTGGTCCATTTCCACTGTTTTTGGAAAAACTTCCACCTATTTTGTAGGGCTGAACTCTTTTCTATTTTTGTTAAAGACAGAGTATGCTTTTCTGTTTATCATTTTTCTTGTAGCTTTTGGGTGATTTCCAAGAAGAGAAGGGGAAAATACTGAATTTATACTACAACAGTCAAACTAGAAATTTTGCTCTTAAGTTTCTGAGAACGTTTTCCCCTTTACATAGGGAGCCATGAGAGTGCCTCACCTTTTCTCCCACTACTCTACTACCCTCTTCAGGCAACAGCAAAAGGACATTTGACATTACTATAGCCCTGTAAAATGAAAGTGAAAAATCCCACAGGCGACAATTATTTAATTCTGAAATATTTTCATTCTGAAAATAACCAGAGGGCTATAATAATAAAGTGTTTACATTGTGTATTATCTGGAAATTCCTAAATTCAGTTATTAAGATTTGCAGTTGATAACATGTGGGAAAAAAGCTTCAGTATTTAGTACAGAGCTGTGTTTGTGATGTGATCAAAGTAACAAGGAGAACTTTTACGTGGAATCTAAAATACGACACAAATGAACATATCTACGAAATAGAAACAGACTCACAGACATAGAGAACAGACTTGTGGTTGCCAAGGTGGAGGGCGGGTGGGGGAAGGATGGATTGGGAGCTTGGGATTAGCAGGTGCAAACTAGTATATATATGATGGATAAAAAACAAGGTCCTATTGTATAGCATAGGGAACTATATTCAATATCCTGTGATAATGGAAAAGAATATGAAGAATATATATATGCATAACTGAGTCACTTTGCTGTAGAGCAGAAATTAACACAACATTGTAAATCAACTATACTTCAATAAAAATTTTTTAAAATGACAAGGAAAAATCAATCCTTATGAATAAATCCTTAATATTTATTTTTTTGCATACTGATTGGATATTGAGAAAGAGTCCAAAATTAGATATGAAAAAAGATCTCTAACAGTATATTCAAACCCTAATGCAAAGTCTGAATGCTGTTAATATCCTATTTTAAAGGTAGCTTTATAGGAGGAGGCAGCCTTGAAGTGACCACAGGTAGCTTGTAGACCACAATCTTTTGATTATCACTCCTCTGAAAAAAAGTGAGGCAAATGTTACTAACAGTGACCAATAATGTAATAAATGTAAAATTAATTACATGTTTGTAAGTTTCTTACCTTCTTCTCCAAAGAAGCACAAGTTCAACAGGCTGTGTCTTCTTGAACTTCACCCACAAGCAAATGGGGCTCTCACAGCATTAACTATTATATCATCATGATTTCTTAAATACTATGCAAAAGCTACACAATGAATTAATAAATATTTGCATATTATAAATTAATTATGAGATATTCAGAAAAATAAAGCTAAATTTTACTCTTCTAGATGACGTCCAAAAGAGATAAAAATGCTAAATAAAAATACACAGTAATTTATTTTATGGGATTTAAGTCATTGCCAATATATCTTTAAAAATATACCTTAATGGACTAAACTATTATAATGAAACGTGGTGGTAGAAGTATCAAAGTATTTTGAGCTCATGGAGTGATGAATTAAGAATGCAATTTGAGTTTTTTTAGTTTAAGATTTTCCTTAGGAAAATGTGTTCTAAACAAACTACTACCATAATGGCAGTCCTTGTAACTCCTAGATTATTGTAACCTAATTTTGCCTTTAAAAAAAAAAAAACTTAGGGAGTTAATTCAGATGCTCACCAGCCTCTCACTGAGCCAAAAGGTCATAAAATGAGAACGAAGAAAAATGAGAACAAAGAAAACAAAAACCAAAATCTTATCAGCACACTAACTAGACTTGGATTTAAAAGCTCATAAATCAAAAATTAAAACCAATACAAAGCAACTTTTTGGGGATTTTTTTACCTGTAAAATAGCCACTTCATTACGGAGCTGACTCTCCTGTTTTGTGGGGAATCTCATCTTATCAATTACTTTAATAGCCACATCCCTTCCAGTCTTTCTGTGTTTTCCTATTTTTAAAAAAAGTACAGAAAAGAAAGAAGACACAAATTGACATCCCACATACAATACAAAAGCTTTATCAGGAAGTTATCCACAAACTGCAATTGATATGTATGTATTTTTGTATTTCTTTTTTTCAGCTCATTTTGTTCTTTCTCCATCACTAACCTTTAATTTTAAGAAATAAATTATATTTTCCCTTATAGTAATTGCCCCTAATAAAGGCTGTTTCATTATTTGAAACAGCAGGAAATTTGAATGAACCTGTTTGCTGAAAAATAATCCACTTTATTAAAGAAATGATAGTTAAATATGTGACTTAGTCTTTAGAAATTCTGTCAAGATAGAAACATCGTACCAATTCATTAATTTTATTCTAGGTTTACTGGATCAGCACAGAGTGACTTAACTATACAGCCTTCAGGCAGAAAGGCCAACTAGTCTCAGCAAGGAATGAAAGGGTTTAACATTACTTTCCTTTTATACCTTGTTTCATAGCTTATAAAGTACTTTTATATATATTAGGTTTAATGAATATTAAAAATCCTGTGAACTATGCAGGTCAGGTTTTATTAGCTCCATTAAACTGATGAAGATACTGAGGCACAGTGAGGTTAAATGACTTTGCCAGTGGAAGTCACAGAGCTGGATAAGATTCCATGTCTTCAGACCTGATACCATTCATGCCAATAGTAGACAAACGGTGCCATTTGTGTGAGAAAACCAGTGGGGCATATACTTCAATAAACAAACTTTCATAGTCCAACATAAACTTCAAACCATTTATTTTTCCCAAACATCTTTATGTGTAATCTACAAGAAAAGATAAAGACTATTGTGAATTTTCTTATTCTTTCTGTTACTTTTTAAAGTTCTTAGTTTAAATTAAGGAATTAATACTCAGTTATATTGAAAAGGGCTTAGCTAAATGTATGTAGGTTAACCTTTGAGAAAAACACCACTTGACGAAACTGTGACAAGATGTTAACAGCTGGTAGATGTTTTTAAATTTCATAATTTTTCTATGTTATCTACAATATGCAAAAGGCTGTAGTTGCTTACCTCCATAGACGATACCAAATTGGCCTGAACCAAGCACCTCATCTGCAAATATCTGGTAAACGGTACTGATGTCCTATTTAGGGAAAAAGTAAGAAGTGTTATTACCTCTATGAAATAATGTCAACATCTCAGACTCTTTTCATTCAAATACTTAAATACATTTTAGTTTTTATGATTGACAGAACTAATTTTCACAAAATATTTTATGAAATATAGGCTTTCTATGTCCTAAAAAAGCCCAACTTTAATACAATGACTCAATGCACAACTATAATGTATTCTGTAAGAAGACCCTTGGGAAAAAAATGCTTTGAATTAAAAAATATATTTATTGGGCTTCCCTGGTGGCGCAGTGGTTGAGAATCCGCCTGCCAATGCAGGGGACACGGGTTCAAGCCCTGGACCAGGAAGATCTCACATGCCGCAGAGCAGCTAAGCCCGTGAGCCACAACTACTGACCCTGCGCTCTAGAGCCTGCAAGCCACAACTACTGAGCCCACGAGCCACAACTACTGAAGCCCGTGTGCCTAGAGCCTGTGCTCTGCAACGAGAAGCCACCGCAACGAGAAGCCCGCACACTGCAACGAACAGTCCCTGCTCGTCGCAACTAGAGAAAGCGGCACACAGCAACGAAGAACCAAAGCAGCCAAAAAATATATTTATTTATTTATTTATTTATTAAGTAGTGATCTATAAAAAGTAAATTAACATAAAAAATTAAGAACAAAGTTTTACCTACTTTACCATTAAAGAGATTTGCTATCTTTGATTTGAAAGAAAAACTCAAAGGTTCATATTATTGAGATCAGGCTAATTTTAAAGACTGATGAAAAGAGTATGTGTAGCTCAAATCCACTCCTCTATCTCCTCCCTTCCGCCCCTCCCTTCCATCTTCCTTTTTCTTCGCTAATGGTTGTCGCTGTCAGAGAGCTCCTGGAAGGCGCTTGGCAACGCTCCCCACAGGTCTTCAGTCAAGGTCTGTCTTTTGTTTGGGTATGTGCTACAGTCTCCATGAAGCCAGGGACTACACCTGTCTCGTTCAGTGTTACATTCCCAGACAGTGCGGGTCTCACGACAGTCACATGACTGGATAAACCAAGTCTCCTAGGCCTCATTCCCTCATTGGTAAAGTGGATATAATAACATCTATCTCACTAGATTTTTAAGTGAATTAAATGAGAATATATACAAAGTGTCAAATCCAGTGCCTGGCATATAAAAATCAGTAATTCTGGCTTCCCTGGTGGTGCAGTGGTTGAGAGTCCGCCTGCCGATGCTGGGGACACAGGTTCGTGCCCCAGTCCGGGAAGATCCCACAGGCCACGGAGCGGCTGGGCCCGTGAGCCATGGCCGCTGAGCCTGCGTGTCCGGAGCCTGTGCTCCGCAACGGGAGAGGCCACAATAGCGAGAGGCCCGCGTACCGCAAAAAAAGAAAAAAAGTAATTCCACAAATCCTAATTTCTGTTTAAATTAGGTAATCGTAAGTAAGCTGAATTCTCTGGGACTGGTCTTCTTATCTGTAAAACTGAAATGAGAAAACGTCTTTCTCTCCCCAATAATCTGGTACCTATTCTACCTACCCCTAGAACAAGAGAGACACGGATTAAATCTCACTGAAACCCTCTATCTCTCATAGCACTACTGGATATCAGTCTTCACTGCAATCTTAGAAAATCCAACAACATTTACATGTTATAGAGCAATAACAGCTGGATGCCCCAGTTAAAGAATAAGAGATTTTATGAGAGAAATTTATATATAGCTAATGAACAATTTTCTGACTTCTTTTTCTAGGCTTTTTTCTTTCTAATCCAGGGGTTGGCATACTATGGCTTGTGGGCCAAATCCAGCCTGCTGCCTCTTTTTGTACAGCCCCTGAACTAAAAGCAGTTTTAATTTTTTTTTAACAGTTTTAATTTTTAAATGGTTAAAAAACATCAAAATAATAATGTCTTGTGAAACATGAAATTATATGAAATTCAAATATATGTGACCACAAATAAAGTTTTACTGGAAAACAGCCATGCTTATTCCTTTAAGTATTGCCTACGGCTTTCTCATGACAACGGCCAAGTTGAGTTCATAACTGTATATGGTCTGCAAGGCCTAAAATATTTACTTCTATCCCTTTATAGAAAGTACGCTGATCCGTACTGTAATCCCCCACATGTACCTACATACACCAGCTGAAGTGGGTCTTGACTCTTCCTTAAAATCCTGCATTTCCTGCTTCTCTGTACTTGCATGAAATGTTCCCCCAACCATATCCTCTCAACACTTGTGTCAAAACTCTTTTCCATCCTCTTAGGCATATTTCAAGTTGTACTTCCTTTGAGAAGCTTTCCCGGCTCTGACCCAGAAAGAAGTAGCCTCTCCCTTCTCTTTGAACTAGTCTATCACTTTGTGATATTCTAATGTCACTTACAAAAAGTTAACTTTATTTTCATAATTTAAAAGGAAACTGCCTCAGTTTCCTTCATAAAGCAGAACTCCTCAGGGAAGTTATCACCCACACAGCCTAGCCTAGTGTCTTTAGGCAAACTGCGCAACACTTTGGGCTATAAACTTATTTTCCTAATAAGATTTTCACATTTTATTTTCCTTAATCACCCAATTTGCATATTTTAGCTGTAATGTTTACTCACCACATTCTCCTGGATCTGACAATTAGATACAGAGATACTGGTAGACAAATCTTCTGTAAAATATAAGAATGATGTATGGAAAAAAAAACTGTTAGTCCATAACTTAGTAATAATAGTTACTGACATGTGAATGCTCACAATATACTAAATTTTAAAAACTAGCTAACATACACTTAATATAATTACATTCATTAAAACAAAATTAAAAAAACAATTTATCCATATACAATACTAATCCATCAACAGGAAACTGGTTAAATAAAATATGATACGTCCATACAAAAGAATACTATCTAAACATTTAAGGATGTAGGGCTATAAGAACTGAGTCAGAAAGCTATTTATGACATTATTAAGTTAAAAAGGTAAGTTGCAGTGTAGTGGCATTTGAATCGAAAACAAACAAAATATGATTACTTCTGGTGAGTGAGAGAGGTGGGGTTGAGGAGCAAAGATTTAATCTTTATACACTTTTAGACTGCTTGCATTTTAAAAAATGCATAAAAAGTATTACTGTCATAATAAAAAATAAAAACATATCTATATACTGACATTGAAATATATCTGATATAAAATAGTTGATGAAACCAAGTTGTAAAGATAACACATCTTTTACGACAAAAATGTATAATACATTTTTGTGTGAAAATAAAATTATAACAACATAGTATAGACTCCCCTCCCCACAAGCCATCCCCAAATCAAGACATATACACCAAACTATTAATAATGGTTTTCTGAGGGGGGAGATACATGATTGGGAATAGGGGGATGTGTCACATGTGTATACGGAGGAATTTCTCATATTACATATTTCTATAAAGTTTAAATGTCTGTATTACTTTGGTAAACAAAGGAAGAAACTGACAAGAAAAAGGGAAATTTGGAAAGTAAGCAAGAGACTAGTTGTCAAAAATCTAGAATCTCAGTGACAACTCAAAAGATATGAAATTTCCTTCATAATCCCAAATATAAAAATGTAAAACTTCATTAAGAAGGAAATATAAGCAACTATACATCAAAAATAAGTAAGATGACTGTGGAAAAACTCCATTTTAAAATATTAGGCCAATTTTAAAATATTTTTAAAAATCCAAAAATTAAATATTAATGAAACAGACATAAAAGGCACAGCATCAACTAAATTAATGAGCCTAAAACTCTGCTTTTCAGTAGTTCCAGTTTCCTAGTTTAAGTCAATATTTTATTTTCTTTCGAAGGCCTCCACTGTCTAACTTCACCCAGTTTTAATTTCTGTTGCTTCCCAGGAGAACTCTACTCTAGACACGTTACAAGGACAGCGGCAGCAGCAACACAGTAATAGTTTCACTAATGGGTCAGGAATGATGCGAAGTGCATCATATGCATTTATTATCATTTCCCTTTCAGATTAGAGAACAGAAGAGGCCAAGATCATGAAGCTAGTAAAGCAGCAGAACTGGGCTTTCATCCTCCAGAGTTCTCACTCTTAGCCCTTCTGCAACCTGTTTTTAGGGACTCTTAACCCTAGGGAAGAGGTCCATGGATGGGCTTGAGAAGGTCCCTAAATCCAGTTATATATAAAATTTGTGTGTTATGTGCCTGCATTATTTTCTGGGGGAAAAGGTCCATGGTTTTAATTAGAATATCAGACAGTTCTGTCTAAAATCCCCTCAAATTTAAGAAGCACTGTGGATATCCATTTATTCAACCTTTAGGAATCAACATTCAACACCAAACATTTTCATGGTCATTACCCTCATCCCTTTGATCACACCTGTCTCCTCAACACCAGTGACACCCCCTCCACCCCTCCCAGGTTAGCTCTGCCTATCCTAACTTACTTGAGATCCAAGGTCAAGGTTCAAATCAGGCTCCGCTATCATGAAGTCTCTGCTTACTCTTCCTATCCATATCTGAGTTCCTCGAGAAATGCACTACTCATTTTTGCACTCTACTGCTTTATGCTACCATCTAACACTTATATACGTTATGTCCTATTTCCCTTAGTAGCTTTTAAATTTTCGGTGTTCCTTTCGTATTCTAGCTCAGGGCGTAGCATAATGCCGAGAACAGGCATACCAAGTAGCATAGCTGAACTGAAATAAAGAACATTTAGAAACTGGTTGAGGGAACTCCCTGGAGGTCCAGTGGTTAAGACTCAGCACTTTCACTGCCGGAGCCTGGGTTCAATCCCTGGTCGGGGAACTAAGATCCCGCAAGCTGTGCAGCGCAGCCAAAAAAGAAGAAAAAAAGAAAATGGTTGATACCTCTTTCAATTTAAATACTATTTGTCTAATGAATGAATGATGTTTCCCCATAAACAAAATAATGCCAATGGAAGGGAAAGTGACATTTTACTATGGCTTTCTGATTAAGTGTTCACTTGAACCTTTATCAAATTTAGGTTTTACTTTATAAATTTTGTTAGTGCAAAGGACATGTGTTTCAATATTTTTTTAATGTTTCTGAATGTTTTAATTCAGTTAAAAGAAATACAGCATTTCTGACTTCACAGATTTCCTGAGTATGTGAACTGTAACACTTTATAGCCTGAAAATCCCACCATGAAGCAAAATACTAATACTAGTAGTTTACTCAACACCTTATGGTTCTCTTTCATTTAATGCTGACAACCCTATAAAGTAGGTACTATTACAGAGAACGAAAGTACTTGCTAAGATCACATAACAGGTTGGCAGAACCAGAATTTAAATGTAGTGACACTGACTCTGGAACCTAGCTCTGGGGATTGTATACATATACTATAACCAATATAATTTCATAAAGGAATTAACTAATGGTATTGGTTACTAAAAATGAAGCTTAAAATGAGCATTAAAAATAAATACAGAAACACAACTACACCCACAAAATGCTTAAGAACCAAAGGGGGAAAAAAGCCATCAACAAGCTTATTGCTTACTGTGATCTTTCCCTTGCCCTGGAGAAGTACAAACACTTGCTTGAGGGGTAACAGGCATGAGAGCTTGGCGAATTGCTTTTTCCCAGCTCTGTGCTACGTCAAGTCCCACTCCAGTGGCAGCAAGAACAGGATTGTGAGAGCTGTCCCCACTGTTCTCGCCAACAAAGTATACCATAGTATCAGTGATGATTTCAAAACAGTGTGGGTTGCTGCCTTGTGAAATGTTCGTGAAATCTTGTGGGGAAGATATGCGAAGAATCTCTGAAAGTGGAATTTCCTGAAGCAAAAATTAAGCATTATAAAATATGAATACATCTTTTTTTAATTTTCAAATACACTAAACATCAAAGATATGTGTTTCTAGTGAATACCATTAAGACAAACACAAGTACGTGACACATGGGACATACAGTCAAGTCTTAATGATGGTATCTGCTTTGAATGATCTGCATGTCCATCAATGCCAGAGGCAGAGCATGGGGTGTAATAATCAAGCTAGTGATTCAGGCCTGTAGCAGATCATTAGAATGAAAGGAAGGAAAGGATTTAGGAGGGCAATTGCCACTACACTTGTCATTTCCCAGTTTTCATTGAATCAACTCAACAGCTACTACTCTACTGGCTATCTGCAAGATACAGCCCCAAAGGAGTACGAAACAGAAATAACAGCAGCAAAAGAAGAATGTTAGTGTTAAGTTATTCAAGCACTCCATTTTGGTTGTCTATAACTGTAACAATCATTTATGTTTAGTCCCCTTCCTAAAGCAAAAAACTTATTTAAAAAAACCCAACCAGTTCAAAGCTATTCACTAGTTTCTATACTTTTTCTTACTGATACAACTGCTACACTGACAATTTTGTTGGGTGTCAGTCTGTGCCACGGCAAAATGTGAAGCAAGTCAAGCAAAGAGGACTATACAAAGGAAAAGAAGAGCCAAAGGAAGCATCTAAGAACTGGGGTCTAAGGTAAAATGGAAGATGGGAGAAATGCCGAATACCACATTTGCCTCTTCTGGACCAGCAATGATCATGGGACTTCCTTAACAGTCTAATCTAAATCATAGTATAGTCATCCCTCAGTGTGCAAGGGGGATTGGTGCCAGGACTCCCCGTGGATACCAAAATCCACAGATGCTCAAGTCCATTGTATAAAATGGTTAGGCATCCACAGATATGGAGGACCATTTGGTACCCAGAAGATAAGCAGCAGCAACCTGACAGGACAAAAACAAACACGCAACAAAAACAACCTTTGGTAGCAGGGCTGTTATGGGGGGTGAAATGGAGGGGTAGAGGACAGTTGCTTCAACAAGGAACTTAACAGTGACTTCTATAAACTACGTTAGGAACAGTTGTAATAGGTATAAGCCAATATAACAATTAATAAATATTATTTGGATATATTTGGAAAACATACAGTATTTTAATGTACATATTTTTTTAAAGATGTGAAATCTTTACCTTATAATACTTTGATCCCGATTCGTTTTGAAACAATGTTAGACATTTGCTGTCCAGTCTCCAATAATGCCTCTTTCTCTATAAAGAGCATAAAACTGTGAGGTTCAAAAGTAATGATTCCTCCAAAGTGCCTGAACTTTCCTTTCCCTTTCATTTCTATCCATAAGTTTGTACTTTTGAATAGGTTTAAAATTCGTGCGGTTCAAAATTCGGAGAATTAAAAGGATATATAGTGAAAATTATACTTGCATCATCACTCCTATCTCACTCCCACCCTTACTCCAGGCAAGCAATGTTATTAGGTTTTGGGGATTCCTTTGCAAGAATCTTATGCGTGCATACACAGATACATATGTATTGCACACACACAGATATGTAATTTACCTATAGGTTAAATATCTAAAGGTTGGCTTACTGGGTCAAAAGATACATGCACATGTCATTTTACTTGACAGTGTTAAATTATCTGGCACAAGATTTGATCGAATTTACAGTCTCATCAGCAAACATGCCTAACTTGCTCAAACCTTCACTAATGCAGCATGTTACTAGACCTTTTGATCTTTTGCTACAGTGCTAAATAAAAATTGGTATTTTGGTAAAATTTTAAATTGTATTTTTTATTAAAAACGAGATCAAGATCTTACATTTAAAAGTCATTTGTATTTCCTTGTCTGTGAATGTTCATATTCATTGCCCATTTTTCTACTGTATTCTGGTCTTTTTTCCACTTGTTTAGAATATGAGTTGAAAATACTTTTCCCAGTTTGTCATTTGTCTTTGCTTTTGTTCTTTGCCATGCAGAATTTTTTTTTTACATATGTCTTTAAATCATTTTTTAAAATTAATACTTTACTTTTTTGGAGCAGTTTAAGGTTCACAGCAAATTAAGGGGAAGATACAGGGATTTCCGATATACTCCCTTGTCCCAATGCATGTGTAACCCTCCTCATCAGGAACACCCCTCATCAGAGTGGCACATTTGTTACAACTGATAAACCTACACTGACACATCATAATCACAAAAGTCCAGTTTATATTATGGTTCACTCTTGGTATTGTACATTCTATGGGTTTGGACAAATGCATAATGACGTGTATCTATCATCATGGCATCATATAGAGTATTCTCACTGCCCTAAAAATTCTGTGTTATGCCTATTCATACTTACAAGTCTCCACCCCTAACTGTGATCTTTTTACTGCCTCCATAGTTTTGCCTTTTCTAGAATGAATATCATGTGGTTGGAATCATACAGTATGTAATCTTTTTACATTGGCTTCTTTCACTTAGTAATATACATTAAAGATTCCTCCATGTCTTTTCATGGCTTGATAGCTCATTCATTGCTTTTTAGTGCTGAATAATATTCCATTGTCTGGATGTACCACAGTTTATTTATCCACTTACCTACTGAAGGACATTTATTACTTCCAGGTTTTTGGCAATTATTAATAAAGCTACTATAAATATCCATATGCAGGTTTCTGTATGAACATAAGTTTTTATCTCCTTTGGGTAAACAGCAAAGAGTACAACATATGGATCACATGGTAAAAGCATTTTAGTTTTGTAAGAAACTGTCAAACTGTCTTCAAAAGTCGGCAATACCATTTTTGTGTTCCTACTAGCAGTCAAAGAAAGTTCCCGTTGCTCTAATCTTGCCAGAATTTAGTGTTCTCAGTGTTTAGGTTTTTGGCTATTCTAACAGGTGTGTAGTATGTCACTGTTTTAATTTGCATTTAATTTGCCTGATGACATATGATGTGGAGCATCTTTTCATATTCTTATTTGCCATCTAAGTATCTTCTTTGGTGAGGTACGTGTTAAGGTCTTCGGCACACTTTTTAATCAGGTTATTTGTTTTCTTACTGTTGAATTTTAAGAGTTTTTTGTATATTTTGGAGAACAGTCTTTTATCAGATGTCTCTTTTGCAAATATTTTCTCCAAGTCTGTGGCTTGTCTTCTCAATCTTTTAACATTGTCTTTTGCCAAGCAGAAGTTTTTTATTTTAATGAATCCAGTGTTATCAATTATTTCTTTCATAGATTGTGCATTTGGTGTTATACCACCAGACCCGCTTTGAATCTCTACTGCTCTACCAGTTTATAAAAACAGTACATTAAATATTCCACCTTTGAAATACTCTTTACAAATGTAATGATAGTTCCAGTACTATGATGTCTTAATATATATCTCATTCTCATTTTGATTTTAAAAATGCACAAAATAAAGCACATAACAAAGTTTCACTACCACAATAAAATGCCTGTGATTACTGACCAGGGTGTCCCTGCTGGTGTAATGGACCATCCACCCTTCCTTCACCATCGTGCTGCTCTTCCTCTTTGTGTGCTTGATGGATTGTACGACCCTCATTAGCGGAATATTATTGCTTGTTGATGGACTAAAAAATATTTTAAATTTATGACAAATATTTACAACTTCAACTTAAAAAATCATAAATACTGTAAGCTCATCAAGCCCTTTTAAAGATAATTAAGCTAAAATTCTTCAAAATATCTTAGGAAGATAAACAATGGCTTAAGAAGAAGAAAATAAATTAATCCTGTTATGATGATACATAGTTAATTTACAAAAGACTAAGGTAATACTGTAAGTCATCATTATTTGTCATCACATTTTTTTGGAGGGTCACAAAACATAAGAAAACAATGAGGGACTTCTCTGATGGCACAGTGGTTAAGAATCCGCCTGCCAATGCAGGGGACACGGGGTCAATCCCTGGTCTGGGAAGATCCCACATGCCGCGGAGCACCTAAGCCCATGCACTACAATTACTGAGCCTGCGCTCTAGAGCCTGCAAGCCACAACTACTGAGCCCATGCACAACTACTGAAGCCCGCACGCCTAGAGCCCATGCTCTGCAACAAGAGAAGCCACCGCAGTGAGAAGCCTGCATACTGCAATGAAGAGTAGCCCCGGCTCACCGCAACTAGAGGAAGCCTGCACACAGCAACGAAGACCCAACACAGCCAAAAATAAATAAATTTATTAAAAAAAGAAAACAATGAATAGAGCAGAAAGAATCCTCCCCATTTGGAAAATCTGGAGCCTGGGAGAGGGTCTCATTTGGGATTGCTGCTAGAAATCTTCCTACCCTAGGCAGCATGATAAATTTTATCACGAAGTAGTATATCCTACAGGCTGTATCTATAAAAAACTGAATTTCTATAAACATAGGAAGATATTTAAGTCTTATAATCTGGTAGCATTTTTACAAAGTGCTAATAGATTAATTGTAATATGAAAACTGTCCCCAAATTCATCACCATCATCTTTGTGCAACATTCTCAGATATAGATTCTTACTGGTGTTTCCAACATCAGGTAATCTGCCTGTGTGAAGAAATTGGTTGCTTCAACTGATGGTTCAATTTTGGCACTTTGTGGTGGATGCTCTACAGCTAGATATCATATCTAGACTCTACTTAAATAAAGCATTCTCCTCTTTAAGAAAACAGGATTCTCATACCTTCCCATCTTGAGTGGATAGCAAGAGTAATATAATTTATTTCAGAAAAATACTGTGGTACATGTAAAAGTATTAGGCACAATTTAACCAATTTTAAATTACATTTTAGGTCCCACTTAAAGAGATGTGGCTTGTTCTTTCTTAACAGAGCTCCTGGACTGACCCTGCATTTGGAAGTAGCTTGCAATCCTTACACACACGTTACCTGATTGTTTTAACAGCTTCTTCATCTCTTTCCACATCAAGATCAGATGGATCCAGGAAGAACATTTTATCTTCTGGGGGAGATGGTTCCTCTGTGTCATCCAAGCCCCGACTACCATCACTGTTCATGTCACTACTGTCAATATCCATTGGTATATCTGTATCTGTTCCCAGAGTAGAAGGTTCTGGCAAAGTTTTAAATGAATTCAGAATTTTATATTAATGGAATATCAATACACCTAAACAGAGACAGTGTATTAAATGTGAAAAAAAGTTTTAAAATTCTTAAATGAAAATATAGAAAAATATTTTTATGATTCAGGATAAAGAAATATTTCTTAGGACAATATAAAATGTACAAACCATAAGGCAGAAAATTAATTTGATTGCATTATAATTTTAAATTCTGACATGCCGAAAGATACTAGAAGCAAAGTAAAAGATTAGCTAACACTATTACACATCTAGTCAATTGATTTTCTGCAAGGGTCTAAGACAATACAATGAAGAAGAATAAATAGTCTGTTCAATATATGGTGCTAGGACAACTGGACATCTACATGCAAAAAAAATGAAATTGGAATTCTTCCTTAAACCAATTATAAAAATTAACTTAAAGTGGATCACAGACCTAAATGTAAGAGCTTAATCTATAAAACTCTTAGAAGAAAACATAGGAGTAATCTTTGTGACCTTGAGTTAGGCAAAGCCTTCTTAGATATACTACCAAAAACCTAAGTGACAAAAGAAAAAAATAAATAAATTGGACTTCATCAAAATTAAAAACTTCTCTGCTGCAAATGATACCTCAAGAAAGTGAAAAGACAGCACACAGTGTGGGAGAAAGCATTTTCAAATCATATATCAAATAAGGGACTTGTATCCAGAATACTTAAAGAACTCTTACAACTCAATAATAAAAAGATAAGTAACGTAGTTAAATGAGCAAAGGACGAGAATAGATATTTCTCCAAAGCAGATGTAAAAATGACCAATAAGTATATAAAAAGATATGCAATATCTGGGAAACGCAAATCAAAACAACAATGAGACATCACTCCATACTCACTAGGATGGCAATAATCAAAATGACAGACAATAACAAGTGGTGCAGGATACATAGAAATTAGAATCCTCATACACTGCTGGTGATAATGTAAAATGGTACAGCTGCTTTGGAAAACAGTTTGGCAGTCTTCAAAATGTTATACACAGGGTTACCATATGACTCTACAATTCCACTACTGGCTATCTACCCAAGTGAAAGGAAAACATACGTACTCATCAGTACTCAAGTGTTCATAGAAGCATTGTTCATAATAGCTCCAAAGGAGATACAACTCAAAGGACCATCGACTGACTGGTGAATGGATAAATAAAATGTAGTCTATTCATGCAGAGGAATATTATTCATCAATAAAAAAAGAATGAAGTATTGATACATGTTACATGGATGAACCCTGAAAACATTATGCTAAATGAAAGAAACCAGTCACAAAAGACTACACATTGTTTGATTCTATTTATATGAAATGTCTAGAATAGACAAACCCATAGAGATAAAAGCTGATTTAGTGGTTGCCAGGGCTAATGGGGAAGAGTGGATGGGAAGTGACTACTAATAGGTATGGAGTTATTTTCAGGATGATGAAAATGTTCTAAAATTAGATTGCAGTGATGGCTGCATAACTGTGAATAAACTAAATGTGTGAACTGTAAGGTATACAAATCATATCTCAATAAAGCTGACAAAGAATTAGTAGAATATATAGCATATGAACAGGTAACTTATAGGGTAAAAACCCATAATTAACCAGTAAACATCTGAAAGATGCTCAAACTCATTAATATAAAGACAAACGCACATTAAAATAAATAAAATAGTATTTCATATCCATTTGTCAAAAGGTAGAGAAGTACAAAAATACATGAACTAGATAAATCTAGAAAAGACTTTAATCATTGAAAAACTGCATCAATTCCAAGCAACTGAAATGAGAAAACCAATCATGTTCTGTCAATGGTGTTAAATAGCAACCACAGAAAACATGCCGTAAGAGAAAATGTTAAATTCTTAAGGAGTTTAATTTCCACTCCTTATGCTTTTCTTCTACAGAACTACTTACATTCAATTTTTACTAGTCATGTAAATGTTACGGAAAAATTATGCTGAAAGTTTAGAGTCATTACTCCTTCCTTCCAAAAACGGTAATCACTTTGCATGATATAATATTGAAAAGAGAAAACAAACAAACGAAACAAAAAAAAAATGGTAAAAAGCAAAAATGTTTCGCTAATGATTATTTGATGGAGAAAGAGAAAGTGAGACAGTACATTAAGTTCTAAAAGACTATGGACTAAGAAACCAGACCATATGGGTTCAAATCCCAACTCTACCACTTATTGGTTGTATTTTGGGGCAAGTTATTTAATTTAATGTTTTTGTGTCTAAGTTTACTCATCTGTAAGTCCTTATCTCAAAAGGTTGTTCTTAGGTTTAAATGTCAATATATGTAAAGAGTTTAGAACAGTGCCTGGCATACAGTAAGCAATCAATAAATACTAGAAATATGAAATAGTTCTAAGAACAGCAGGGTTATAAAATAAGTATTAAAGATAAAAGAGGATATGCAGCACCACTGGCCACACTAGACTACAGAGTGGTAGGTGGTTAAAGGTAAGACGGAAAGGTATAATTAAAAGTATACTGTTACTGATCTCCGTATTTTGCTTGATTATTAAATCAGAAAAAAGTCAAAGTTAAAAAACAAAGTAAGCGAAATAAAATATGCAAATATAACCTTATACAAAGATAATACACAAAAGAATTGTGATCTTTTCTGGAAATTAAGAAAAGGACTTTTACCTCCATTGAAAGTAACCTCTCCAAGGCAGTCTCTCGGTACTTTTGATGCACATCGTTTATGGCAGTTGAATTTACAATCTAAAATAAAATATTCACCTTATTAATTTATATAAAAATGTCAGGCAGTATCAGAATATGGTTAAAGACTTTCTTTACTCACACACAGAGTATTATTAATAATGATGATGAGATAATAAAGATTTCCTCTACTAAGAACTCAGGCTTTGGATTAAAGGTCTGGTTTCAAATTCTGACACTACCTCTTAAACAGTTGTTAAATCCCTCAGGGCTCAGTTTCTATATCTGTAAAATGAAGTTTATACTACTTGTATAACACTTTGCCAAAATGTTGCTGCAGCTCCATGTTTCCTTCCCTTACCTCACATTCTTCTTTCCACATACCCCTTAAGAGTTTCTCAGGCTGATTAAATTCCTTTCCAACATATGTCAGGCACTTACTTTCAATTCCTAATTATTAGGACCTGGTGCACATGCAGAAAAGGGATTGCAATTCTACAACCATTTATTAGGAATTAGTAAGGGCTTTCCCATACAACCCTGTAAGGAAGGCCTGAGCTTCTCATGCACAAGGTCTCTCACCTGCATTACAAAATGGCTCTGTTCAGCCTGCAAGAACCTCAGAGCTGATTGCATTGCAGATCAGTGTCAGATCCCAACTGTACCATACTACTGTGTAACTCAGTGGTCCCCAACTGTGGCCATCAGACCAGCAGTAGCAGCATCATTTGAGAACTTGTTAGAAACGCATGTTCTTGGGCCCTACCCCTAACATCTGTAACTCTGGGAGTGGGGCTGAGAAATGTGTGCTTTAATGACTTCTTTAGTTAATGCTAAAATTGAGACCCACTGCTATAACTACTGTCTAACACAACCTTCGAAATACTTCTACCAACAATAAATGGGTAAAAATAATTTCAAGTCCTGCTTTAGAATAATTCTGTAACCCCTGTGATTCAAGAAAATTCTGGGAATCATGCCAATAGCACAGGGCAAAGGTCATTACAAGAAAAAGCTCCATGAAATTAATATTTTGGTGGAGGATAAAACTTGCATTATATAGTAATGTCTTTAAAAATAAGAGACCCTAAGAAATTCATATATGATATTAATATCTTGCATACATCTTAAATAATTAGTTTTTTATCTCATGAGATTTGCAAATTCTGAAAATAACAAGGTTTCCCTTTCCCTTTGAAATGTAGAGCCAAATTTGTGGCCCACCTGCAGCTAAGTATGTAGGTTCTAATGACAGGCATTTATACTTCTCCATATTCCTACCTATGTTTTTATTAATTAGTTTATGCTTTCTTTTATTCTATATATGCTTATATAAGCTGCCTTGAAATTTTAACATAACGAAGTAGAAAATAAACAGATGAATGAATAAATGAACTGCTGTTCTTAGAATTGTATGTTTTCTTAAACGTTCCAGCATAGCTGTTTTATCTTAACTATTTTTTTTTCTTAGCTTGACAAGTGAATGAAAATGACTACTTTACTTTTTAAGTATCTTAATTCATATTATAAAAATACAAGGATCCCTAAATTAAATTATGATTTTTTCATAGATAACTAAAATACTTAAAGAGAAATATAACCTGATACTTTCTGAACCAATATAAGCATAAAACATTATTCTTTTAGAGCTCTAAGAAGTTAAACTAATAACCCAGTGGTAGAGTTCACTGATTTTATTTCAAAATTCATTAATCTACATATTTATTTTAGTTCCTTTATAAAATACTGTATTTTTTTGCATGTGGTTTTAGAATGTTTCTGTTCTGCTCAGCAGAACGGTGTTATTTACTACCTTTACTAAAATTATCTGCTGGCTAGAATTTGTACATCTGTTCTTAATGTTCTTTCCCAAAACATTCCTTAGTGGCTGCTTGCCAATCCACTTTAGTGTTGATATTTTAAAGTATTAATTTATATATTAACTCATATTCAAAAGTAAGCTGTTGAAATAAAATTTCAACATTTAATTAAGCCTGCCTGATGGTTATTAAATATTGGCAACAAATGTACAACCTATTCTCTATTTGATATTATCCTATGTAGCCATATATTGCCAAGAAAAGTTTTCTTATATATTTAAGTTAAATTTACATATAATTATTTGATTCAACATTGTAAACAGGATTTATTGTTGCAAAGATCTCAACTGTAATGTTTTACCTAGATAAAACTAGGTAATTCAATTCCACAAATAGTTCTATATAAAAAGTATAGTATCAAGAACTATTAAAATAATCACATGAAAAATAAGTACATAAGATTATAGACAAATTAGTTATGTCTTATCCTGGCTCAATGCCTTAAAACATATTTGAACTCTATTTTGGTTTCACATAATTGTGTAGCACTGTTGAGAAGAAGATATGTGACAAAAAGATAAAAGCATCTTTAAAAAGCATTAAAACATTATGTAACTAGAGGAAAAACTTATTCCATTGTTCTATTAAAAACCTAGTTCATTAAGAGATGTTTCTGGAATACTATGATAGTGTTCTGGGTTAGTATCCAAATACAGGTGGTCCCCATTACAATTCCACTGGCTTCTACTATAGTCTGCCTATTTCAGTGTGATTACTGTCTGGAATGACAATTTTTGTACAGCTCCATAGCTACGTAATTAGAAAAAAAAACCAAAAACAACAAAACACCTGTAATATGTTGGTGTGCGTGTGTGTGTATGAATATTTAATGGCAAGAGGAGGGCATTATTTTATATTTTGGGTAGTGTCTGGCTTTGAAATTAGAAAGACTTAAGGTCAAATATTAGCTTATCTGCTTACTAACTGTTCCATATTGGCAAGTGTTAAGCAGCCACACCTCAGATCCAAATTCTAGTTTTTCTGTTTATACTCTAATTTTTCTTTAGCACAGCTCCTGGTACAGTATACACATATTGCAGATACTAGTCGTCGCATGCAGGTGCGTGCATATTAATTTTATCTTTTTTAAGTTAAGTATGAGCCCAATTTACAGGTATCTGCTTAATGCTTCTGAAATAAAAAATATTTTAAACCTGTATTTGCTAACAAAAACAAATATAAATTTTACTTAAGAAAAACATCCAATCCTACCTTTACACTGCATTCCTTGCCGAAAGAGGCCTTTCAGTAACCGCTTGCAGTACTGACATATGGTGGGACGGGTATAAGAGTGAACAGCAAATGTGTGTGGAACTTTTACCCTGCACATGACCATCTTTTCCATCCAAATTGGGCGACCACTCCAAGAAGGAATTCTCTTACTGGGTTCCTGGTGAACATGTGACTAAAACATAAGTAATTTCTATAAGTGTAAGTCGATATTAAAAACAAAGTATTAAGATCAGGGCTTGACCACAAAAGTCATTTATTTCAAACACTAAAGCCAAAAACCTAAAAATGTGCATCTCAGCAGTTTCCTTTGGAAGCTTAGCTTACCAACCCTTGAATGAGAAAAGTGCAGACTTTTTTTGCTATTATTTATGCTAGAAAACAAAAAGATATTTTCATCCTCACATACATATATTCACTGATTAACTATTATTTCCAGGCACATATGTCATTTTACAAATAAAAAACAGAACTTAAAATGAATTTATAACATGTTCAAATACCTTCAAAAACCTTACCAAGAAATTAGTCACAGGAAAATTAAGTAAATTCAGAAAATGTTAGTGCTGCTCACGCTGAGTTACTGAATACAACGTCTGAAAACATTCTGAAACAAGCCTTAGTTTTTCTAATTTATTTTAACAAATACTAAAACAAGCATGTGAAAATCTAAGTTTAATTAATGTTGATGATACAAACAATGGCAGATACAAACTAAAACAACTTTACCCTTAGTAATTATGCTTTAGGAAGTTCCTTAATATTTTAAGTATTTTCCAATTATTTGGGTTTTTTCTCTTAGGTGAGCAAAAAGGAAAGTTAAAGGTGGTGTTGGTTAAAATTTTTTGTGTAATCTGAGGGATAAATGGATTATTTAACTATGAACCTTTCTAAGTATACAAAGGAAATAATCAATTTAAATTATAGGTCAGATGAATATGGTTCATCATATTAATTCAGCATTCACTGATTATAACTGGCCAGGCTCTATATCAGAAATATGAAAATGAATACAGTCTATATTCTCAAGAACAAAATCCAAATACCTAACTACCACCTAGACGTATAACAATTTTGTTGTAGCTGCTTGCATCTTCACTGCCAGAACTTCCTTCTATAACTAGTAATGTCTGTAACTCAGAGAAGCTGAGTCATGGTACATTGATATGTTCAACCACTAGAAGCAAAAGAAGCCAGAAAAAACCAAGAGATAGAGAAGTATACAGGAGAAATGAGGGGAGGAGAAAATAAAAGGCTTTTTTGAAAAAAGTAGGAAGAAGGAAAAAGAAAAGGACTGACCATTGGAGGACAGCACTATAAAAATAACACAGATAACAGCCTCTGATGGATAGTTTTTCACTAAAGTGTAGCCAGAAATGTTCTCAAGAAAATTATGAAGCAGTTTAAGAAGAGTACAAAAGGATGGGACTTCCCTGGTGGCACAGTGGTTAAGAATCTGCCTGCCAATGCAGGGGACACGGGTTCAAGTCCTGGTCCGGGAAGATCCCACATGCCGCGGAGCAACTAAGCCCATGCGCCACAACTACTGAGCCTGCGCTCTAGAGCCCGTGAGCCACAACTACTGAAGTCTGCACGCCTAGAGCCCGTGCTCCGCAACAAGAGAAGCCACCACAATGAGAAGCCTGAGCCCCGCAATGAAGAGTAGCCCCTGCTCGCCGCAACTAGAGAAAGCCCACGCACAACAATGAAGACCCAACATAGCCAAAAATAAATAAATTAAATAAATAAATTTTAAAAAAAAGGAAAGTACAAAAAGAATGTTAAAACACGAACCAAACTTACATATTTCAGCTGTCTAGGGTATCCTGCTCTAGTGTGGCCCACCCCTTCTCCATTTACACAACACCTTCAGCAAAAGGAGCACCACAGTGATTCTGCAGAGCTGATAAAGCAGCCAGTGGGAACTAGAAACAGATGCTTTAAGCTTTTGCTCATCCCTGGCCCCCTAGTCTAGTGGTGACTCAACACTCTGCTTCTCTTGCTTCTGCCTCTACCACTCAGTTTGTCTCAAGTTTAAAACATGTAACATGGAAAGGCTGATTTAGCCAGTTTTGCCCTTTGTCAGGTCCTGCTGGGATTGGGGTATCAGGGACATGGTACAGAGCATGTTTATAAGGAACTACTCAGGGGACTGTGGTTGTAGGAGCCACCCAATTTTTCATGTCTAGTACAAGTAGTTATTTATGTTATTAGCCCTATTTTACATATGAAAAAACGGGCTCAACGGGATTAATACTACTAAAGCATTAGTATTAAAATCAAAACTTAGACCTGGGTCTTCTACATAGCAGTCCAGTGATTCTTTTTTTTTATAAATTTATTTATTTTATTTTTGGCTGTGTTGGGTCTTCGTTGCCGCGTGCGGGCTTTCTCTAGTTGCGGTGAGCAGGGGCTACTCTTCGTTGCAGTGCACAGGCTTCTCATTGCGGTGTCTTCTCTCGTTGTGGAGCACGGGCTCTAGGTGCGCGGGCTTCAGTAGTTGCGGCACGCGGGCTCAATAGTTGTGGGTCACAGGTTCTAGAGCACAGGCTCAGTAGTTGTGGTGCACGGGCTTAGTTGCTCCGCGGCATGTGGGATCTTCCTGGACCAGGGATCGAACCCATGTCCCATGCATTGGCAGGTGGATTCTCAACCACTGCGCCACGAGGGAAGCCCAGTCCAGTGATTCTTAACCTTTTCCCAATCCCAGCATACCTGGGCACATACTGCAATCTTACCAGTAACAGTGGTTTACCGTCTATTTAGTGAGGAAGGCAGGAAAGGTACAGAGGACTTAACCAGAATTTGGAGGACAGAGAATGTTGGTAGAATTACCTAGAGCACTTGGTTAAAATGTGAGCACTCAGATGAGAGTAACTAGAATTAAATGAAAGTTTTCTTACTTTGCTTTAATGTCTCTCTTTCCAAATTACTGCTTAGCTTAAACTCTTATTTCTTTCTTATTAATGTATAGCCAGAAATCTTCTAAAAGTAATTATTTCCACAGTGTGGGCTTAAACTAATTTTGGCTGAAGTATTGCTCACAAAAACTTCATAACAATATTGCCAACTCTCAGTCATGTAAAACAATAAAGGCAATAAAAGCATTTAAAGGGGGCAATTCCCCAATTATATGTATTTGAGTTTGGAACATTATTCAATGAAAGAAATATCTCTACTTTTATGTGTACACTTAGGCCCAGAAGTTTTCTTCTACTTTGATTCTGTCCTACCCCTCAGGAATTTTCCCAAATGGGTAATTCCCTGGTGTCCAGTGGTTAGGACTCTGCGCTTTCACTGCTGAGGGCGTGGGTTTGATCCCTGGTCGAGAACTAAGATCCCACAAGCTGTGCGGCACGGCCAAAAAAAAAAAAACTTCCCAAATGCATTGCAATGAACATTAATCTCTCTCATCTCCAAATAGCCATCACTCAATTCTGGTTTCTCTAATCTCAGTGGTTCCATTTTAACCAAATTCAATGAACAGTCTATCTTCTTCTGCCTCTCCATCTCTTTACTTGATTCCCTTTAGACTGACTTCAGAAACTAACAGAAGCTGCCTTCTTACGTGTAAACGATGACAACCCCAGAGTCAGATTCAAAGGCTCCTGTTCCAACTGGCCTTTTCTTATCTAGTAGTCAATGAAGTTTAATATCTTGACTCCTTAGAAACTTTTCCTCGTGCCTTACATACGAAATCAGGATAACAGCTATACCTTCCAGGACACGGGTGAGGATTACACAGAAAAGCTAAGTGAAGCAGCCAGCGTGAAGACTGGCACCTGAGAAGTTATGAGGCTCTTACTGGGCAGCCACTTAGAGTTAGTGCTTCTCTAAACTTGGTTCAGATTGCTCCCATCTCCACACTGCTATCTCCTTCATTCCTTTAGAGTATACTCTTCTACTACTCTTTCTTCCCTCTGATTTTCCTCCATGAGCTCTCAGCTCTTCTCTTACTGTACCTTATTCATAATTTTGAGACTGCACGCTTGGACTGACAAATGTAACCCTGAGATTCCTCTCTACAATTTCTACTTGTTCTAAAATACTCTGCACAATCTAACCAATTCAAACATGTCACTCTACTTCTCATATTTCCCTAAGGAAGTTTCATCTTTGGGATAAAATATAAATGAATGAATAATACATTATTCATCTGCTCTGTCCTGCCATTTCCTAATCTTGCAATACTCAGTGGGTATGGCTGACACACCAGTATCATTTGTGGGGTTCTCAAAACAACATGTGTTCATCCTACAGTTCCCAATCTTAGCTAAGTTTCCTGTGCAGTTTGTGTATAAAATGTATTAACTTTTCTATTACCAATCTTTCCCCAAGCTTTTGTATGTGTTTATAATAACTCTTTGCTCTCAGTTCCTAATGCTACAGCATTCTTCTTCTACTTTAAAAATCTCATAGTAGGGCTACGCAATATGGAAATATGGGATTTTTGTGAAAGAATTGCAGAAGCTTTTACTCCAGTGCCTCGGTTTAGCAAAATCTTGTGACGAGGGTGTCAAGACAACAGCCCAAAGACTTGATTTTGCCATTAATATATAGAAGACCAAAGGGGTTATAGAAATAACTAAATGTTAAGATTGTAATGTATAGATGGAAGTCATTTTAAGTAGTACCAAATGAATAGGTGGTTATTTCTTTCTTCCCTGATCTACTACATTTACCCTTGAGGGGTACAAGATATGAGGAAAAGTCATTGATTTACAAATAATCAGATCTGGGTTGAATTCTAATATTGCTTACTAATTTGCTCTGTGACTTCAGTCAAGTCACTTGACTGTTCTGAGTCCCAGCGGTCTCATGGTATAGAGATCTACTAATATACCTCACTGGAATATTAAGGATCAGTGATCAGTGGTGTCACTCAAACACTCATGGTGCTGGGCATGATGGGGCAAACAAAGTCGTGAATATTGTCCTCTCTAAATAGATCATAAGCTACAAACACTATGATATTAAGGTAGAATGCTATACACACCATTAGGGAGATTTGAAAAGTGCTATGTCATTCAGAAAAGTAACATCTAGGTAAAGGGGAATCAGGTAAGGTAGCTGCTGAGCTAGGTCTGGAAAAAAGCATGTAGGATAGATACCAAAAAGAGCAAATGTAGGGGGGAAAGGGTGTGTTCAAGGAATGATGAATATTACAGACTGTCGGAAACATAGAATATATAAAGGTGTCCTAGTGGGGAGTAATCTAATCAGAATTGTTGTATATTAAGCTGTAGTGAAGTGTGGAGACCAGGAGTCGGGATACTGGTTAGGAGGTTGATCTTATGGTCCAAGTGATAAGGTTATCACAAAGTATACAAAATGCAATTCATGACTATTGGTAAGCCCTGTCTACAGTAATACGTTTTAAGTTTCTTAAGTGTAGGAATGTTACTATTTTTCAGTATATAACTTATGTTTTAAGATGATGTTATATATCCTGCAGAAACGTAAGGAGTAAGTAGTAAAATGCCCTCTATTACCTTAGAATACATACCTCTTCAGTGGGAAGGGCTACATATTCAGTCTGCAGGGGTCTTGGAACTGAGAGGCCGGGTCCTGGCAGGGATACATTTGACAGACGTCTCTTTCTTACACCACTACAGTTATTTGGAATCTTGAAGGCACATCGTTTATGGTAATTTAATCCACAGCCTAAACATATTTTAAAAGGTTAAAAAAAATTTTTTTAACTTTACTATATAAGTGTGTACATAAAAAAATAGGTGCTTCCTTTATTTATTTTCTCTGGCAGCAATAGTTATCCTAATGAAGAACCCAGATGACAAGCTAAGAAGAATAGGAAACGTGTAGAAAGGTTATTTAGAAAGGTTAAGTTGGCTAAAGCAGTGGTTTCTTCAAGTGTGCTCCTCAAGGCAGCACCTGAGAATTTGTTAGAAATCTAAATTACTGGGCTCCACCACAGACCTACTGAATCAAAAACTTTGGGGATGGGGCCTAGCAAAGTATGTTTCAACAAGTCCTCAAGGTGATTCTGATACACGACAGAGTTTGAGAACCTCTGGCTTAAAGAACTTCAGCAAACTGTAGACTGTGTACCAAATTACTCCTATGACATGTGAAAATTATATTAAATTCAAATTCCAGTGTTCATAAATAATTTTATTGGAACAAAGCATACTCATTTGTTTACAACCTGTCTATGGCTATTTTCATGCTATCAATACAACAGCAAAGTGAAGTCATTGTAAAGAGATCACATGGCCAGCAAAATTTAAAATATGTACTCTCTGGCCCTTTACAGAAAATATTTATTGACTAATCAGAAATGTGCACCCGCATCCCACCCCCTGGTAATTCTAATACAGGATAACCATACCTCTCCAATTCTAAACCTTGGGTACTACCTAGTCACTACCAATGATCTTGTTTTTTCATTGATGATTACTGAACGCAAATGTGAAATCCTATTTCAAATGAAACAAAAATTTAGAACACATACCTTCACATTTCAGTCCCTGACGTACCAATCCCCAGAGCATCTCACCACAGTAATCACAAAAAGTAGGAGCTTTGTAAGAATGTACATAGAGAGTATGTGGACGAATCTGAAAGTCTTCTACTGTGGCCAAAGCTTTTAAAAAAGAAAAATATTCAAATAAACCCGGTACTTGTAATTGTGATGAGATTAAGAACATTGACCATATTCATTTGTCAAAGTACACAGAATCTTTTTTTCTGAAAGTTTCATCTGACCATAAAAATAAATTATTTTCAGCAGCTAATATTGTGGTTTTCAAACTCTATTTTAGGAACTTCACCAAATTCAAATAATTTGAGCTCCAAAAGTAGGTCTATAGGTAGGTATTTTGACCTCCAAAAGCATTTTCTCGGAGTGGTAACATTGCAAATAATTGTCAAGATTTATTTTAGCTAGTTAAAACTATTTAACTTATAATGTACTGGGAAATAGAACACTAAAGTTAAAAAAAAATTGCAGAACTTAACATTAAGTTATAGCAATGTTTCTGTGGGAAACACACTCAGTTCTAATTTAGGATCCCAGGATACACTCTGTTCTCCAGAGTCCTAGTGGTTAGGATAAAGAGACTCTTCTCCCCTTTGTGGGCAAGCCAACAGCAGCAGACGCAACCACCATCAGACATCCTCTCAACACTACCTGCAAGTCATTAGTGGATATCCCCGTGGCCTGATGTAGGGTCCAGGGCAAGAGAGGAATAGATGTGAGCATGACCTCCAGGGAGGACCGGGAGTGAAGCCCCTCTGGAGTGAAAAGAAAGACAAGGATTGCGATGTGTATAGAATTTGGGGTTGTGGCAGAGAAGATGAATGGGAAGGATAAGAGACTAATAAGGAAAGGTGATAGTCAGAGAGGATCTCAAGAACAAGCTGCAAATATGAATTTGGGAAGAGGAAAAAAAATGGTGGCAGGACTCTGGACTCTTGACTGGCTTTTCTTCCTTTCTTTCTCTTCCATTTCTTTCCTTTCCTCCCTCCCCTTCTCCTCTCTTCCTCCCTCTTTCCTTTGCTGCCAAACAAGAAGTTTTGCAGGCCTACTATATATATTCTTTGTTCCTTTACACTTCTCACTAACAATCCTGCCCACTTGTTGGATGAGATAATAGCAGGAGCTAAAGACAATGGATGGCAAGAATGGGTGAGAGAGGAAAGGAGAGAATAAGAAAATGTCCACAGAGAACAAAAAGAGAAGGAGCATTATTTAAGTCATGGAATCAACCAGTATTGCAGTTTCCTCTTCTAAATCTTCATTATTTCTCCTTTTTTTCTCATTTTCTTTTCTGAACCCTAATTCTCTTCTATGCTCTTCAAAGAAACGGGGAAAGGGACCAGAATTTCAGTGTAATTGTTTTATTTCTTTGACTCAAGAGATGAACATATTCCTCTTCTGGTTCAACTGATAATTCCCTTAGCTTAGTAACACTCAAATAAGTAATTCAGGGCTTATTTTCCTACTTTCTCATCTGTGATATAACCTTCCTGAAAGTAAAAATCACATAGTAACCATTATTACAGATGAAAGAAGTAAGCAACTGTAGTACAAAGTATAATTGAACACAGCATTTAGTTAAATGCAAAAAATAAGGCTCGTTGAAAAGAAAGGCAACAAAATAAACTATTTACTTACCTGAAAGAACAACTTCTACTAGGTCTCCTTCATGTATTTCTTCTGCTGAGGTAATCAGCTGCAAAATATTTTCTGAGTTCATGTCATGGCGAAAGAGAAGAATTTTGTCATACATGCCAAAGAATCCACACTCTGGAAACTGCAGGAAAATGGTCCTATATCAGTATACCTACAGCTTTCTAATTTTATAAGTAAATGTTTCAACCTTATAAAATAATTTTAAATGTAGTTTTTAGCCTAACACTATTTGCTAACAATTCTATTAATATCCAAAAAGATCAACCATGTGCATCCTGGTTAATTCTCAAGTTCAAAAATATAAAAGTAAGCAATATAAATAATCGTTGATTATCTTAAAACATGTGTTTCTTAGAAGTACAGAATTTCTTTATTCAGTTACTGATGGAGAATACAATCTTGAACTTAGTGCTTCTCTTACAAAGCCTGAAAGATAAGCAGTCTTTCCTGTCCTCTAGAACTGAGCTTCCCATACAGTTAGCTACCAGCCACATGCAGTTATTTAAATTGAATTAAAGTTAAATAAAATTAAAAGTTTAGTTCCTCAGTCACTCTAGCCACATTCCATGTGCTCAATCACCACCTCAGCTACTGGCTACCATTCTGGACAGTGGAGATACAGAACACTTCCATCATCACAGTAAATTCTATTGAATAGTGCTGGTAGAAGATCAATAATTCCCAAACTACAGTCACAGGAGTACCAATTCCTACATTTCTGCCAAATGGACCTATAATTCCTAGCATTTATCTAATATTTTCTTTAATATACTCACTGTAATTACAAATACATGATTCTTTATGGTAGGTTTCTTTTCAAAAAATCTTTGCCCAGAGCAGGACTTACAGATCTGTTGACATATGCCCTTTGTGTAAATATTTCAAGGCTTCTACATTTTGTGACTACATTACTGAGACACTTTGGGGATTAGTATACCAAGGACTAAAATATGAAGGTGTGAGTCTAAAATGTTTTATAGTTACTAAAGTTGTTTAAGAGACAACTTTAAGTACTTGCCTTACAAAATAACTTTAATTTTTAAAACAATTTTTAAAAAGACCATTTTCTAAACTACCAGTACCTTGCAAAATGCTGCTGCAGACAGTTCTAATTTCTTTAGCTGATTTCAAAACTGTATACTCACTGATTTATTTTGACTTCTCACAGAATATCCTTTAATGCACTATACAGTATGTCACTGTCCTGCACTGAACAGCCTGATATATATCTGTCACACGAAACTGTAAACGCATTTTTGCAGGGATGTTGCTGAGGATGGTTCACCTACTTCATATAGTAGCCCTTCTTTGTGAGGGCCCATAAAAGAAATTTCTCTGGTTGGTTTTATAATATGAACAATTTGATCATGTAACTAATCATGTTTTCTTGTTTACTTTGCCCACTGCAAAACGCCAAGCCTAATTTGTAGCCTAATTCTAACATTAGTCTAGGATCTTATGGCATATGTTTTAGGTGCAGATACCAACCTAGCTTCATCTTATTTTGTGACCTTAATTTTCCCATTAAAAATTCTTACATGTATCTCTAAAAGAGTCTCAATTTTTTGGGAAAAAGTTGAATTTTTAAGAATTGAAAATAATGACTTAATTAGAAATTTTAAAGTTTATTTGCATTTTAAAAAACCTACCGAGTAAATAATGAAAAAGTGCAGAAATATTTAGATTTTTTATAATGCTCATTCTCTTTTCAAATATTTGAGTTACCAACATTTTATAAAACCTCATAATATGCTTTAAACATATCTCTAACAGCTTAAAAATTTTCCTTTGAAAAGAGTAAAAATATAGAATCAAAATTATTTTCATTAAATTTTAATTTAAAATTGAAATGTTATTAAGTTTGATTTAGTTATTATTAAATTAGAAAACATCTAATGGGAAGTAAAACATCCCCATAACTTAGCTGCAATAATTCTTAAGGATTAATAAAAAGGATTTCACATTCTATCTTTACAAAATCTCTAACAAAATATTTGTATGAATAAACCTCATTTAAAAAATTCACTTTTTAAAAAATTCACATCCCCAAGTGTAAGGCCCTATGGTTTGTAAAGGTAAGACAGTCAACCTTTGCCTTCCAGTCTTTGCCTTCCAGTCTTTGCTTACAATCTAGTAAAAAGAGAAATAAAACAAATATATAACATGATAAGAGAAATGCCAAGAATGAAAAATAAAATTCTAGAAGAGGGAATAAAAACTTTAACTGGGAATGTAGACAATCACTTCAACAGTGATATTTGAGCAGAATCATAAAGAGAAGCAAGGTTTCCATGGGTAGAAAGTGAAAGTGAAAGGGTCATCATTGAGAAAGTACAAGGTAAATGAGAGAAGGTAAGTCAGTGGACCCATACGATTGGAGAATGAAGTGGGTGGGTAGAAAGAAGGCAAAAAAGTACACAGGAGCCCAACAGGGACCATACAAACAGAGAAGCCTGGAATCAACAGAGCTGGGTCCAAGCTTTGCAACCTACCAACTACAGCACCTTACATAAGCTGCTTAACCTCTCAACGATCAACAGGAATATTAACTTTAAATGGTTCTTATCAAAATTAAATTACTTGATGTTTATAAAAAACTAACCACTATGATCAACAAACACTAGTGGTTTATATTATTCTATATCCAAAGGGGGAGAGACAAGGGGTTCCAGAGCAAGGCAGTAACATGATCAAATCTGTATTTTAAAGGGATAATGCTGATAGCACTGTGTAGCAGGAAATGGAACAAGAAGAGACAGAGCAAGCTCCTAAATAGAAGGCAGAAGCTATCGGTCAGGAAAGAGGTATCAGGGTCTGGATTTTACCGTAAGAAGATGGAAAGCAAGACAACAAGGAACACTGCCCTCTAGAAACTACTTCTGGTAAATTATATGGATCACTTATACTGTTTTGACCAAACTAAAAGTCCTCATAACTAAATAAACACATCAATGAGAGAGGAAAAATATTAAAATAAAAAATTTATGTCTTAGAAAAAATACAGATAAAATAATCTTGATAAACACATGACCCAATGAAGTCATATTAGCATTATTAAGAGACTAAAGAGCAAACAAAAAGAATTATAGGGAGTATTAAGAATATTTATTTAAAATAAGCATTTGTGTACCAAGCTGGGAAGTCTTCAGTGATGATAAGGAATAAAGTAACTTTCTAGCAAATGTTTACACACTATATTCATCTATATAATTGAGAAATTACAGAATTCCAAGGGGGAGGAAATGTAATAACTAGCCTGTGAAAAAGAGATTTCTGCTATTCATAATTATGATCTACAGGTGTGTTTAGCAGGATATTTAGGAATTCTCTGAAAACAAAGGTCCCCACAAAATGAAGTAAAAGAAAATGTGGCCTGAAGAAAAGCCAGAGAGAATATTAAATATTGTCACTGAACATCAGGAAACACTGGGGCCAACCTTTAATAATATTATGAATCTTGAGGCATGAGTATATTAAACATTTAAAAAGAAGAAAACAAGGAAATAAAATATAAACACACATTTTAAAAAACCTAAACAACTGTACTGAGGAAAAACCCCACAAAAAAATGAAAAATAAAACCCTATTAATAATTATTTGAATATATAGGGATTGACTGTTCATGATTTTTAAAAATTCAGAAATTGGTTTTCAAGCAAGAGAACCATTTCCTAAGACAATGTCTCACCTTTGGTCACACACTGGAATCATCCATGGAGCTTAAAATCACATCTGGTATTTTCATCCCAAGCATCTTTACCATAGACCTCTCTTTGCAGCAATCATTTTTGCCACATAACTAATTGGCCATAAGGCAATTTTGCCATCAAAGATAAAATAACTGGTTGACAGTTTGGTTTCAAAGTTCATTAGCATTTCTTTTTTTTTTAACTCCTTTATTGGAGTATAATTGCTTTACAGCCGTGTGTTAGTTTCTGCTTTATAACAAAGTGAATCAGTTATACATATACATATGTTCCCATATCTCTTCCCTCTTGCATCTCCCTCCCTCCCACCCTCCCTATCCCACCCCTCTAGGTGGTCACAAAGCACCAACCTAATCTTCCTGTGCTATGTGGCTGCTTCCCACTAGCTATCCATTTTAAGTTTGGTAGTGTATATATGTCCATGCCACTCTCTCACTTTGTCACAGCTTACCCTTCCCTCCCCCATATCCTCAAGTCCATTCTCTAGTAGGTCTGTGTCTTTCTTCCCGTCTTGCCCCTAGGTTCTTCATGACCTTTTTTTTTTTTCCTTAGATTCCATATATATGTGTTAGCATACGGTATTTGTTTTCCTCTTTCTGATTTACTTCACTCTGTATGACAGACTAGCATTTCTTCTAGTTAGCAACATTATTGATTGCTTTATTGAGCTGACGAATGAGGATGAAGAGTTGCACCAAGAGTTGGTTTCTTCTTTTAAAATACACTACACATTGGAGGAGAAAGAGGCCGAGGGCCTTAAAGGAGCAGAGTTGATCCCACATTCCTCATACAATTTTGCAATGTCTACCAACAGACATGTGATAGAAACAACAATGTAGAAGGCTTTCACAACACAATACAAAGCTCAGTTACAAATATGCAACCTAGTATTTGGAAACTGATACCTCTCTTAATGAAGGAAGAAATTTTAATGAAAAAGTGGAATGATGAACAAGAAGAGGAATGAATAAGCAAAAAATTGTGTACGGTAGAACAATGTGTGCACTAGGAGTGCTGACCCCTATGCAATCAAAAATCCATGTATAACTTGACAGTTGGCCTCTGTTCTGCAGTTCTGCACCCAGATTCAACTGACCATAATCATGTACTACTGTAGTATATATGAACAAAACACTTGAACGTTTGTAACAAAAATGACTGCAGCAAAGTTGCTTAGGGAAAGTATCTAGAACGCTTAAAACAAAAGATGCTCAGCCTCTCTTCCCAGGATTATGGTTAAGCTCTGGGGAACAGGACATGGACATCTGAATTTTTTTTTTTTTTTTGCGGTACACAGGCCCCTCACTGTTGTGGCCTCTCCCGTCGCAGAGCACAGGCTCCGGACGCGCAGGCTCAGCAGCCATGGCTCACGGGCCCAGCCGCACCGCGGCATGTGGGATCTTCCTGGACCGGGGCACGAACCCGCGTCCCCTGCATCAGCAGGCGGACTCTCAACCACTGTGCCACCAGGGAAGCCCCTGGACATCTGAATTTTAAATTTACTTTTATATTACTCAGTGTATTTATTATATATACTCTTTTAAAAAAATAGACTTTTAATAGTTTGAGTTATAGAAAAATTGAGACAATAGTACAGTGAGTTTCCATACACTCCATACCCAATTTCCCCTATTATTAACATTTTCACTATGGTACATTTGTTATACTTAATGAACTAATATTGATACATTATCATTAACTGAAGTCCTTAGTTTTTTTTTTACCCAATGTCTTTTTCTTGTCCCAGGATCCCATTTAGGATACCATATTTCCTTTAATCATTGTATCTTCTTAGGCCCCTTTTGGCCGTGACAGTTTCTCTGATTTTGCAGGGTTTTGAGCACCCTGACTGTTTTGAGGAGTACTACTGTTCAGGTGTTTCATCAGATGCCCCATTATTGGAATTTTTCTCATTATTAGACTGGAGTTACGGGTTTGGGGGAAGAAGACCTCAGAGGTAAGGTGCCATTCTCAACATATCATCATATCAAGCGTACCTACCATCAACATCATTTATAACCACTGATGTAGACATTCATGATCTGGCTGAGGTTATGTTTGTCAGGTTTCTCCACTGGAAAGCTATTTCCCCCTCCCACCAATACCTACTCTTTAGAAGTAAGTCACTATGCACATCCCACACTTAAGAAATGACAATTTACGTTCCCTGTCCTTCAAGGCAGAGTATCTATATAAATTATTTGGAATATATATATCAGTATGGACTCATGGATAATTATTTTATACTTTGGGATATAATATATACTCTTTTAGAATATAATTTTATTTATTTTTTAGTAGGCAATTTATTCACATGGTTCAAAATTTTAAAAGTACAAGAGTAGAGGGACTTCCCTGGTGCCACATGATTAAGAACCCGCCTGCTAAAGCAGGGGACACGGGTTTGATCCCTGGTCCGGGAAGATCCAACTAAGCCCGCAAGCCACAACTATTGAGCCTGCGCTCTAGAGCCCGCAAGCCACAACTACTGAAGCCCGCACACCTAGAGACCGTGCTCTCTAACAAGAGAAGCCACAGCAATGAGAAGCCCACATACTGCAACAAAGAGTAGCCCCCGCTCGCCGTCAACTAGAGAAAGCCCTCATGCAGCAACAAAGACCCAACACAGCCAAAAATAAATAAATAAATTTTTTTTTTTAAAAAAAAGGACAAGAGTAGAGTTCAAAATCTATGCCCTAGTTGCCCAGTGATCTCTGCCATAGTCAACAATATTGCCAGTTTTCTCAGTATCCTTCTGAACGTATTTTATACCTAGATAGTAGACATGGACATATCTTTTCCTCATTTTACACAAATGGTGGCATACTATAAACAGTGTTGTGCCTTGTTTTCTTTTCCACTTAGCAATATATTTTAGAGATCATTCCATAACAATATACAAAGAACGTTTTTATTCTTTTTTTTAACAGCTGCATAGTTTTATTTTACCAGTTCCCTACTGATAGGATATGGGTTGAGGAGTAGAACTAAAACCAAACAATCTTGAGTTCAAATCCTGATCCATTTCACTTACTAACTATACAAGCTTGGCTTATTTAACTTCAGTTTCTCCATTTGTAAAATAGTACCTACTTTGTAAGGTTGTCATGAAAATTAAATAAGTGAATATGTGTAAACAGCTTAGAACTCCTGATATGTTCTGAGTGCCACATGAATTGAAGCTACTATTTCGAATCTTGTTATTACAAACAATACCCAGTGTATAATCTTATATACACATTTTTTTCCATCTTTTGAGTATATGAGTAGGATATTTCCTAGAAGCAGATTTGCTAGGTTAAAGAACATGCATATTTGACATTTTTAGACATTGCCAAAATGCTCTTTACAGAGGCTATACCAATTTATAAGTAATATAATAAGAATCCATGTTTTTTTTTTGTTTCTCTTTGTGGTTGTTCACTGTCCTTTGTCTCAAGGCATTTTTAAATTTCCTCTTTGGTTTCATTGTTGACCCATTGGTTTTTTAGTAGCATGTTGTTTAGTCTACATGTAATCGTTGAAATGGAGACTAAACAACATGCTACTAAAAGACCAATGGATCGGGCTTCCCTGGTGGCACAGTGGTTGACAGTCCGCCTGCCGATGCAGGGGACGTGGGTTCGAGCCCTGGCCCGGGAAGATCCCACATACCGCGGAGAGGCTGGGCCCGTGAGCCATGGCTGCTGAGCCTGTGCGTCCAGAGCCTATGCTCCGCCAACGGGAGAGGCCACAACAGTGAGAGGCCCGCGTACCGCAAAAAAAAAAAAAAAAGAAAGAAAAACAACAATGAAAACACAACCATATAATATCTATGGGATGCAGCAAAAGCAGAGGGAAGTTCATACCAATACAGGCCTTCCTCAAAGAACAAGAAAAATCCCAATTAAACAACCTAATCTTCCACCTAAAAGAACTAGAAAAAGAAGAACAAAGAAAACCTAAGGTCAGCAGAAGGAAGTAATAAAGATCAGAGAAAAAATAAATAAAATAGAGATTAAAACAAAACAATAGAGAAATCAATAAAACCAAGAGCTAGTTTTTTGAAAGGATAACAAAACTGACAAACCTCTGGCCAAGTTCACCAAGAGAGGACCCAAATAAGCAAAATAAGAAATGAAAGAGGAGAAATAACAACCAATACCACAGAAATACAAAATACCATAAGAAAATATTATGAACACTTATATGCCAGAAAAATGGACAAGCTATAAGTAATGGACAAGTTTCTAGAATCATACAGCCTGCCAAAACTGAATCAAGAAGAAACAGATAATTTGAACAAACTGATCACTAGAAATGAAATGGAATCTATAATTGAAAAAACTCCCTGCAAACAAAAGTCCAGGACCAGATGGCTTCACCGGGGAATTCTACTAAACATACGAAGAAGAACTTATACCGATCCTTCTCAAACTCTTCCAAAAGACTGAAGAGGAGGGAACACTCCCAAAGTCATTCTATGAAGCCATCATCACCCTGATACCAAAACCAGACAAAGACACTACCAAAAAAGAAAATTACAGGCCAATATCTTTGATGAACATAGATGCAAAAATCCTCAACAAAATATTAGCAAACCGAATCCAACAACACAGAAAAAGGATCATACACCATGATCAAGCTGGATTCATTCCAGGGTCACAAAGATGCTTCAAATCTATCAATGTGATACACCACATCACCAAAGCAGAGACAAAAATCACATGATCATCTCAATAAATGCAGAATAAGCATTTGATAAAATTCCACATAATTTATGACAAAAACTCTTGCCAAAGTGGATATAGAGGGAACATATTTCAACAAAATACAAGCCATTTTTGACAAACTCACGGCCAACATAATACTAAATGATGAAAAGCTGACAGCCTTCTCACTAAAACCTGGAACAAGACAAGATACCCACTCTCACCACTTCTGTTCAACACAACACTGGTAGTCCTAGCCACAGCAATCAGACAAGAAAAATAAAAGGTACCCAAATCAGAAGGGAAGAGGTAAAACTGTCATTATATGGAGATGACATGATACTTTATACAGAACACCCTAAAGACTCCACACAAAAACTAGTAGAACTGATAAGTAAATGCAGCAAGGTAGCAGGATACAAGATTAATATACAGAAATCTGTTATATTTCTTTACACTAACAATGAGGTATCAGAAAGTAAAAAAAAAAAAAAAAAATCCCATTTCAAATTGCATCAAAAAAAAAAGGCCAGCCATCAAAGCAAAAAAAAAAAAAAAAAAAACTGCATCAAAACAAACAAAAAAACAAAAAACCACCTAGGAATAACCCTAACCAAGGAGATGAAAGACTTATCTGCTGAGAACTATAAAACATTGATAAATGAAACTGAAGTTGATTCAGGGAAATGGAAAAATATCCCATGCTCTTAGATTGGAAGAATTAATATAGTTAAAATGTCCATAATACCCAAAGCAATCTACAGATTTAATGCAACCCCTATCAAATAACCCATGACATTTTTCACAGAACTAGAACAAATAATCTTAAAATTTATATGGAACCACGAAAGACCCAGAATTGCCAAAGTAATCCTGAGGAGAAAGAACAAAGTTGGAGACATAATCCTTCCAGATTTCAGGCAATACTACAAAGCTACAGTAATCAAAACAGGATGGTATCGGCACAAAAACAAACATATGAATCAGTGGAACAGAATAGAGAGCCCAGAAATAAACCTATGATCAATTAATCTTTGACAAAGGAGGCAAGAATATACAATGGAGAAAACGACAGTGTCTTCAGCAAGTGGTGCTGGGAAAACTGGACAGCGGCATGTAAACCAATACAGTTAGAACACTCCCTCATACCACACACGAAAATAAACTCAAAACGGCTTAAAGACTTAAATATAAGACATTACACCATAAAAATCCTAGAAGAGAAGACAGGCAAAACATTCTCTGACATAAATTGTAACAACATTTTCTTAAGTCATCTATCAAGGCAACAGAAATAAAAACAAAAATAAACAAATAGGACCTAATCAAACTTAAAAGCTTTTGCATAGCAAAGGAAACCATCAACAAAACAACAGACCACCTATGAAATGGGAGAAAGTATTTGCAAACGAAGGGACTGACAAGGGCTTAACGTACAAAATATACAAACAGCTCATACAACCCAATATCAAAAAACAAACAACCCAATCAAGAAATGGGAAGAAGGGCTTCCCTGGTGGCGCAGTGGTTGAGAGTCTGCCTGCCAACGCAGGGGACACAGGTTCAAGCCCTTGTCTGGGAGGATCCCACATGCCGCGGAGCAACTGGGCCCGTGGGCCACAACTACTGAGCCTGCGCATCTGGAGCCTTGCTCCGCAACAAGAGAGGCCGCGATAGTGAGAGGCCCACGCACCGTGATGAAGAGTGGCCCCTGCTCGCCGCAACTAGAGAAAGCCCTTGCCCAGAAACGAAGACCCAAAACAGCCAAAAATAAATAAATTAATTAAAAAAAAAAAAAAAAGAAATGGGAAGAAGACCTAAATAGACATTTCTTCAAAGCAGACATATAGATACCCAACAGTACATGAAAAGATGCTCAACATCGCTAATTATTGAGCAATGCAAATCAAAACTACAGTGAGGTATCACCTCACACTGGTCAGAATGGCCATCATCAAAAAGTCTACAAATAATAATGCTGGAGAGGGTGTGGAGAAAAGGAACCCTCCTACATTGCTGGTGGGAATGTAAATTGGTGCAGCCACTATGGAGGTTCCTTAAAAAACTAAAAACAGAGTTACCATATGATCCAGCAACCCCACTCCTGGGCATGTATGTGGAAAAAACAAAGCTCTAATTCAAAAAGATACATGCAGCCTAATGTTCATAGCAGCCCTATTTACAACAGCCAAACCTACTGTATAGCACAGGGAACTCTACTCAATATTCTGTAATAACTTATATGGGAAAGAATTTGGAAAAGAATGAATATATATATATATGTATAACTAAATCACTTTGCTGTACAACTGAAACTAACACAACACTGTAAATCAACTATACTCCAATAAAATTAAAAAAGTCAAGACATGGAAGCTACCTAAGTGTCTATCAACAGATGAATGGATAAAGAAGATGTGGTTGGTAGATAGATAGATAGACAGACAGGCAGAATGGAATATTACTCAGCCATAAAAAGGAATGAAATAATACCATTTGCAGCAGCATGGATGGACTAAGTGAAGTAAGTCAGACAGAGAAAGACAATATATAATCACTTATATGTGGAATCTAAAAAATAATACAAATGAACTTATTTACAAAACAGAAACAGACTCACAGACACAGAAAACAAACTTACGGTTATCAAAGGGGAAGGGGGGGAGGGATAAATTGGGAGTATGGGATTAACAGAGGCACACTACCATATATAAAATAGATGAACAATAGGGATATACTGTATGGCAAAGCGAACTATATTCAATATCTTGTAATAAACTACAATGAAAAGAATTTTAAAAAAAGAAATATAGATACATACATATATATGTATAACCAAATCACTTTGCTGTATACCTGAAACTAACACATTATAAATCAACTATACTAAAAAAAAAAAAAAAAAAAAAAAAAACGGCTTCCCTGGTGGCGCAGTGGTTGAGAGTCTGCCTGCTGATGCAGGGTACACGGGTTCATGCCCCGGTCCGGGAAGATCCCACATGCCGCGAAGCGGCTAGGCCCGTGAGCCATGGCCGCTGAGCCTGCGCGTCCAGAGCCTGTGCTCCACAACGGCAGAGGCCACAACAGTGAGAGGCCCAAGTACCGCAAAAAAAAAAAAAAAAAAAGTCTGTTTCTTCCACATACTGTTTTACAGTATTATACTAGTCAGCTCAGGCTGCATAACAAAATACCATAGCTGAACAGCTTAAAAACAGAAATTTATTTTCTCATATTGCTGGAGGCTGGAGTTGAACATCAGGGTACCAGCATGGTCAAATTCTAGTTGAGAGCCCTCTTCCTGGCTTGCAGACAGCAGTCTTCTCACTGTGTGCTCAGATGACCTTTCCTCGGAGTATGCACATGGAGGGGGAGAGATACCTCTTTCTCTCTTCCTCTCTTCTTATAAAGCCACCAATCCTACTGGATTAGGACCTCACCCTTACGATCTCATTTAACCTTAATTACCTCCTAAAAGTCCTATTTCCAAATATAGTCACACTGAGGGTTAGGGTTTCAAAATATGAATTGAGAAGGAAGAGGAGCACAGTTCAGTCCATAGCAAGTATATTATCGAACTTGTTGACTTCAGGTAAAAAATGTATTTCAGTATAGAATAAGAAGTGAATAAGAAGTGAAGTTGAGCATTTTTCACATGCTTAAGAGACAGCTATATTTTCTGTAAATTGGCTATTCATATTTGCCTATTTCATGGATTGATGATCTTTAAAACACCAAATCCAACCATTCCTCAGAATGTTCCTCTTTGTGTGGGAGATCCTTAATAAGGCCTGAACAACATATCAAAAAACACAAACAAAATCCCTGTATATTTAGCAGTATATATGTTGAATTTCTCAAAATGATCTGATGCCAGTAAAATACCCTATACAGAAAAAGAGAGCTTTTTCAAGATAATGGCTTCTTTTCCTAAGCCAGCCTCCAGCACAGTAAAGAACAAAGGAGAACTTTTTTTCCCCTTTCAGTTGTATAATTTTTTAAGAGGAAGAAATATGTTACCATACTAATGAAAATCAATTCTTGATTACATTGTGAATTTCTATTTTCAATGGGCTTCCTTCTATTAATCATTCCAGAATACAAGTCTTACCTAATAAAATGGTATAATGCTTTCTAAGTACCCTTTTCTCATGAGGGAGGGAAAAAAGCTGCTTGTAATAGGGACCAAGATTAGAAAAGCAGCAGAGGTGGTAACAAGCTCAGTAACTCTCAGCAATTGTCACTGGCTATTTATTTAGCTTATTCCTCTAGGGCAGTAGTTCTCAATTGGGGTGATTTTGCCCTCCAGAAGATACGTGGCTACGTCTTGAGACACTTTCGGTTGTTACAACTTGTGGTACTGATACCTGGTAGGTACAGGCCAGGGATGCTACTAAACATACTACAATGAACACTACACAGAACAAAGAATTCTCTGGCCCAAAATGTTGACAGTGCTGAAGTTGAGAAACACTGCTCTGGGGAAAAACGGGGTCAAGAATATAGAAGGACTGGAAAATGTGGAAGTAAGGTGATAACCTTCTGAAAACTAGACATGCCTATATTTCCTTCCCTAGCCTATTTCAGCCTTGACTAAAAGAAAAGGAAATGAAAGAAACAGTAAAAGAGCTAGCAGGGCAAGTGAATTTCTCTTTCTTGCAACCCAAAGAATTATGACTATTATGATCTGAATGTTTATGTTCCCCCCAGCCCCTACTGTGATACTATTTGGAGGTGGGGCCTTTGAAAGGTGACTAGATTTAAATGAGGTGATGAGTGTGGGGCCTCCATGGTGGGATTAGTGCCCTTCTAAGAAAAGGAAGAAACACCAGAGCTCTCTTTCTCTGCCATGTGAGTAGTCAGCAAGAAAATAGCTATCTGCAAACCAGGAAGAGTCTTCACCAGGAGTTGAATCAGCAGACACCTTGGACTTCCCAGCCTTCAAAACTGTGAGAAATAAATGTCTGTTGCTTAAAAAAAAAAAAATAAATAAAAAAATAAAATAAAATAAAAGAGCTAGCAGGGCAGAAGCAAAAGAGGCCTTTAGTTTGGCCTCTTTCCAAATCCCCCCCCCATCACTGTGCCAATGATTTCTCTTGACTGTGCAAAATGAAGTCTGTTCCCAGTCCATGTGGGAAAGTAACAGAACTTCATAAGTTATCAAATGCTCACCCCTTCCTTATGCACTCACTTTGCCCACTTTAGACATGTCTGTCTTTGCTTATGCATTAGAGATGGTTTCAAGAATAAAAAACAGATCATCTTATCTTTCTATGCCCATTTTGTGGAAGTTACTTTTTATGGTATTAACTTATACTTATCCTAAGTAAAAAGTTCTAATACTTGCAAATAAAATTCCTTCAAGCAACACTATATTTTGAGTTATTTAATGTGAACAGTTTAAAGTTCACGCCATTAAAATTCTGTCAATAAAATATGTTAGATGAGGTAGGAAGTTTCCAACTTTTTAATTCTACTTGGTCAAATACAATTTTTACATATTAACAAAACAGCTTCAGAATTTAACATTATCTGACATATAATTTATCATTATACACTTTTAAAAAGGGAATATGAGTCTTATTCTAAATGCAATGGAAAACCATTGGACTTTTTTTTTTAAATTTATTTTTGGCTGCTTTGGATCTTCGTTGCTGCGCTCAACCTTTCTCTAGTTGTGGCGAGTGGGGGCTACTTGTTGCAGTGTGCGGGCTTCTCATTGCGGTGGCTTCTCTTGTTGTGGAGCACAGGCTCTAGGTGCATGGGCTTCAGTAGTTGTGGCATGCAGGCTCAGTAGTTGTGGCTCGTGGGCTTAGTTGTTCCAAGGCATGTGGGATCTTCCTGGACCAGGAATTGAACCCTTGTCCCCTGCATTGGCAGGCGGATTCTTAACCACTGTGCCACCAGGGAAGTCCCACCACTGGAGTTTTACTGTACATTTAATTTAAAAAGCATTTTTAACTGAAGTATAATGAGCAAAGTACACTAATGTTAATTAGAAGATAGATAACTCTACATCCCCTACCCCATGTAAGCACCACCCAGATCAAGATATAGAACATTTCCAGCAGCACAGGTTTTTTTTTATGTTCACTTAATTTGAAAGGTTGAATACTAAAGTCATTTGATGCCAAGTAAATCTTCACAGTAAGTCTTTCTAATAATAAACCAGATCATAGTAAATAACCTCCAAGAAGGCAAGGACAATCTCTTTTCAATGTTCCCTATTGATGGCCCAGCACCTAGAACTTAGTATCTAACCGGAACTTACTGAAAAAAGTTGTTGCCTACTGAGCAAAGGTAAACTAATTTAACACTAAAGTATTTCTCAGAAACAAATATAATTATTACTTTAACATCACTTTTTAGTAAAGTATTTAATTGAAGAGAAGAATTTCAAGGACTCTGTTTCTATACACAGATAGAAGGCACTAAAGTCTAGGTGAGCCAATGAGAAAATTATTCAATGTGGACTCTGAATCTCATCATTAATCTCCAACAGGATTTTCTAAATATGGCATTCCAGAGGAGTTGCTTCATTTAATACCATTTTCTTTGACACAATCCAAAACATTCATTTTATTTTTTCTTTATTTTTCAGTTAGTTCTGATTATCTTTAACTCAAACTTCTTGGAACTTTCTATTCTAGTCAAGGTCTTAACCTGAATACCCAGCAGAATTTTAAAAAAAAATCCTTCTTCCAGTTTGAGGCTCCAGATTAGTTCATGGTTGCCTGACACTGTTTTGCCAAGACAAAAAAAATGCAGGGATAGGGTAAAGAGTAGTATGTCACCTAGTGACTGCAACACAGCTGTAGTGCAAAGAACGGGGCGGGGGGCGGGGGGGAACAGAGAATGACAACTGGTTTCTAGAACACAAAAAATACAGCTGGGGCTTTCACTCTATTTTGGCAGAACCTGAAAATTACACCATGTCTGCAGAGACAATGTATTCAGTCAAAGTATAGACCAAAATCCTCCTAAATTAGGATACATAAAGAGCCTTCAGGTCTAGTGTCATGTAAATGGTCAAAACTAAAAACAAATGTTTTAAGTCAGTTAAAAGCAAACAGTCAGCTTTAGTTAGAATCATTTCAATTTCAGTAAACATCATTATAGCTTAAAATGAATTGCTGTCTGCCAATTTCCTCTCCTACTCCAATTACATCTACTATCTTCATTCAGCAAACACAATAGCAGTAGCATTATAGTGGTATTTCTAAGCCTCTTGGCAATGTGAAATCAAGGTAAGAAGCTAACATTCATTGAGTGTAAAAGTTGCTATGCATCAGGCATTATGCAAAGCACTTGACATAGGCTATCTCATTTCCTCAAAATTCCTAAAACAAGTAACCACACTCCTCTATTAAGTGAATATTTCAACTCTATTTTTAAGTTTGTTATGTGCTAAATACTAAAATCAAAGGGCAAGAGTAAAGCAAAGTTACTGTCATGTGTATAGCATGAATGCTATACATGCTTTGGTATTTACTAAAATTTTAAAAACACTACAGGATCAATGATCTTTCCAGATTTCAAGAGATTTTAAAACCATGAATATTACTATTTTGAAGGTACTAATTATGTGCCAGACGATGTATTAAGGGCTTTATATTTTAACATTGAGGTAGGTATTATGACCCTTGCATTACTAATCAGGATTAGAAGTCAAATGACGGAAGAAAGGATCTATAATCACAAAAAATAAGAAAGTTACAGAATCAAAATCTTAACCTGCATGTGTCTCTTTGATTTGAAAACACTGTTACCTCTCTCTTGGATTACTATTATCTTTTTAAAATACACACCAATAACAAAAAAAATAACAGAACAGATTTAAATGCTAATGTAATTTGGACACTGGGAATCCATGCATGAACACTCTCTTCTTAGATGGGCAAGGCATGTTCCCTCAGTTTTGATTTGCTCATTGTAATCTGACTCTCTGGTAGTGGCCTCCTAGCAGAGATCTGATCAGCCAATTTCTGCTTGGCTCAATCCCACTTCTACCTACTGCTCCAAGTGTCTGCCTTCTTGTTCTCCTGAATGCCAGTTCTTTGGATTTCATCAGTATAAAAAACACTCCCTTCAGCTTATAAACTCCTAGAAGGCAGAGATTCCGTGTGTTGTTAAGTTTGCTTTATAAACCAATATGAAGATACAGAAATCTAATATACACAGGTTAAAAACTTCCTTCCATTGTTTAACTATATCCATACTCATAATGGAAACTGTGTAATATTCTTAAAACAAACACACCCAAGCCAAACTGGAAATCCTATTTTAAAGCTCTCAGGCTACAATTCACATCTAGAAGACATTGATTATCAGTAATTTACTAAGACCCTACAATATTACTAACAGAAGTTTTCGATTTCTCCAAACTCATAAACTCTATTTCTATATAGTTTAACTCAGGGTTTTTCAACTTCAGCACTACTGGCATTTTGGACCAGATAATTCTTTGCTGGGATGGGGGGTGGGCCGGGCAGGTGGGCTCTCCCATGCACTGTAGCAGCCTCCTTGCCCTCTATCCACTAGATGCCAGTAGCACTTCCTCTCCCCATAGCTGAGACAACAAAAATAGAACGTCTCTAGCCACTGCCCAGTGTTCCCTGGCGGGGGTGGGGGGGGTGGGGGGGGCGGGGGGGGCGGTGGTGTCAACCCAGTTGAGACCTACTGTTTTAATCTTATATGTTAAAATTAGATACTGGGGCTGTAGTATTTGCCAATAAAATTGTCCTAATCTACATTCTTACAAGGAATAAGGATGAAGTTCACTGGTATTCTCAAAGTGAATAAGTTAGCGAATTTCAGAGTTTTCTAGAAGAACCTGGCCTTTTGCACAATCCTAGAAAAGAGCTCTAGAAACTACATATCTGACCATCTAAACTAGTGGGAGCAGGCTGGACAAAACTAAGGTGCTGATACATGACACAGGATGGAAAAGAATACTGGTGCTTATTGGCTCATTCCTTTTTCTTTGTGGCTCTAACTATACGTTATTTCATCAAGGGAAGTAATTAGCACCACAGATTAATTGCAGTATCATGTTTTTAGCAGTAAAAGCAGGTAGAATGTGTCTTTTAACAAATGTCTACTGAGTATAAGGCAGTTGGAGGGATAGAAAGAGGAGTAAAACAGAACCAACCTCAATGTAACATAAACGTTGGAAGCATTTCAAATTTTCAAAAAAAGGAAGCTAACTTTTTGGCTTAAGTTAAAGACAACAACAACAACAAAAGAAACTCCACCCACTCCACCCTCAGGATGTGTCATGAAACTGGACTGAATTCAAAGAGTGATCACTTTTGGTCACATCCAAGTTTTTTTGTTTTTTTTTTTTGCGGTACGCGGGCCTCTCACTATTGTGGCCTCTGCCGTTGCGGAGCACAGGCTCTGGACGCGCAGGCTCACGGGCCCAGCTGCTCCACGGCATGTGGGATCTTCCCGGACCGGGGCACGAACCCGCGTCCCCTGCATCGGCAGGCGGACTCTCAACCACTGCACTACCAGGGAAGCCCCACATCCAAGTTTTAAGCGAAGTTCAACAATCAATGATCTGCTGGTTACAGAGATATATTCATTGAGGGGGAAAAAAATCTCAGTGTATATGTTTTATATTATCTGTGTTAGTTAGAAATTGATCCAGTTTTTAACTTTTATAAGCCTGGAATCATTGATTGTTCTCTATTTCTATGAGGTTTTACCATATCCTGACCTATAATGGAAATACCAATCACACTTTTCCCCTAATTGAGCACATAATACCTAATGTTTATTTATTTCTACTATTTTGAACATTTTCCCACATGCTTGTTTACTAATTTAATATCTTTGTGAAATATATTTTTTTATCAATTGACCAAATATTTAGAGACCAGTGTTTTTCTTACAAATATATGAGCTCTTTACAGAATAAATATTAACTTTATATAATACTTGTTGTAGTATTTCCTCCATCTTATTTCTGTTTTTATTATTCTTACATATGTAAATATTACACTTGGAATATTCAAATCTGCAAACTGTTCTTTTCCCTTTTGTTTCCTTTTATTGTTTTGAAAGTGAAATACCCACTATTATAAGTTTGATAAATATTCAATTCTACTTTATTCTAATTTTCCTTTGATTTGAATGCTCATATGTAACCTTTAAATCCTCTGAAATTTATCTTGGTGTCAGGTATTAAGTGGAGGTCTATGTTTATGGCCCTTCAACTGCTTAATGAGTTTTCTAAACACAAATTTCTGAAAAATGATTCCTTTTTTTTCCTCATGCCTCCCTTGGCATGTACCTAAAATGTACCATGGATCTATTACTGCTTTTAGCAGTATTTGGTTTCAGTTATTGTAGTTTTTCTCTTCCCTTTCTCTCTTATTTTTCAGATTTTTAACTTAATGCTTTTGACTACTTTTTCTCCCAGATAAACTTTAGAGAAACATTGTCAGAGTAAAAAGAATCCCAATAACAATCTGAATGGAAAAAATAATTTAAATTGGGGAGTAAAAATTATATACTATCAGCCTTCCTTTTCAGAAACATGATACTACATTTATTTCACAAAGCCTTTTTCTTAAATATTTCAGAAAATTTTTAAATTTTATTTGTAGTTGTATTCATTTATTTAAGATAATTATCAATAAATACTTTTAATCACTTTTTCCCTAATGGAAATATTTATGTACTCTTGGTTAGTTTTCATGTCCCTCTTGTGATATCAAAAGATCTTACATAGTTTCAATGAATGCTCCTCTCCCTATACCTTTATAGTTGCTCTATAGGCTCTTTCTGGCAGTTCAGTCCTTGGGAATATTCATACAATAAGGAATATCTCAATTCCATTATATTAGATGTAATAGCCTAAGGGTATAGAAATATAGAAAAAGCATGTTTGCTCACTTACTGCTCAACAATAGTAATTAACTAGTTAAATCAGCTGAACTCAAAATTATATGATTCTGAAATCACATCTGTAATCACATTAATCTAAAGAAACTAATCCCCTGAGGAATATATTACAATACTGAAGACAAAAGTCACAGGTTTTCAGGAGCTAAGACTGCACATGAAACTCACACATACAGACCAAGAACAGAAGATTAAATAAACCACAGAATTGATATATCATTAACCTCCAATTTTCTGCATCAATAAAAAGAAGCATTAGTAGAGCTAATATGAAATTGTGAAGAATTTACCCATACAGATCAAGAAAGGAATCAATTGTCTTATACACAGTAGAAAATAGATTATGACACAAATGTATATTCCATAAAGCAGAAAACCAAAAGTTAACATAAACTTAACTTGTAGCAGCTTTCAGCTATTTCTGGATCACTAGTTTCTTATAAGCTCTCAAAAGGGAAAGGATCCCAAAGTACAGTGTGGTTAAAGTTTTGTTTGCTTGTTTGTTTAGTTTAGAAGCCACAAAGATCAGACTAAAAAATAATATTATTGTTAAGCTAACACTTACTGTGTGATTACTATGTGCTAGGTGCTGGACTAAGCGTTTTATAAATATATCATTTAATGTACACGTACACACACACAAAAAAAACCATGAAATTGGTACTATTTTTAACATCGTTTTCCAGATAAGAAACCAAGGTTACACAACTAGTAAGTTGTAAAGACAAACCCAAATTTTACTGATCCGCAAACTCATGTTTTTAACTACCATACTGTACTGCTTCATATGAATTCTTTTCTTTACTTATTCAATTATGAACCATCTTAAAAGCTTTTGCACAGTAAAGGAAACCATAAACAAGACAAAAAGACAACCCTCAAAATGGGAGAAAATATTTGCAAATGAAACAACAGACATTTATTGATTTCCAAAATATACAAACAACTCATGGAGCTCAATATCAAAAAAACAAACAATCCAGTTAAAAAATGGGCAGAAGACCTAAATAGACATTTCACCAAAGAAGACATACAGATGGCCAAGAGGCACATGAAAAGATGTTCAACATCACTAATTATTAGAGAAATGCAAATCAAAACCACAATGAAGTATCACCTCATGCCGGTCAGAATGGCCATTATCAAAAAATCTAGAAACAATAAATGCTGGAAAGGGCGTGGTGAAAAGGGAGCCCTCCTGCACTGTTGGTGGGAATGTAAATTGATACAGCCACTATGGTAAACAGTATGGAGGTTCCTTAAAAAACTAAAAATAGAACTACCATGTGACCCAGCAATCCCACTACTGGGCATATGCCCTGAGAAAACCATAATTCAAAAAGAGACATTGGGCTTCCCTGGTGGCACAGTGGTTGAGAGTCCACCTGCCGATGCAGGGGACACAGGTTTGTGCCCCGGTCCAGGAAGATCCCACATGCCGTGGAGCGGCTAGGCCCGTGAGCCATGGCCGCTGAGCCTGCGCGTCCGGAGCCTGTGCTCTGCAACGGGAGGGGCCCCAACAGTGAGAGGCCCGCGTACCGCAAAAAAAAAAAAAAGATACATTTACCACCAATGTTCATTGCAGCACTATTTACAACAGCCAGGACATGGAATCACCTAAATGTCCATCAACAGATGAATGGATAAAGAAGATGCGGCACATATATACAATGGAATATTACTCAGCCATAAAAAGAAACGAAATTGAGTTATTTGTAGTGAGGTGGATGGACCTAGAGTCTGTCATAGAGTGAAGTAAGTCAGAAAAAGAAAAACAAATACCGTATGCTAACACATATATATGGAATCTAAAAAAAAAAAGGTTCTAATGAACCTAGGGGCTGGACAGGAATAAAGACACAGATGTAGAGAATGGACTTCAGGAAATCGGGAGGGGGAAGGGTAAGCTGGGATGAAGTAAGAGAGTAGCACTGATATACATACACTACCAAATGTAAAATAGATAGATAGTGGGAAGCAGCTGCATGGCACAGGGAAATCAGCTGGGTGCTTTGCGACCACCTAGAGGGGTGGGATAAGGAGGGTGGGAGGGAGACACAAGAGGGAAGGGATATGGGGATATACGTATGCATATAGCTGATTCACCCTGTTATACAGCAGAAACTAACACAACACTGTAAAGCAATTATACTCCAATAAAGATGTTTTTTTAAAAAAAGAAATTAGAAAATTTAAAAACCCCATTTAAAACTGCATCAAAAACATGAAACACAGATAAAAAATGATATACACAATTCTGGTAAGCTTTTATGTATAAATCACCAAGCTGATTTTAACATTTATATGGAAATGCAAAGAACGCAAACTGAGATAAACAGTTTTGAAAAAAAGAACAAAGTTGCAGGATTTATGCCCTGACATCATGTCTTTATAAAACTAAAGAATTCAAGACAGGAGCTCAGAAAAGATGGCGGAAGAGTAAGACGCGGAGATCACGTTCCTCCCCACAGATACACCAGAAATACATCTACGCATGGAACAACTCCTACAGAGCATCTACTGAACGCTGGCAGAAGACCTCAGACCTCCCAAAAGGCAAGAAACCCCCCACGTACCTGGGTAGGGTAAAAGAAAAAACTAAACAGAGACAAAAGGATAGGGACGGGTCCTGCACCAGCGGGAGAGAACTGTGAAGGAGGAAAAGTGTCCACACACTAGGAAGCCCCTTCGCGGGTGGAGGCTTCGGGAGGCGGAGTGGGGGAGCTTGGGAGCCGCGGAGGAGAGCACAGCAACAGGGGTGCGGAGGACAAAGCGGACAGATTGCAGCGCAGAGGATCGGGCCGACCGGAACTCGCCAGCCGAGAGGCTTGTCTGCTCGCCCGCCGGGGCGGGCGGGACTGGGAGCTGAGGCTCCGGCTTTTGTCGGAGCGCCGGGAGAGGACTGAGGTTGGCGGCGTGAACACAGCCTGCAGGGCGTTAGTGCACCGCGGCTGGCCGGGAGAGAGTCCGGGGAGAAGTCTGGAACTGCCGAAGAGGCAAGAGACTTTTACGTCCCTCTTTGTTTCCTGGTGCACGAGGAGAGGGGATTAAGAACGCTGCTTGAGAGAGCTCCAGGGACGGGCGCGAGCCGCGGCTAAAAGTGCGGAGCCCAGAGACAGACATGAGACGCTAGGGCCGCTGCTGCCGCCACCGGGAGGCCTGTGTGCGAACACAGGTCACTAGCCACACGCCCTTTCGGGGAGCCTGTGCAGCCCGCCACTGCCAGGGTCCCGGGATCCAGGGACAACTCCCCCGGGAGAACGCACAGGCGCGCCTCAGGCTGCAACTTCTCGCCGGCCTCTGCCGCCGCAGGCCCGCCCCACACTCCGTGCCCCTCCCTACCCCCGGGCCTGAGTGACCCAGAGCCTCCGAATCAGCGGCTCCTTTAACCCCGTCCTGTCTGAGCAAAGAACAGACGCCCTCCGGCGACCTACACGCACAGGCGGGGCTAAATCCAAAGCTGAGCCCCTGGGAGCTGTGAGAACAAAGAAGAGAAAGGGAAATCTCTCCCAGCAGCATCAGAAGCAGCGGATTAAAGCTCCACAATCAACTTGATGTACCCTGCATCTGTGGAATACCTGAATAGACAACCAATCATCCCAAATTAAGGAGCCCTGTGGATGAAAGGCTCTTGGTGCTGCAGCCAGGAGTCAGTGCTGTGCCTCTGAGGTGGGAGAGCCAACTTCAGGACACTGATCCACAAGAGACCTCCCAGCTGCACATAATATCAAACAGCAAAAATTTCCGAGAGATCTCCATCTCAACGCCAGCACCCAGCTTCACTCAACGACCAGCAAGCTACAGTGCTGGACATCCTATGCCAAACAACTAGCAAGACAGGAACACAACCCCACCCATTAGCAGAGAGGCGGCCCAAAATCATAATAAGTCTACAGACACCCCAAAACACACCACCAGACGTGGACCTGCCCACCAGAAAGACAAGATCTAGCCTCATCCACCAGAACACAGGCACTAGTACCCTCCACCAGGAAGCCTACACAACCCACTGAACCAACCTTAGCCACTGGGGACAGACACAAAAAACAACAGGAACTACGAACCTTCAGCCTGCAAAAAAGGAGACCCCAAACACAGTAGGATAAGCAAAATGAAAAGACAGAAAAACACACCGCAGATGAAGGAGCAAGATAAAAACCCATCAGACCTAACAAATGAAGAGGAAATAGGCAGTCTACCTGAAAAAGAATTCAAAATAATGATAGTAAGGTTGATCCGAAATCTTGGAGATAGAATGGACAATAGAATGGACAAAATGCAAGAATCAGTTAACAAGGACCTAGAAGAACTAAAGATGAAACAAGCAACGATGAACAACACAATAAATGAAATTAAAAGTACTCTAGATGGGATCAATAGCAGAATAACTGAGGCAGAAGAACGGATAAGTGACCTGGAAGATAAAATAGTGGAAATAACTACTGCAGAGCAGAATAAAGAAAAAAGAATGAAAAGAACTGAGGACAGTCTCAGAGACCTCTGGGAGAACATTAAACGTACCAACATTCGAATTATAGGGGTTCCAGAAGAAGAAGAGAAAAAGAAAGGGACTGAGAAAATATTTGAAGAGATTATAGTTGAAAACTTCCCTAATATGGGAAAGGAAATAGTTAATCAAGTCCAGGAAGCACAGAGAGTCCCATACAGGATAAATCCAAGGAGAAATACGCCAAGACACATATTAATCAAACTGTCAAAAATTAAATACAAAGAAAACATATTAAAAGCAGCAAGGGAAAAACAACAAATAACACACAAGGGAATCCCCATAAGGTTAACAGCTGATCTTTCAGCAGAAACTCTGCAAGCCAGAAGGGAGTGGCAGGACATATTGAAAGTGTTGAAGGAGAAAAACCTGCAACCAAGATTACTCTACCCAGCAAGGATCTCATTCAGATTTGATGGAGAAATTAAAACCTTTAGAGACAAGCAAAAGCTGAGAGAGTTCAGCACCACCAAACCAGCTCTACAACAACTGCTAAAGGAACTTCTCTAGGCAAGAAACACAAAAGAAGGAAAAGACCTACAATAACAAACCCAAAACAATTAAGAAAATGGGAATGGGAACACACATATCGATAATTACCTTAAATGTAAATGGACTAAATGCTCCCACCAAAAGACACAGATTGGCTGAATGGATACAAAAACAAGACCCATATATTTGCTGTCTGCAAGAGACCCGTATGCTAACACATATATATGGAATTTAAGAAAAAAAAAATGTCATGAAAAACCTAGGGGTGAAACAGGAATAAAGACACAGACTTACTAGAGAATGGACTTGAGGCTATGGGGAGGGGGAAGGGTAAACGGTGACAAAGCAATAAAGAGGCATGGACATGTATACACTACCAAACGTAAGGTAGATAGCTAGTGGGAAGCAGCCGCATAGCACAGGGAGATCAGCTCGGTGCTGTGTGACCGCCTGGAGGGGTGGGATAGGGAGGGTGGGAGGGAGGGTGACGCAAGCGGGAAGAGATATGGGAACATATGTATATATATAACTGATTCATTTTGTTGTGAAGCTGAAACTAACATACCATTGTAAAGCAATTATGCTCCAATAAAGATGTTTAAAAAAAAAAAAAAAAAAGAACCTAAACATAGGAAAACCATATATAAAATGATTTTCAGATTTTCCAAAAAAATAATCAGCAGGAACAATACTCTACCTTTCAAACTTATCTTAAAGAGAAAGATTTTAATAAACCATACCTATTTGAACTGGCCATGAATTAAATCTGCAATAAAATAAGTATATATTGAAAAAAAAAAAAAAAAGAATTCAAGACAATGTGGAATTAGTTTAAGGATACAGACACATAAGTCGATAAAACAAAACAGTGTTCAGAAATGGCCCAAGATATATGTGGTCAACTGATTTACAACCAAGGTACTAAAGTAATTGAGTAAGGGAAGAATAGTCTTTTCAACAAATGGTCCTGGAAAAATCTGATGTCCTACAAAAAGAAATGAAGTTTGATTCTTATCTTACCATATACAAAATTATTTTGAAATGGACTGTTGAATTGTGCCCCTCAAAGAGATGTTCAAGACTTCCCTGGTGGCGCAGTGGTTAAGAATCCGCCTGCCAATGCAGGGGACACGGGTTCAAGCCCTGGTCCGTGAAGATCCCACAAGCCGTGGAGCAACTAAGCCCGTGTGCCACAACTACTGAGCCTGCGCTCTAGAGCCCACGAACCACAGCTACTGAAGTCCATGTGCCTAGAGCCCATGCTCCTCAACAAGAGAAGCCACAATGAGAAGGCCATGCAGTGCAATGAAGAACAGCCCACGCTCACCACAACTAGAGAAAGCCCATGCACAGCAACGAAGACCCAATGCAGCCAAAAATAAAAATAAAAAGAATAAAAAGAAAACAGAAAGATCTCAAATAAACAACCTAACTTTATACCTCAAGAAACTAGAAAAAGAAGAACAAGAAGTAGTAGAAGGAAGGAAATAACAAAGATCACAGTGGAAATAAATGAAATAGAGACTAAAAACACAACAGAAAAGATCAATGAAACTAAGAGCTGGTTTTTAAAAAAGATAAACAAAATCGACAAGCCTTTATACAGACTTAACAAGAAAAAAAGAAGACTCATATAAACTAAATTACAAATGAAAGAGAAGACATTACAACTGATACACATAAATACAAAGGATCATAAGAGGCTACTATGAACAATTACACACCAACAAACTGGACACTTAGAGGAAGTAGATAAATTCCTAGAAACATGCAACCTACCAATCCTGAATCATGAAGGAATAGAAAATCTGAATAGATCAATTAATAGTAAGGAGGCTGAATCAGTAATCAGAAACCTCTCAACAAACAAAAGCTCAGAACCAGAGGGCTTTACTGGTAAATTCTACCAAATATTTAAATAAGAATACCAATCCTTCTTAAATTCTTCCAAAAAATAGAAGTAGAAGGAACACTTCCAAACTCATTTTACAAGACCCACATTACCCTGATAATAAAGCCAGACGAGGACACTACAAGAAAATTACAGCCTAATATCCCTGATGAACATATACATAAATATCCTCAACAAAATGTTAACCAACTGAATTCATTAAAAGGATCGCACACATCATCAAGTGGCATTTATTCCAGGGATGAAAGGATGTTTCAACGCACACAAATCAATAAACGCGACACACTACATTAACAATATGAAAGATAAAAATCATAATCATCTCAATAGTTGCAGAAAGAGCATTTAACCAAATTCAACATCCATCATGACAAAAACTCTCAACAAAGTGAGTGGATAAGGGACGTACTTCAAAATAATAAAGACCATATATTAACAAGCCCACAGCTAACATCATACTTAATGGTGAAAAGCTGAAAACTTTTCCTTTAAGATCAGGAACAAGACAGGATGTCCACTCTCACCATCTTTATTCAGCATAGTACTGGAAGTCCTAGTCAGAGCAGTTAGACAAGCGAAAGACATAAAAGACATACAAATCAGAAAGGAAGAAGCAAAACTGTATATTTGCAGAAGACGTGACACTATATATAGAAAAGCTTAAAGACTCCACCAAAAAAACTGTTAAAATTAATTTAAAAATTCAGTAAAGTTACAGAATACAAAGTCAATATACAAAAATCAATTGCATTTCTATATACTAATAACATACTACTGGAAAGAGAAATTAGAAGCAATCTCAGGACTTCCCTGGTGGTCCAGCGGTAAAGAATCCGCCTTCCAATACAGGGGATGCAGGTTCCATCCCTGGTCGGGGAGCTAAGAGCCCACATGCAACTAAGCCTGTGCACCACAACTACTGAGCTCATGCGCCTCAACGAGAGAGCCTGCATGCCGCAAACTACTGAGCCCATGCACCCTGGAGCCCGTGCACAACTAGAGAGAGAAAAACCCACACCCCACAACTATAGAGAAGCCCGCACACCATAACTAGAGAGAAGTCTGTGCACCACAACTAGAGAGAGAAAAACCCACACGCCACAACTAGAGAGAAGCCCGCATGCCACAACTAGAGAGAAGTCTGCGCACCACCACTAGAGAGAGAAAAACCCGCATGCCACAAGTAGAGAGAAGCTTGCATGCCACAACTAGAGAGAAGCCCCCACACAGCAACGAAAGATCCTGCATGCCTCAACAAAGATCCCGCATGCCTCAACAAAGATCCCACATGCCTCAACTAAGACCTGACGCAGTCAGAAAAAAAAAAGAAACAAACTCACGTGCAGGTGTATCAAAAAGAATAAAATACCTACAAATAAATTTAACCAAGGAGGTGAAAGACCTATACACTGGGAACTGTAAGACATTGATGAAAGAAATTGTAGAAGATGCAAATAGATATTCTATGTTCACAAACTGAAAGAATATTAAGATGTCCATACTACCCAAAATGATCTACTGATTCAATGCAATTCCTATCAAAATTCCAATGATTATTTTTTACAAAAATAGAAAAAGCAATCTTAAAATTTGTATGGAACCACAGAAGACCCCAAATAGCCAAAACAGTCTTAAGAAGAACAAAGCTGGAGGCATCATGCCTCTGATTTCAAACTACACTTCAAAGTCACAGTAATCAAACCAATATGGTATTGGCATAAAAATGGACACATTAAATCAATGAAACAGAACAGAGCCCAGAAATAAACCCATGCGTACATATTTATTTACAACAAAGGAGCCAAGAATATACAACGGGAAAGGACAGTCTCTTCAATAAATGGTGCTGGGAAAACTGAAGAGCCACATGCAGAAGAATGAAACTGAAGCCCAGTCTTACACTGTACACAAAAATCAACTGAAAATGGACTACAGACTTGAACGTAAGATCTGAAACCATAAAACTCCTAGAAGAAAACATAAGAGGGTAAGCTCCTTGACATCGAACCCAGCAATGATTTTTTGGATTTGACATAAACTGCAAAGGCAACAAAAGCAAAAACAAGTATGACTAAATCAAACTAAAAGCTTCTCTATAGCAAAGGAAACCATTAAAAAATGAAAAGGAAGGGCTTCCCTGGTGGTGCAGTGGTTGAGAGTCCGCCTGCTGATGCAGGGGACACAGGTTCGTGTCCCGGCCCGAGAAGATTCCATATGCCGCGGAGCGGCTGGGCCCGTGAGCCATGGCCGCTGAGCCTGCGTGTCCAGAGCCTGTGCTCCGCAACGGGAGAGGCCACAACAGGGAGAGGTCCGTGTACCGCCAAAAAAAAAAAAAAAAAAAAAATTAAAAGGAAACCTATGGAATTGGAGAAAATATCTTCAAATCTTATATCTGATAAAGGGTTAATATCCAAAATATATAAAGAACTCACATAACTCAATATCAAAAGAAAACAACACAAAACAAAAAAAAACCACCTATCAATTAGATTAAAAAATGGGCAGAGGAGGACTTCCCTGGTGGTGCAGTGGTTAAGAATCTGCCTGCCAATGCAGGGGACACGGGTTCGAGCCCTGGTCTGGGAAAATCCCACATGCCGCAGAGCAACTAAGTCCGTGCGCCACAACTACTGAGCCCACGTGCCACAACTACTGAAGCCTGCACACCTAGAGCCCATGGTCTGCAAGAAGAGAAGCCACCACGAGAAGCCCGCACACTGCAACAGAGTAGCCCCCACTTGCCACAACCAGAGAAAAGCCCACGCGCAGCAACGAAAACTCAATGTAGCCAAAAATAAAATAAATAAAATAAATCTATTTTTTTAAAAACTGGGCAGAGGAACTTAATAAACATTTTTCCAAAAAAGACATACAAATGGCCAACAGGTACATGAAAAAGTTTTCCATCAATAATCATCAGGGAAATGCAAATCAAAACCACAATGAGGTATCACATCACACCCGTTAGAATGGCTACTGTCAAAAGGATAATAACATATGTTGACAAGGATGTGGAGAAATGGGAACCCTGGTGCACTGTTAATGGGAATGTAAATTGGTGCAGGCACTATGGAACAGCATGGAGGTTCCTCAAAAAATTAAAAACCGAACTACCATGTGATCCAGCAATTCCACTTCTGGGTATACAGTCAAAGGATATGAAATCACTATCTTGAGTGAAATCTGCACCCTCATGTTATTGCATCATTATTTACAATAGCCAAGATGTGGAAACAACCTATGTGTCCATCGACAGATGGATAAAGAAAATGTGATACACACACACACACACACACTATTCAATCTTAAAAGGAAGGAAATCCTATCATTTGCAACAACGTGGATGGACCTTGAGGGCATTATGCTAATAAGTAAGATAAGTCAAGCAGAGAAAAATAAATATTGTATGATTTCACTTATATGTGGAATCTGGAAAAACCAGAGCTGGTGATTACTAGAGACAAAGGGTAGAAGGTGGGGAAATGGGTGAAAGTGGTCAAAGGGTACTAACTTCTAGTTATAAAATAAGTAAGTTCAGGCAATGTAATGTACAGCATGGTGACTACAGTTAACAATACTTTATATCTGAAAGTTTTTAAGAGAACAGATCTTACAAATTCTCATCACAAGAAAAAAAAAACCTCACATTAACTATGTGAGATGCACCAAAACTTGTTGCAAGTATTAAGCAGAAAGGGTGTGCGAAGCTCCTGACATACAGTAGGTACTCAATAAATGTTGTCAATTATAATCTTCCTCCTTTCCCCTCCCATATCTTTGCTCATCCTGATTTTTTTGCCTTGGTATGTACTCCTTACCTCCCATATCACTGAAATCTTACTCATTCTTTAAGTATCAGATGAAATGTTACATTTCATATGAAGTCTTTCATATCTTTTATCAACCTGAGAAGAGCACTTTTTATTTTAACTTCACTTTCTACTTCTCATATTTTATTCTGGTAAATGTTTCCCTTACCAGACTATAAGCTTTTTGAGGGAAGGGACATTTGGTTAATCTACTTCTTAAAATTTAACCAGTGCTCTACCTTTAAAAGGTTCAATAAATGTATTTACTAAGAACAGAAATAAGAAAAGCAGGTGTGCCCATCAGAGTCCTGGGAGTTAACCTGGAGCTATGCATGTGTAGGTAATGGAAGTAAGTGATTAGCAAGCAAGAATCTAAGAGAGAATGTAAAAAGAAAAGAACTTCTGACATGGTTTTTCCATCTCCCAGGTGAGTTAGGGATCCATGAAACCTCTCTATCAAACCCCAGAATCTGAGTTGGTTCCCTTAAGATTTCTTTCCAGTTAGGACCTGAGTAGATCATTCCTTGAAATTCCTTTCTCCTTTATCTGTCTCTAGAGTGAAGACTTAACTTTAGGTTAAATGATTCAGAATTTCACAGCTGGAATTACACACTAGAAATCATCCCCACTCGGGCTTCCCTGGTGGAGCAGTGGTTAAGAATCTGCCTGCCAATGCAGGGGACACGGGTTCGAGCCCTGGTCCAGGAAGATCCCACATGCCGTAGAGCAACTAAGCCCGTGCGCCACAACTACTGAGCCTGTGCTCTAGAGCCCGCAAGCCACAACTACTGAGCCTGCGTGCCACAACTACTGAAGCCTGTGCTCCGCAACAAAGAGTAGCCCCCGCTCGCCGCAACTAGAGAAAGCCCGCGTGCAGTGACAAAGACCCAACACAGCCAAAAATAAAAATAAAATAAAATAAATTTATTAAAAAAAAAAATCATCCCAACTCAATAATTTGATAGATGTGGAAATGTAATACAGAGAAGTCAAATCACATAAAGTATGCAGTTAATAAACAACAGAGCTGGGCATTCCCTGGCTGTCCAGTGGTTAGGACTCTGTGCTCTCACTGCTGAGGGCCTGGGTTCAATCCCTGGTTGGCGAACTAAGATCCCGCAAGCTGTATGGGATGGCCAAAAACAAACAAAAAACAATACAGCTGACCTAGTTACAAGCTCAATACTCTTTTTCACTACACTTAAACAACAGTTAGGATTCTAGCACATGTCAAAAGGAGTGTGTAATAAGATTATGTCACATACATGTTTTATATTTTTGCCAAGCACATCCCCATATCACTACAATATTGACTCAAATTCAGTTCACCATGATATTCATTTTATGCTGGCTATCTCCATAATCAATAATTCTATTTTATATTTGCATAAAGTTCACCCTGAATTATCTTTTCTTGAGCCATATCTTATTTCCTTGGCTTCACTAGAATTTTTCATAGATTATGATTTTTAACCTAGCTTCCCAAGAACTTGACCCATCTGACCCACTTCTCACATCTATATTAATGAGGAAGTAACATTCATTCTAAAGTAATCCTGTAGAAAATCAGTATGCCTCTGTATAAATATAAGAACTAAGTCAAATTTCCAAAGGTTGAAAACTGAATAATATAGCTCTACCAAAACATTAGTTATGATTTTCTATGGGCTCAAAAAAAGAGAGACAATAAAGTTACAAATTGTATTTAAGTTAAACTCTTACCATTAAATTAAAAACCTAGTTGCAAAAATATTTATTAAAACATCTGTTACCATCTGATGAAAGGGAAATTAAAAGCAAAGATACTTAAAGACACAAAGATGGTTCTACAGATCTACAAAAGAATACCTAAAATTACTTTTGGCCACATTTAAATAGATAAGTCACTGTTAACACACAGGAGACAAGGGTCATTTTCACAAACCACATAACATTTTTTTGACTGTTAATTACTTCTACATCAGAAGATAATGACAAACCATGTAAAGCATAAGTAACTGAAACAAAAACAGTAAGACGAGGAGCATTATCCAAACACATTAATCTTACTGATAGGATTTTTAAAACATAAAGTATACTAAGTTGTTTGAAACATAGGCTTGGTCCATTAAAAAGAAAATGTAACCAATTCATACTACTTATATACAGTTTTATGATAAAACATAGAACATACCAGCTCATGCATCAAATCAAGATTATTAAAGAAATTTAGCTAAGATTCCTTAAAAAATGGTATGGTACAGGGCAGGGGGTGAGTTAATTGGAAGCAAAATAAAATCACTCTCAATTTAAAATTTGAGGGTGATTTTAAATTTAAAATTTTTCTTCTATTCTGATATATATTACAGCTCATTTACCTAATTTTTAAGAGACAGAGAGAGTGTGGTCCTCTGGCAGTTTAGGTGAAATCAGGATCTAAAGGGGACAAAAGGGCAGCATACAGGGGACCTAGGAAGAACGAGGTATGGACCTGGACTCAGCAGCAGCTGTGTCTCATCCTTTTGGTAAGCCCCCTTGTTGCCTTGTGCCTTCTACCTCCTGACTGTTTTCTCTGAAAACAAGTGAGACTGCTTAAGTCCTCTTGACTTTACACTGATTTTCCTGCTCTTAAAGAGATGAATTGAATAAGCAGTATTTTAAAGCCTGGATATAGGCTCCAGCTGTTAGACTCTGAAATTTCAGACTTTAGGCTTTTAGTCTATCAGGACTCTCTCCCAATGCTCAGAATTAAGATATAAACAACTGATTGATCCATATGTGTTAACTCACTGTTGCATGTATAATTTATAGAAAAGCAGTAGAAACAATATTACTTAGAAAAACTACTGACATAAATAGCATGCACAGTACCTTTTGATAAACAATGGAGCACACAAGATCCTTGACTGCAGATAAAGATAGTTCCTGGGCTTCGATGGTAATACTCTCCCGTGTAAGGCCAATTTGCAGTAGAAATGAGATTGTATGCACTGAGCCTCTGGAGTTGGTGAGTGATGGTGCACTGAAGCTTCCATTAGAGAGTCGCGCAGAGAGCCCTGTTTTAGGACTTGAACACGGAGAAGGAGCTGGAAGCACAGCAGGAAGAGTTGCAGGTATTACAGACTTCTGGGATGATGGAGGAGAATTGTTTGCAGACATCTGCCTTTCTTTAATCTTTTAAAACAGTTGTCAATTCTTTTTCAATGGTTATGAAGAGGCCTTAAAATCACAGTGGTAAAAAAATGACTGTACTTTCAGATTTAGTTGAAAGCTTCTTTATTTCCTCTTTTAAGCCACTCATGCTGATGATGGCAAGTTCTACAACTGTGAGTTGAATATACAAAAGGTCCCACTTCCCTTAATATCAGTCCCATCAAAGAAGAGTCTTGTCTTTAGGACCACAACCAGGGTTTTGGAAAGGATTTAACATCACTGAATTATCCTCATCAGAAGAGAGCTGACATTGTTTATTTACTAAACATCTTCATCTATTTTCTTTTAAGTCTATTCTTGTCTCTCTCTTTTAATTTCAGAAAATACATAATGAATAAAAGTTGTTTTTCTGTCAAAATAAAATCCTAGTTTAAAAAATAAAAAGTGTTTAGGATTAGTCTATTCAGTACTTATCCTTTGGTTCCTTGATCTAATGGGACACTTTCTCAAATGTCCACACCTTAAATCACCTTCTCAAATGTCCTCATTTTCATTTTGGAGGAGCAAATTTTTCCAGGATTAAGCACAAAGGCTTTTTAAAATAGTACAGGCATATTCCACTTGGTGAATGGGCCCATGGAGAAAAGTTGATGCTTTCTGAAATGTAGGTAGCCTGGAAGAAATTTTTTAGAAACTTTTAATATTTTATACTCACTTAACATTATTTTAAAAATGCAAGAATCCTTGGGGCTTCCCTGGTGGCCCAGTGGTTAAGAATCTGCCTGCCAATGCAGGGGACATGGGTTTGAGCTCTGGTCCAGGAAGATCCCACATGCTGCAGAGCAACTAAGCCCGTGCACCACAACTACTGAGCCTGCGCTCTAGAGCCCGCGAGCCACAACTACTGAGCCCACGTGTCACAACTACTGAAGCCCGTGAGCCTCAACTACTGAAGCCTGCGCACCTAGAGCCCACGCTCCGCAAAAAGAGAAGCCACTGCAACGAGAAGCCTGCACAACTGCAACGAAGAGCAGCCCCTGCTCACCGCAACTAGAGAAAGCTCGGGTGCAACAATGAAGACCCAACACAGCCAAAATAAATAAAATTTATTAATTAATTAAAAAAAAGAATCCTTGTGCTTTTTTAAAATGATATGTTTTGGCTGTATGTTTATAATTCACCAATAAATCCTAATGGGTAGCCTTTTTTTTTTTTGGTCTAGTTATCAGAGCCCATGATTTCAGGGAGAGCCTCCTGATAAAAAAAAAAAAGAGCAAAAAACAAAACCCTGCTATTCCTCACTAATACCTAAAACTTGAAGGTCAAACACTTTTATTCCACAAATACACAACTGAGTTATGACAAAAACAGAAGGGACAAAAAAGAAAAGTAAAACTGACATCATCATAGAAATAAAGTACCACTTGGCCATACAAAAGATGTATAATACTGCCCTAACATAGACAAGAGTATTCTTTTTTATATTAAAAGTTTAAATCTAAGCAGATTTCTTTCAGAAAACTAAGGAAGCATATACTAAACACAGTTATATGACACACAAAGAAGTATAAAAGACATACTTAAGACAGGAACATAGGAAAAAGCGATCTTGTCATAAAAAATTTCTAAAAGTGAAAAAGAGAACACTAAGCACAGTTACATATGTATCACAGTTTTACATAAGGACAGTTCAAAAACTAAAAGTACGAACCCATGGCTAAGTGAAATGGCTCACAAGAGAAGGATCTTTCAATTTAAATTCCATCCATATACCTGTAAAGTCTAATGATGAAAAAGAGTGAAGCATCCAATGTGGTTGCAGAATGACTCTGGAAAGTAGTTAATGGGGCTAAATAAACGAGGATGAACATAACAGAAGAGCAAAAACATACAGATATAGTATTAAGAATGAGCAAGTTCAAGAAAAAGTATGGCTTAGAAAAAAACTGCTTAAAGATAACAGCTTTTAGAACTACATTCAGATAAGTAATTTTAACCCATTTTATATTGTACAGCACTTAACATCTTGTAAATGTTTTATATGCTTTATCTCATGATATCTCTTTGGAATTTGACAAGGCAAATATTATTTATTATTTTTGCAGATGAGTTAACGGAAGCAAAAGCAGATAAAGTAACTTGCCCAGCATCAAATGGCCATTAAGAGGTGGAGTGGGAATCAGGACCCAAGTTTCATACTTTCCTACCAAGTGCTGTCTCCACAATCACATACCATTTCTGAAAGAACAAGGAACTGAGAGAATCACCGCTCAGAGAGGATGTTAAGGTTGAGAGAGCACATTGAGAAGGCACAATTGCTCAACTGGTCTTTTGCTTACTTTCTCTGAGTTTTTAAACTAAAGTTGTAGCAGAGCATTGAGAACTGAAACCTGAGCCTCGTGAATACGAGGGACTAACACATCTTTATGGAAGTGCAAGTCTTCGGGTTCAGATGCAATGCACTCCATATTGCTAAAGCAATTAGTCAGTGCAATTACAAAGCTGACTCCTATCATCTTGGAGAAAGAGTTCAGAAAGAGAGAAACAGTCATGGGCTGGAGATGGGTCAGAACGGCTTCAAGTTTTGTGGGCTGGAGGAGTGGGGAAGTGATTTCAGAAACTGCAGACATATAAACTTAATGTTAACCCTTAGTCAAATCTGAGAATAGATTATGAAAGCAAATGATTTTCCAATACTTAGAATATAATGATCACTAGACGTCAGCATGAATTCAAACAGAACGCCAAATCAGCTACATTTACACCTTTTAAAAAAGGGGTTATTGGCCTTTTTAGATGGAGGAAATAATAACTCACAGTAATTGAGCTCTATCTGCCAGACACCGTTCTAAGCATTCCATATGTGTTTCCTCACTTAATCCTCACAACAACCCATTTTATAGTTGAGAAAACTGGCTTAAAGTACTTGCCCGAGATCACACAATTAGCAAAGCCAGAAAAAAAATTAGTGTATTCTGGCCAAAACAATTCTCAAGATGATATTCCATACTCTTTTTGTAAATACGTTGTTTGAGTATGAGTTAGATGTTAGTGTAGTTGGTTAAGTTTGCTGCTCTGTATCAACTTAGAGAAGTCTTTAGGGGAGTGCATTGGAACGCTGCCCTTGGCCCTATATTGTTTTTGATTATTTATAAGATAATAAAGACATGGAAGACATGCTTATAAAATCCTCAGAGTGTACAATCTGGGAGAAATAAACTAAAATTCAAGTGAACTATAACAATGATGAGAGTAAAGCTTTACATTTAGTTCAAAAAGTTAAATGTGCAATATAGAAATGCGGACTTAGAACCTGTTCACTAGAGGTGTTATCAACCAAGAGTTTAATAATGGCTGCTAATATAATGGGTGACTAAAAGAACTAATGTAAACATAAACCCCCAGGACACTGAGAACACATCAGCATCAATCAGCATACTGGTTGCTAGTCAGCTTACGTTACCACTGTATTCATTTTTACAGTCCACACTTTTAAGAGCTATATTGATGTAAAAAAATAATAATGAGGATATATCTAGATAAAGCTGAAAACAATGTCATGTGACAAATTATGCTTAACACAACCAAGCAGAATAATGGTCTTCAAATATTTGAAAAGGTGTTAAGAGAATAATTGGTTTTTCTCCCCATTTTTATATGGATGATTTATTTATTTTTTGCTATTGATAACAATGTATTCATTTATGAAGTGTTATCCCTACTCACACCACACACCCAGGAAGTTGTGTTACTGGGTGGACACAGTGCAAACATAAGATTAGGAAATTAACAGAGAATAACTGGTTTTATTCAGTATCATTGTAGAGGGTAGATAGAGGGTAGAGGTAAAATGAAGATAACAGCTACGAGGACTGCGCTACTGCATGTACAATATCTACAGTAGTACCTGGCTTATCCTAAGTGCTAAGTTTTAGCAATTTTCACAGTAATTAGGTGAAAGAATTAACAATTAAGCTCCTACTTCACACTAAACACTGAAATTGAGATATCATACTTCATTAAATCCTTGCTATGACACTAGGAAATTTGTTTAACTGCTTTACAGAAAAGGAACCAGAGTTTCAGAATTGTTGCTTACCCACGACTACACAGCTAATAAGTGATGGAACTGGGATTCACACCAAAGTTTCCCTGACTCCAAAGCCCATGTTCTTTATACTACTTCAGTTCATTACCAACAACCTAACAACAATCTACAACAGGTTTTCTCATGAGGTAATGAGGTCCTTAAAATACCTGACTTGAGCAGTTTCAAAAAGCTGAACAACTGTCATAAAAAGGTGAATCAAATATCTATGAATAATACTGTATGCAGGTTAAATACTTCAAAATGCAAGACGCTGCTGTGTTCAAGAATAATAATTTATTTGTGACGGATATCTTCCCACTAAATTTCCATTTTATAATACCTGCTAATATTAGCCAAATAACAGTAACTGTCTTATGATTACAATCAACTATCAGAATGATCGATAACTATTAACAAACTATGTTATACTTTTGCATAAAAATATTTTTTACAGTTTCAGCATGAACACAAATAGAAGAAACTAAGTGAGCTGTCATATTAGCTTCTGCCCACTCACCCCATCTGTTTTCCCTCTCCTTGTTTTGCTTTACGGAACCTTGATTTGATCTGTAAGATGCAACAAGATGTAGGGTGCAAAATATTAAGACTAAATATCAAAAAAAAAAATCTAACAACTCTAATTTTGTCTTTATGCTTCAATCAGAAATCTGAGACAACAGTACACATACTAATTCATAAATCAATTGGATATGTTTGTTACTAATAGCTGTGAGTTGGCAAGCATTTCTAATATGTTTATTTGCAACATCTCGAATATTCTTTGGGGGAATTATCTGTCACATATTTCATTCAAATGAAATTGTCACTATTGCTGAATGGAATCAAAAGATGGCATTTTAAAGGAATCTTGAGCCCAACCTGCCCTACTATTACAGACAAGGTAAAAATAAAGGCTCTGGAGGTTAGGTGACTTAACAGAGGGTTACTTCACGGTAACATCACAAGTTGATCTACCCTTTCTCTCCCTCTCCCTCAACTCCCCCTACATATACATTATCTCATTTCTTAGCAAAGCCTCTAATTATAAGAAGCTCTAACAGCAGCATTTTCATTCAACAAATATTTACTGAGTGCCTATTATCTGCTAGACTGTTATGAGAGACTCGGGTTGTACAGCAGTGACCAAAACAGACATGGCTATTGCTCTCTCCGGAGCTTAGAGTGTGATATAGGACACACACATTAAACAAATATTCACATTAATAGCTAGGCAATTACAAATCATGAAAAGTGATATGACAGAGTATACTGAGAGGAACTAATTTCAACAGAGGTTCACAGGCAAGGCACCTTTAAGGAAGCTAAAACCAAAGGATAAGTAGGAGTCAGAGAAGCAGAGAGAGAAGCAAAGAGGATTCCGGAAGACAAAACAAATCCAGCTAGTAAACACTTCAAAACGAAGCTCATCATTTAGTGTAGCCAGTGTCCTTTTTGTACTCAGGAAAGGCAAAAGTTAAGAGGTAAAACACTTTTCCTATTCAGAATAGCATAATATTTACCATGACTCCCTACCAGTAACAGTTTTCCTGGTTCGATTAAGTTTTGTGTGCTAGGAATGCTAATGAATGCAGGGTCTTTTTTTCTCCTGTTGATATGTACTGTATTCTTTTAGTATGTACAAAAAGCATATGGCCTTTTTCAATGCAATACTGACCAGAGTCCTGAAGTCATTATCCATATTCTACCTTGATACAGGCCTGACTTTCCTTAATAATCCTGATGTTGCTTTTATATTGTATGAAAAATCCAAGTAACTTTGTTGATGGTTTTTAAAATCATAGTTTCTAGCAATTTCCTACATCTACTTATATATTTTCAAAAATGTAACTATTACCTTAGGTTAATATAAATACTTTTCCTCCTAAAAGCTCAGTATTCAACTAAATTGTTGCTGGTAAAATTCAGCTCATCGAGACCAGAGGTATTAGAATCTCAGTCTTTTCCAATGTCAGAGAGAACAGAGAGAGAGCACACCAAGTCTGCTCTCTGCTCAGGCACTGAAAAGTTTATCCAGTAACCAGATTACGGACTGCCAGTCTGGTGATGCTGTACAAATTTACGTTTGGCTTAATGTATCTTCATAACCTCTCTCTGCACCAGTGGTATCTAAGAAATCTGACTCATAGCCAGTGAGCAATTTCTTACATACAGCCACTATAAACTAATCACACAAGTGGAGAAAACCTCCTTCTACACTGAAATTAAAATTAAAACATCTCCTAAGTACATTATCTCAAGTTTTTCCATTAATGAGACAACTGCTCCAAAAAGGCTCACACACACGTTCAATTTGAATTACATAATCAGAGACTCAAAGTACTGTCTGCACAGATTATGAATCATAAGCATGATTATTAATAAATCAAATTAAAAACTGTACTAGCTAATAATTTCCCAATATCAAGTTCTGTAAAATCAGTTTATTTTTAAAATGAGCAATTAACTCTAATATGGTAATATTTTCATCAACTTTAGAATGTCTTTTAAAAATGAGAACAAAATGTCCCTTAAGAAACATGCATTTAAATGACCATTCTTTTTTTCTGTATAAGATTTTTCCAATTCTTATATAATTTTAAAAATTTAATATCCAAGAACTTGATTTATTAAGCTCTTTTTTGGGAGGGCCATGGCATTTTTTAGATTAAAAGCAATCCACTAAGAGAGAAATTTCTATTTTAAAGACGGCACCTCATGAAACTGAAAGCTTCTAAAATTTATGTATTTAAAAGACTCACTACGATCTGAGATGCTTAAAACATTCATTTCAAGATAATAAACCAGTCAACATTCTTGAATCTGAGTCATCCTAAAAAGTTAAAAGCTATATACCAAATTATAGAACTGAGGATGGAAAACTGGCTTGTCAAATATTCAAGTTCCTCTGATCAGGCCGACCACATCTACATTACCTACCGAAGCAAAACCTAACATGAAGGCTTCTGTGACACGTTTTAAATACTTTTAATAAAACTTGTAACATTTTTTTTGGCTGAATGTCCATGCCAGCTCTGAATCCAGATCCTAACACGGAAGGAGGAAAGGGTTCCTTTATTAAGTAAAACTGGCCTAGATCTCGGTCGGGGAACTTTATGGATGCTTTCAGCCACAAATCCAGAGGTGTCCTCACAGCCTTAAATTTACTAAGTAAGCTTGATCTAAAGAAAATCATAGCCGCTAAAACTTTAGTAACTGCAGCATTAAGTACAAAGGAGAAACAGTATAAGAGTAACACGCTAACGTTTTCTAGGGTACAAATTACGGTATTTTAAAAGTTTTCGTTTCATTTGCCTCTACAGCTCATTAAGGCTGTGTCGAACAAAGTACCAGTTCAGGGTGTAACTTATCCTCCCTAATCAAAGATGACACCGATAGTCTTATTTCCTGTGGGGATGGGTGTGGTTGAAGAGACAGTTACGTCCAAGCCATCAATCTGTGTATGGAAAAGTCTGCAGCTCTCACACACGCCGTCGCTCGATTTATACTCGTGCCTGCACACGGCAAGGCCTATGCTTCTGACTGCGATGACTTCAAATAAAATATCCAACAGGCAATCGAATAGTATGGAGTTATTTTTACTGCTCAAAGACGCAGTTGCGCTCCTCAGTGTTTCGTCTTAAGAAAACCCTCCCGGGGATGAGACCGACTCGGAGCTACGCCGCAACTTGCAAAACTAAAGAGTCAGGAAATTGGGGTGGGGGCTTACGTTCTCTAAGCGCCGTCGACTCACTCTTTGCGACGCGTACAAGGTAAAGTGGTGAAAAGAAAAGGGGAAGGCTCATCCAAAATTCGTCAGCGTGAGTGCCGCCAATCTGGCGTTGGGAGCTAGTTGGGAGGACCCGGTAAGAGACTGGGTCCGAGAGGCCGGGCGCGGTGGTCGCCGGCGGAGCGTGACTCCAAGTTGGCGTCGGCGCCCACGCCGGAACTTGGCCCCATCTGGCTGCAGCGCCGGCGCCCCCGCTCACAGCGGCGCCCACCGCCCGCTCCTCCCGCCGCGCGCTCTACCAATTTCCCGCCCAACCCCGGCGGCCGCCGCCCAGCCCCGCGCGGGATCCGAGTCCCTCCGCCACCGCCGCCGCCACCGCGTGCGGGTGGGTGGGGGAGGGGAGGCTGCAGCCGCCTCCGCCGCCTCACCCGACGTGCCGGGAGAACAAAGCGGCAGCCGCTGCGGCGCTAACTTTTTCGGTGTCTGTTCCGCTCTCCCCGAGGCGACTACTTACAGAGGCGGGCTCCGCCGGTCGTGAGAAACTCCGCGCCCGCCAGCGTCTGGGTCCCGGACCAGGCGCCAGCGAGGCTTCACGCGCCTCGCAGGATCCCGCCCGCCGCAGGCGCCCCTTCCTCTGTCCCTCCCTCCGCCCCGTCCCGTCCTGAGGCCCGAGGGCGGGGGGGCAGGGGCGCGCGAGGGGCGGGGGCGCGCGGTCGGCGCGGGGCTTGCCGGGAGCTGTAGTCTCCTCGCGAGCTCGAAACGGTGGTAGCAGCGCGGGGAAGTTGATCACTGTCTTGACACCACGCGCGGGCAGCAGGAGCTCCTGGTGCTCTCAGGCTCGCTCTGCACCCTCCGAGGTCCTGGAGTCCCCATGAGCACTGGGGAGCGGGGCGCGACCGTGCACTTATTCCAGGTACGCACTGTACTTGATACCCATTATTGCTACTGAACTGCCTTTTTCTCTTATGTCGCCCGCTCTGATGTAGGCGATGGTTGTTAGGGGGCAAGAGGTGACAAGTTGGACACGGGACTTGTAAAGGGTCTATAGTAGAGAGCAGTTTTCACCCTGAGGTATCGTCGCACTTCTCCACCTGTTTCACTCCCGAGTGTTTGCCCTCCAGCTGGCCGTTTGGCACAGGGGCCCCGCGCGTTCCACACCCAGGCGGATACGTCCGGAGCCCTTCACCTAAAGCGGAGTAAATGGAAGTCTCTGCTTTCAATGTGTTGTGTGTATCCTACTTGTCCATCTTTAAATTCGAGTGTGTCCCCTACCATCAGAGTGAAGTGCAGCCAAGAATCACCGAACCTAGGTTTCCAAGTGACATTGACAAGGGTGACAATGCCGGGTGAAGGGGGACTCGGGTGAGATGAGATCTAGAGGGAAAATACACTAGGTGTTAAATTATACATATTTTATGTGAGGGAAAAGCGTGAGCAGCTGACACCCATTGTCCCAGAAAAGACCCAGGTCTCCTTATGTCCAAATTTCATGCCCAGTATATCTCAATTAAATTATATTGAAACAAGCAGATGGGTTGCAGGCAATAATCCATCCATCCCCATGCAGAGGTCGAGGGCAGTTTTTGAGAACAGAGAGAAAAGAAAGCTAAGTGGGTCCCTACTTTTTATACCAAGTCATAAATCTTACTGGATGTCCCTGGATTTAAACTTAAGCGGGAATTTTTTAATAATTTATATTAAAGACCGGGCAAGTAAAATTCTGTATAACTCTGATCTACTCCGAAGCTATATTTTTAAAAGATGTTTCTGAAACATTTTTTTAAATTAGAAGATACTAATTGTCTCACATTCAGTAATATCTAATTCAGTCTAATTATATTTTGTAGTCTTATTCTGCTATTCTTTTACTTTAAAATTGAAAGTAAATTCACTCAAGTTTCTTTAAAAAAAAAACAAAACCGAAAAATGCTCTTACCTAACTTTGCCTTTTTCTTCCTTCCACTTCACAACTGACATTTTAGTCCAAACCCAAATATCCTCTCTCAGCAAGATTCCCAGGATCTCATTGGAGCAGTTTACAGCCAGTCCCATCTCACTAGTGACTCCCGTTTTCACTCGTGGTCCTTAAAGAGACAGAAGTTACTCTTTCTAGAAGTAACTTTTCTAAATGAAGCAAGCTGCTATTTTACAGAGGTGCAAGGTTTGTGTATATGAGAATATATATATGTGTATATACATATATATTATATATACATATAAACATATATACATTTACATTATATATACACATACATATGGTCATTTCATTTCCACTTTTCCACTTCTCTTTTGAAAAATGAAATCATCTCCTTTCAAATCACTGAAAAGTGAATCTTTCAATAATACATTTAAGTGTAAGACTGTCTTTGTCCCTGTAATTTTTTTGCTTGACATGAACTACAGTTTCCTCAGGACATTCCATTCCTATGCCAGGAGCACTGAAGGGTAAAGATTAGGTTTAATACGTGCATGTGAGATTTTTATCCTTGAGAGAAAATATAATCAGAATGACCAAGATGGAAAAGATTTTTCTTCTTGGTGCTTTTTGAAAACTAGGAGCTCAGTGTTCCTCTTCTGTGACTGTAGTTGCAAATCTTGCCCTAGAGTTACTGCCCCCACCCCTTGTACTTAATGGTTAACAACACAACCATTCACACATGTTATTTAATAGAAGCAAAGAAAGTCAACACTGTTGTGACCTAAGGTAGCAGAGTTACTTAAGTCAGAATCCTAAATGCAGAAAAACATGATTTGTTAAGGCCCCACTGGAAGAAATAGTCATTATTTCAAAACTTGAAGTAGTTTTAATTTATAGAATGTGATTACTGGAAAATTATTTTGGTTTTGTGTCTTTCTTCATGACCTTGAAAGATAGGTGAAAAATTCAGAAAACATTTGGGTATCAATATAGAGTTAGTAAAATAGTTATTGGAAAAAATGCTTCAGGATCTATTTCTTTTTCAGCAGAAATATACTTGATATATTCTTCAAAATGTCCTTCCTCAGTTTCCACTGCCACTACCCTGGTCCAGACCCTCCATATCTGGATTGCTGCAAGAGATTTTCGTTGGTCTTCTAGACTAGGATGAACTATTATATCCTTGGAACTCTCTTTTCTGATTTGCAGGCTGTCAATAATTGTTCTGTGCTCTGGTAGCCCTTGATGGATAATTCTCATGTCACTTATCACATTTGATTGTGGATTGAGTATATAGCAGATCCCCCTGTGCTCCCCTTATCTGCCCTTTCCCTTACTGAACTTGTAGAAGCCCATAGTCTTCTGCTTGGATATAACCCCTACAGATAATATCTATATCTAATATTCATTATATTATTTGAACACCAGCTCTGGGCCAGGCACATTCATCCTTTTTTTTTATAGCTTTCTCTGTTTATTCCATATAACACCTCCCTTGTCTTTTTTTTTTTTTTTTTTTTTTTTGCGGTACGCGGGTGTCTCACTGTTGTGGCCTCTCCCGTTGCGGAGCACAGGCTCCGGACGCGCAGGCTCAGCGGCCATGGCTCACGGGCCCAGCCGCTCCGCGGCACGTGGGATTCCCCCCGGACCGGGGCACCAACCCACGTCCCCTGCATCGGCAGGTGGACTCTCAACCACTGCGCCACCAGGGAAGCCCCCCTCCCTTTTCTTTATTTGAACTTATATGTAACTTTATATACTTTACTATTTGATTATATATTATTTTATCAATATATGCAAATATATTTATATTTGCATATTTATATATACAGATATTTATAACACAGTGTATAATCAAAGAGAGGTGTGGTGAGGATGATTGGACTAAAAGGAGAATTAGAAAACTCTGGTAACTAAAAGGAGTGGTTACTGCCTATGTTCTACCTAGGATTTCATATGGTGTCCTTGAAGTTTAATATCAGGTAATTTGCAATAAAAAAGCAATTACCTTGCTCATTCACAATAATTCCTGTTTATCTTTGTGGTTGCAGAGAAAGAGGTTTCCCAAGAAAGACGAGGTAATGTACAAATGTGCTTCTGGATTTCATTCTAATTGAGTATTAATTAAAAACCTCTGCTTGAAATACTGTAAACTGGTTATAACATATATAAAAAGCCAACTAAGAAAGAGAATAAAGGTGCTACAGACCTGGGTAGGGAGCCAGTATTAAAATTAATTTTTCTACCATCACTGAGCAGAGCAGCAGAGTTAGGGAAATGGGCCCCCCCTCACGCACAGTCTGGAAGCTGCACCAGCCCTGAGGAACCAGCTGGAAGGAATGGCTTGGAGTAGGACTTTGAAGACGGAATCCAACCTAGGCTCTGCCAATTAGCGACTGCAAGTTACTTAATCTCACTAAGAATAGGTTTCTTTACATATTAAATAAGGGGAGATAATTACTCACCCTATAGGGTTGTTGTGAGAATTAAATGAAAAAAAAAATGCATCGAATGCACTACACCTGTAATGAGCATTAAAGGTAGTCTGCCTGAGGATGCGTTGTGAGGTTACCTTTTATCAAGCTGTGTGACCATGGGCAAGTTAACCTCTATGTGCTTCAGTCTCATCGACTGTTAACTTGGTTTATAGTAGTCCTTCCCCCATGAGTTGTATAAAGACTAAATGAGCTAACACATGGAAAACATTTTTAAAAACTCACATGGTGAATGCTCAGTAAATGTTAGCTATTATTATTCATGTTGAAGAGTTAGAGTTCTTACATCGCCACATCTCCTGCTGTTGTAGCAGAACAGAGAAAGAAAAGTTGCTGAGCTTGAGTGTATGGAGGGAAATTTAAAATAATAACAAAGAGTTTAAAAGGAACAGGAATCCCTATGGCTATACAATGAATTCCTTTTCACTTCATCAAAGGAAGATCCTCAAATGACCATCACTGCAACATTTTCTGCACTAGTAGTTTCATGTGTTCCAGTGCAGGATAAAATCACTGAACAGTTTTATGTTTGGTGGTTTTACTTTTAATATAGTTAGACTATAATGACCTGAACATTTTACTATAAATTGTACTCTGATCATGACATCTCAAATTTCAAAATCTCAAGTCTTTCCAGAAAAAATTATGACTATACAACCCTAGACTTTACATTGTATCATAGTCACTTAAATGATGATGATGGTGTGTTTAGCTGAAAGCCGATTATTGTTAGTTTGTCTTTTTTTCCTAGATTCTCCTTGAAACATCACAGTCCTTGATGTATTGATTTAATAAACATTTTGAAAGGCTACTATGTGCAAGACAACTGATAGGATCTATAGATGAAACAACTCCTGTTCTCAAGAATCTAAAGTTTATTAAGTGAGATATATGAAAATCTATTAAACAGAGAAGAGAGTAAAATAAATAAGTAGGAGGCGAAATAAGCAGGAAATGTCAGAGAATTACAAGACATAACCCCTGACCTGGGGAAGCCTAAATGCATACAAAAAGAGGATTTTAGCTGGGCTTTGAAGAAAGGATAGGATTTGGGAATATGGGGGAGAGGAATGGGAGAAAAAAGAAAATTCTAGGTAGAAGCCACAGTTGAAAAGGCACATAGGTGTGAAAACATGGGCCACATTTGTGGATCAAATAGTTCAGTTAAGCTGAGCCGTAGGATTTTCTTTTTCTCACACATTTAAAAAAAAAATGAGATATGATTCACAAACTATAAGTTCACTTTTTAAATGTGTACAGTCTACTGGTTTTAGTATATTCACAAAGTTACACAACATCACACTACCTAATTTCAGAATATTTTCCTCACCCCAAAAAGAAACCTCATACCTGTTAGCAGTCCCTCTCCAGTTCAGACGTGGTGGGTCCACCCACCCAGCTCCCAGTGGAGTCACGGTGCTTGCTGTTGGAAGCCCCCTGGGTGGGCAAGCACAGGATGGTGAGTGGGGTGGGAGTGGGATACTGGCAAGGCACCTGCTGCATCTGCTGCATGTGGCTTTAGTCTCTGTCTTACAAATCTGTATCTCTAGCCTCGATCTCTTTCTGCAATCCCTGGAATGTTCCACAGAGAGACCACAAATTCAAAGTGTCCCTAAATGAACTCACCTTTCCTTGAAACCTCTTCCTATCTCCACTCCTAGTGCTTAGTACTAACATCTGTTTGGTCATCCAAGACAGAAACTTCTTAACTCCTTTTCCCTCTTCTCCAAATCCAGCTGGTGACCAAGTCCCATCAATTTTGTACCATCACATCTCTGTGTTTTATGCCCTTTCTTCTTTTCCATGACTGCTGTCTCAGTTCAGGCCTTCATTAGCTCTCACCTGATCTACTGAAATGACCGTCTAAGAGATTTCCCTGCTTAAATCTTCTCTTCTTTAATCCACTATCCACTCTGCCATCAGAGTGATAGTTCTAAACTGCAGAATTGATCATATGATTTCCTGAGCCTAAAATTCTTCAGTAGCTAACCAATGTCTTTATTGTGCAGACTTTTTAACATGGCATGTAATGTCCCTCCTCCTGGTTTCTCTTAATGCTACTCCTCATTCCTCACATATCTAGCAACTTAAGCAGTGGTGGACTGCTGGCCGTTCCCCAGTGTGTTTTTGCTCAAGTGATACCCGTCTCCCCCTTTTCTACCTGGTAAGCAATTCCAAGACTCATTCAGTTCAGTCTCTCCTCTATGTCACCTTTCCTGTCTACTTCAGTCAGATGGTAATAGCCATTCCTTTCTTTGTGCTCCAAACTTGTCCCTTTCGTATTTATTTATTTTTTATTGAAATATAGTTGATTTACAATGTTGTGTTAATTACTGCTGTACAGCAAAGTGATTCAGTTATACACACATACACATACACACACACATATATATATATAGAGAGAGAGACATTCTTTTCTGTGTTCTTTTCCATTATGGTTTATCATAGGATATTGAATATAGTTCCCTGTAGAGTAGCCTTGCTGTTTATCCATTCTATATATAAAAGCTTACATCTGCTCACCCCAACCTCCCACTCCATCCCTCCCCAACACCCTTCCTCTTGGCAACCACTGGTCTGTTCTCTATGTCCATGATTCCAAACACATTCCTTTCATAGCTCCTGTGATACTTTATGGCACAACTCTCTTACTAAACTGTAAGCTCCTTGAGAGCAGGAGCCATACCTAATTTCCTGTGTCCCTTGCAGAGTGCCTTGCACAGTCTTAGTGCTCCACAGACATGGTTGAATACTAGACATCTGGGAGTCACTGCATAGGGCGCAGAATGCAAATATGAGAAGGGATGAAATTACCCTGCAGGAAGACCAGAGACAGGAATTACATTTACTGAGGTCCTATGATGCTGAAGGAGGCATGATTCTAGGCTTAATTCTGTCCTTTTCACTAATCATATGAGGACTGAAGAAGGTCCATCCTATTTGGCAATAATAAGTTTATAATTTGTTGACTCTGGTGAGAGAAGTGCCAGGAGAAAATTGAGGGCTAAAGCCAAACTGCAATGAATTTAGGAGACAAACAGAAGATAAAAAGAGGACATAGAGAGTACACTGGCAGTTCTCAGATTTCAAGGACCAATAAATTTACAAAAAAACAGACTGAGTTGCCAACTTCTTGTTTTACCAACAGAGAACATTAAAATAAAGCAAGACCTCAAAATCACTAATCCTTAGGGAAATGCAAATCAAAACTACAATAAGATACTGCCTCATACCCACCAGGATGACTACTGTCAAAAAACAGAAAATAACAAGTGTTGGCAAGGATGTGGAGAGATTGGAATGCTTATGCACTGTTGATGGAAATGCAAAATGGTGCAGCTGCTATGAAAAACAGTATAGCAGTTCCTCAAAAATTAGAAATGGAATTACCATGTGATCCAGCAATTCCACTTCTGGGTATATATATCCAAAAGAACTGAAAGCAGGGTCTCAAGGAAACCGCTGACAAAATGAAAAGACATCCTACTGAATGACAGAAAATATTTGCAACTGATGTGATAACTAAGGGGTTAATATCCAAACTATATAAACAGCTCATATAACTCAATATAAAAAAAATGATTAAAAATGGGCAGAAGACTTGAATAGACATTTTTCCAAAGAACACATACAGATGGCCAAAAAGCACATGAAAAGATGTTCAACATTGCTAATCATCAGAGAAATGCAAATCAAAACCACAAGGAGATATCACCTCACACCTGTCAGAATGGCTATCATCAAAAGGTCTATAAATAACAAATGTTGGTGATGATGTAGAGAAAAGGGAACTCTCATACACTGTTGGTGGGAATGTAAATTGGTGCAGCCACTATGGAGAATGGTATGGAGGTTTCTCAAAAAAACTCCTAAAAATAGAACTACCATATGATCCAGCAATCCACTCCTGGATAAAACAAAAATACTACTCTGAAAAGATACATGCACCCCGATGTTCATAGCAGCATTATTTACAGTTGCCAATATATGGAAGCAACCTAAGCATCCATCAACAGATGAATGGATAAAGAAACTGTGGTATATATACATATACAATGGAATATTACTTAGCCATAAAAAGAATGAAATTTTGCTATTTGCAGCAACATGGATGGACCTGGAGGGTATTATGCTTAGTGAAATAAGTCAGACAGAGAAAGACAAACACTGTATGTTATCGCTTGTATGTGGAACCAAAATATAAAACAAATGAATGAATATAACAAACCAGAAACTACTATGTATAAAATAAGCAAGCTACAAGGATATATTGTACAGCATGGGGAACATAGCCAATACTTTCTAATAACTTTAAAAGGAGCATAATCTATTAAAATATTGAATCACTATGTTGTACATCTGAAACTTACCTAATATTGTAAATCAACTATACTACAATTCTTTTAAAAAAGGCAGGGTCTCAAAGAGACCCATGTTCATAGCAGCAAAAGCCACCCGTGAATGAATGTATAAGTAAAATGTGGTATATACATACAACTGAATATTATTCAATCTTTAAAATGAAGGAAATTCTGATGCATGCTGCAACATGAACCTTGAGGACATCATGCTAAGTGAAATAAGCCAGTCCCAAAAAGATAAATACATCCAAGGCAATATATGATAATTTGTTGAGTATTTACATATGTGCTAAGCATTTTATACTCAATATCTTATTTAATGTAAACAACATTATCAAGAGTTTAAATAGTAGGCATTGTAAACTCTACCCATAATTCTCCCTTATGAACACCAAATAAATAGATTACTCTCAAAAAAAAAAGACAAATACTGTATGATTCCATTTACATGCGATACTTAGGGTAGTCAAGTAGTCAAATTCATAGAGATAGAGGTAGAATGGTGGTTGCCAAGAGCTGGAAGGAGGAGGGAATGGGAATTATTGTTTAATGGGTCCAGAGTCTCAGTTCTCCTAGATGAAAAGGGTTCTGGAGATAGATGAGGTGGTAGTTGCACAACATTGTGAATATACTTAAAGCCACTGAACTGTAATCTTAAAATGGTTAAGGTGGTCAATTTTATGTTATGTGTATTTTGCCACAACTAATCAACAACAGAGCATGACAGTAAAAAACAAACTCAGGAAGCTACACCAATTATTATGTTAATTAAGAATATGTAGCATCAAATATGAAGGAAGAGTATAAGAATAAATAAATAAAGCTTTTGATTAAATGCAATTACTTTATTAATAAAACATTTTTTTCCTTAATTTTCTCATTTTGTAACAGACTGAATAAGCATAGTCATGCACAGGCATTAATATGGAACTGACATTTGAGAACTAATGCTGTTAATTATATTAAAAATGGAAGTGAAGGGAAAGAGGGCAATAATTAAAGAAGGTAGCAGTGTCAAGGGAAGATCATTGCCGGCCATTATTGGTTAAGCTGTACTATTAGGTACTATGATGAGTCACATATTTCGTCATATTTCTGGCAGGCACTACTTTGAATAATCATAAGGTATTTGTTTTCAGACATTCAATATTTTATTGAGAACTTAGTATGCTGCCAGGTCCCTGATCTTGTAAGGATTATATTATCAAAATCTTTTACACATAAAAGCATATGCTAAAGGTGTGTGTGTGTGTGTATGTGTGTGTACTATAAAATAGTAGTGTTAAGTAATGCTGCATAACTTAATAAAGATGAACATGAAATACCAGCACACAGAGATGTATGTAATCAAGCTATTATCTAGCTACTATATCATGTTTCCTTCATATTTTCAGTCTCTAAAAATCCTGAATAATAATTTTTACTGTATCCTATATATATATGGCATAGTCCTGAGTGCCATGTTTCCTGTCTGAGCCATTAGCTTGTTTTCTGATTGGTGTTCAATTTCTCTATTCTAAAAGTAGAATTGAAAGGAGGGGACAATTTTGGGGGTGTGGGAGGGATGGATTGGGAGTTTGGGATCAGCAGATGCAAACTATTATATATAGGATGGATAAACAACAAGGTCCTACTGCATAGCACAGGGAAATATACTAAATATCCTGTAATAAACCATAATGGAAAAGAATACAAAAAATAATCTATATATATATGCATAACTGAATCACTTTGCTGTACAGTAGAAATTAACATGACATTGTAAATCAGCTTAACTTTAATAAATTATAAAAAGAAGAAAGAAGGGGACCATTTTGACTCAGAGGAGAATGCAGATGCACAGTTCTCTTACAGCCACTTCCTTTGCTTATGAAATTTCCTCCCAGCATCTTTCTCAGATTACAACTTTGCTTCTTCCTAGTTTGTAATTTATATTTTACCCTGGACTATTAGAGGGATTTTCTTGGAGGACTAAAAAAAAATATATCATGAAAGGCAATTATTCAATCTCTTTTGCTTTTTTTACAGATCTCTAGATTCAAACTTTAGTGTTCACCATAATAGATATATGTGACTTTCTGAGTGAAAACCACAGAAGATCAAGGTTTGGCTAGCGACAGAAGGGAATTAGTTTTACTAAAATTATATGCTGAATCATTTAAGCTCCTTTTAAAGGGAAATTTAGGTACACTATTGGCCTGGTGCTGATGATGAGCTCTGTTGAAATGCTTTTTTTTTTTTTTTCTTCTTCTTTTTTGCTGTACGCGGGCCTCTCACTGTTGTGGCCTCTGCCGTTGCGGAGCACAGGCTCCGGACGCGCAGGCTCAGCGGCCATGGCTCACGGGCCCAGCCGCTCCGCAGCACGTGGGATCTTCCCAGACCAGGGCACGAACCCGGGTCCCCTGCATCGGCAGGCGGACTCTCAACCACTGCGCCACCAGGGAAGCCCTGAAATGCTTTTTAAAACATTAAAATTGAAGGTGAATTAGTTCATCTAATTTATTACAGTCTGAACAATGGAGTATATATAAACAGTAGGGTTGAAAGGATATTTTATGACCACAATCTGTACTGCCTTAGAATTACTAAAATACTCAATATTCTTTGCTAATGTTTTCAGATACATAAATAAAGCAAACAGCATGCATTCATCCTATCCTAAATTTAGGCAAAAATAAAAGATATATATGGGGACATACGTGGTTTAAGGCAGAATTTGGGTTATGGTATTATGTCGCCACTTTCCATTATTATTAATAATAACTACTTGAGGCATTGTCAGCTTGGTTTTTTTAATGACTGCCGCTGTTTTCTGTGAATCTGTGTCATTTTTATTTGCTTTCTTAACGTTCTATTTTTGAATCCTGTGGAAAGAGATTTTAGAGACTTTCTTCCTCTTTCATTTGAGACTGCTGGGCTTAACTGAATCTTAAAAACAAGCATTTTGGGGGGGGTATGACTTGAAAATTACTCTTCAAACGATTGTTCTTTCATGAAAAGTCAGAAAGGGCCTAATTAACAATCACAATTAATACTGCTTCAAGATTACACAATTGAGAGAAAGAGTGTTTTTACAGTTAAATCTGATTGTGGTCTGTGTAGCCTGATCAGTAGAAAAACCTCACAATTTCCTATCATTAAAACATAGGTAAATAGGATGTAATACCTCAGAAAACCCGTAAATGACCCCAAAGCAAACGGCAACTAAGTGCTTTGGTCTTGACTTTAGATTATATTAACTTACATTTTAGTATTTAATTTTAATACCTACGGTATTAGATATCTGTTTAAAGGAGAGAAAGCAACACAAAATGAGTACTCTGCTTAAAACTTGGAAATAAAATAATTTCAAAAGGTTTCTGGTTTTACACTCAGTAAACGCTTACCTCAACATATCCCAAATTAGATTTTACCACCTGCTTAAATTTTCTCCTTTGAACCTGGAAAAGCCTGTAGGTTAAGTGTGCTGCCTGCATTGAGTTGACTTTGCATGCCCCTGGGCAGGTTCCGTAACCTCCCCGTGCTTTAAATTTCTTAACAGTAACACTGAGGATAATAATATCTCTCATTGTATGAATTTATAAGAATTAGAGGATCTTGAAAAACATATTATTGACACACCTAACCTCTTTAATCATATTCTCAACTTACACCATAAAAATCTAGCTAGTAACTTTGAATGGAAACAAATTCTCAAGCTAACAGCTTTTTGTCTTCCATGTATTATCATTAATAGAGTCCAGAAATTGGTGCCTTTTCACCTATTTGATCCTATAAGGTACAAAAAAAAACCCACAGAATTTTTTGAATAAAAAGTGAAAATGTATACACTATGTATATATAGTCTCCATAACAATCAGTTGCTTGAACATTCACATTACAGTCAATTTTGGTAGTGTGTAGATCAGAGCTGTCTATTCTGTGAGCTGTAAAGAGATGTTGTTTCTCTTTGGTTCTTCATCTTTTGATTCTCTTTGCCCTCATCTCCTTGAACGGATTAAAATTCCTTACTAGAGATTCATTTCTATGGATCTTGAAGACTTTTGGTTTTCAGAGCCCACAGAGAAAAACTGGTTAAAAAAAAAAAAAAGCAGCACAAAATTAGTAAAGGAGTGAAAAGAATTTTGTTTGGGGCCAAGATTAGTGTTGGTGAAAGGAATCAGGGTTTATGGGGAATGTTCTCCTTCCCTTCTTTGAGGGGCGCATAAACTTACTCTAAAGGGCTGGGAAGGGAGAAAAGCAGAGGAAAGATTTTTTCTTAACTTTTGTTGCCACCTTGACTTGACCTCTGATCTGGTGAAAGGAGTTGGGAAGATTTGCAGGAAATCTGGATTCCTGAGATTTCTAGGGAACAGCAAAAGTCTGACTCTGTACTGTGGAAGCAAACATTTTAATTTTTTACTCCATTTTTGAAAGCAATGGTGGACAGATGTGGACAGGGATATAATGTGGGCCTCTTTATATTCTCTGTGGTTTTTGCTAATGTATTTCTCAGAGTGTGTGATTAATGCAGTGGTTCTCAGCCCTGCTAGAATCACCTGGGGAGTTTTAAAGAAATGTGATATCTGCACCACAGATCAGGCTAATCATATCAGAATCTCTAGGGGTGACACCCAGGCATCTTTTTTTTTTTTTGTAGACAGTCTTGATGTGTTATCTTTATTTTGTATTTCATGGTGTAAAACCAGTGAATATAACTAAAGTGTTAGTGGACTGGATGAAAAGAAACTGGTTATTAGGCAAGAACAGGGGTTGTAGTTACCCATGACTACTTTTAGCTATGCAGATCAATATATTCTGCAGGTTTACAGCTCAGCACCTTCACCTTTTTTCACTGGTATTTCATGTAAGGCTTCAACCACTGTAATTTTTGCTGATGACGAAGCTTGTCCTTGGGAATGGGATGCATTGCACTCATATTCTCTGGCATCTTCCCTACTAAGAAGGAGATACCAGCACCCAGCCAGTTACTTCATGCTTTTCTGGGCCACCCCGGGTCTGAATGGCCAGGTTGCCTCGGTCACCAAGCAAGAGTTCTGCTCTTTGAACTCCATAGTGACCCCTTTTAACCTTGTTCCAGTTGAGGACAGGGGTTGGGATTCCGATGACCTCGCAGCTAAAAATACGGAACGCTTCACGATTTGCGTGTCATCCTTGCGCAGGGGCCATGCTAATCTTCTCTGTATTGTTCCAATTTTAATGTATGTGCTGCCGAAGCGAGCACCAGGCATCTTCATTTAAAAAAAAAAAAAAGCTTTTTAGATGATTCCAATGTGTAGTCAAAGTTAAAACCATTGGCTTAATGTTTTAGTTCTCCTGGGTAAAATAGCCTTAACACAGGAGTTATCAAATGTTTTACTCCTTTACATCAGTAACAGTTATTGAGGGCCTCTAATAGCTTTCATTTACATGGGTTATGTCTATTAATATTTATTGTATTGAAAATTAAAACAAGCATTTTATAAATATTTAATTATGGATTTATTTTAAAACAACAAAAGCATTACAAGTTAATAACACATTTTTATGAAAAATATTGTTACGCTTTCTAAAACAAAAAGGATTTCATGAGAAGATTGGCATTTTTTAACATTTAAAAAATGTTACCGACTTATTAGAAAACACCTGGATTTGTTTATGCATTCAATCTGCTATGACATGTTATTTTGGTTGAAGTATATGAAGAAAATGCAGCCTCACATGGACATGTAGTAGGAAAAGGAAGGAGTATTTTAATCGCCTCTTCAGATAATTATGGATAATCTTTTTTCTTATTAAAACAAAACATGACAAATAATAATGTCATAAAAGTTAGTTGTAATGCAGAATCTGAAACTGTATAAATAAACATTTTTACTCCATTACATTAAAATCCATTGGTCTCTCTTATACTTTGAATGGACCTTTTCTCTGTGATTGGGCATGGAGCATTTGGAAAACATTTGTTCACTGAGTTATACAGATATTCCAAATGTTGAACACTTTATTATAAATTATTTTAAAAATCACATTTGTTAAAATAACTGACTTCGTCAGCAAAGTTGTTACATGTCAAGAAACTGTCAAGCTTATGGAAGCAGATACAAGTTTTCCAAAATTCCAGTTTTTCACTTGAAAGATGCAGTTTTATCACTGACAAAAAATACTGTCAGTTATGGTCCTTGAAGGCCTAGGCACACTTTATTCATTTTCAAGCAAATGTCTTCCAAATAGCCAAGTCTGAATAATCAGGATATCAGTCAATTATTCTTTCAAGTAAAAGTAGAATTTTATGAAAAAGCACGTAGCTCATCTCACATCTCAAACAATTGTACACGTGCTTTTCCTTGAGACAATATTTGTCCTTCAGTATGTAGCATCTGGTAGAAGTACTTTATTTGTATCTCCCATTTTGTCATGCGGAATATTAAAAGATTCATAATCTCAACTTCTGCTTCTGGTCAAGATGGAGTAACAGACTGGATTTATTATCTTATCTTCAAATATATATATCAAACAGTGATGCTCAAATATTGGAAAACAGACATCACAGGAGAGTCATAAAAGAAGGAAAACAAATGAGATGAGCTGGATGCTTTCCCCGTCTTGCTGTCTTGAGAGATTTCCCAGGTTGGAGGAATCCAAACAGAGCTGGGTGGTCTCTATTAGATGAAAAGACAGAGTTGAGAACTTGGGAAGGTCAAGTGGCTAGAATTTGCAGAGTATGGGAGGAGAGAGAGGGAGCTTCCAGGAGAGAGTGCTTCAGGGATCAGTAAAGGTTTCTCCATAAGTCTTCAGCTGAGTTCAGATCAGCACATGCATGTGAGGAAACTACTCAAGGTGGGGGAAAGATCTACTGAAAAGGAGCAAGCATAACAAGCCTGAGAGCACAGATAAGGTTAGGAGTATTTTGTGTTTCCACCAGTTAGAGTGGAAAAGCCTCAAAATACCAGGGCAAAAGTAGAATATCCAGAGAGTATCGCTTCTGTAAAGTGTCAAATTATACCAGGATTACAGGCTGCTCTGCTCCAGTCTAAGAAAACTGGAAAGCAAGCCTCCAGAGGACCAAACTATTTCCAACTCAACTGTGTCTCAGAACAAAGAGCAAGAATATTTAAAGGATGCAAATATGCCCAGCACCTCCCAAAAAAGTAAAATTCACATCTGGTATCTAATAAAAAAATTACCAGGCATGCATTAGAAATAGGAACCCATAATGAGGAGAAAAACCAATCAATAGAAATAGACACGGAGATGACACAGATGATAAACTGGCAGACAAGGATATTAAAACAGTTGTCATAACTATATCCCATATGTTCGAGAAGGAAGAGGAAAGGTTGAGCATGTTAGGGAAAGATATGGACAGTATAAAGAAAATCTAAATCAAACATCCAGAGAAAGAAAAAAGCACGTCTGGGATGAAGAGTACATTGAATGGAATTAACAATGGTGACAACAAAGATTAGGCACTGCAAAAGAAAATCTTAGTAAACTGGAAGACACAGGAATAGAAAAAATACAAATGAAATAGACAAAGAAAAAACAGGAAAAATAAACAGAGCACTGGTGAACTGTTGAAAAGCTTCATACAACTTAATATGTGTGTAATTGGAGTCCCCAAAGCAGGAGGGCGCATAAAAATACTTGAAGAAATAATGGCTAAAAATGTTCCAAACTTGATGAAAACTTAAAACCCACTGATCCTAGAAATTCTATGAACCCCAAGCACAAGAACATAAAGAAAATTCCACCAAGGCATGTCATAATCAAATTGTTTAAAAACTGGGATAAAGAGAAATCTTAAGACAGAAGCATGTTACATGCAAAGGAACAAAGATTAGGATAACAGCTGATTTCTCATAAGAAACAAGCAAGCAAGAAGACACTGGAGCAACATCTTTAAAGTACTGAAAGAAAAAGATCTGTCAACATAGAATTCCATGCTGAGAGAAAATATCTTTCAAAAACAAAGGCAAAATAAAAAATTTGTATTCAGCATACAGAAATCACCACCATACCTTCACTACAAGAAATACTAAAGGACATACTTTATGCAGAAGGAAAATGAGACCAGGTGAACATATGCATCTACACAAAGGAAGGAAAAAAGAAGACTTAAAAAACCCCTTATTTTGGGCTTCCCTGGTGGCGCAGTGGTTGAGAGTCCGCCTGCAGATGCAGGGGACACGGGTTCGTGCCCCGGTCCGGGAAGATCCCACATGCCGCGGAGCAGCTGGGCCCGTGAGCCATGGCCTGTGCTCCGCAATGGGAGAGGCCACAGCAGTGAGAGGCCCACGTACCACAAAAACAAACAAACAAAAAAAACCCTTATTTTAACAATCTCTTTGAAAGATAATTTTTTTATGCAAAGATAATAATAATGTATTGTGGGGTTAATAACATATTTATAAGTAAATATCTAAATACCATATTTAGAAGTAAAATATCTGACAACAGTAGCACAAAGACTAAGAGGGGAAATAGAAGTAAACTATTTTAACATTCTTGTACTATACACTAACTGATACAATAATTCTTGATGGTGTATAGTGACACATTAAAGATGTATACTATAAATCCTAAAACAACTACTAACAACAAAACAGAGGTATAGCTTACAAGCTAACAAAGGAGATAAAGTAGAATAATAAACAACAATCAATTAATCCAAGATAAATGAGAAAAAGTGGTAAAAACAAAGAACAGATGGGACAAATAGAAAACAAACAGCAGAGTGGTGCATTTAAACTTGGCCATATCAATAACCACAGTAAGTATAAATAGTCTAAATACCCCACATAAAAGCCAGAGATTTTCCAATTGGCTAAAAAATACAAGACCTAACTGTATGCTACTTATAAGAAGCCTACTTTATTTGTAAAAAAGAAAATAGTTTAAAAGTAAAAAGGATTGAAAAAGATACACCATGCTAATGCTGAAAGTTGGAGTGGCTATATTAATATTAGGAAAAAAGTAGATTTCAGAGCAAAGAATTGTTACCAAATAAAAATGGGTCATTTCACAATGACGAAGGGGTCAATTTCTCAAAAGGACGTTGCAATCCTAAATATTTATGCACTTAATAAGAAAGTTTAGAAATACATGATATAAAAATTAGTGGAACTGACAGAAGTAGGCAAATCCATAATTATGGTTAGAGATTTCAACACCACTTTCTTAGTAATATATAGAACAAGTAGACAGAAAATCAGATATTGTATGGAAGATTTGGGGAACATGATCAGCTACCTTGACCTAACTGATATTTATACAACACTCTACCCAATAGCAGCAGAATACACATTCTTTTCATGTCAGAAGGAACCTTTACCAAGACGGATCATACTCTGGGCCATAAAGCAACTCTCAAAAATTTTTAAAGGATTCATCCATACCAGGTCCACTCTCTGACCATGATGGAATTAAATTTGAAATCAATAGCAAGAAGATATAAGGGAAATCCTCAACTATTTGGAAACTAAATAATATAATCTAAATAACCCATGGGTAAAGATGGATATGAGTAAAGATAGATATGCTCATTCTCTTGATTGTGATGATGGTTTCATGGGTGTAAACATATGTTAAAACTCATCAGATTGTATACCTTAAATATGCACAGTTTAACATATTCTAATTCTATCTCAAAAAAGTTGTTAAAAAAAGACATGTGCTCAAAGGTTGAGATTTAATAATAACCACAATTTTTATTTCTTCATCAATGATATTGTTAAGTGAGACTGGCTCTTTTTCTTTTCTCTTGTCTTTCTATCACTTTTTTCTTTTTCTTTTTTTTACTGTGCAGGGCAGTGAAGTAGGTTTTGTTTTTTTTTTAAAATAGTGCAATTTTGTGTTCTGTCTTGATAAGTGCTAAGGTGCCAGAAGTTTTACCCATTATTGCTTTAGGAACATCAGGGCAAAGTTAATAACAGTAAAAAAGTAAAACTTGCTTTTGTATTATTGTAAAAATTGATTTGACCTTGCAGACATCCAAAAGGGTCTTTGGCAATCCCCAGGGGTCAATGGATCACATTTTGAGAACTACTGTCTTAATACAACTTTCTGGTTATTACTGCTTTAGTCCAATAGTGTGTCTTTAAAGGTAAGACTAGGTATATGAAAATCCTGCCACCAAAACTGCATGGGTAAGACCTTTATTAGCAGTTGAGTCCTTAATGTGATTCAAATCACAGTATAGAATCTATACCATAATAAAGATGATAACCATTCCACTTGTGACTAATGCTATCACTGCATACACAAATAATTTTTTTCCATGATGAAAAATGGGGCCTGCGGTTGTTTAGTTAAATGTAATAGTCATGGGTTATGTTCCATATAAAGAGTTTGAAGACAGAAAAAGTTGTAGTAGGGAAAAAAATAGCAGATAGAAGGCATTTCTGAAAGTCTCCAGAATGAAGGAGGAGAGGAAAGAATGAATGAAGAAAAGGGGAAGGGTATATTTAGGGTATAAGGCATAAGAAAAGATAAAAATAAAGAGGGAAGGGACACATAAATAGAGAGTTGTATTGGATTCGTAGATTTATGGAAAGTTGTCAGAAAAGCCCGCATGTGTAAAAAACGATTTACTAAAATCAGTTTCACATACTATGCAAAATGTTTTAGATGTATGGGATACATCACACGGATACATGAGTGGTGGATACAGAGATGTACTGTTCATATTCCCTTCAGTGAAGGACTCTGTTCCAGCTGTTGGAGTGTCGCTGGCAGACAGCCTCTAGCTGTCAGCTCCTTTGGCTGCAGAGAACTGCTTATAGGAAGTCACCCCACTGAGGTGAGGGTACAAAGCTTCAACCATTTGGGGTCACTGTGGGACAACTCTGACAGGCGCTTTCAGCTCCAGGGCTCTCCATGGGGCTGGGTGAAGCTGTGGAGGAGGAGGCCGCTTCTCTGCTGACTCTTCCCTCTGCCCAGTCTGGTTGCTCTCTCTCCCTCCCACAGGGGTTTGTCCCAAGGGCACTCCCTAATACACATCCTGAATGCTAAGCTCTGTTCCAGAGTCTACTTCCTATAGATCTCAAACTGCAACAGCATCTTACTGACTTAAGTATAATCAAAATTGGAGAAGATTGGGGAACTTAGGCAATGGAAACTGTCAAAATTATGTGTTAACCTTTTAACTCAAGCATTTCTGTATTTCTCATTTTGAATTGCTTATACTTAGCATGCTATCTTTAACATTTTGTTTCATGTAGGTTTGCTATTTCCACCTTCCCTTTCTTATAGAAATCACACTGTGGAAAGATAAAAAGCTAATAGGATAAGAAAAACAATTACTCTGTTTCTCACTCAGGAAACCCACAATTTCAAGGTTGGCCTAAGCAGCAAAAGAGGAAAAATATATTGGAAGATGTGATAGTGGTTTTGTTCTGAATACAAACCAATGGACAATTCTGGGGTGGTCCGATTATCAGAACTGACCATGGATGTACTGAAGAAGCTATTTAATTTTGTTTGAGCCGGAAGATTTGAATTGTTACTCAAAATTCTTAGACGTGAATAGGATTAGCAATTTTGAACATCAGGGAAGTGTGTATTTCCATCCTGTCTTCCACCATAGCTCCAGAGGAGGGCAGACATTATTCTCACGTCAGCCCTCTCCCTCTTTAAATTTACTCTTATAGCCAAGCCTAAGAATATAGAGTGGGTGAGCCTTCAGGCTGACTGCATTACCTTCAGACTTTTGCTGTCTGGCAAACAGGTCTGTTTCAGTGTCCTTGTTTTTTTTCAGGGATCTATATGTTACTAGATGACTCATGGCAAGCCACACCCTGATCCTTAGTTTGGAAGAAAAAGAAGATGGTGAAGTAATTGTCCAGACAACTTAGACTAGAAAGGTACAGACCAAACTGAGATACCATTTTGTTTCTAGAATTATCTTGATAACAGTGATTTTTTTTAACATCTTTATTGGAGTATAATTGCTTTACAATGGTGTGTTAGTTTCTGCTTTACAACAAAGTGAATCAGTTATACATATACATATGTTCCCATATCTCTTCCCTCTTGCATCTCCCTCCCTCCCACCCTCCCTATCCCACCCCTCTAGGTGGTCACAAACCACCTAGCTGATCTCCCTGTGGCATGCGGTAACAGTGATCTTGGATGTTACAGAGTAAATACAGTTTTATTTAGCTTTTCCTTTGGGGGGCATGGATTCCACTGTGAACATTTTAGGTCTCATGTATATCAGACAGTTACTTCAACCATACTTCTCAGCTTGGGAGTATGATAGTCTGTCCCCTATAAGGCAAGGTAACTATCTGTGAGAAAAAAAGAGAAAAGATATGGTGGACTGTTATAAAGGAAATATTTTGAGGGTCCCAGTTCAGGCTTTGTTTGCTCATCTGTTAAATGGGATTAATACCTACCTCACATGGTTAGGAAGGGTAAATATGGGAACATAGGAAAAGCACCTAGGGCAGTGGCTGGTACAGAAGTATCCGGTAAATATCGATCCCTGGCCACCCCTTCTTAATGAGCCGTAGGAAAATAATTCTTAACCTCACAGGGTTTGATGAACCCTCCCTCCCCTTTCTATTCCCAGTCATGGCAGTGGAGATCATAAAAATGCTTCCTCCATGTCTCTTCCCTCCTTCCTTTCTTCCTCTCCTAGACAAGGAAGTGGCCGTCTCTGTTCCCATGGATTCGGAAGCTTGTGCCTCTCAGGACAGCCCAGACCCCGGGTTGCTAAGGTGGTGGGTGGTGGTGGAGAGCTGCGGCTTCGGCCTGCGCAGCGCAGTGGGGCGGCGACCGGGAGGCGATGGGGAGGCGGGCGCAGTCGACCCAAGGGTGGAGAAGGGGGAAGGCGAAGGACGCGCGTTCCCGGGCTCGTGACCGCCGGCGGCTCGGGGAACCGGCGCTCAGAGAGCCCAGGAGAGATGGCAGGCGGCGGGGACCTGCGCGTCATGGACACCCTCCGCCTGCTGCTGCTGGTGGCCGCCCTGCCCCTGGTGTCCCGGGGTGTCAGTCGGGGAGCGGCAGACTGGACCCAGGAGAAGGTGAGGGGCTGCTGCTGGGCGATTGTACCTGGGAGGCTCTTGCGGGTGCGGGGACTCAAAAGTCCCGTGACCCCCACCTAGGTAGGATGGGAGGCGGGGCAGAGCCGAAGTCCCCGGCCCCTGCGCCCCGAGGAGTCGGGGCTCTGCGTCCTCGCTGGCCGCGGGGATGCTTTGGAGATGCCACGGGAGCTGGGTGATGTCACCGGCCTCCGCTCGGCTGCGGTCGGATGCGGGTACTGATAGGCACAGGAAGTGTGACTTGCCTGCGGTGGCGGAGCCGGGAGGTGAGGGTGCATCGCCGCGCCGCCGCCCGCTCGGGACACGCGAAGCCAGCGGTCTCTGCGCTCCTGGCCGCCCGGGTGCTGGCCGCGTCTGGCGGTGTGCCCACCGCTCCCTCGCCGCGGCATCCAAGGAAGCCCTCCCGACGTTGAGGTCTCCATGCAGTCTCAGCACGGTCCTGTCACTGTCAGTCTGTTTTAGATTTTTAAGCGGATCAGCTCCGAACGAAGGAGCTTAACTGGAGACATGCTTTACTTTAAATAAATAAATATATATATATATATATTTCTCAAAAGACAGTAAAATGCAATTGTCAGAGAAATGTATAGAGTTGGAGATTTCACATGAGGAACTTAGGATAAAAGTGATTGGCAAGTTCCCTTTGTGTGAAGTATATAGGTTCACAATTATTTCCCTTTCTTGTGTAACAGTTTTGAAATCCTGAAATTGCTAGGGACTTAAGCAAAGGTTAATGGTATTGGAGTAAATGGTATACTTTTAAAGATACTAAGAAAAGCAGCAATGTAAAGGGATATAAACTTTGACAGTGTTGTTGAACAGATCTTTTAAATGCTTACAGTCTGCCAGTATTGATTCGCAGCTTGGAAATCCAGGACGTAAGGTGAATGCATAGGCCCTCTCATGGTCCACATGCGTCTCCTGCCCAGCCACAGGCGATGTGTATGAATAGCCCACTTCAGCTCCCTGGGTGACACTTACAGCTTCACCATTCAAGGGCCACAACATGCCCCACTTACACATGGACACCACTAGCCATAGGGAACCTGGGGAGGATGAGGGTAGTCAACCCAAGAATAACTTCATTATAAGAAAAGCTTCCTTTGCTGTGCAAAAGCTTTTAAGTTTAATTGGGTCCCATTTGTTTATTTTTGTTTTTATTTCCATCACTATGGAGAACAGTATGGAGGTTCCTTAAAAAGCTACAAATAGAACTACCATAAGACCCAGCAATCCCACTATTGGGCACATACCCTGAGAAAAACCGTAATTCAAAAAGGGACATGAACCACAATGTTCATTGCAGCACTGTTTACAATAGCCAGGACGTGAAAGCAACCTAAGTGTTCATCAATAGATGAATAGATAAAGAAGATGTGGCACATATATACAATGGAATATTACTCAGCCATAAAAAGGAACGAAACTGAGTTATTTGTAGTGAGGTGGATGGACCTAGAGTCTCATACAGAGTGAAGTAAGTCAAAGAGAAAAACAAATACTGTATGCTAATGCATATATATATGGATCTAAAAAAAAAAAAAGGTACTGTTGAACCTAGTGGCAGGGCAGGAATAAAGACAGACGTAGAGAATGGACTTGAGGACATGGTGTGGGGGGGCGGAGGGGGGAAGCTGGGGCGAAGTGAGAGTAGCATCGACATATATACACTACCTAATGTAAAACAGTTAGCTAGTGGGAAGCAGCCGCATAGCACAGGGAGATCAGCTCCATGCTTTGCGATGACCTAGAGGGGTGGGATAGGGAGGGTGGGAGGGAGGCTCAAGAGGGAGGGGATATGGGGACATATGTATGCATATGGCTGATTCACTTTGTTGTACAACAGAAACTAACACAGTATTGTGAAGCAATTGTACTACAATAAAGATCTATTAAAAAAATAAATCAGCAAAATCTTAGCAAAAAGAAAAAGAAAGAAAAGCTTCCCATGGGGATTCAGCACAGACTTAAATCTTCTCCTTCCTGACCAGAAATTGGGAAGGGGCATTAACTACCGAAATGTGGAGCCGCCAAATGTGTCTATGATACGTGGACATGAATGGAACTGAATGAGGTGGGGACTGTTTGAGGGACCTGCTCTGAAGGGATCATCTACAGGCAGGATGTATTTGTGGGTGGGAGAAGGTGCTGGATTCTTACAATGTTTTAAATGAATGAGACTAACTTTTGAGAAATGTCTTTTAAAGCATGCATCCCTTTTATATTTAAGAAACTTCTGATCGCTTTTCTATTGGGAAATTGTTTCCTTTAAAGTGATGCAAGCTAAAGAAGCAAATGACAAAATCAACCATGACAATTCCTGATTTCTGGTTCCCCCTGCCCTCCCTTACTCTCCAGGCTTTCATAAAGTCTTCCAGATGTCACGTACAGTTTGAAGCCTGGGAAATGAATTAATCCACACTAAAATACATGCCTTCCTGCTCTGAATGGCATTTAGCTATTTTAGTCACGTGGGGTGTGCCCTTGGCACACTGGTCTGCCGAAAGGTGAGGTGTGGTAAAGGAAGCATTGATTTTGAAATCCGTTTTCTTTGCTTTGAAATAAAGGTGTGTCTCTAACAGTGGGATCTAATATGTAAGAACAGTTCAACCCTAATTTTTGGTTGTGTTTAGAAGACCGTGATTTGCTTATTTGAAACTTGTAAACATTGTTTTCCAAAGAAGTAATATTATAAGTTGTTAGATTCACAGGTGGGCCCACAGGTATATATTTAGGGGCATTGGCATCTGGGTACCAGGATTCTATATATAAGCATCTGACTTGAATCTCACTGTGCCTCTGTGAGGAGGGTACGTTCATCCCCAATTTACAGATGAGGAAACTTGACCACCATTACAGCAGCGAACTGAAGAGCCCTCATCTTTCTTTAGTTTAACTATCCCTTTATTATTGGATAGTTAGGTTGTTTCCAAACTTTATTGTAAAGCTGGGACCCAACATATTTTAATTGGTAGAATTTTCCTTTATTATTTGAGTCATATTGAGGGTGGAGGGACAGATTTTTTGAACAGAGGAACCTTGAACAGGAAAGTTGGCCTCACCTAAAAGTCCTCCTCCGGGGTAGTTCTGGAGGACAATTACTGCTCTCACAGCATTTCACATTCTTCTGCTTCTGGAGCCACATATATTCTAAAAAATCTTAGGGTTCCCCTCCTCCATGGTTCGAAAAGTTCTTAGCCATCTACCCCTCTACCCATCATGATTCTTATGAATCATGAAGCAGCAATGGAGACTCCAAGGAAGGGACAGGGGGCCAGTGGTAGCCTGGGTATTGGTGGCAGAGGGAGAAAGAAAATGTGCCATTTTTGAGCTTCTACCATCTGGCAGGTAAGTACTATGACATCCATTATACAGATAAGGAAACTTTTCCTAGTCACAGCTAGTAAGTGAGGGAGCTGCGATTTGGCCCTAAATTGTTGTTTTCAAAGCCTGCACTACTTTGCTTTTAGATAGAGGGCTGCTAGCCTTTAAAGAAGACAGAACTTTATCTTATTCACTTCCCAACTGTTCCACGACTGCATTTGTAATATCAGTGGCATCTGACACAGAAAGAGTTCAGTAAATGCTGGCTGGGTTGAATTTGCCGTAGACACAGGTGTTAATCTGAGTGCTGTCTGGGAGACGCTCATATGGGATGGAAACTAGAATTGAATTGGCTATGCTTCTGTAATGTTCTCCCTTTAATTCAATGGTTTGGGACCTCAAATCCCTCTGCAAGCTGGGCCAGCTCTACAAATTATGTAATTAAACTCCTCTTTGGCCTGGCACCATGTGATTAGTCCAGAGGAGATGCTGTAGGATATCTGGGTCACACTTTTTTAGCTGAAAGATTCTTGTCACCCAGAGCAGACTTATTGTCCTTTCTGCCTGGATGAAAGACAAGGCAGGGGCTGTAATAGAGACTCATTCCTCTGAGAATGCCTGTCCCAATAGAAAATTGTCTACATGCCTTTTAACTGAAATAAACCTAGAATAATTGGGGGTTGGCATTTAACATTGGGCTCAACATAGTTTTGCCTCATTTGTTTACTCTCCTCACGCCCAGCCCACACTTTCTTTCCAGGTTTCCCCTCTTCCTCCTTCCTCTCAGCCCCACATAGATGTTTAGATTTATTGGGTTCTGAGAGTCAGCCTCCACAAAAATAGAATGGATGCCATTTAGTTTGGAAAAAGCGAATGCTTTTCCATTCAGGGCTTTAATAAATATCAATAGAAAGGCTTAAGTAATTAACTGAATGTGACTGTTTCCCCTTCTCTATCCATCACTGACTGGGAAGCTTTTGATCTCTGTGATTTCACAGGGGCATCTTTATTCCCACGGAGGCAGGGTGAAGGAGGGCACTTTACTGAAGTATGTTCATTAAGTGGGTGAGCCCAGGAGATTGAGGATCAACACAGGTCAGTGTCTGTACTCAGGTGCACTGATGGGCCTGTCTGCTGAGCTTACCCTTTATGCATCCATTAAGCATTTTTTGGTGCTATTTGTCAACTGTGTTTCATCCACGATATCTGTTACAGGTAGAGATGCTGGAGGGTTATTTATTTTGTTCCCATTTTTTCTTAAATCTCTTAAGAACTCTTTCAAGCCTCCATAAATCACCTATTTATATATCTATCTTCTTCCTCCCCGTCCTTATTTCCCAACATCTCGGGGCTCACGGGAATTTCCTTGGCCTCCTGTTTGGCCCACCAGTTGTTGGACTGTACCCTGCAGGCCTGCAAGCCTTGTAGTTGCCTAGTTTCAAGGCCAGAGAAAGAGCCCGGTGACAGTGATAGAGACATCAATGATTTATTGGACAGGGGGATCTTACATGTCCAAAACAAAGGGTCCTGGAGTGACACTCCACCCCACTGGGCAGGTGGGCAGTGCGGCGGGGGGAGGTCATGGCAGCAATCTTTAATATAAATTGCCCATTTACACATCAGCTTGATTTCCTTTCACTGTGGACATGGAGTGAAGGACCACAGTGACCAGGTAGGTTCTGGGATGGAGTAATAGATAGTGCATAGAAAAGGAGCCCCTGGCCAAACAGCCTTTGACACAACAGTGCTTGATTGTCACAATGACTACTGGGCCAACTCAACTCTAAATCATCACAAGCATCGACTCTCAGAAATTCAAAAAGAACAAAGCCCACCAACATTGACCCACAGCACTTCCTGGCCCTTTGCAGCAGGCAGCCACTTGTCTTTCCTGACTTTATAATTTCTGTTCATTCAACTGATTTGGTATATATGATGGCAAACATGCCCATTTTACTTTGTTATTATGTAAACATAATCTTAGTGAAGTTGAACTATTCTAGAAAAATAGTTCATCTGTCGATTCCACATTTGATGAATTCATCCAGTATTTATTGAGTGTGCCACGTGAGCTGGGTACTGTGTGGTTCTGGGGAGAGAGTGGAAAGTAAGAGAGATAGTTCCTGTCCTCCTGGAGTTGACTCTTGCATGAAATCAGACATTAAACAAGTAAACACACAAGGCCTCTGGGCTACGACCCGAAATGAGCAGGAGTTAGCCAGGTGAAGAGGAAGGGGAAAGCCTTCAAGGTAGAAGGCACCACAAGGCAAAGGCCCCAGGAGGCCTGAGCCTCACACTGCTTTGGGTCCTGGAAGGATGCCAGGTGACTGAAGCATGGTGAACCCGGGTGGGGGCGGGGTGGGGTGGGGTGGGGGGTGAATGGCCCTGCATGGGGCTTGTGAGGCAGCAGGAGAGACCGGAGGCTCTTGTTGGCCCGTATTAAGTAATAATTAACCATGTAAGTTTCCCACTTCTTGCCTCCATTCTCTTTTCACTTCTCACATTTCTATTCTTGTCTTTTAGCTCCTTCTTCCTTCTCAAAGTGCTGTTTGAGAGTTAACAGGAGGACTTAGATCTGAGGTACCAAGGAGTTTAAAGGCTGCAGCAACAAATTTACTAAGGAAATATATTTTAGAATGTATTACCAGTAAATAAACACAAACCTTGAGATGTTCCAGATACAGCATTGGTACGTTGTGTTTAACAGTGGAAGTTCACAGACAGTGTAGGAAGGCAGAGGAGAACTAGCATGGGATGGGGAATCTACAGGGCCAGGATCCTTTCTCTCGAACTTACCTGTAACTCTCCTACAACCTTGGGAAAATCAGTTGGTTTCTCTGACTCAGTTTCCACTGACAGAAAGCAAAGAGATTGGATGATAATCATCTCTCAGTGGCCTTTCCAGCTTGGAATTCTATCCCTCTTAATGTTTGATAGACGGTAATAGAACTAATAAAACTTTCCAAATAGTTACTGAGGCAATTTATATGTATTAGCTCAATTATAATTACCCGAGGAAGTAGGTGTTATTACCTCCCTTTTACAGATGAGAATGTTAAGCCTTAATAAGGTTAAGTAACCTGGCCAGCTAGTAAGTGGTGGGGAGTTGAGTTGAGAGGCTGAGTTGAAGGGGGGCTGCCTGGACCCACAGCTCACGCTCTTTGCATAATACCTGAGAGTGACGCTGAAGCATAGCAAAGTGTAGATGGGTATAAGTAATTAGGCAACAAGCATTCTCTAATTCCACAGTGTCCCATGGAGTGAAGATAGCCATGTGGTAACTTAGACATAGTCAATTTACACAGGTCTTGGAAAAAGCTGTAAAGTAGACAGGGCTCCCCTGAGCTCTGTTTTGCATTCCAAAGAATTTATGTTACCTTCAACATTCCCCTTAGGGAAGAAATCCTCTGATCAACGAATCACACTGATCCCTATGGGGAGGAGTAACACATTCCATCATTGAGTACCTGATAAACATGTAATGAATGGGCGCTTCCCTGGTGGTGCAGTGGTTGAGAATCCGCCTGCCGATGCAGGGGACACGGGTTAGTGCCCTGGACTGGGAAGATCCCACGTGCCGCGGAGCAGCTGGGCCCGTGAGCCATGCCCGCTGGGCCTGAGCGTCCGGAGCCTGTGCTCCTTAACGGAAGAGGCCACAGCAGTGAGAGGCCCGTGTACCACAAAAAAACCCCAAAAAAACAAACATGTAATGAATGAATGATTCATCATTACTCGTATCACATGTAAAGTCATATCCAAAATACAAATTTGAATGTTACGTTTGTTCAGCTGCTTAAATTAAGGTTCACTGAATTAATATATAAGTGTACCAAAGAGTGTGAGCATTAATAGAATATTAAAATAATTTTCACTGAAGGCAAAAGGTTTACTATTTAGTGGGTTATAGAATCATCAAGCTCTGGCTGAAAACAATTGCAGCAATCATCTAGGTTAGTGCTATTCAATAGCAATATATAATGTGAAGCACATATATAATTTAAAATCTTCTAGTAGCTCTATTAAAAAAGTAAAAGGCGATAGGTGAAACCAATTTTAATACTATATTTTATTTAACTCAATACATCAAAAATTTTCATTTCAACGTGTAATCACTATAAAAATTATTAGCGAGATATTTTCCATTTTTTTCATGCTAGGTCTTTGAAATTCAATATGTGTATTTACACACATTGACTGTCTACATTTCAAGAGCTTAATGGGCACATGTGGCTTGTGGCTACCACATTGGACAGTGTAGATTTAGCTCAAATTCCTTTATTGGTATTTTGAGGGGAATGAGAATTTAAGGGACCTGCCCAAGGTCATCCAACCTATAAATGGCAGCCAGAAACTTTGAATCTAGTTTCAAAGTTTCTAGATTCAAACTTTGAATCTTTTTTCAAAAAAAAAAAAGACCTGAGGCTTAAGTATGCAAATTAACTCGCTCAAGGTTGTACACGTAGCAGTGATGAGGCCAGAACCTGGACTGGTATCTGCTTGACCTCTCCATCCAATCCCTGGAGAGTGGTAGCAGGGAGAGACCAGCTCTGTGGTGTGTGCTTACAAATGTGTCCAGCTCTGTATCTTCTCAGGCCCGGGTCCGAGAGTGAGGTGCATACCAGTCATTTCACCCCAAGAATATACTTATTCTGTAACACCTCACTGGCTTTTATAAAACAATTATGCTAACAAATTATATTGTTTTTTGGCTGTAGTTTTTGAAATATTAAGTTTTCTTAAGACTAGGATATCAATTGTTATTTGTAAACCTTCGTTTTACAAAGCAATTGTACAAAAGTTATTAAAATTACACAGGCTATAAGTGTTAAATATTAATTCTCAGGTTCAAAGCATTATATTAATTCTGTTTTAAAAACAAGCCACCAAAACAGTTCTAGATCTAAGAGGCCAATTTTAAAGTTGAGTAGTTTAATTTACTTTGTATAACGTAAGAGCTATCCCTTTATTTTGAGGTTCAAAGCGAATATTTTACAATTGCAAGTGTCTCAGGATAAGTCTTAAACATATTATGAAATGATAGCCAGTTAAATAATTTTATTTGATCCTCAGAATTATCACCAACCAGCCCTTTTGAATGTATCATCTCTTCGACAAGTTGCAGAAGGCACCAGTATTTCTGAAATGTGGCAAAATGACTTACTACCGTTGCTGATTGAGCGATATCCCGGATCCCCTGGAAGCTATGCTGCTCGCCAGGTGAGAAAACAGCACACAAACCTGAAGGCTGTCGAACACTTTGTTTTCACATGAGAGATAACATTATGCCTGAAGTGCCGAGTTGTCTGATATTCAGATCTGTCATCTCATCTTTTTCACTAAAATAAGCACCCAGAAAACCAAACAACTGAGAGCAAATATCTGTTCTGAATTAAAAGATGCATGTTAACCTAAATCAATTTATGTGTGAAATCTCTGTCTGGGGTGCAACATCAGACAGGGTACTAAGCACTCAACTCTTGATCATTTCTATGACACAACCCCAGGTGCCCAACCGAGTTTTCTTGGACCCTAAACACCCAATATCAACAGGCTTGGACATTTCTTTCTTAACGGCTCTGGGTCAAGAGTGAGTTATTGTCCTAACAAACCTTTATTCCCCTTTGGGAAATTGTATTCTCCCAGGAGGGAGAGTCAAGATCAGTGATAAGCTACTCTGTCCAGTACAATGCTTCTCAGGCTTCTGACTCTGGCCCATGGTAAACAAATATATATATTTTACGTTTTATACACACAAACATAGAGTTAACTGATACAAAAGTTTCATGAAAAATACTCCTATTACCTGCAATCTACCCTGATATTAATTCTATTTTACTATTTATTATTATGATTTTTTAAAAGCCGGTCATGACCCACTAATCTGTTTTCAAGGCACACTGATTTGCACACTGCAGTTTGAAAGGCACTGCTATAGAGGGTAGATTAAGCCATAAGGTGGGCTAGACCTGAATGTCTCTCTGTCTCCTTAGTGTCAGTCCTCTTAAGCAATCTGAAACCCCAGCTCTGAATGACTATTTTTTCAAAGTAGCCCCATTTTAAGGGGCAGCTTGGGAAGGAATGGGGTGAGGCTGGCCTCTCATATCCTCCTCTGAGAGTAGTCCACCTGCCCTAACACTTCAGGCAAATACCTTGGCACTCCGCTGCTGTGACAGAGTGACACCTGCAAGGCCTGGCAGCACAGCTGGTGGGCTCTTCCTCTCTATCCAGTATTTGGCTTCTGCTTTTCAAGTTGAGCCCAGATGCCATTGTCTGTTGCCCCGTTAGCCTCTTGTCTTCTATCCAAACAGCTCTTGCTTCCCCTAAGGACTTAGGTGGCAGAGACCCAAAGAGCACCTCAGTTCTTTCTAAGCTCTAGGCAGAGTGAGGAATAATACTGATGATGGCTGATGTTCATCTGGCACTTTTTTCAGGTCAGCCACTTTACAGAGGTCTTTGCATGGATCGTCTCATTCCGTCCACACAATAATTGTGGGTACAGTTGTTCTCCCAGTGCTACAGATTTAAAAAGACCTGAGGGGGCTACTGTGGTGGCGCAGTGGTTAGGAATCCGCCCACCAGTGCAGGAGACATGGGTTCAAGCCCTGGTCTGGGAAGATCTCACATGCCACAGAGCAAATAAGCCCGTGTGCCACAACTACTGAGCCTGCGCTCTAGAACCCGCGAGCCACAACTACTGAAGCCCGTGCACCTAGAGCCCGTGCTCCACAAGAGAAGCCACAACAATAAGCCTGCGCACCACAACGAAGAGTAGCCCCTGCTCGCCGCGAATAGAGAAAAACCTACATGCAGCAACGAACACCCAATGCAGCCAAAAATAAATAAAATTAAAAAAAAAAAAAAAGACCTGAGGCTTAAGTATGCAAATTAACTCGCTCAAGGTTGTACACGTAGCAGTGATGAGGCCAGAACCTGGACTGGTATCTGCTTGACCTCTCCATCCAATCCCTGGAGAGTGGTAGCAGGGAGAGACCAGCTCTGTGGTGTGTGCTTACAAATGTGTCCAGCTCTGTATCTTCTCAGGCCCGGGTCGGAGAGTGAGGTGCATACCACTCATTTCAGTGACCTCCCCTGGGCCTCGTCTCCCAAGCATTTTCTAAAAGAAGTTCAGGGCACTTACTGGGTCTTCCCCAAATCCTCAGTTCCTCATTAGAAAAAATCTAGGTCTGTAGCGCTCACTTATCTCCACTTTTTTCATTTCCCGGTACCATTTGCTCAGAAGGCCAAGTATATACTGAGAAATGTATGTGCATACTTCAGACCTGAGGTTCCTTGCCTGTGACCTCTAGAAAGCCATAAAGACAACAAATATTGCTATTTGATCTTTAACGTCAACAGAATAGATTTCACAAATAATACACATAGGTTCTGTCGTGGTTTAAAAAATTCATATTCATTTAAAAGTGTTACGGAATCCATAATAACATCTTCCATGTCATGTGGGGTGGAGGCAAGTGAGAAATTTATTGACGGTGCTTTGGAATGTGCTGGGAGTAGCTGCTGGGCTACCTGCACATGGGCTGGCTGACAAAGTAGTAGTCCTAACAGGATGGTTGGGTTAGAAATCCCACTTAAGAGATTTGATTTTATAATTTTGGGGAAAGAAAATTACCATGAGTTTTAGGAGAGCTGTCCCCTAAGCTGTGGAAGATAAATGGTTCCCTCTTTTGAAGATGAGGTAGATGACACTGAGTTATTATGAGGGAACTACACGTAATGGCTTTAATTTGACTAGGATCAGTACCTTTTACTCTGAACTACATTTTGACAAGAATGGTGGAAAATTATTTTTTTCTCCTAAGGCATTTTTGAGCACTAGATCAGATGTTTTATAATTCATAGAGTTTCAGGGTTATAATTAAAGAAGACTCTAAAATCTAAAAAAAGTGTGGACTTGATATAAAATTGGTTAGTGATTTAACTTTTATCAGTTATCAATAAAGATGTGCATTGCTATGAATTCCCTTTCAGAAGATAATATGGGAACAATATCCCATAGTCTGCATTTTTATTGTCTCCGATCAGTGGGCCTAAAGCTGCCTGTTGGATTTTTAGAATATTTTTATTAGAGAAGATACTTTATTTGTAAATTTAATACTTTGACAGTATTAATTTTTAGAGGATTTCAGTGATTTCTAGCTGAGAGAGGAATAAAAAATAAATTTAAAAAATCAGGGTGGTAAAGTCTCACTAAGGAGCAAGCCAGAAACTCTGTCTAAAAGAGGCAAGCTAGAAACTTGGTGGTTAAAATCCCCTATGTCCAGTGCATCTGAGTAGCTAAAGCTGGGCTTCTTCGTTGAAAGGTATGTGTATCCCTGAATGGAGGGCTCTGGGTGGAGGGCCTTCAGCTTGGAGCCTGAGAGACTAATATATGGTCCTCGCAAGAGGGAGGAGGACCCTGAAGTCCCCAGTGGCAGGGTTCAGCATCCAGACAGTGGTCTGTTTGCAGACTTATTGCAAATATCACAGGATCTGCTTCCTCCAAACAAATCTGCTCTACTAATGACAGTGTTTCTCAGAACTTGGAAATGAGAATGTAAGTTTAATTAATTTGACCCAGGATCATTCACCAGTGTTAACCTAAAATCCCCTGGGGCCTTCCTCCCCAGGAAGTAGAATGCCATGTTTACTTTTATCTTTCTCTCTCTTCCTCTCTGTCTCTCCACTCCCACTCTTGGCCTGTCTCTGTCTCTCTCTCCTTGTCTCCCCCTCTATTTTCATATCCTTTTCTTTGTCTCTCTTTTCAATCTCCATCTCTCTCTGTCTCAATCTATCCATCTCTCTTTGTCTCTTTTCTGCCTTCTCTATTTAAAAAGATAGATGTATAGAAATCCAAAATACAGTCTGTATTTCTAAACTGCATTTTAGCATGCCTGGTAGGCAGAGGCTTTTGCTACCTGTAGTTAGAGAAGCACAGCTGCTTTATGCCCTCTCATAGCCAAGCACTCCCTGTTTAGGGGCACTCTAGTGAGAAGAGCAGTAGCTTCTGGAGCCTACTCTAGAGAATTATAGTGGGAACTTGCAGACTAAGTCAGCAAGCCAAAAGCTCAACTGTAAGGGATATTGGTGACCTAATTAGATTATGCAGCCAATTTGATTGTTTATAAAGAAATTAGTTGCTAAGATAAATAAAAATATTTATACTGAATAAAAAATGTTAGTTCAGGCAGAACTCTTTTTGGGGGCATTTGCTGATGCTTTTGTGGATTTTAGTGTCAACACAGATATCAGAAATTATGGCCAAAACCTGTTCACTGGATGAGGAATGAGTTTGTGTGTGAGACTTCAGCTGAGCAAAGCTAACAGATATATCTTTTAAAATCCCAGTTCATTTTGTAAGCATGCAGGCAGCTATTGGTATTGAACACATTTTATGGAGCAGCTCATCATCTGGATACCAGATGTTCTGGCGGATGTGCTTTTTATTTTTTTTTAAGATTGACCCCTTTTATGGAAAAATATCTTTTCACCAAAGTCTGAGGATAACTTATTTTCAAATTCTCTGGAAAACTTGTCTTAGATGCAGTGATTTCTCTCTAGTCAAACTATTAATGTTCCCTATCATATAATTTTATATAATCTCATTGAGAATAACTTATTTGTTATAATCAACCCATATTTACCGATAGCCTACTGTGTACAAAGCTCAGTGCTAAGAATTGTGGAGAATAACAAAATAAATGAGATACGAGTGATAATTGCAAAAAGGTTATAAAGTTTTAAAAATTATTTTTATATGAAAAGGCAACCTGTAAACGTGTAATAGAAAAGGTAAGGTACTGTGTATACATGCTCTTTAGGCCAAAGTCCACCTCCTGACACAGAGCAAGGAGTGAATATCTGGGAAACTGTTTGTTTATTTGGCTTTTGCAGGGCTGACTGTAGAAGCACTGTCCTCCCTCTGGCTTAGTTTTCCTCTTCCTGGAAGCTTCCTGCCCCAGTTGTTCCAAGGCCCTTGCCTACGTGTCATGTCACATTAGTTAGGGCAGGTCACACAAGACTTGGCTAGGCTAGAAAGTCGTGTGTGGAGGGCAATCTCCCATTCTTTTCCAGTCATTATAAGTTATTTGTTTATCACCTCAAGGTCCATCCCCACTGGATGTTCATTGTGGAACAAACTGCCGGATGTGTTGACGGTTAGTTTGTTGTGTGACTTAAAAATAATTTTTTAAGGCAACTCACAAAAATCTGTGTAATATTTCAAAATGAAATAAATGGAACATAGTGAGGAAAATAAAGCAAAGGGAAAATAAAGATAGGAAAGGGCAAATGGAACAGCAATGAACTCACCTGTAGCTTTTCACACCACAAACTCTAGATTCTTTTTATTTTTTTAATAAATTTATTTATTTTATTTATTTTTGACTGCATTGGGTTTTTTTTGCTGTGTGCGGGCTTTCTCTAGTTGTGGCGAGCAGGGGCTACTCTTCACTGCGGTGCGCGGGCTTCTCGTTACGGTGGCTTCTCTTGTTGTGGAGCACCAGCTCTAGGTGCATGGGCTTCAGTAGTTGTGGCACGCAGGCTCAGTAGTTGTGGCTCACGGGCTCAGCTGATCCGCAGCATGTGGGATCTTCCCGGACCAGGGCTTGAACCTGTGTCCCCTGCATTGGCAGGCGGATTCTTAGCCACTGTGCCACCAGGGTAGCCCTAGATTCTTTAAGAAGACACCTCCAGTCCCTGAAGTGGTGTTTCTTTTCCATCTGCTGTTTTTCCCTGTCAGTCACCATGTTGCTCACAAAGCCCAAGATGACCAGGAGAGATGGGAAAATAGATTCTTCCTTATTTTCACCAGCGTTTGCAGTGGGTCTGGACCTGCCTGGAATGCAAAGGGAAAACTGCTTGATATGTCATTATGGTTCAGAGTTGCTTATTGATTATTAGAGCGGGCAGAACCTCAAATATCCCCCAACCATCCCCTTGTAACGGGACTCTCTGTGAATTATCCTTAACAGGTGAGCATTAGTATTTTTTGTTAGTGTTTGTTACATTATGAAATATTTGCTGACTGGGGGCACATACTAAGTGCTTCGGACAAAAAGAGCTGCCATGTGCAGTTCTCACCCTCAAAGAGCTTAGAGTAGAAGTTATGACCTGTACGACCCACCTAGTATATCTAATTTCTCAAACCTGTCTTGTTATCCTCCTAGAAATATTAAAAGTGGGCTTTAATATGTACTGAACTGGAGCTCCCTCTCCTGATGTGCAGAGATGTCCATGATACACTGTTAAGTGAGAGGGGCAAGGAGCAGAGCAAATATAGAGTAGGATTCTATTCTTATAAGAATATACATCCCTCGGCCAAATATACGTGTTTGAGTGCTAGTACATGTTTGTATAAATAGGAGAAAGGTGTGGAAAGATATACAGCAGACTCTTAACATTGGTAATATTAACAGTTGGTTGAGTTGGATTGGCAGGGGGAGGTTAAGGGAGAGGGAGATGATTAGCTTTTCCTTTAAACATCCTTGCTTCATATAATAAGCATGGATTGCATTTTTAGCTTGAAAGGCATTACATAAAATTTAACTGTCTAGAGCTGAAATTTTGTTTTTTGTTTTGATCAGCACATCATGCAGAGAATTCAGAGACTTCAAGCTGACTGGGTCTTGGAAGTGGATACCTTCTTGAGTCAGACACCCTATGGGTACCGGTCTTTCTCAAATATTATCAGCACCCTCAATCCCACTGCTAAACGACACTTGGTCCTCTCCTGTCACTATGACTCCAAGTATTTTCCTCATTGGGACAACAGAGTGTTTGTGGGAGCTACTGATTCAGCTGTGCCGTGTGCGATGATACTGGAACTTGCCCGGGCCGTAGACAAGCAACTCCATTCGTTGAAGGTATCTGTTTCCCTCTTGTAGATTCCTGAGATAAAACGTGTTAGCAGTAATTCAGAGTGAATTCTAGAATCCTTGGGTGAGTGAGAAAGCCATTTAGAAGTGTAGACTTTCTGTACAATTTGTACTAATTTGTTGCAAAATGAAATAATATTAATTGGAAGATTATATTATTTAAAATGTTGGGCTTCCCTGGTGGCGCAGTGGTTGAGAGTTCGCCTGCCGATGCAGGGAACACGGGTTCGTGCCCCGGTCCGGGAGGATCCCACGTGCCGCGGAGCGGCTGGGCCCGTGAGCCATGGCCGCTGAGCCTGCGCGTCCGGAGCCTGTGCTCCGCAACGGGAGAGGCCGCAACAGTGAGAAGCCCGCGTAATGCAAAAAAAAAAAAAAAAAAAAAAAAAAAAGTAAAATGTCCACCATGGGCAATAAGTACATGACAGTATATTCATTGATTGGCACTTGATTCCTTAGTTATGAATACATATCAAATTAAAAAAAATTTTTCTTTTTTTTTTTGCAAAAAATGAAGAAGGTGGAAGGTTGGTACAGGCATGTGTAGGAGAATTATGTTTATTTCTTCTTGTTTATATAGTCATGGAACATCACAGCCTTCTATACTGAGATGTGGCGGCCTTGAGTCAAGGAGGGAGTTTCTGCTAGTGGTTCTGAAGTAGACAGTGGGTAATTCAGACACATCAAGATGAAAAGCATGAAGCAGAAATGTATTATTGTTATTATCTGTGAATCTTGGCTCAATTTTATGCAGCATAGCAGAGCTTTTGTTACATTCTCAGCTCAGAATACTTCTGGGACTCTCAGATGTTATTTCAGTCTCTGTGTTCTTACATGTATATTGAAAAAAAGTGCTAAGCTAGATGAAGACACTTTGTTCAGATATCACTCATAACCAAGTAAACACAACAAAGCAGAAACAAAAAACTTTGTTCGCAGGCAACAAATACCTTTTTTTCCCCTCAAAGCTTTATGAAGGGGCCAGCTTTTGATACAAGGGGGGTAAAGAAGTAAAAGATTTATCTTGTAATGGAAGTAATAGAGATATTTGGTTCTATTTTTGCTTTAGATGCTGAACTTGAAGAAAGCAAGAATTGTTTATAACCTCTCAGTATCCTTTTCACTGTTTTTTTCATTTTGTTTTGTTTTCTGAACCTTCTATAATGTCTTTGTCCCATGCTCTGTCCTGCTTTTAACTAGCATCCTTTCCCAGCAATTGGGTGAGAGAGTTCAGAAGCTGATATAAAAGGTTAATTTTTCGTATTTGCATTTCTAGTGTAAGGACATGAAGTGAGGCGAAGTATGACTTAAAGACACAATCTGTGTGGTGGGCTCACAATCTCTTGGTGAGCTCCTTTACCTTTTTCCATGTAATTCACACCTGCTTTTGGTGAACAGAAATAGAAAGGACTGAATGAGTTGTGGAGTGGGGATCTCCATTAACAAAATACACATACATTCTTTTAATTATCTTTTCTAATAGAGGTAAGCAGTGATGTGGACAATTAAAAATAAGGACTGGTTTTGAATGCAAACTTTGAGAGTATCAGTTTTATTCTTCCAGTTGTACTTTAACTAGATTTGTATTAAGGACATATTTTATGTCCTTCAGCTGTCATGGGTTGGGTAAGGGGTGGAAGAATGTGACCTGGGAGAAGACTGGATAGGAGACTGGATGATGGTTCCAATTCTTTGCAGTCTTCCTCCTCTAGCAATAAGATTGTAATTATACATTCACCTCTTTTGTCTTGTAACTTTGCTGTGCCCTCCCACTTTAGCAGGTGGTACTTCCTCATTTCTTGTCTCTGGAGTTGGTTATTTGACTTGCCTTGGCCAATGGGATGCTAGTAGATGACACAAACAGAGGTTGGAAATGTGCTTGTGCAATTGGACTTGCTCTGTCATGTCTTTGCCATCGTCATGGGGAGACCGTGCCTTGGCTGGCCTGCCAGTCCCAGGAGGAGGCTAAGAGGCTTGTGGAGCAGAGCCAAGCTAGATGACTGCAGGGTGAAGCAGAGCTTCTCCAGCCTAGACCAGTTGTCCCCAGTTGACCTGCAGACCCCACAGAACTCATGATTGTTGTTTTAGGCCACTGAGTTACACCTTAGTGTTGTGGCATTAGCTGATACAGCCTTGGTTGGGGAAAGACTGCAGGTAACATACTGACCCTGTTAACACTGGTTACTAGGCGTTTGTCATATTGCCAGGAAGAATGACTAGAAGAAAATCTAGCCGTGCAGATTTTCTAGCTCCGAGATACTAGGCTGAGTTATTAGAAGTTGAAGGCCACAGTTATTTTTCTGCCAATCCTAAAAAGAAGTAAAAAGAGCAAGTTGCCTCACAGGACTCAGAGTAATTGTCCAGAACGGTCTATGCCTATCTAAATGAAATGGTGCTAAGAGAAGAGAATGAAAGGAAGTCATTGCACTGAACACTGGAGTCGCCAAGCTGTTGACATTTCTGAGGCACCCGAACCTTCAAGCTTGCAGAATATGAAGACTGCCTCCTTTTGCTTCTGCCCTGGGCATGAACAGAATGTCTCCGGTCCCAAGCAGTCTTATTCTGCCCTGGTGTTCTGTTTGATTTGGAATTAGAACTTTGGAACCAGTCAAGGCCCTTTAGACAACTGGAAACTTAGACTGTCTCCGCTAATGTATGCACTATACACGTGTTGCCAGTGAGACAATCTGTTTCATTACTGAGTTCTTATTAAACCCTGAATGCATATATAGTATACAGATAGACACATCCTGTGCTTAGTACTGTCAGGAGTTATGAGAGACTCAAAATACAATAAACTGTCCTTTTCTTGGGGCCTCATTAAGGAGTAATATTAAGACAATTGAAATGATTACCATGCAAAGATAACTTACTTTTCACTTGATAAAGACATTTTCCTCCTTCTGATGAAATCACCCTAAAACAATCAAGAAAAATTCCATCTTTGAAGAATCCAGTGAACATCTGGAAACCACCATATGAAGACAGAAGGTGAATGGAGAAAAGGCAAACGACATATCAGAGTAGAGAGACGTCACATTCCCCAGAGGGGAAAAAGGAAGCCAGTGGTCCCCTGAAAAATCCTGACTGCCTCAGGGATGGGAGGGGACAGTAAGGAAGGCAGAAGTGAGGCAGAGGGCAGAGGAGGAGAGTGTTTTAAGTCTGTATAAGGAGTACTTAGGTATATAAGATTTCTACCCCACAGCTGGCAGGTAGGTATTCCACCTGTACCCTTGTAGGAGATGACACGATATTTTTCTGGAGAAATTGAACCAGGGAGGTTCTGGATGTTGGGACATCAGATATAAAGGAGGGCAGTAATGATGTGCCTCATGGAAATCAATGAGATTAGGGGAAAGACTACACACTGAGCAGTGAGATTCCCTAGCCTTCCCTCACTTCCAGCACGAGAAAGACAGCGGCTAGCTCACACCCATCAGACAGGAACCTGGAGGATCCTTCTCTGGAGAATGTGAACCACCTCATAGAAAAGACCCACAGACAGTGGCATTTGGGGATCCTCAGTGAAAACACTCACTGGGCATCAGATTGCCCTGCAGTGGAGCCAACCAATCTGTGTCTCTAATCAGTGTTTTAGTATCTTATTGTTTAATGCAAATGAACACAAAGGATGATCAGATATTTGAGGGCCATCTCCAGCATGAAAGAAAGAAAACAAAACAAATAATACAAGTTGAAAAATGAACTCAGAAGAAATAGTGTACAGGAGCAGAAAATAACTTAAAGAACACTATTTTAATATCCTTAGAGAGATAAGAGGAGAAGTGTTATCCATAACAGATTAAGGAAACATCAGATTCAGTTCCTCCAGCGGGAGCACATTCCCCAGTACTGCACAGGGGCGGAGAGAGCAAATGTTGGTGTATTTTTCTTCATCCATGTTCAGCTGCCTGAGTGCAGGCACAAAGCAGGCAGAGAGTTGGACTTAATATTATGTTTTTGCCATGTGAGTTTGACCAAGGCAGAGAGAGGCACAGGAGTTGAGTGTGTACGCAGGGAGCAATTAGAATGATTGACTCTGGAATTTAAGCTGAATATATAGTGAAGTGAGGACATCATAAGGGTAAAGGAAAGACTGGGAAAAGGTGAACATTTCAAAAGATTATGGATTCCAATGGGGTTGAAGGATTGTGAGGATAGGGTACCAGAAGAACTAATCTGAAAGGTGAGAGTTGTTGTCAGACAGTGGAAAGTATAAAATCAATCAGAATCCTACTCACCCTTCTAAGTTCCACTCAAATACTGTCTCTTTCATGAAGTCTTCCTTGACACTCCAAGGATTCCACTTCTCAATCTATCCAATTTCCAGAGGAGTTTTGTGTTACATTTGTGACCCTTGGTACATTTTGCCATACCCGTGTATTTGTTTCATCTTTCCCTAACCCAACTCAAGTGTAGGTTCCTCTGAGGAAGAGGCTGTAATTACCATTCTTTGTATCTCTGTTGCATTCCAAGGGCAGATTCTTGAACCTAGACTCAGTACAACATTGCAGACTTACATAAGGTGAGAAGCAAGAAAGATTTGCGTTGTTTCAGGTTGGATTCCCTGGGAGGTGCACTCCGACGTGGAGGTTAGCCTTTCAATCACATAGTAGGGAGTGGCCTTGGCTCACCACCTGTGGCAGGGAGGGGAAAGAAATGGGAGTAGGCAGAGGGAGAAGCCGGGCTGCCATGCAGGTTCAACAACAGCCTCAGTCAACCCCTGGGGAGCTCTGGAGGTAGCATGGCCCTTTAGAGAGCCCCCAGCACCTGCTTAGGCCAGTTATTGGACGTAGGAACCCCCATGGCTGAGCCAGTCCTTAAAGGGACAAACAACTGAAGGCCTTCTGCGGACACCTCTACTGGCAACAGGGACAACGCACCCTTCTGAAAGGGACCTGGGTGTTGTGTCACAGTGTCTGCCACTGCAGTTCCATAGTTCCATAGTTCTCTAAGGAGTCAGAAAAAAGTGTAAGACTTCTCTTTTCAGAGGGAGTGAAGAAGGTGAGATTTCTGTGGCTGAAGACTGTGGGACCCGTGATGATTTTCAGAGAGGAAATGGTGCAAAATAAATTTTGGCATATTTTCACTTGCTTTGGCTTCTTCCTTTTCTTCACGGCACATCTGTCTTTTTGTCCAGTTAACAGGAAAGCGTGCTATTTTTTAGTTCTCATATTTTTGCTCTTTTTCTACTGTTTATTTTTTTAAATCAGAATATTTCAGACTCGAAGCCAGATCTCTCACTCCAGCTAATTTTCTTTGATGGAGAAGAGGCTTTTCTTCACTGGTCTCCTCAAGATTCTCTGTATGGGTCTCGGCACTTAGCTTCCAAGATGGCATCAACTGCACATCCACCTGGAGCGAGGGACACCAACCAATTGCACGGCATGGTGAGTCCAGGTAATTTTCACGGTGCTGCAGCTACAGACTCTGCTTCAAAGGAAGCCTGTGGCAGGGAGGGGAAGCCAATTAAAGACCTAAAAATGCCAAGGCATTCTTGGAGCAGAGTGTTTATAATAGAACATTTTTTTGGCAGGCGTTGGGTTTTTGAGGAATCCCAGAGCTAAAAAAGAATGATTTTAGGTTAGAAGTTATGTTTGACTGAGCTCAATTAAAATGATGTAAAAATTCAGAATAAGGAAACATCAGATTCATTTCAGTCCCACGGGAGCACATTCCCCCAGTAAATATTAGAGGTGGAGAGAGCAAATCCCATCTTTGAGGCCTCTGTCAAGCCAGAGGAGGCTGGGGTCTTGGGAAATGGAGTAAGAGTGGAACGTAGTATGGGGATGAGAGTGAAGAATTTCCTCGGTGGCTTCAAAGCATTATAGTGACTCCAAGTGTGTACAGGACATTTTGATGTGTCAGTTTTGATGTGGTGTTTTGGCATGGTGGTGGACACATTTCAGTGCTGCCTTAAAACCCTGCTCCTATTACCAAGTAATGGGTGCAACTTATGGCCCCTTACTCATCCCCCATTCTGACCCCACAGCCCATACCTAGTCCCTTACTCCACCTTTGAATTTCCTTCCTATTCTGGCTCTCTTCCCATATTTGACTCACTCAGTATTTGAGTCCTCACTAACCGCAGCATGGAACCCCTGAGACTTCATTCTTCCCTGTGACTCCATCCATCCCTGGCCCTCACCCTACCTGTGAACTGATAGCCTGTTTCTAACCCTCTCCGTTCATCCCTGTCCTTTGCCCTATCACTGACCTTCACCCTATGAGTCCAAATGGCCACATTCAATGTCCTCTGTGAATCCAGCACATCTCATGTTGGCTTTCTCTCTGTCCCGTTGCCCACTGGCAGCTCATAAGGGGTTAGGAGAACATAACTGGTACCTCATTTAATCACTTTTGCTCAAGTGGCTAAAAAGGGTTCAGAGGAGAAGAGACCTGATTGATCGGCAGGAGGAACAAAGTTATTTGTTTACCAGTCCAAATATATGAATCCATAGTGATAGTTAGACCATTTTTTTCCCCCAGAAACAAACTCTTAGGCGCTTATCCAACCTTATGAATATACTCCTATTTCAAACAAGCCTATTTTTTCCCAGTGAATATATTTAATCATCATTCATGAGTTAGTAGATACTATGTCTTTAGAGTCATATAGACTCTGAAAATATTTATCTATTGCATGTCAGGATCAATGCTAGATATTTACCCATACCTTACCTCACGTATATAAATCAGGAGTTCTTAATCTGGGGTTAGTCTTCAGGGAGTCCTCAAGCCTGCTGATGCTTTATGGCTCAAATAAGTTAAGAAACACTGGTTTATTATAGAGGCTTATAGCCAGAAACGACCTTTAGTGATCAGCGAGCTTGAGCTTCTTGTTTGATAGAAAAGGAAATGGATATCCAGGGACTAAGCTCATAGAGCTTCTAGTCAAGGAAATTTTCTTATATGCTGCTTTAAGGAATAAATAGTTACTATCCAAGTGCTCTCCTTTGGCAGCTGTGTTATGATAGACTGGGGATAAAATGGCTAATTAGAATGGAATAGAAGATCAGAGAGGCTTGCATGCCTACCTGAAAATAAAGCAAATGTATTCTTTTTTTTTCTTATGAAATATTTATCCAAATGTCCTCCTTCTAATTTATCCTTAGTGATATCCTTCTGGGGTTACAGACAAAAAGAATCTACAATTTGCCATTTGTCCACATTGCATAAGCAAGATTTAAAAATTTTCCCCAAAGGATTCACTTACAATGTTATTAAACCTTTTGTTCATTTATACAGCTCCGCGTTTTATTCTCAGTTATTAAAGTGCAGTTAGTTTTTTTTTTTCACCTATTCTGCCTTTTATTAATTTTATTTATTTATTTTTGCTGTGTTGGGTCTTCGTTTCTGTGCGAGGGCTTTCTCTAGTTGTGGCAAGCGGGGGCCACTCTTCATCGCGGTGCGCGGGCCTCTCACTATCGTGGCCTCTCTTGTTGCGGAGCACAGGCTCCAGACGCGCAGGCTCAGTAGTTGTGGCTCACGGGCCTAGTTGCTCCGTGGCGTGTGGGATCCTCCCAGACCAGGGCTCGAACCCGTGTCCCCTGCATTAGCAGGCAGATTCTCAGCCACTGCGCCACCAGGGAAGCCCCGTGCAGTTAGTTTTGACTGACTTTTTTGTTTTTCCATTGATGAGTATGAAATGTGTTTTGGCGACAGTAATTATACAATATTTTTTCTCCCTTAGGACTTATTGATCTTACTGGATTTAATTGGAGCTCCAAACCCAACATTTCCCAACTTTTTCCCAAACACTGCCAGATGGTTTCATAGACTTCAAGCAATTGGTAAGCACCACGGTTATTAAAGAGTCAAACCTGGTTTCTTCCCACTGACAAACACTGAGTTTTAAAATTCAGAATTTATGATTTAAGTGTGTGATTTGAGTACACAATATACTTTACTGGCTTTTTTTCTTGCTTTATTGATTAGTTTATTATTCCTATTCATCTCTTTTAGAAGACCCACTTTATTTTCCTGCATGAAACTGAATTTTGAAACGGAAACATAAAATACTACATTTCATATTTGCATATCCTTAGAAATGGCTTGGAAATATTTTCTCAGAGTCCTGTTTGAAGCATATGGAATGCATTTTTAGGGAAAACTCAGCAAAGCATGTTGGATAATGATGAATGTTATGTCCTCATAATGATACCAAAAGATATTCTTTAATGTTTCTTTCTTTTCCATCTCAGTCTTTGTCATCTTCTCTTTTCTGCTTTATGCAGATGTGATTTTCTTTTAAATCTAGTACAATCTCTGCTTACTTTCCAAAGGTGTAAGAGATGGCGATGCAACAGCAAGCCAAAATCCTTCAAGAGTCATTTAAGAGAAGGTTCAGTGTCAAATAAATGAGTGGAAGGGACCAGATAAGGTTAGGCCAGACCAGCCAAGGAAACAAAGATATCTATGGCTCAGGAGAGCGGCTTGGGGCTTGCAGAAGGAAAAGGAGAATAACTTCTTTCTCTTGTACCTCCACTCCATACACCCTTCCCTCTCCACACACATACACACGAACACCCCAAAACAAAACACAACAAAGCACAAAAAATTGGCCTCAGGGAGAGGTGAGCATGCGATAGAATTTTATTATAGAATCCAGGCCAGGAGCCCTGCTTTGAGGCAAGAACATCAGGCTAAGAATTCCTTTCTAGCCACACAGACTTCTTGGAGTAGGATAGGGTTGTACTTTCTTCTCAGCAGTGGGGAAAATGCTGCCATCTCAACTCATGCTTTTGCCACGAGTTCAGAACGTGCTTATATCCAGATCTAGAATATTATGAAAGAAACTTTTACCTGAACCTCAGACGCTTATCTTTGGCAAATTTAAATTTCTAGTTTGAAAGAATTGCTATTATGGTATTATTAATGTAAGCTTCTTGGGGACACTTCCTTACAGCATGTTTTCCTTACTTTGAGTAGCCTCAAGAAATTGGGTTTGGCCTTCTGTCAAGGATTTGATTCCCTTCTCTTATTTCCTCCACTGGAATGAATTTATATCAGTAACTCACATCTTAATACAATTTTAACCCATTGTATAACCCACTGAGTGATACTTACACTTCAAACCATATCTGTAATTGTATAAGGAAAAGTTGTAGCCTAAGGTAAAGGAATTATAATTATCAATAAACAGATGGGAATATTGTTTTGGTCATAGTAGGGGCTTTCTTGATGTTCCTAAAATCACATTACATGTGAATGCTTACCACTCGGTCTAATTTTACCCTTTAAATTTAGTAATTAAAATAACCAATCCTGGAAAGTTTCATTCAGTTGTCTTAAACTCTTCTTGTGATCTCTTATCATCTTGTAACATAGGCTCATGTTATATGTAATCCTGTATGTAATACATGGGTTCTATATTGCAAGATGACAGGACTGATGGAATGTAGGCCGATGGTTCTCAAATTTTAGTGTGCATTAGAATCACCCGGAGGGCTTGTTAAACCACAGATCGCTGGACCTCACCCCCAGAATTTCTAATTCAGTTGGTCTGAGGTGGGACCAGATAATTTGCATTTCTAACAAGTTCCCAGGTGGTACTGATGCAGCTGATGAGAGACCACTTTGAGAACCACTGATGCAAGTCATAATAGGTATCCCTTTCCCAAAGAGTGGTCACTCAGTCTAGTACTTCATACCTGTTCTCTCTAAGGATTCCCCTTTCAAGCTCTGCATCTCCTCGTAAGGCGTCCTTCATGCAGGATTGAGGATCTGTAAGTATCTACACCTGTGTTTTTTCTCTCCATTTTCCTCTAGCTTTCTCATTCTCCATCTCTCTATTGTTCTGTTGAGTTTCTGATTCTAAGGAGGTTCTCACCTGTAAAGCTAGAATCATGTGTGACTCTTAGAAGGACTCCAAAATGTCCATACCCAAGTTCAGCTCAGAGGGTTTTTTTTTTCTTTTTTACCAACAGGTTTATTAAGATCCATGGTCAGTTACAAGTTTGGTTTGGTTTTTGGTCACTGGCCCCAAATGCCACTATTCTGAGTTTACATCAAAATACAAAGCCCAACATTTACAGTTTGAAAACTTAAAAAAACAGACGCCAACGACAAAGGCTTTTAAAAATCTCTGTTGAAATGTTCTCCCTCCTGCGTCATCTGTAGAATGAAAGGCATGTGAGATGCTGTGAGGATTTCTGACAGTGAACTCGTATTCATCATGTACTTTGAATATTTAAATGTTACCAAAATATGACTGTGTCTTTGAGTGCTTGATTTGATTGAAGGTACAAATGATGCTTTTGACCATCTTTGGTTGTAAACAAAGCCGGCAGCCTGCCCTCAGGGGACAAGGTGGTGACGGCCCTGATGACCTGCTGAGTGGCCTGGGGGTGTCTTTGCTCCCGTAGGGTCTCTCCTTCTCAAAAGCAGGCGTGTGGCCCAGACTTGGAACTGCTGGGAGAACAGAGTGGCCCTTGCTTTGCCAAACGTGGCAGCAAAATCAGCTTTAAAATCATGAACCAGAGGAGAACGATTGTCTAATTTTGTTAGGGCTCTCTTTTAGGGCCTGATTCTTCTTTGGAGCCAGAGGCTGGGTTCCTGTCCTGGGGTCTCACCGCCCACCTCCAGGGCAGTGAGGGCAGAGGCCCCGGGCCCTCTGGGGAGGCCTGACTCCTGCAGCTCAGAGGTTTTTGTCATGGGTGTACTACTGCATAATGTCTTAAAACCAAGTGTCAAGATTTCAAACTCCTTATGCATCTGACTGTTGATCAGATAAAAGGATATGTTCATCTGCTGTCTAATTATCATCTGCAGAACATGAACTCCATGAATTAGGTTTGCTCAAGGATCACTCTTGGGAGAGGCAGTATTTCCAGAATTATGGTTATGGAGGTGTGATTCAGGATGACCATATTCCATTTTTAAGAAAAGGTAATGTATGAGTGTATATATGTATGCATGCCTGCACATGTGTGTTTTTCACCTATTATATTTATTGTATTTTATATGCATTTGCGACAGTCTAGAAGTGTGAAGAACCATTAAATTTAATAACTGATTAAGTAAATCATTCACCAATCATCTCATGGCTTCTATTTTTTTTTTATGAAAGTCATTCCAAATCCCTGAGGACACTTTTATATTTTTTCCTACACATTGAATATTTATCAAATCTCATATACCTCTGACATCCTGCCTTCCCTTTCATAGAGCTAGATTGTATTCTTATAGTTTGTGTAACTGTGGTGTTTTCCTGCTAATAAAGAAGAAATATTCTTTTTCTTCTTTAAAATTTATTTATGTTTGGCTGCATCGGGTCTTCGTTGATGTGCGCGGGCTTTCTCTAGTTGTGGCGAGCAGGGCCCAATCTTGGTTGCGGTGCGCCGGCTTCTCATAGCGGTGGCTTCTCATTATGGAGCACGGGCTCTAGGCATGCAGGCTCAGTAGTTGAAGTGCACGGGCTTAGTTGCTTTGCGGCACGTGGGATTTTCCTGAACCACGGCTCGAACCCATGCTCCCTGCATTGGCAGGCGGATTCTTTACCACTGCACCACTAGAGAAGTTCCGCCTCCCTATTCTTTACATAGGAGCAAGAGTTATCTTTTAAAAATGTCAATCAAATTATGTTACTTCCCTACTCTAAAGCTCTGGTAGCTTGCCATCAAGTAGAAAAAGACCCAAAGTCTTTATCATGACCTACAAGGGCCTCCATTTTATACCTCTTTTCTCCCTCACCATCACCTCCTACCTGTCTCTCTAATTATTGCTCTGATCCAGCCACATTGCTTGAGGAACACATTGCCATTCCTCAAGCAGGCCGAGCACACTTCTACCTCAGGACCTTTGCACTTGCTAAAACTGCTGCCTGGAATGCTCATCCCCAGATCTTCACACAGCTTGCTTTCTCCTTTGTTACATCTATTTAAATGTTAGCTTCTCAAAGAGGCCTTCCCTGATTTTAAATACCTCTTTATTGGCCCTACTCTCTGCCTCTCATTCTCTATTCCCTTACCTTGTTTTACTATTCGTTATAAGCCTTCTCACTTTCTAAAATTATTTTTTGTATTTGTTTATTTGTTTCTTTCTCTAGTAGAATGTAAGCTTCATATGAGCAGGGCTTTGCCTTTTCACTGATGAACCCTCAATTCCTAGAATAGGGGCTGGTACATAGTAAGTGCTTTTTAATTATTTACTGAATTACTTAACATTTGTTTAACGAATGAATGACTTTGGAGTATAAGGGTAAGATACAGGGAAGTACACAGAAGATGATGAACGATCAGCTGTGTTTATATAATATAGTATAGTACAGTATATAGTACAGTCCTACTCAGATTTCCTTGAAGAATGATACTTTCTAGTTTACTCATGGGAAATATGCACTTAATTACAAGTTGTTTCATCTTGTTAGGTGTTCCAGTTTTGCATCTGATACCATCTCCTTTCCCTGAAGTCTGGCACACCATGGATGACAATGAAGAAAATTTGGATAAAACAACCATTGATAATCTAAACAAAATCCTAAAAGTCTTTGTGTTAGAATATCTTCATTTGTAATATTCTGGTTTAGTTTATGATAATTGCATCTAGTATTATATTCAAAAGTCAAAGCACCCTTTAAAATAATCTGACTCCAGATGCTGTGTGGAAACTTCTGTGTGGAAACTTCTATCCTATAGATTCATTCTATAGGTATCTTTGAATATCCTAGATTTATGTCATGTCCAAATTGCTTATTCATTTTCATCTAGTGATAAAGAAAGGGAAATGTAAGAAAAACTGAAGGTAAATATCTTTTAAGAACTTCTTTAGATAAGAAACTATGAAGCTAAATCAGATGTGTATAGTCAGTATCACGTTTTTCTAAATAGTACTTAAATATGATGGTCATGTGCAAAGTGCAGCCTTAGTTTTATGATTTTCTTATACTTGGGAATCTATTGCATATAATACAAAACAGAGATGCAGTTTGAAGACTCAATTTCTTTGAGAAATCTTTGTACGGTTTATTTCATGGAAGTTAAATCAGAATTAAATGCCATGTTGTGAATGTCTTTTTTAATATATGAATGAAAAATTGTATAACTTAAAGTATAGCTCAATTTTTATAGAGTTTTACAAATTTAACATTTTTATTGTAAAATAATATAGTCAGTACCAAAAATCTAGAAAATGGAGAAAAGAAAAAAACCCTATAATTTCATTATATTAGCAGAGTAACCATTTACTCTAGTTTTCCCTCACATATTTTCAATGCAGTTTTTATGTCATTATAATCGAACTCTACCTACAAGTTTTTGGCCTTTTTTCTGTTAAATTACATAATTACCAGACATTTATTTGCTGTTTTGATCTTGGGTTGAGATGAAGACAGAGACTGTTGAGTGTGTCCTCCAGAGTCAATATGAAGGTAACACACTGGGAGGACAGAAATTAGGATCATTTTTGTGTAGGTAAATTATATGGTATTCAAGTTTGTTTAATTACTTATAGCCTATTTCTTTCAGGAGATTCATGGAAGCAAAATTGTTTGGGCTGGAAACACATAGGAATTCATGGATTTTTCTTTGGCTATGGGAAACAGTTATCTAAAAATACAAACGTGATCAGTTAAACAATTAGGAAATTGATCCTGCCATATAGATGAAGTTAGCTGGGGGCTGTTGTTTTTCATGTGCTATCTGTTCTGAGCAGACATTTAATAAACCTCACTGAATTAATGTGCTGAGGCTGGGTAGGGAGTGAGATAGACAAGCTGAGTGGGAAAGCGATGGCAACCTTAAGTTCAATAACAAAGAAAGTCATTGGAAAAGGAATTTACTTATGAAAACAAACTTTCCAGGTTAAAAAAAGGGATCAATATAATTTTATCTATATGAATTGATACAATTTTATAAAAGAATAGCCAGTTATAGACAATTATATCTAACAATATCTGTCTATAATCTCATGTTGGTAAATTTTATAGAACTAGATTTTTATAGGTTTCTTTTTATTTTAAAAATCTTCTAAAATTATATAAAGGGAAGTCGTGCCTTTGTGAGTTAAGTAATGTGAACAGCTATCACTTATTGAGTACTAACTCAGTGTCAGTGTCATAGGTGCTTTATATGTTTTTACCAACTTAATCCTCACAACAATCCTAAGGGGTAAGGGGTATTATTAACCCCATTTTATGATGCTCAGAACGGTTAAGTCTCTTCTTCAAGATCATGAAGCTAGTAAGTGGCAGTGCTGGGTTTAGAACCCAACCAGGCTGGTTCTAAAGCTCATCCTCTGAAGCACTTTAGAGTACTGCCTCTTTACATGAAAAGACCTTTGAAGAAAGTTCTTAATGCCAAGTGCAAAGCAACAATGGTGTCTTGAAATTTTTATAGGTCATTCACTCAGTCTGGGAGAGCATTCTTAAATCACTGCTGCCAGGGTTCACCTGACAATGTTAGGCTTCAGAGGCACGTCATTTGTGATAGAATTATTTCTCTGCCATATCAAAGGCTATTTTTACATAAGCATGCATATAACAGAAATCAACATGAATGGATCCAGGGCTAAAGAATCTAAGCCACAAAGCAGGATTAAAAGAGGCTGAGTTTTCTGGATTAATTTTTGGATGAGTGAAAGGGGTTCAGGGAAAACATTTTTTTTAAACACCAGAAAAGAAATGATTTAATTGATGATATTAAAACAGAATGAGGGCTTCCCTGGTGGCGCAGTGGTTGAGAGTCCGCCTGCCGATGCAGGGGACGCGGGTTCGTGCCCCGGTCCGGGAAGATCCCACATGCCGCGGAGTGGCTGGGCCCGTGAGCCATGGCCGCTGAGCCTGCGCGTCCGGAGCCTGTGCTCCACAGCGGGAGAGGCCACAACAGTGAGAGGCCCGCGTACTGCAAAAAAAACCAAAAAACAGAATGAAAAGAAGTTTTAATAAGGAACCTAAAAATTAGTTGACAGTACTACATATATAATTATAAGCCTAAATAATAAATTCTTTTTGAGGCAGAATGAAATAAATAGATCTACTATAATCTGTTGGGTTGACAGTTGAATCATTTTTAGAGGAGGAAGTTGGAGGATATGTTGAAATGAGATAAAAGGAAAAATAAAAACATAAGCAGATTAACTCAATGAAAGTTTCCTTCCTTCTAAGTGGCATATTCTAAAATTCTACTCACTAAGAGTTTGTACTAATATGGGAAAAGCAATCATGATACTGGAAAGGGAGACATTTTAAGGCATTAATCTTGATATTAATCCCTGAAATATGTTCTGTATAAAAATGCCAGTCAGAAGTATTACTTTAAAAATTATAGCTACAAAGGCAGGGCTCCATAAACATTATGCTGTATTTGGAATTTTTCTATATGCGTTTTGGAGCATTTTACTGCCCCTAAGAGAACAATTTGTATGTTTTGTCTATTACTGTCAACCCTGCAACACACAGGGCTATTTTTCTTCTTCAAAGAAATGAGTTCAAAGGAAAATATTCATAAAAGAGTGTTCATAACCTTGGCATCTAAAAAAATCATGAGTCTGTTATTGTAGCTCGAGGGTTGTGGCTGGGAAAGACAGATCCTTCAAACTGGAGAAATTTTTTAGATGGTGAAGCAGTTGTCGTAAGAACAAAGCAGCCCATGTTTTCAGCTCCAACTCCAAATCCTTAAGTTGTTTTTTCCACGGAGCTTCTTTCTTCCATCAAAGAGGTGCATTCATTATGATGCTGTAGCAAGATCATGTGAAAACTGAGCATTTGCTCAACTTGGCTCAGCTGGAGGTGATTACTTCTTATAAAGGAGGGGAGGACAAGCCGCAAGACATTTCTATTTCTCTGATGTACAGACGTGCCACATGAGGCTTGATCACGATATATTCTGCTGAAAATGAAATCTCAGTTTCTTTGTAAGCCCTAAACCTGAGGAAAGAAGGTGTGGGGACAAAGGATATAAAGAGAAGATGCGGGAGACTATTTATGGCAGCCCTAGTAATTTAAAGCAAAGCTAACATAGGAAATTTGGGGAAACTACTTAAATTTGCTGTTTATGAAAATATGGGGCTTGCTTTCATAGCCCGTCTTTTCACCAACTTTTGGCTTCAAAGATGAATGTACGAAAGATTGAGGTTTCACTCTGAGTTTCAGAGCCACTTTCTACGCAGTCTCAAACTCTAAAAGTCATTTGAAGTGGTTTAATGGCCTCCCCTTCTCCCTTCTGTCTCCCTTCTCTGTCGTCTATGCTACATCTTTCTCAGCCTTCAAATAGCTAACCTACTGCTCTGTTGCGAGGAGCAGGTCCCACTGTGGAAAATCACCGCCATATTTCACGGAAGGACTGAGGTGGAGAGGAGACGTCATTAGCTAGTTGAGCCAGTAGGGTGGTATGGGACACCCTTCAAATCCTCTTAAACATGAAAATGGGCCCTAGGATCCTGGCACTACAACCAGCAGCAATAATTTATGGCAGTTTTGAAGACGGCTGATATGAAAGGACTGTGTCATGGCTGTAGCCCTCAGCCTGAATTTGGTTGCTGTGCTCACATGATGTGAAATCATCTTACTCTGCCCATATTTCAAAGGCAACACATGGAACGTAGCCCAATCTCCCAACACATCCAGATTTGCCAGGGAGAATTTAGACCATTTGTTTGAGAATTAATATTAAGAGCACAGAATTGTCAAGAAGAGAAAAAAAACATGACTTAAAGCAAAAAACAGACAAGCAAGTAAACAAACAAAAATCCCAACCAACCAACCAACCAAATTAAAACCCTACAAAGATCACAAAGGTAACATTAAAAATAGATTTTAAAGCTGTTAAATTATAAATAGCACTGAAAACTTTGTACTATTATATTTACAGATTACTACAGGGTACAAGAGGTCCTTGGCAGTCAAGGATTTAACATTTGTGGTTTTGGTGAACAAAGAATGACATGCAGTGAATTATCTGAGCTAAGAGATTAGCGTGGAGAAGTGGATGAGCCTAGCTGGCTTCCAGCCATCAATTTCATTGTTATTCTCTAGTCATCCTTGCACTAACACTTGGAAAGTAGTAAAACTCATTTGTTTGTAAAAAAAATGAATGCATGCCTCCCCCCCATCTCCTAAGCCAATTGCTCTTACTGGAGATGTAATTAAAGAGGTCTAGAAAAATAATGGTGCTGTACAGATAAGAGCAACAAATGTTCACCATGGTGAGCGAATGAGTTAGGTGACTTATGCACAATGCTGCCATTCTCTTGTCTTACAAAGGATGTGGCATTATAATGTTCCCCTAGAATGAAGATGTACTTGATCCTCCATCAAAGTTCTTAAAATATAGGGTGAAAATCTTGGAAGAGGAGCACAGATGTTATAAGAGTATCTTATGGCTCTGTTATCAAACCAGTTCCATTTGCCTGATGCACAGCAAGCCAAATGCTGAGATGCTGAGGTTTACAGCTGAGAAAGTGTTTATTCACAAAGCAGCCGATCGGCAGACTGACGAATAAGTCTCAGATCTGCCTCCTGGAAGGCAAGGGTGTTGGGATATTTATTGGATAAGCAGAGTGTCTTAGGCATGGGGAAAGGTGATTGGAGGTCAGGAAAAGATGAGGTAATCGATGTTTTGTGCAGGTGCATCTGGGTTACATGCTTTTGCATGTTCAAAATAGAGGCACTTAGCTTGATGAGAGGGTGGAGTTTTCCAGCCCACTGATGTCTGACAGGACACCTGGGCAGGCCCTGTTTTAGGGTCGGTGGTCCCAACCAGTTCCAACTGCCTTGCACTGGACAAGAGTTGACTCCAAGTTCCTATAAAACAACTGAGCTGTGTGAAGCTGGGAAGGTATGTAATTAAAGAGAAAAGAAAGAAAGAAAGAAAGAAAGAAAGGAAAATAACTAAAGTGAGCTTAATCAATGAAGGCAGTTTATAAGCCAAGGGGTTTTAACAAACTTCCTTTATCTGTTGTTCTGTAAGACAAGCTCAAGAATTTCTATAGTTATCAGCTTCTGTTAACTCTATGCAGTATGCTTTCACCTCAGGCTTTGAACATCTGGATTTAGAAGATTCCTAAATCCAGCTGCTCATGCTTCATTTCTTTGCAATTGGACCCTAGTGTTGGAAATGAGAGTTTGTCATAGGAAAACAACGTTGCTTTCCCTAAAATCAGATTTTCTTCAAGATCATTGTGTTTCTTCCCCAGACCTATACTGCAAATTGGTAGAGCTTAGAAAGTTACATTCAAGGGAAGAGCATCTCTGGATACCTAAATTTGTTAACACTTCCTCTGGGCAAAAGACAGAGAAATGACATTATCTGAGAAACCAAGAAAAATTGAGAGTACTGAGAAATTGACCAGGAAAGGTAAGCTTCGGTGCTGCAGGAGGCTGGCAGTCATGGATGAGACCTTGTCCAGACACTGCCTGAGGCCCTAAAGACTGTGAAACTGATGAAGATCAGGGGCGGCAGAAGGAAGGGTTTGTTAACTCACAGTGAATGTTTCAGTCCAGCAGTTCTCAAAATCAAAAGGTTCAAGGCACTTTGATCAAATAGATGTTTCTTATACCCCTCCTCAAAGGCCCGTAAATGTTATCAGACCCATGTATTAGGGCTAGCCAGGTCATATGTCTCCATCAAAGTCATTATCAGACCAGGGCATGAGTGGAGTCTGAACTGAGATTGTTGTTCAGGGGTTGGGAATAAGAGAGTAGAATTCCAATCTTTTAGAGCTGAAAAGGCCATAGAAATCATCTACTCTCTGGTTTTTTGCCCTCAGCTTTAGATTTTTCCCTGCAGGTGGTACTGCAGAAAGAGCTCCTCTCCACATTCTTGCCCCGTCTCAGTGGTAGAATGGGCTCCAACAGATTTTAAAGTTTGTGTATGAAATAGTAGAACACTTTCTTTAGAGGAGATCTGACATGGATCCCTAAAGCTAAAAGAGCAGGTCTGACTGAAGTGGGGAGAGAGTCCTGGAACCTTGTCAGCTAAGCCTTGTTCAGTAACCACCTGCCTCCCCCAACATCTCTACTTAACCCCACAGGGACTCCATGAAACCTAGGGTTGTGCAGAGCATAGCTTGGAATTATGACTTCATTCTCAGTCTTCTTTGACTCAGTACTTAGAAACAATGACTTGGCTGATCACTTACTATTTGGGATTCTGGACCCAATTCCATTGTGCAGGGGTGAAAGGGGAGCTTCCCACACAACCAAGCAATGCTCTGCACACCAGCTGAGTATCTTACAATTCAACTCAATTCTGACACGATCTTCCTGGAGGTAGCATCAAATCAAGGGTTCAGTCTCACAAACTGGCCCCTTTTCTCCCCACTTCAGATGCCAGTCTAAAGCCCATATCATCACCTGTGTTTTTGACCCCCTGGCAGTAGATTGGAAGTTCCAATGACACCCTCCAACTCAGAATGCCAATCACCAGTCCAGGTTGTTACCTGGACTTCTGACCAGCTGGCTATATATCAAAGGATCCCACTACCCCCTCCTTGGGTTCTACTGATTTGCTAGAGCAGCTCACAGAACTCAGAGAAACATTTCACTTACTAGATTACAAGTATATTATAAAAAGATACAGCTCAGGACAGCCAGATGGGAGAGATGCATAGAGCAAGGCATGTAGGAAGGAGGGCGGAGCTTCCATACCCTCTCTGAGCATGCTGCTCTCTCCAGATCCCCATGTGTTCATCACCAACCAGGAAGCTCTAGAACACTGTCCTTTAGGGGTTTCATCACATAGGCACGACTGATTAAATCATTGGCCACTGGCGATCGATTCAACTCAGTAAATGGAAAATTTTGACCCATTTACTGACTCCTCTTTCTCTCAGTTCAGCACGTTAGCAAATCCTGTTGACTCTCTTTCTACCATGTCCCAAATCTGTCCATTTTTGAGTACTGCTCCCACTCTGGGTCAGGCCACCATCATCCCTCTCTCACCTGGCCTCCCTGCTCCATCCTTGTTTCCTTTTTCACTTCTCCACACAGGAGCCAGAGCCCTCCTTTCAAATTACAGTCATGTCACGTTACTGCTCTACCTAAAACCCTCCAATGGCTTCTCCTTTCACTTGAAAGAGAATCCAGTGCCTTCTTGTGGGGCTGTCCAGGCCCCACAGGACCTGACCTCTTTTACCTTTTTGATCTCACCTCCTACCACTTTCTTCCTCACTCATTTCACCCCAGTCACACTGACTTCCTGGCTTTTCCTAAACAAGCTGGGCATATTCCCGAATCACCTGGGGAGCAGATGTAGCAATAAATGAAGTCTCACCAGCCAGGAGCCTGAAGCTGGGTTGTGAGCGGTCTGCACTTGGTCTTATTTCCCAAGGCCAACTGAAGAGGTTCTGGGCTCAATGCTGGGCTGTGGCCATTAGTTTCCAGCAGGTTCTGAGAGTGCTGCCCTTAGAGATGAGGCTGACTTAGAAACAGAACAGCAACAAGTTTCAATGTGTCCAGAGAATTCTCAATGGGTCCAGAAAACTCCCTAGGTCTGTCTCTTGCCTCCCTTCCCTTCTCTCCTTCAAAAGATGGATATTTTAAGAAAGCCCAGGGAAGAGATATGAGAAATATGGGATATAAATAAAGTGGAATGAAGAACCACATTATTGTGTATTTTTCAGCATTGGGTCATGTTTTTTGGATGATACTTGGTTGGGGAGCAAAAGGCCAGAAGATGATAGAGGGAAAAAGAGAGGAAGGGACAGTTGAGGTTCCTTTAGGCTTTAAGTGAGAAACCTGTCCTCAGATCCTCAGAATAATCATACTCCATCTCCTTTAGGCTTCTGTGTACTAGCAAGGCCTCTGGGCCTAGGTTGTTCCTTTGTGGTAGTAAATAAGGTCCAAGAAAATTTGCATAGGCAACACTAAAGCATCAACTCAAAAGTTTCTGACTTATCCCTCTGACTCCCTCCTACATCTGCCAACAGAGAAAACTCCAGGGATGAGGTTGTTTCCTACCTCCCTGTTCTGGACAACGTTCCTCCCTGAGAGGTGGGGTGGAAGTGGAGGAGGCATTCTGCATCCTCATGGTCCCATGCCCTCTCCCTTCTTCCCATTCCTCTCTACCAAACTCTGTTTCCATTTTGAGCTGAGAGTGATGGATAGCAGTGTTTATTGAAAACATTTTTAAATCAAGAGATTAAACTCTGATAACAGTTGAATTTCATACATGAGTCAGTGTATAAATCAGATTGTAGAGTTGATGCTTTAAAGGTATTTCCACGTTCTCAGAATTGCAGACGTGAACTCCTAGACATTGTTTCCTCCTTAGGGCAACTTCAGCATGTTACTCACGAAGATAAAAGGCAGGACCCTTGCAGAGGCAATAGGCTACAAGGCTCAAGTTGTAGGTTGCTCTGGGCCCCTGAGTCTATGTGTCTCCTTCCCCGAATGCAGTGCCTCACCTTTTATATGCGGTTGAGCTCCCACAAGCTGTGTGACACCCTGACAGTTTGCCCCAGGCAGGCTGGCTTGAGTTTCTCTCATGCTGTGTTTTGACAGTGTTGGTTAGGGCACAATCCATGGGATCTGTTTGGATTGGCGGTTCTCCCTCTGGACACGGGTCGTATCAAAGCAGCAGACAGGCTGCCTGTCTGAGCCATTTTTCTGACATCAGGGCTACTGCTCTGGCTGCTTTCAGACCTACACAGTAATCATGTGGAGAGGGCTTGAAATGGTTGGGCATCAAGTGCAAAAGAAAAAGCACTCAGAGGTGTGGGATTTATTTGCATTGGTTCAGGGAACTAAAGAAAAAAGTTATTGGAGAACAGAATATTCCTGGCCTGTGTGTCCACTGAAACTGGAATTTGTCTTACTGTGCTTTCTTGGTTCTCCTCCAACCCAGATGGATCTTTCCCAGGTTCTTTTGCTGGTTCCTCTTCATCTCCAGTCTGGTTAATATTGAAGGGCCCAGGGTTCAGTTGTTGGTCCTCTTTTCTTCTCTATCTCTCTTCGTCCAATGTTGACCTCATCCAGCTCCAAGTCTTTACCTACTTATTGATGACTTCCAGGCCTCTAACTTGCCTTCCAGTCTCGTGTATCCAACTGCCTATTTTTTTTTGCGGTACGCGGGCCTCTCACCGTTGTGGCCTCTCCCGTTGCGGAGCACAGGCTCCGGACGCGCAGGCTCAGCAGCCATGGCTCACGGGCCCAGCCGCTCCACGGCATGTGAGATCTTCCCGGACCGGGGCACGAACCCGTGTCCCCTGCATCGGCAGGCGGACTCTCAACCGCTGCGCCACCAGGGAAGACCCCCAACTGCCTATTGAACAGCTCCTTTTGGAGGGCGTACTCAACATGCCTTCAATGAGCTCCTGGTCTTCTCCCCACATACCTGCTCCGCCTATGGCCTTCTTCCAGTAGCCTCATTCTTCCTGTGGCTGAGCCAAAACCATTGGTGTCACACTTGATTTCTCACCTTCTTTCACATACCACATCCAATTAGTCAGGAAATAGCCAGATCAAATCTACTTTCAAAGTCATCCAGAATCCAATCACCTTTTATCACCTGCATTGTTGCCACACTGGTCCAAGCCATCATTACCCCTTGTCTCGATGACTGTAAGATGCCCTCATCAAGGCTTCCTGCTTCTACCCTAGCCATCTATTCTCAATGTAGCAGCAAGAGTGATCCTTTAAGGAAGTAGGTCAGATCGTGTCACTCTTCTGCTCAAAACTCTACAACAGTTTCTTATTTCACTCAAAAGTTAATGCCAGCATCCTTACAGTGGCCTGCTTGACCCCCTGTGATCTGTGCCCTAACACCACTCTGACCTCATCTCTGACCAGTCTTCCCCTTTGCTCACTTTGCTTCAATAACACTGGTCTCCTTGATGTTTCTGGAACATGTCAGACTGGATTCTATCTCAGGACTTGTACACGGGCTGTACTCCCTCTGCCTGGAGTACTTTTCCCCCAGATACCTTCATGGCTAATTTCCTTATGTTCTTCCAAGCTTTGCTAAAATGTAACTTTTCAGTGAAGTCTTCTTTGACCCCTCTATTTAAAATTTTAATCTTGTTCTGTTCTATATTTTCTTTGATTACCCTCTAACATACTGTACAATTTACATAATATGTTTGTTTTTTATTGTCTGCTTTCCTCTTTTAAAATGTAAGTTCCACAAAGGCAGTGATCTTTGTTCATCTGAACAGTACCTGGCATATGGTGGGTTTGTTAAATGAATGAATGAATGAATGAAATGCAGTGGAAACAAGAACAGTCTTACAAGGCAGCCAAATGAAAAGTGAGCAGTAGAGGCCACAGAACACAGGAGTTTAAGTTGTGGCCAGGTATGGTTGAGGACCAGAAAGATTCAAAGTTGTAACTGGAGACAATGCTATGGGCTAGAATGGTCAATTCAGGAACCCTCTGGGGTCTGCTTCATGGTCATTGATAATAAGCCAATTGACTAAAAGCAAAATCAGTCATCCTACTAGTTAGTCCCCATGTAGAGACATGACTTGTAAATTAGTCTTTCTCCTCACCTTGGTTATTGGAAAGCTGCATCATACTTCATGATGCAAAATAATCTAATACGATTCTTGATTAGGATATGGAAATGGATACTTGTTATATATTCTCACTTTCACACAGACATACAAGATGGAAGGGAAAGTGAAGGTTTCAGAGGGAAATGCTGCAGTCATAGAATTGGAGCTGGAGTAAACCAAATGGAAATTTTTTTGTGGTGAGTTTGATTCCCATATGTACTTGGTGTATAAGTTGACTTTTAAGTTGTTTGTGATCTCTGCATATACTACAGCCACTTCTGTCACAGCCTATGGGCTAGGGCATAGCATCAGAGAAGTGACAGTGATGTATCGATGAAGAACAAATCATCTGATTGTTTCAGGACAACTTAGAGGGATGCCCAAACCCAGCTTCATCTTTCTGCCTCTAGTCTCAGACCCTTTGATTTCTGGTATTCTTCCCCTTGCTAGCTTCTCCTTCAACTCAGTTCTGCTTTACCCTGTGGATACGGTCACTGTAATTATCAGTAGCATCCCCTTCCACTCTCAAGGGACTTACTTAAGATGATAGTTTGGGGGAACATCCTACGTCTAGAGCTCAGATTGCCTGGTAACCTTGGAGCCTCCACTGGTGGCCTCTCTGCCCCTTGCCCCTATGCCCCCTCCCATTGGCTTTGGCTGTGGTGAAAACTTGATGGTGTGGAAGTTTACTTTCTCCAGAAATTCAAAATTTCACTCAGTTCAGAGTACGTAATTTGGCCATTGAATAACAGGGTGGATCCAAAAGTTTCCAGTTACCAGCAACAGAGAAGCAGGGCTAACTGAGAACAGAAGCCTCAGCCCACTCTTTGGGCTTGGGTGACCAGGAACCACATTGGCTCGCAGATTGTGCAGAGGATCTTGGTGTTCTGTGAAGTTTGTGGCGTTTTTGTTGGTCATATGGGCAAGTCATGCCCCCTCTCTGGGCCTTGGTATCCTCATCCGTAAACTATAGGGATTTAACCTAATGATCTGTTGGGTCCCTTCGAGTGCTAAGATTCTATGCAGTAGTACAGCATAGTGTTTAACAGCCCAGCCTTTGGAGATGGAATTGAATCCAAATCCTGGCTCTGCAATGTAAATGGCATTCGATTTTGAGCAGGTTATAAACTCAGTTTTCTTGTGGGTAAAATGGGTTTCACACTCACTCAAGCTTTTTATGATGACTCAATGAAATAGGTGATAAAACACCTTGTGGGGTGCCTGACACATGATCACTCAATGGGGGATGTTGGCTACTATGATCTTGGTTGTAATTTGCATGGGATTGCTTTCAAAACACATGATCTCATGCAAAGCTCACAGCTGTGGAACATTAGCAGGGTGGCTATTGTCATCTGTATTTTATCAATGAGAGGAGTGAAGTGCAGAGAAGTCAGGTGATTTCACAGAGCTGGTCTGTGACAGTACTAGGGCCTTGCCAGGTATGGTGGGGAAGCAAGAAGTGCGTCGGTCAGGCATTCATCGAGGAGGCGGAGCTGTACTCACCTACCCAGCAGGACAGATCTTCAATCACAGTCATTTATGTAAGAAAATTCCCCAGAGATTATATCAAAGGAGAGCCAGTTGTAAAAAGCCTGAAGATGAGGTCAGGGAGAACAAAACATTTTCTACTTTTCAGACAATGAAACAGCCCCGTTCTCTCCTTCTGTTGTTCCACTGTCCTGACACATTGCAGTATCGGATATTGCTAATGTCATCATGGGGATCAGACTGTTTCTCATCAGCCTCTCTGATCATAGTTCCCGAGTTCTGAGACTCAACTCTTCACCTCTGATCTTCGCCACTTTTCCATCTGTATCTCTTCTGAGGCCCCTCTTCTCACTTAAAATGGCATTGAGAGTCTTTTTCTTTTTTAAAAAATACTTTTAAAAGAGAGTATATCTTTAATGTTCTCACAACATACCCACACACACACAAATTGCAATTATGTGAGGTGATGGAAGTGTTAACTAACCTTATTGTGGTAATCATTTTGCAATATATGTGTATAAAATCATCAAGTTATACACCTTAAACCTACACAATGTTATAGGTCAATTATATCTCTATAAAGATGGAAAAATTAAAAAATAATTTTTATTCCTTTGCTTTCTATTCACTAAGGTAATACATGCTTATTGCAGAAATGTTGAAAAATACATAAATATATAAAGAAGAAAATACTAACCTCAGAAATGACTGCTATTAACATTTTTACATTTCAAGCTAGATTTCTCCTATGATCATATATCAATTTTACTTAATCAATATTCTATATATGTTTGTTTTATAATCTTACTTTTGCATTTAAAATCTTTATGTGAGCATTTCCTCATGTCATTAAAATGGTTTGAAAACAGCTTAAAATGGATGATTAATGGCCCATTATATGCATATACCAAAATGTATTTAACCCATTTCCCAAATGTTGGACTAACTCTTTCCAACATTTCATTTTATAAATAATACCTGATGAAAACTTTTGAATGTAAACATTTGTCCACATCTCTGTTTATTTCATCGACAACGCTTCCAATGTAAGAGGGCAGCAGGATGAATAGCAAGGATTAATCCTTGTTGGAAGCAGCTGAGCAACAGAAAGGGCTTTTGCAGGGGCCTTGCTCTGCCAGTAGGTGTCATCTTTGCCTCATGGTTTCTGCTCTTACCTATTTTTCTCAGGATTGCTTTTGAAGGCCAGGAATAGAATCCATTTGTGAGTCAATGGAGTTCAACTCCAAATATTAAAGTCTCCCACAAGAGACACAACAGTGCCTTGAGGGCTGCAGGCCTGGTTATTTTGTTTTCTCCGTTGGGTTCATTTCATCCAACCCAGCAGCATGTTTGCTTCTGACCTGATTCTAAGAAAAAGCTTGCCATCTGGATTGTCGGCAAAGCGCCACCCTTTCAGACTCTCTAGGGAAAAAAACACACAAAAGTGTGGAAAAAGCGCTACTGCTTTCTAAAAGCATGGGGTTAATTAAAAATTCACAACAATTTAAAAAGATAATGATTATCAATACCCTATTTTAGATATGGAAACTGAGGCTCAGAGATGCTACCTTGGCCAAGGGGCCATGACTAGTTAATGGCCTAAGGCAGCATTCAAACCCAGGTACATTTATTTCTGAAGCCTGTAATTTTAACAATTTTCCTATTCTAGTTAAAAAATACAGATTCTAAGCCCCGTCCCAAGCTTATTGGACTAGAATATCTGGGCCCAGGGGCTTAGACTTTGCATTTAAATGACCTCCTTGGGAGATCTGTATGGGCAGTAAAGGGAAATGCCCATTTCATCTGTTAAGTGACCAACTGAACCAACTAGAAGCCATGACTAGAGAGGCTGGGTTGACCTTGGGTGGTCTGAGTCTTGAGTCACTTGTGCAGTCCCCATTTTCTGTCAGCAGCAAAGGTCTTGAAATACTCTAGGGTGGCTTGGCTCAGAGCATATGATATGTTTTGAAATTGAGAACTTTATTGCCTGGGCAACCACTCTCCTTTCTTTTGCTAAAAAGATTCTTTGAAACTCTTTTAATTCCTTAGCAGATCAGCAGCGTGGCTTACGGACTGGGCCTGTGCATGTAAGTCAGACAGGTTTAGATTTGCATTCTACCTCTGCTACTGCTGATCTGTCTGATCCTGGCCAAGTGACTTAAGCTTGAAGTCTGAAAAATGGGTGTATTTACACCAACTTCATAGACTTGAAGTGAATATTACATGTTACTAACAAGAGGTGAGATAACTAGCACTTGTCTCATAATAGGTGACCAGAAAATAACAGGGGAAAAAATATAACCATTTGATTAAATAACAGGGAGAGGAAAAAAAAGTTATTTTAAACATAGATAGCTGACTTTTTTTTCTAGCTATTTAAAAACAGTTTTATTGAGGTATATTTACATCCATACCAGAGAATTCACCCATTGTAAGTGTACAATTTGATAATTTTTAGTAAATTTATTGAGTTGTGCAACCATTGCCGTAACCCAGACTTTGACTGCTTCCATCACCCCAAAGCATTGCCTCGCACCTGTTTGCTGTTTCCATCAGTTACCCCCAGCCTCAGGCAACTACTGATCGGCTTTCTGTCTCCATAGGTTTTCCATTCATGGACATTTCATAAAAATGGGATCATACCATATGTAGTGTTTACTGTCTGGCTTCTTAGCATAATGTTTTTTTGTTTTTAACATCTTTATTGGAGTATAATTGCTTTACAATGGTGTGTTAGTTTCTGCTCTATAACAAAGTGAATCAGTTAAACATATACATATGTTCCCATATCTCTTCCCTCTTGCGTCTCCCTCACTCCCACCCTCCTTATCCCATCCCTCCAGGCGGTCACAAAGCATCGAGCTGATCTCCCTGTGCTATGCGGCTGCTTCCCACTAGCTATCTACCTTACGTTTGGTAGTGTATATATGTCCATGCCTCTCTCTCCCATTGTCACAGCTTACCCTTCCCCCTTCCCATATCCTCAAGTCCGTTCTCCAGTAGGTCTGTGTCTTTATTCCTGTCTTACCCCTAGGTTCTTCATGACATTATTTTTCTTAAATTCCATATATATGTGTTAGCATACGGTATTTGTCTTTCTCTTTCTGACTTACTTCACTCTGTATGACAGATTCTAGGTCTATCCACCTCATTACCAATAGCTCAATTTCGTTTCTTTTTATGGCTGAGTAATAGTCCATTGTATATATGTGCCAATTCTTCTTTATCCATTCATCCAATGATGGACACTTAGGTTGTTTCCATCTCCGGGCTATTGTAAATAGAGCTGCAATGAACATTTTGGTACATGACTCTGTTTGAATTATGGTTTTCTCAGGGTATATGCCCAGTAGTGGGATTGCTGGGTCATATGGTAGTTCTATTTGTAGTTTTTTAAGGAACCTCCATACTGTTCTCCATAGTGGATGTATCAATTAACATTCCCACCAACAGTGCAAGAGGGTTCCCTTTTCTCCACACCCTCTCCAGCATTTATTGTTTCTAGATTTTTTGATGATGGCCATTCTGACCGGTGTGAGATGATATCTCATTGTAGTTTTGATTTGCATTTCTCTAATGATTAATGATGTTGAGCATTCTTTCATGTGTTTGTTGGCAGTCTGTATATCTTCTTTGGAGAAATGTCTATTTAGGTCTTCTGCCCATTTTTGGATTGGGTTATTTGTTTTTTTGTTATTGAGCTGCACGAGCTGCTTGTAAATTTTGGAGATTAATCCTTTGTCAGTTGCTTCATTTGCAAATATTTTCTCCCATTCTGAGGGTTGTCTTTTGGTCATGTTTATGGTATCCTTTGCTGTGCAAAAGCTTTGAAGTTTCATTAGGTTCCATTTGTTTATTTTTGTTTTTATTTCCATTTCTCTAGGAGGTGGGTCAAAAAGGATCTTGCTGTGATGTATGTCATAGAGTGTTCTGCCTATGTTTTCCTCTAAGAGTTTGATAGTTTCTGGCCTTACAATTTAGGTCTTTAATCCATTTTGAGCTTATTTTTGTGTACGGTGTTAGGGAGTGATCTAATCTCATACTTTTACATGTAGCTGTCCAGTTTTCCCAGCACCACTTATTTTTTTTTTTTTTTTTTTTTTTTTTTTTTTTAAACATCTTTATTGGAGCATAATTGCTTTACAATGGTATGTTAGTTTCAGCTTCACAACAAAATGAATCAGTTATATATATACATATGTTCCCATATCTCTTCCCGCTTGCGTCACCCTCCCTCCCACCCTCCCTATCCCACCCCTCCAGGCGGTCACACAGCACCGAGCTGATCTCCCTGTGCTATGCGGCTGCTTCCCACTAGCTATCTACCTTACGTTTGGTAGTGTATACATGCCCATGCCTATTTATTGCTTTGTCACCGTTTACCCTTCCCCCTCCCCATAGCCTCAAGTCCATTCTCTAGTAAGTCTGTGTCTTTATTCCTGTTTCACCCCTAGGTTTTTCATGACTTTTTTTTTTTTTTCTTAAATTCCATATATATGTGTTAGCATACGGTATTTGTCTCTCTCTTTCTGACTTACTTCACTCTGTATGACAGACTCTAGGTCTATCCACCTCATTACAAATAGCTCAATTTCGTCTCTTTTTATGGCTGAGTAATATTCCATTGTATATATGTGCCACATCTTCTTTATCCATTCATCCGATGATGGACACTTAGGTTGTTTCCATCTCTGGGCTATTGTAAATAGAGCTGCAATGAACATTTTGGTACATGACTCTTTTTGAATTATGGTTTTCTCAGGGTATATGCCCAGTAGTGGGATTGCTGGGTCATATGGTAGTTCTATTTGTAGCTTTTTAAGGAACCTCCATACTGTTCTCCACAGTGGCTGTATCAATTTACATTCCCACCAACAGTGTAAGAGGGTTCCCTTTTCTCCACACCCTCTCCAGCATTTATTGTTTCTAGATTTTTTGATGATGGCCATTCTGACTGGTGTGAGATGATATCTCATTGTAGTTTTGATTTGCATTTCTCTAATGATTAGTGATGTTGAGCATTCTTTCATGTGTTTGTTGGCACTCTGTATATCTTCTTTGGAGAAATGTCTATTTAGGTCTTCTGCCCATTTTTGGATTGGGTTGTTTGTTCTTTTGTTATTAAGCTGCATGAGCTGCTTATAAATTTTGGAGATTAATCCTTTGTCAGTTGCTTCATTTGCAAATATTTTCTCCCATTCTGAGGGTTGTCTTTTGGTCTTCTTTATGGTTTCTTTTGCTGCACAAAAGCTTTTAAGTTTCATTAGGTCCCATTTGTTTACTTTTGTTTTTATTTCCATTTCTCTAGGAGGTGGGTCAAAAAGGATCTTGCTGTGATTTATGTCATAGAGTGTTCTGCCTATGTTTTCCTCTAAGAGTTTGATAGTTTCTGGCCTTACATTTAGGTCTTTAATCCATTTTGAGCTTATTTTTGTGTATGGTGTTAGGGAGTGATCTAATCTCATACTTTTACATGTAGCTGTCCAGTTTTCCCAGCACCACTTATTGAATAGGCTGTCCTTTCTCCACTGTACATTTCTGCCTCCTTTGTCAAAGATAAGGTGACCATATGTGCGTGGGTTTATCTCTGGGCTTTCTATCCTGTTCCATTGATCTATCTTTCTGTTTTTGTGCCAGTACCATACTGTCTTGATTACTGTAGCTTTGTAGTATAGTCTGAAGTCAGGTAGCCTGATTCCTCCAGCTCCGTTTTTTGTTCTCAAGATTGCTTTGGCTATTCGGGGTCTTTTGTGTTTCCATACAAATTGTGAAATTTTTTGTTCTAGTTCCTTGAAAAATACCAGTGGTAGTTTGATAGGGATTGCATTGAATCTGTAGATTGCTTTGGGTAGTAGAGTCATTTTCACAATGTTGATTCTTCCAATCCAAGAACATGGTATATCTCTCCATCTATTTGTATCAGCTTTAATTTCTTTCATCAGTTTCTTATAATTTTCTGCATACAGGTCTTTTGTCTCCTTAGGTAGGTTTATTCCTAGATATTTTATTCTTTTTGTTGCAATGGTAAATGCGAGTGTTTTCTTGATTTCACTTTCAGATTTTCCATCTTTAGTGTAGAGGAATGCCAGAGATTTCTGTGCATTAATTTTGTATCCTGCTACTTTACCAAATTTGTTGATTAGCTCTAGTAGTTTTCTGGTAGCATCTTTAGGATTCTCTATGTATAGTATCATGTCATCTGCAAACAGTGACAGCTTTACTTCTTCTTTTCCGATTTGGATTCCATTTATTTCCTTTTCTTCTCTGATTGCTGTGGCTAAAACTTCCAGAACTATGTTGAATAAGAGTGGTGAGAGTGGGCAACCTTGTTTTGTTCCTGATCTTAGTGGAAATGCTTTCAGTTTTTCACCATTGAGGAAGATGTTGGCTGTGGGTTTGTCATATATGGCCTTTATTATGTTGAGGAAAGTTCCCTCTATGCCTACTTTCTGCAGGGTTTTTATCATAAATGCGTGTTGAAATTTGTTGTAGCTTTCTCTGCATCTGTTGAGATGATCATATGGTTTTGCTGCTTCAATTTGTTAATATGGTTTATCACATTGATTGATTTGCATATATTAAAGAATCCTTGCATTCCTGGAATAAACCCCACTTGATCATGGTGTATGATCCTTTTATTGTGCTGTTGGATTCTGTTTGCTAGTATTTTGTTGAGGATTTTTGCATCTATGTTCATCAGTGATATTGGCCTGTAGTTTTCTTTCTTTGTGACATCCTTGTCTGGTATTGGTATCAAGGTGATGGTGGCCTCATAGAATGAGTTTGGGAGTGTTCCTCCCTCTGCTATATTTTGGAAGAGTTTGAGAAGGATAGGTGTTAGCTCTTCTCTAAATGTTTGATAGAATTCGCCTGTGAAGCCATCTGGTCCTGGGCTTTTGTTTGTTGGAAGATTTTTAATCAGAGTTTCAATTTCAGTGCTTGTGATTGGTCTGTTCATATTTTCCATTTCTTCCTGATTCAGTCTTGGCAGGTTGTGCATTTCTAAGAATTTGTCCATTTCTTTCAGGTTGTCATTTTATTGGCATAGAGTTGCTTGTAGTAATCTCTCATGATCTTTTGTATTTCTGCAGTGTCAATTGTTACTTCTCCTTTTTCATTTCTAATTCTATTGATTTGAGTCTTGTCCCTTTTTTTCTTGATGAGTCTGGCTAATGGTTTATCAATTTTGTTTATCTTCTCAAAGAACCAGCTTTTAGTTTTATTGATCTTTGCTATCGCTTCCTTCATTTCTTTTTCATTTCTTTCTGATCTGATTTTTATGATTTCTTTCCTTCTGCTAACTTTGGGGTTTTTTTGTTCTTCTTTCTCTAATTGCTTTAGGTGCAAGGTTAGGTTGTTTATTCGAGATGTTTGCTGTTTCTTAAGGTAGGATTGTATTGCTATAAACTTCCCTCTTAGAACTGATTTTGCTGCATCCCATAGATTTTGGGTCGTTGTGTCTCCATTGTCATTTGTTTCTAGGTATTTCCTCTTTGATTTCTTCAGTGATCACTTCATTATTAAGTAGTGTATTGTTTAGCCTCCATGTGTTTGTATTTTTTACAGATCTTTTCCTGTAATTGATATCTAGTCTCATAGTGTTGTGGTCGGAAAAGATACTTGATACGATTTCAATTTTCTTAAATTTACCAATGCTTGATTTGTGACCCAAGATATGATCTATCCTGGAGAATGTTTCATAAGCACTTGAGAAAAATGTGTATTCTGTTGTTTTTGGATGGAATGTCCTATAAATATCCATTAAGTCCATCTTGTTGAATGTATCATTTAAAGCTTGTGTTTCCTTATTTATTTTCATTTTGGATGATCTGTCCATTGGTGAAAGTGGGGTGTTAAAGTCCCCTACTATGAATGTGTTACTGTCGATTTCCCTTTTTATGGCTGTTAGTATTTGCCTTACGTATTGAGGTGCTCCTATGTTGGGTGCATAAATATTTACAATTGTTATATCTTCTTCTTGGATTGATCCCTTGATCATTATGTAGTGTCCTTCTTTGTCTCTTCTAATAGTCTTTATTTTAAAGTCTATTTTGTCTGACACGAGAATTGCTACTCCAGCTTTCTTTTGGTTTCCATTTGCATGGAATATCTTTTTCCATCCCCTTACTTTCAGTCTGTATGTGTCTCCAGGTCTGAAGTGGGTCTCTTGTAGACAGCAAACATATGGGTCTTATTTTGTATCCATTCAGCCAATCTGTGTCCTTTGGTGGGAGCATTTAGTCCATTTACATTTAAGGTAATTATCGATATGTATGTTCCTATTCCCATTTTCTTAATGGTTTTGGGTTCATTATTGTAGGTCTTTTCCTTCTCTTGTGTTTCTTGCCTAGAGAAGTTCCTTTAGCAGTTGTTGTAAACATGGTTTGGTGTTGCTGAACTCTCTCAGCTTTTGCTTGTCTGTAAAGGTTTTAATTTCTCCATCAAATCTAAATGAGATCCTTGCTGGGTAATCTTGGTTGCAGGTTTCTCTCCTTCATCACTTTAAATATGTCCTGCCAGTCCCTTCTGGCTTGCAGAGTTTCTGCTGAAAGATCAGCTGTGAACCTTATGGGGATTCCCTTGTGTGTTATTTGTTGTTTTTCCCTTGCTGCTTTTAATATGTTTTCTTTGTATTTAAGTTTTGACAGTTTGATTAATATGTGTCTTGGTGTATTTCTCCTTGGATTTATTCTGTATGGGACTCTCTGTGCTTCCTGGACTTGATTAGCTATTTCCTTTCCCATATTAGGGAAGTTTTCAACTATAATCTGTTCAAATATTTTCTCAGTCCCTTTCTTTTTCTCTTCTCCTTCTGGAACCCCTATAATTCGAATGTTGGTGCATTTAATGTTGTCCCAGAGGTCTCTGAGACTGTCCTCAGTTCTTTTCATTCTTTTTTCTTTATTCTGCTCTTCAGTAGTTATTTCCACTATTTTATCTTCCAGGTCACTTATCCGTTCTTCTGCCTCAGTTATTCTGCTATTGATCCCATGTAGAGTATTTTTCATTTCATTTATTGTGTTGTTCATCGTTGTTTGTTTCACCTTTAGTTCTTCTAGGTCCTTGTTAAAAGGTTTCTTGCATTTTGTCTATTCTATTTCCAAGATTTTGGATCATCTTTACTATCATTATTCTGAATTCTTTTTCAGGTAGACTGCCTATTTCCTCTTCATTTGTTAGGTCTGGTGGGTTTTTATCTTGCTCCTTCATCTGCTGTGTGTTTTTCTGTCTTCTCATTTTGCTTATCTTACTGTGTTTGGGGTCTCCTTTTTGCAGGCTGCACGTTCGTAGTTCCCGTTGTTTTTGGTGTCTGTCCCCAGTGGCTAAGGTTGGTTCAGTGGGTTGTGTAGGCTTCCTGGTGGAGGGACTAGTGCCTATGTTCTGGTGGACGAGGCTGGATCTTGTCTTTCTGGTGGGCAGGTCCACATCTGTTGGTGTGTTTTGGGGTGTCTGTGGACTTATTATGATTTTAGGCAGCCTCTCTGCTAATGGGTGGGGTTGTGTTCCTGTCTTGCTAGTTGTTTGGCATAGGATGTCCAGCACTGTAGGCTGCTGGTCATTGAGTGAAGCTGGGTGCTGTGGTTGAGATGGAGATCTCTGGGATATTTTTGCTGTTTGATATCATGTGGAGCTGGGAGGTCTCTTGTGGACCAGTGTCCTGAAGTTGGCTCTCCCACCTCAGAGGTACAGCACTGACTCCTGTCTGCAGCACCAAGAGCCTTTCATCCACACGGCTCAGAATAAAAGGGAGAAAAAGTAGAAAGAAAGAATTAGTAGAAATAGAAAGAAAGAAAGAAAGAAAGGAGGGAGGGAGGGAGGAAGGAAGGAAGGAGGGAATGGAGGAACAAAAGAAAGAAAGAAAATAAAGTAAAATAAAATAAGATAAAATATAATAAAGTTATTATAATAAAAAAGAAGTAAAGCTGTCACTGTTTGCAAATGACATGATACTATACATAGAGAATCCTAAAGATACTACCAGAAAACTACTAGAGCTAATCAATGAATTTGGTAAAGTAGCAGGATACAAAATTAATGCACAGAAATCTCTGGCATTCCTATACACTAATGATGAAAAATCTGAAAGTGAAATCAAGAAAACACTCGCATTTACCATTGCAACAAAAAGAATAAAATATCTAGGAATAAACCTACCTAAGGAGACAAAAGACCTGTATGCAGAAAATTATAAGAAACTGATGAAAGAAATTAAAGCTGATACAAATAGATGGAGAGATATACCATGTTCTTGTATTGGAAGAATCAACATTGTGAAAATGACTCTACTACCCAAAGCAATCTACAGATTCAGTGCAATCCCTATCAAACTACCACTGGTATTTTTCACAGAACTAGAACAAAAAATTTCACAATTTGTATGGAAACACAAAAGACCCTGAATAGCCAAAGCAATCTTGAGAACGAAAAACGGAGCTGGAGGAATCAGGCTCCCTGACTTCAGACTATACTATAAAGCTACAGTAATCAAGACAGTATGGTACTGGCACAAAAACAGAAAGATAGATCAATGGAACAGGATAGAAAGCCCAGAGATAAACCCATGCACATACGGTCACCTTATCTTTGATAAAGGAGGCAGGAATGTACAGTGGAGAAAGGACAGCCTCTTCAATAAGTGGTGCTGGGAAAACTGGACAGCTACATGTAAAAGAATGAAATTAGAACACTTCCTAACACCATACACAAATATAAACTCAAAACGGATTAAAGACCTAAATGTAAGGCCAGACACTATCAAACTCTTAGAGGAAAACATAGGCAGAACACTCTATGACATACATCACAGCAAGATCCTTTTTGACCCACCTCCTAGAGAAATGGAAATAAAAACAAAAATAAACAAATGGGACCTAATGAAACTTCAAAGTTTTTGCACAGCAAAGGGTACCATAAACATGACCAAAAGACAACCCTCAGAATGGGAGAAAATATTTGCAAATGAAGCAACTGACAAAGGATTAATCTCCAAAATTTACAAGCAGCTCGTGCAGCTCAATAACAAAAAAACAAATAACCCAATCCAAAAATGGGCAGAAGACCTAAATAGACATTTCTCCAAAGAAGATATACAGACTGCCAACAAGCACATGAAAGAATGCTCAACATCATTAATCATTAGAGAAATGCAAATCAAAACTACAATGAGATATCATCTCACACCGGTCAGAATGGCCATCATCAAAAAATCTAGAAACAATAAATGCTGGAGAGGGTGTGGAGAAAAGGGAACCCTCTTGCACTGCTGGTGAGAATGTGAATTGGTTCAGCCACTATGGAGAACAGTATGGAGGTTCCTTAAAAAACTACAAATAGAACTACCATATGACTCAGCAATCCCACTACTGGGCATATACCCTGCGAAAACCATAATTCAGAGTCATGTACCAAAATGTTCATTGCAGCTCTATTTACAATAGCCAGGACATGGAAGCAACCTAAGTGTCCGTCAACGGATGAATGGATAAAGAAGATTTGGCACATATATACAATGGAATATTACTCAGCCATAAAAAGAAAGGAAATTGAGCTATTTGTAATAAGGTGGATAGACCTAGAGTCTGTCACACAGAGTGAAGTAAGTCCGAAAGAGAAAGACAAATACCGTATGCTAACACATATATATGGAATTTAAGAAAAATAATGTCATGAAGAACCTAGGGGTAAGACAGGAATAAAGACACAGACCTACTGGAGAACGGACTTGAGGATATGGGGAGGGGGAAGGGTGAGATGTGACAAAGCGAGAGAGAGGCATGGACATATATACACTAACAAAGGTAAGGTAGATAGCTAATGGGAAGCAGCTGCATAGCACAGGGAGATCAGCTCGATGCTTTGTGACCGCCTGGAGGGGTGGGATAGGGAGGGTGGGAGTGAGGGAGACGCAAGAGGGAAGAGATATGGGAACATATGTATATATATAACTGATTCATTTTGTTGTGAAGCAGAAACGAACACACCATTGTAAAGCAATTATACTCCAATAAAGATGTTAAAAAAAATGTAAAAGAATACTAAGGGGGAAAATGTTTCCTATGGATTTTTTAATGACATGAATTTCTTTAACAATATACACATATATGAAGAAAATATATAAAAATAACAATGCTTAATTTTAAGTAGCATATAAATGAATTTTTAAATGCTTTTTGTTGATTTTGTATATATTTTAAGGTTTCAAATGATTGACTTTATCTAGATTCTCCAATTCTCCTTCCCTTCTCACTTAAATGCACTCCAACCATGCTTTTGCCCATTTAAAACTTCATGAAACCACTTTTTCAAAGAAAATTATGGTGAAATACAAATAACAATATTTACCATCTTAACCATTTTTAAGTGCACAGTTCAGCAGCATTAAGTATATTCACATTGTTGGGACTTCCCTGGTGGTGCAGAGGTTACGAATCCGCCTGCCAATGCAGGCGACACGGGTTTGATCCCTGGTCTGGGAAGCTCCCATGTGCTGTAGAGAAAAAAAAAAAAAAAGAAGATAAAGTAAAATAAAATAAAGTAAGATAAAATATAATAAAGTTATTAAAATAAAAAATAATTATTAAGAAAAAAAGTTAAAAAAAACAAAACAAAAAAAAAACGGACGGATAGAACCCTAGGACAAAGGGTGGAAGCAAAGCTATACAGACAAAATCTCACACAGAAGCATATACATACACACTCACAAAAACGAAAAGGGGAAAAAAATCATAAATCTTGCTCTCAAAGTCCACCTCCTCAATTTGGGATGATTCGTTGTCTACTCATGTATTCCACAGATGCAGGGTACATCAAGTTGATTGTGGAGCTTTAATCCGCTGTTTCTGAGGCTGCTGAGAGAGATTTCCCTTTCTCTTCTTTGTTCTCACAGCTCCCAGGGGCTCAGCTTTGGATTTGGCCCCTCCTCTGCGTGTAGGTCGCCGGAAGGCGTCTGTTCTTCACTCAGACAGGACGGGGTTAAAGGAGCCGCTGATTCGGGGGCTCTGGCTCACTCAAGTCGGGGGGAGGGAGGGGCACGGAGTGCGCGGCGAGTCTGCGGCAGAGGCCGGCGTGACGTTGCACGAGGCTGAGGCGCGCCGTGCGTTCTCCTGGGGGAGTTGTCCCTGGATCCCGGGACCCTGGCAGTGGCGGGCTGCACAGGCTCCCCGGAAGGGGGGTGTGGATAGTGAACTGTGCGCGCACACAGGCTTCTTGGTGGCGGCAGCAGCAGCCTTAGCGTCTCATGCCCGTCTCTGGGGTCCGCGCTTTTAGCCGCGGCTCGCGCCCGTCTCTGGAGCTCCTTTAAGCAGCGCTCTTAATCCCCTCTCCTCGCGCACCAGGAAACAAAGAGGGAAGAAAAAGTCTCCTGCCTCTTCGGCAGGTCCAGACTTTTCCCCGGACTCCCTCCCGGCTAGCCGTGGCGCACTAACCCCCTGCAGGCTGTGTTCACGCCGCCAACCCCGGGCCTCTCCCTGCGCTCCGACCGAAGCCTGAGCCTCAGCTCCCACCCCCGCCCGCCCCGGCGGTTGAGCAGACAAGCCTCTCGAGCTGGTGAGTGCTGGTCGGCACCGATCCTCTGTGCGGGAATCTCTCCGCTTTGCCCTCTGCACCCCTGTTGCTGTGCTCTCCTCCGTGGCGGCTCCTAAGATTTCCCCCTCCGCCACCCGCAGTCTCCGCCCGCGAAGTGGCTTCCTAGTGTGTGGAAACTTCCTCCTTCACAGCTCCCTCCCACTGGTGCAGGTCCCGTCCCTATCCTTTCGTCTCTGTTCTTTTTTCTTTTGCCCTACCCAGGTACGTGGGGGGGTTTGTTGCCTTTTGGGAGGTCTGAGGTCTTCTGCCAGCGTTCAATAGGTGTTCTGTAGGAGTTGTTCCACGTGTAGATGTATTTCTGGTGTATCTGTGGGGAGGAAGGTGATCTTCGCGTCTTACTCTTCCGCCATCTTCCCGGAAGCTCTCAGCATAATGTTTTTGAGGTTCATCCATGTTGTAGTGTGTGTCAGTAGTTCTTTACTTTTTACTGGTGGATAAAATTCCATTATATGGATATTTTACATTTTGCTTATACATTCGTGACTCCAGCATTTTCAACAAAATCTCACCAATATTTGTTATTGTCTTTTTTTTGGATTATAGCTATTCCAGTGGGTTTGTACAGGTATATTCTGTTTTTAATTTTCATTTCTCTAATGACTAACAATATTGATTATCTTTTCATGTGCTTTTTAGCAATTTGTATATTTTCTTTAACAAAATGTCCACTGAAATCTTTTCCCCATTTAAAAATTGGGGAAATTGAGCAGTTTGTCTTATTATTGAGTTCTACGAATTCTCTACATATCCTAGACCCAAATCCTTTACCAGATATACAATTTGCAAGTATTTCGCCTCCTAATTTGTGGCTTTATTAATAAAGTTTTTTTAATGAGCAAATGTTTATAACTTTTAAATGCTGAGAAACTTTATTCATATAAATAAATAGAAGAGTGGATCAAGTATTGTTATATGCAAGTCACTCAATTTCTTGAACTCTTCCCAATATATAGGCTATTATTTTTCCTCCTCTTTCACTGATGGTTTGGCTATGGAATCTCAGAAAACTTGGGCTCTTGCCTATAACTAAGAATGTAAAGGCCTTACACAGAAAATGTTGAAGTGTATAAAAATCTTCAATATATCCTATTTTCAGATTGCATATCAACATAAGACTTAGGATTCAAGTCCCCTGTCTTTATCTAGATGCTATGCAAAAGCTACCCCTTTCTTATGCATAAATGTGTGGAAATGGTCCACTTTCATTTCCAGGACTTTGGTCCTTTTATCTACTTCAACCAATAATATTAAAATATTTTAGATATTATTAAAAATATTTTGAATTTTTTAGCAACTGATAGTTTGATTAGGTTCTCTTTTATCTTCTTAAATAACAGTTTTATTGAGATATGGTGCACATACTACAAATTCATCCTTTTAAAGTGTACAGTTCAGTGGTATTTATAGAGTTGTGTAACCATCACCACTATACAAATTAAGAACGTTTTCATCAGCACAAAAGGAAACCCCATACCCATCAGGATCATTTCCCATTCCCTCCTTCTCTAGTCCTTGAGAAACACAAATCTATTTTTTGACTTTACGGACTTGCCTATTCTGGACATTTCCTATAAATGGAATCATACAATATGTGGCTTTTCATGACTAGCTCCTTACTATAATGTTTTCAATGTTCATTCATGTTGTAGCATGTATCAGTACTTTATTCCTTTTTATGACTAAATAATATTCCATTGTATGAATATTCAATTTTTTGTTTATCCATTCATCAACTGATGGACATTTCAGTTGTTTCTACTTTTTGTCTATTATTAATAATGCTGTTATGAAAATTTGAGAATAAGACTTTGTGTGGACGTAAGTTTTGAGTTCTGCTGGGTACCTATTTTTAATTTTTTGAGGAACTGCCATACTGTTTTCCATAGTGGCTGCACCAATTTATATTCCTACCAACAAGAAAAGGGTTCCCTTTTCTCTACATACTTGCCAGCATTAATTTTCTCTTGCCTTTTAGATAATAGCCATTTTATCTTCAAGGCTGCCTAATCTTTTTTTTTGACTTTATCATAATTTCAGAATTGTTTATTTCATTAACCATATTTAACATAATTTATATTTGATATTTGATAATTATAATACTTATGTTAATTGTAGGTGTGAATCAGTGGTTTGTTTTTCTATCAACTCTCATTTTCATTGGCTTGTTTTCCTGGTTTTATTTTTATTTTTTGGTGATTTGTATGTATGAACTTGTATTCCTGAGAACTTTTATCTGTGAAAATTCTTTGAGGACTGGATTATGTTGCATTCCTTCAGAGAGGATTGGTACTTGGTTCTTTTATGTCACTTGTGGCACTACTAATATGGGACAACTTTAAACTAAATTTTTAACTTGGGAGTTTTTTTGTCACATGCATATTATAAATTCAAGTCCTAGACCTAACTTGGAATCAGTTTATGGATATGAATTCTCAGAGAATATGCCTTTTCCCTCTAGATCCATTACTAAGAGTCAAGGTTCTTTATGGTCTATCTCTGTGAGTTATTGCTGTTTTTCTCTGAGGGTATCATCCTATGGGTGTCCAGCCTTTATCAGGCATCTTATCTTCCTCAGGACATAAGCCTTGTTGCTTATAGCTCATGGAAACTTACGTTCTAGATTACCAGAAATCAGTAGATCCTTGGGGGCAGCTGTTTGCTTCAATGTTTAGTTATCTTGCTGAATTTGTGCATTTTTTTTTAAACAGCTTTGACCATAAAGGATTTCCATTACTTTCTTGCCAACTCAGCTGCTAGGCATTTAAAGAAGTGCTTTGTGAAGATATACAGATTGCTAACAAACACATGAGAGGATGCTCAACATCACTAATCATTAGAGAAATGCAAATCAAAACTACAATGAGGTATCACCTCACACTGGTCAGAATGGCCATCATCAAAAAAACTACAAACAATAAATGCTGGAGAGGGTGTGGAGAAAAGGGAACCCTCTTGCACTGTTGGCAGGAATGTAAATTGATACCGCTACTATGGAGAACAGTATGGAGGTTCCTTTAAAAGTTAAAAAAAAAAAAAGCTAAAAATAGAACTACCATATGACCCAGCAATCCCACTAATGGACATATACACTGAGAAAACCATAATTCAAAAAGAGTCATGTACCACAATGTTCATTGCAGCACTATTTACAATAGCAAGGACATGGAAGCAACCTAAGTGTTCATCGACAGATGAATGGATAAAGAAGATTTGGCACATATATACAATGGAATATTACTCAGCCATAAAAAGAAATGAAATTGAGTTATTTGTAGTGAGGTGGATGGACCTAGAGTCTGTCATACAGAGTGAAGTAAGTCAGAAAGAGAAAAACAAATACTGTATGCTAACATATATATGCAATCTAAAAAAAAAATGGTTCCGATGAACTTAGGAGCAGGGCAGGAATAAAGACACAGATGTAGAGAATGGACTTAAGGACACGGGGAAGGGGAAGGGGAAGCTGGGATGAAGTGAGAGAGTGGCATGGACATATATACACTACCAAATGTAAAGTAGATAGCTAGTGGGAAGCAGCCGAATAGCACAGGGAGATCAGCTCGGTACTTTGTGACCACCCAGAGGGGTGGGATAGGGAGGGTGGGAGGGAGATGCAAGAAGGAGGGGTTATGGGGATATAAGTATACGTATAGCTGATTCACTTTGTTATACAGTAGAAACTAACACAACATTGTAAAGCAACTATACTCCAGTAAAGATGTTAAAAAAAAAAAGTGCTTTGTATATTTTTTTCAGCATTAGAAAATGTCTTTAATTGGGAGAAATTTTCATTATACTTAGTCAGCTATATTGCCAGAACGAGAAGTTTTGAAGGGTTTCTTTGAATATTTTTTAAATTAATTTTTATTGGAGTATAGTTGATTTAAAATGTTGTGCTAGTTTCTGCTGTACAGCAAAGTGAATCAGTTATACATATATATATATCCACTCTTTTTTAGATTGTATTCCTATATAGGTCATTACAGAGTATTGAGTAGAGGTCCCTGTGCTATACAGAAGGTACTTTTGGTTAATTAATTATTTTTTATACAGCAGGTTCTTATTAGTTATCTATTTTATACATATAAGTGTATATATGTCAATCCCAATCTCCCAATGCACCCACCACCATCACCTTCCCCCCTTCCCCTGCCACTTTCCTCCTTGGTGTCCATACGTTTGCTCTCTACATCTGTGTCTCTATTTCTGCTTTGCAAACCAGTTCATCTGTGCCATTTTTCTAGATTCCACACATATGCGTTAATATATGATATTCGTTTTTCCCTTTCTGACTTACTTCACTCTGTATGACAGTCTCTAGGTCCATCCATGTCTCTACAAATGACCCAATTTTATTCCTTTTTATGGCTGATTAATATTCCATTGTATATATGTGCCACATCTTTATCCATTCATCTGTCGATGGACACTTAGGTTGCTTCCATGTCCTGGCTGTTGTAAATAGAGCTGCAGTGAACATTGTGGTACATGACTCTTTTTGAATTATGGTTTTCTCAGGGTATATGCCCAGTAGTGGGATTGCTGGGTCATATGGTAATTCTATTTTGAGTTTTTTAAGGAACCTCCATACTGTTCTCCATAGTGGTTGTATCAATTTACATTCCACCAACAGTGCAAGAGGGTTCCCTTTTCTCCATACCCTCTCTAGCATTTATTGTTTGTAGATTTTCTGATGATGCTCATTCTAACTGGTGTGAGGTGATACCTCATTGTAATTTTGATTTGCATTTCTCTAATAATTAGTGATGTTGAACAGCTTTTCATGTGCCTCTTGCCCATCTGTATGTCTTCTTTGGAGAAATGTCTATTTAGGTCTTCTGCCCATTTTTGGATTGGGTGGTTTGATTTTTTAATATTGAGCTGCATGAGCTGTTTATATATGTTGGAGATTAATCCTTTGTCCATTGATTCATTTGCAAATATTTTCTCCCATTCTGAGGGTTGTTTTTTCATCTTGTTTATAGTTTCCTTTGCTGTGCAAAAGCTTTTAAGTTTCATTAGGTCTCATTTGTTTATTTTTGCTTTTATTGCCATTACTCTAGGAGGTGGGTCAAAAGAGATCTTGCTGTGATTTATGTCAAAGAATGTTCTTCCTACGTTTTCCTTGAACAGTTTTAGAGTGTCTGGTCTTACATTTAGGTCTTTAATCCATTTTGAGTTTATTTTTATGTATGGTGTTAGGGAGTGTTCTAATTTCATTCTTTTACATGTAGCTGTCCAGTTTTCCCAGCACCACTTACTGAAGAGACTGTCTTTTCTCCATTGTATATCCTTGCCTCCTGTGTCATAGATTAGTTGACTGTAGGTGTGTGGGTTTATGTCTGAGCTTTCTATCCTGTTCCATTGATCTGTATTTCTGTTTTTGTGCCAGTACTATATTGTCTTGATTACTGTAGCTTTGTGGTATAGTCTGAAGTCAGGGAGTCTGATTCCTCCAGCTCCGTTTTTTTCCCTCAAGACTGTTTTTGGCTATTCAGGGTCTTTTGTGTCTCCATGCAAATTTTAAGATTTTTTGTTCTAGTTTTGTAAAAAATGCCATTGGTAATTTGATAGGGATTGCATTGACTCTGTAGATTGCTTAGGGTAGTATAGTAATTTTCACAATGTTGATTCTTCCAATCCAAGAACATGGTGTATCTCTCCAACTGTTTGTGTCATCTTTGATTTCTTTCATCAGTGTCTTATAGTTTTCTGAGTACAGGTCTTTCACCTCCTTAGGTAGGTTTATTCCTAGGTATTTTATTCTTTTTGTTGCAGTGGTGAATGGGATTGTTTCCTTAATTTCTCCTTCTGATCTTTCATTGTTAGTGTATAGGAATGCAAGGGATTTCTGTGCATTAATTTTGTATCCTGCAACTTTATCAAATTCATTGATTAGCTCCAGTAGTTTTCTGGTGGCATCATAAGGATTATGTATGTATAGTATCATGTCATCCACAAACAGTGACAGTTTTACTTTTTCTTTTCTGATTTGGATTCTTTTTATCTCTTTTTCTTCTCTGATTGCTGTGGCTAGGACTTCCAAAACAGTGTTGAATAATAGTGGCAAGAATGGGCATCCTTGTCTTGTTCCTGATCTTAGAGGAAAAGCTTTCAGTTTTTCACCATTGAGAATGATGTTTGCTGTGGGTTTGTTGTATATGGCCTTTATTATGTTGGGGTAGGTTCCCTCTATGCCCACTTTCTGGAGAGTTTTTAATCATAAATGGGTGTTGAATTTTGTCAAAACTTTTTCTGCATCTATTGAGATGATCATATGGTTTTTATTCTTCAGTTTGTTAATATGGTGTATCACATTGATTGATTTGCATATATTGAAGACTCCTTGCATCCCTGGGGTAAATCCCACTTGATCATGGTGTATGATCCTTTTAATGTGTTGTTGGATTCTGTTTGCTGGTATTTTGTTGAGGATTTTTACATCTATATTCATCAGTGATATTGTTCTGTAATTTTCTTTTTTTGTGGTATCTTTGTCTGGTTTTGGTATCAGGGTGATCGTGGCCTCGTAGAGTGAGTTTGGGTAAGTTACTTGTGCTGCAACTTTTGGAAGAGTTTGAGAAGGATGGGCATTAGCTCTTGTCTAAATGTTTGATAGAATTCACCTGTGAAGCCATCTGGTCCTGGACTTTTGTTTCTTGGAAGATTTTAAATTACAGTTTCAATTTCATTACTTGTGATTGGTCTGTTTATGTTTTTTATTTCTTCCTGGTTCAGTCTAGGTAGGTTGTGCTTTTCTAAGAATTTTTCCATTTCTTCCAGGTTGTCCATTTTATTGGCATAGAGTTGCTTGTAGTAGTCTCTTTTGATGCGAGGTATTTCTGCAGTGTCTGTTGTAACGTCTCTTTTTTCATTTCTAATTTTATTGATTTGAGTCCTCTCCCTCTTTTTCTTGGTGAGTTTGGCTAAAGGTTTATCAATTTTGTTTATGTTCTCAAAGAACCAGCTTTTAGTTTTACTGATCTCTGCTATTGTTTTCTTTGTTTCTGTTTCATTTATTTCTGCTCTGATCTTTATGGCCTCTTTCCTTATATTAACTTTGGGTTTTGTTTGTTCTTCTTTCTGTAGTTCCTTTAGGTGTAAGGTTAGATTGTTTATTTGAGGTTTTTCTTGTTTCTTGAGGTAGGATTGTATTGCTATACACTTCCCTCTTAGAGCTGCTTTTGCTGCATCCCATAGGTTTTGGATTGTCGTGTTTTCATTGTCACTTGTCTCTAGGTATTTTTTGATGTCCTTTTTGATTTTTCAGTGATTTCTTGGTTATTTAGTAACGTATTGTTTAGCCTCCTTGTGTTTGTGTTTTTTATGTTTTTTTCTCTGTAATTTATTTCTAATATCATAGCGTTGTGGTCAGAAAAGGTGCTTGATATGATTTTAATTGTCTTAAATTTACCAAGGCTTGATTTGTGACCCAAGATGTGATCTATCCTGGAGAATGTTTCATGTGCACTTGAGAAGTGTAATCTGCTGTTTTTGGATGGAATGTCCTATAAATATCAATTAAATCTATCTGTTCTGTTGTGTCATTTAAAGCTTGTGTTTCCTTATTAATTTTCTGTTGGATGATCTGTCCATTGGTGAAAGTGAGGTGTTAAAGTCCCCCACTATTATTGTATTATTGTCAATTTCCTCTTTTACAGCTCTTATCATTTGCCTATGTATTGAGGTGCTCCTATGTTGGGTACATAAATATTTACAATTGTTAATCTTTTTCTTGGATTGATCCCTTGATCATTATGTAGTGTCCTTCCTCCTCTCTTGTAATATTCTTTATTTTAAAGTTTATTTTTCCGATATGAGTATTGCTACTCCAACTTTCTTTTGATTTCCATTTGCACGGAATATCTTTTTCCATTGCCTCACTTTCAGTCTGTATGTGTCCCTAGGTCTGAAGTGGGTCTCTTGTAGACAGCATATATATGGGTCTTGTTTTTGTATCCATTCAGCAAGCCTGTGTGTTTTGATTGGAGCATTTAATCCATTCACATTTAAGGTGATTTTTGATATGTATGTTCCTGTTACCATTTTCTTAATTGTTTTGGGTTAGTTTTTGTAGGTCCTTTTCTTCTCGTGTTTCCTACTTAGAGAAGTTCCTTTAGCATTTGTTGTAAAGCTGGTTTAGTGGTGCTGAATTCTCTTAGCTTTTGCTTGTCTGGAAAGCTTTCGATTTCTCCGTCGAATCTGAATGTGATCCTTGCCAGGTAGAGTAATCTTGGTTGTAGCTTCTTCCCTTTCATCACTTTAAATATACCATGCCACTCTCTTCTGGCTTGTAGAGGCTTCTGCTGAGAAATCAGCTTTTAACCTTATGGGAGTTCCCTTGTATGTTATTTGTCGTTTTGCCCCTTGTTACTTTTAATAATTTTTCTTTGTCTTTAATTTTTGTCAGTTTGATTACTATGTGTCTCAGTGTGTTTCTCCTTGGATTTATCCTGCCTGGGTCTCTCTGCTCTTCCTGGACTTGGGTGGCTACTTCCTTTCCCATGTTAGGGAAGTTTTTTACTATAATCTCTTCAGATATTTTCTTGGTCCTTTCTCTCTCTCTTATCCTTCTGGGAACTCTATAATGTGAACGTTGGTGTGTTTAATGTTGTCCCAGAGGTCTCTTTGGCAGTCTTCATTTCTTTTCATTCTTTTTTCTTTATTCTGTTCTGCAGCAGTGAATTCTACCATTCTCTCTTCCAGGTCACTTATCCATTCTTCTGCCTCAGTTATTCTGCTATTGATTCCTTCTAGTGTAGTTTCATTTCAGTTATTGTATTGTTCATCCCTGTTTGTTTGTTCTTTAATTCTTCTAGGTCTTTGTTAAACATTTCTTGCATCTTCTCCATCTTTGCTTCCATTCTTTTTCTGAGGTCCTGGATCATTTTCACTATCATTATTCTGAATTCTTTTTCTGGAAGGTTGCCTATCTCCACTTCATTCAGTTGTTTTTCCAGGGTTTTATCTTTTTCCTTCATCTGGTACATAGCCCTCTGCCTTTTCATTTTGTCTGTCTTTCTGTGAATGTGGTTTTCATTCCACAGGCTGCAGGATTGTACTTCTCCTTGCTTCTGCTGTGTGCCCTCTGGTTGATGAGGCTATCTAAGAGGCTTGTGCAAGCTTCCTGATGGGAGGGAAGAGCTAGTGGTGGGTAGAGCTGGGTGTTGCTCTGGCAGGCAGCGCTCAGTAAAACTTTAATCTGCTTGTCTGCTGACGGGTGGGGCAAAGTTCCCACTCTGTTGGTTGTTTGGCCTGAGGCGACCCACCACAGAGCCCACAGGCTCCTTGGTGGGGCTAATGGTGGACTCGGGGGAGGGCTCATGCCAAGGAGTACTTCCCAGAAGTTCTGCTGCCAGTGTCCTTGCCCCCGTGGTGAGCGACAGCCACCCCAGCCTCTGCAGGAGACCCTCCAACACTAGCAGGTAGGTCTGGTTCAGTCTCCTGTGGAGTCACTGTTCCTTCCCCCTGGGTCCTGATGTGCCCACTACTTTGTGTGTGCCCTCTAAGAGTGGAGTCAAAGGAGAAACTCCTGCAGTCAAATCCTGTTAGTCTTCAAAGTCTGATTCTCTGGGAATTCCTCCTCCTGTTGCCAGAACCCCAGGGTGGGAAGCCTGACGTGGGGCTCAGAACGTTCACTCCGGTGGGTGGACTTCTGTGGTATAATTGTTCTGCAGTTTGAGTCACCCACCCAGCAGTTATGGGTTTTAATTTTATTGTGACTTCACCCCTCCTGCCGTCTCATTGTGGCTTGTCCTTTGTCTTTGGATGTGGAGTATCATCTTTTTTGGTGAGTTCCAGTGTCTTCCTGTCGATGAGTGTTCAGCAGTTAGTTGTGATTCCGGTGCTCTTGGAAGAGGGAGTGAGCACACATCCTTCTACTCTGCCATCTTGAACCAATCTCCCTGGGTTTCTTTGAATTTTTAACATACAGAGGAATGTGAATTTGATATTAAATGTGAATTTCTTTGGAATTTTCCTTTTTTAAGCCTTAAATTTGTAAAGAGATTTCATTTGAGGATTTAAATTTCTTTCTAGGAACATGATGGTAAGCAGGCTTAAATTTGTACATAGGGTGTTTATTTATTTATTTATTTATTTACAAAACAGCTGATAAGATATTTTGGACACTGTGGATGGACTAGCTTAAAGTGGAAAATAGAATAAGGTATGAATGTTCTCCCTTGGATGAAAAGTGGCATGGGAAGAGGGGGAAGTGGGGTGGTTGTGGTGGGATGAATTGGGAGATTGGGATTGACATATATACACTAATATGTATGAAATAAATAACTAACAAGAAATTGCTGTATAAAAAAAATAAATAAATTAAATTAAATTAGAAAAAAAAAGAAAGGAAAGAAAAGTGCATTGGGATCAGTTTACTTGGTGAACTCCTAGGGCCTATTTTAGAGCCTTCTGGGGGCAAAACTGTCATTGTTCAACAGAGCCTTTATTAATAATAGAGGTGTTAATATGCTCTCCATGTGCTTTACTCCTTTGTCTCTCTCTATAAATTTAGAACTCTGGCAGAGGAGAGAGTGTGATTTATTGGGTCCTCTCAAACTCCAATAATTTTTTTCATAAGTATATTACCCAACAGTATAATAACATTGGATAAGAATAAATCCTTTTTTATTATTCGGTTAGTCTCAGGACATTTAAAATGACTTCCTTCCCACCCCACCCCCCATTTCCCAGCCCAAGGTTTAAATCATGAAACTGAGAGAAAATCTTTAGCACTCCAAGCTCATTCCTCATTCAATAGCTCACTCCTTCCAGAAACTGTCTAGTAGCATCTTTACAATAAAATAAAATAAGATCAAAAATATAATCAGTTTGGAGGGTGTTATCAGCAACAATGAGGTCAGTCTTGAACTCAAACAGAGGAGTCCAAGGATGTCTCTTGATAGCAGAGGAGATTCTGGATGCTCCTCAGATGCTCTGTCTATCATGTGTTCCCCTATCTAAGGCTGATAAGGAAAAAAGCAAGAATGGGGTAACCAATTGCTTAATGATTTTTTTGCTCTATCTGGTTTACTGAGTAGGAAAGATTTAATGGAGTAACTAGCATTGTTGAAAAGGCAATTTGATGTCTTTTCTATGACAAGTAGAATGAGGAGGTCTTTCTTCCTGATAGGTAGTATAGGAGTGTTGAAGCCCACTGGCATTGGTCGGCCCTAGCCTAAAATCCTGTCTCTGGGACCTAATGGCTGTACAACCCTGGAGTTACTTATTGGAGATAGTTATTCCTGTTTGTAGATGAGGACACCGACCTTGAGAAGCTGGGTGGGATAATGTCTGTAAGGTACTTATCAAGCACTCAATAAATCGGAGCTGTAATGAAGACTTATGACTCTAGAATGTAACCTCTCATCAAGTAAGTGCATTACCAGTGGGCTCACTGGTATCTAGAAAAGACCGAAGAGATATTTACATGGGATTTTGTATGGCATATTACAAATCATATACACTCACTGTTTTAAGAAATTAAAATTAAAAGATGACTTTCAACATTCTTGACTCACCCCCTTCCTCTCAATTTTGTCACTAACACCAGAACCTTAACAATTATATTTCCTCCCAGTGTATGGCTATAGTACTATAATTTCTATTTGTGCAGATCCATATCATTCTGAAATTTAAGTTTGCTCTTCTTCAATATATCATTGGCTGCATATATACTATCTTTTGGTGAATTCTCTGTTCTGACTGTCTTATACTTTGCTAACCTGCTAACTTTTGCTATGATGGTGGGAAGGGTTTTGTATGAGTGAGAGAAGAGTAATACGGTCTGAAAAGGATTCCCCTTAACCCAGTTCTATGAGAGCCCTCAAATACCTCCAAGCATCCTTATACTACTGCTGAAATAACTCAGGATTTTACTGTTTACCTATATCTTATGCACTATTATGTCCAAAGTGAAGCTCTCAAGATGGTCTATGTGAAAACAAAAGAACTACTATTTATATTTAGTTTTTAATTTCTTCCTTTAAAAATTCTAAATTTAGTGTATTTTAAAGTACAGTATCCATATATATATATATTATAAATAATATACAGGTACTGTGAGTACATAACATACTTTTTTTTTTTTAACTGTTGGGAGAGTAATTAAAACAATTTTAGAGACCATTGGTATAGATTATACTTGCAGAGTTAATCATTATCAACTCTAGTACATTAATAAAGGCAAAACTCGTCTTTAGTAATAAGATCCAAAAATTACATATCATTTATATCTGGTAACAGCTGAACTTCTATTACTCAAATTTTTGTTTTGTTTTTTGTAAAATCATGTCCAGAACATGTCTAAATTGTTTGATGGGAATAAATAAGCTGAATAAAACATAAGTAGAAATGAGATAGGACTAAATCTCTTAAGAGATATTAGCTAAATTTCAAAGGAGAAATACAACTTTTGGTTTGTTAAGACTTATTCCCTAAAATGAAGTATCCCAGGGTGGTATGAAATGTGTTTCTAACAGGTTCACATAGAACTTTCAAATGTCTAACAGGTTCACATAGAACTTTCAAATGTCACATCCTAATTTAAAAATAGACTTTCATTTAAAAGACTGTTTTGGTCTTCATTACGCAAAAGAGGTGTTCTCTCTTTTAAGCTTTTTTTTCCAGACTCACTTCTTAATTTATTTGCATGAATATACAGTACATTTTTTCTATTAGCTGATTTAAAGCAAACATGAGATGCAAGACTTAACAGTGTCTGTTACTTTTTAGAAGGGCAAAAGTTGCCTTTCACACCTAAGAACCCAAAACAAACACTATTTGAGGTCAAGATGTTGAGTAATGTAGATCTCAACTTTTTAAGTGGGGAAGGGAGGACCCAAGGGAGACTGGAGGTGATTCCCATTGGAGAGAAAAGGTAACTCTGTAGGTTCAGGGGGAAGAAGCCAGCCATAAAAGGAAGAAAAGGAACTGAGTTTCAACGCTTCTTGTGAAATTTTAAAAGGCTCTGCAGTGTGAGAGAATTCACAACGGTTGCTATGTTAGTTTCCTAGGGCTGCTATAACAAAGGACCACAAGCTGAGTGGCTTAAAACAATGGAAATCTAGTCTCTCAAAGTTCTGGAGGCTGGAAGTCTGAAATCAAAGTGTTGGTAGAGCCGTACTCCATCAGAACTCTCCATGGAGAGATCCTTCATTGCCTCTTGAAACTTCTGGTAGCCCCAGGTGTTCCTTGACTTATGGAAGCATCACTCCAATCTCTGTCTCCTATCTTCCCTCTGTGTCTCTGTTCAAATTTCACTCTTCTTATAAAGATATCAGTCATATTGGATCAGAGGTCCACTCTACTCCAATATGACCTCACCTTAACTAATTATACCTGCGATGACCCTGTTTCCAAATAAAGTCATCCTGAGGTATTGGGTGTCAGGACTTCAGTACATCTTTTGGGGGGGTGGGGGACAAAATCCAACCCATAATAGCTGTTGAGTGTCCTGTAGTTTCTAGGGAGGAGAGAGGGAGGGATTGTGCAGTGATTCTGGATTTCTAGGCTGTGGGTGGGAGGTGAACTATAAAACATGAGAATGGAGTGGGGAGGACGATCCTTAGACATTCTAAATCAGGACATGAACTTGGAAACCTGAAAAATACTGTGGGGAATTAGGGAAGAGAGAATTTGCCCACATTCATTACCAGCCATCAAGTTAATATTAAGTTGGATGTTTTTGTTCACTGACCTTGTGGAGCTCTGGAAGGTTTGTTTGCAAGTGGGTGAGTGGCTGAGTGGGGGCTGCCGTTCACCGGTGCCCCCCGCATAGCCACACTCCCTCTCCACGTCTGCTGCCCAGTCTGTTTGGTGCGTGTTCTGTTCGGATTGATGCCATTTCAGTTGTTATACCTTTTAAATACCACCCCTGGGAAGAGCTATTTAAATAAATTATCACTCTAAGTAGCGAGGAGGAAGAGTCAGCACAGAAAAATTTTTAAAGAAATTGGTGGTAGAAGGAAGGTTATCGTAGTTTGATGGGAGAACAGGTTAATTTCTTTTATTTTTAAATTTTATTAATATTTTTTATTTTAATTTTTACATAATGCAATTTGAATGTACTTATTGTCCAATGGGAGGGCTGGAGGCCCCGCTGTGGGCAGGAGAGTTTGGGATCAGGCACATCCGTGCTGGGTTAACACTGGAAGGGAGTTGTTTCTATTTGGGAAATTATTTTACTCCAGGCCTGACCTTTCCTAGAGTGTCCTCCAGGCTCTTAGTCAGGGTAGCTGGGATGAGTGCCCTAATTCATGGATGCTTTCTTAGCTTGGAATCCACCTGGCCAACTGGCAGGCAAGGATATGGCTGTTTTCTCCTCATGGGGACCATGGCACTTGGGCATGCTCACACATACTACCGCCAGAGGCAAGCAACTTGGGAGAAGCCAGGGCCATTCTTGATTTCCGTCCTGTTTTTCTATCCTTCAGTGGCAAACTGACCTAGTTTCCAATGAGAATAAAAGACCCATTGGCTTGATTTAATAATATTTTTACCAGTATAATTTCATCTAAGATCTTTATGCTTCTGAGTTAATAGAATTTATTTTAAAATTAGACCTCCTTCCTTCTACCAACTCTGGGTTCAGTTTGTTCTTCTTTTTCTAGTTCTTTGAGGTGTAAAGTTAAGATGTCAGAGGTTTTTTTTTTTTTTTTAAATGTAGACATTTACTGTGATAAACTTCCTTCTTAGAACTTCTTTTGCTGCATCCTCTAAGTTTTGGTAGGTTGTATTTCTGTTTTCACTTGAATCAAGATGTTTTTTGATTTTCATGTTGATTTCTTCTTTACCCCATTGGTTGTTCAGGAGTGTGCTGTTTAATCTCGACATATTTGTGAATTTTTCAGTTTTCTTCTTAGGATTGATTTCTACTTTCATACCATTGCTTGTTTTTGGACTTTTCTCTGAGGGAATTGCTCCATGTGTAACTGTAAATTTGGTTGTGTTCATGGGAGGAGGGAATTTCAGGAGCCTCCTGTGTTGTCATCTTGGTTCCTATTAAATTCTGAATCTATCTTACTATTTTTGTTATAAAATTAATACATTGCAATTAGAGAAATTTTTGAAGCTTGAAAAATAGAAGATAATTACTCTAAATATTACCATCCATAAAAAACTACAGTTAATGGTTTGGTATATTTCTTGCCAGACTTCTTTCTTTGCATTGTTAATATAGATGTGATTATACTGCATACACAAAATTTTTTCCTGCCTTATAAACTTTGTTATAGCATAAACATTTTCCATGTTACAGCAAGTTCTTTATAAACATTCTACTGGGTGCATAATATTCCATTATGTGAGTGTGTGATAGCTTATATAACTGCTTACCTATTTTGCCATCAAATAAAATTGTGGACACTGCCAAGGACATCCTTGTGCAGTGTAGATGGGATAATTGGAGAACTTGATGGCAATATATACATCTGTGTTGAGAGACATTGTCGCTTAGGGGATACACCAACTGTGGGGTAGAGCCCACGTGTGAAGACTAGTTCCTTAGCTCTTTCAGAGGTAAAGTTTCTCAGGGCTCTGATCCTGCTTGGGAAGGGACCTGGGGATGGATCAGGGTGAGAGACAGGAAAATGGAACTAGAGACTGTTTACCAGTCAACAACATTTTCTTACAGTTTTTTTTTTTTTTTTTGCAGTACGTGGACCTCTCACTGTTGTGGCCTCTCCCATTGCAGAGCACAGGCTCTGGATGCGCAGGCTCAGCGGCCATGGCTCACAGGCCCAGCCACTCCGTGGCATGTGGGATCTTCCTGGACCAGGGCACAAACCCGTGTCCCCTGCATCAGCAGGTGGACTCTCAACCACTGTGCCACCAGGGAAGCCCTTCTTACAGTTTTAATTGGGGTCACACAAAACACACTGTGTCTTGTGACTCTTGTACTCAGAAGGCTGGAGGTGAGATTTCAGTGGCCCTTAATTTCCTTGATGCCTCTTTATAAGAAGCTATACTTACTATCTGTCCCTTTAATAGGCAAGTGTCTTGGATTGGTGAAAGAAATTGAAGAAGACACAAATAAATGGAAAGATATCACATGTTCATAGGATTAGAAGAGTTAATGTTCTTAAACTGCCCATACTATCCCAAACCATCCATAGATTCAGTGCAGTCCTTATCAAAATTCCAATGGCATTATTTATAGAAATAAGAAAAACAATACTGAAATTCATATGGAACCACAGAAGACCCCAAATAGCCAAAGCAATCCTGGGAAAGAAGAACAAAGCTGGAGACGTCACAATTCCTGATTTCAAACTATACTACAAAACTACAGTAATCAGAACAGTATGGTACTGGCATAGAAACAGACATGTAGACCAATGGAACACAATTGAGAGTCCAGAAATAAACCCATACATATATGGTTTACTAACATTGACTAGGGAGTATTCACTCAGCAGGGAAAGAATAGTCTCTTCAATAAATGATGTTGGGAAAACTGGATATTCTCATGCAAAAGAATGAAACTGTACCCCTATGATATACCATACACAAATTTCAACTGAAAATGAATTAAAGACTTGAACATAAGACCTGAGACCATAAAACTCCTAGAAAAAAAACATAGAGAATATCCTCCTTGACACTGCAATATTATTCGCAATAGCCAAGACTTGGAAACAACCTAAGTGTCCAACAGTGGATGATAGAAAAAGAAGATGTGAGAGATACACACACACACACACACACACACACACACAGAGGAATATTATTCAGCCATAAAAAAGGAAATCCCTGGGCTTCCCTGGTGGCGCAGTGGTTGAGAGTCCACCTGCTGATGCAGGGGACATGGGTTCATGCCCCGGTCCGGGAAGATCCCACATGCCACGGAGTGGCTGGGCCCATGAGCCATGGCCGCTGAGCCTGTGCGTCCGGAGCCTATGCTCTGCAACGGGAGAGGCCACAACAGTGAGAGGCCCGCGTACCGCAAAAAAAAAAAAAAAAAAAAAAAAAAGGAAATCCTGCCATTGGTGACAACATGGATGGACCTTGAGGGCATTATGCTAAGTGAAATAAGTTAGAAAGAGAAAGACAGATAACTATACGATCTCACTTATGTGTGGAACCTAAAGATATTGGACTCATAGAAACAGAGAGTGGAATGGTGGTTGTCAAGGGCTGAGGAGTAGGGGAAAAGGGGAGATGCTGATCAAGATGTACAAACTTTTGATTATAAGATGAATAAGTTCCAGCAATCTAATGTATAGCATGGTGCTCTAGTTAACAATACTGTATTGTATACCTGAAAGTTACTATGAGAGTAGAGCTTTCATGTTCTCACCATAACAATGACAACAAAATGGTAATTATGTGAGGTGAAGTATGTATTACTGTGGCAAACGTTTTGCAATCTATACATGTATCAAGTTGTCACATTGTACACCTTAAACTGACACAGTATGTCACTTATATCTCAATAAAGCTGGAGAAAATCCCCTAACTAACGAACCAACCCAACAAAAAAACCCAGTGAAGTTTCTTGATGTGTTGCTCAGACTACCCTGGACGGCTGAATGACTCCTCTGGTTTCTCCTTTACTCTGTGTGAAGGATGAGTTTTCTGAGTTATTCTGGGAGATCACCACTAGGAGATGCACAAGACTCAAGGAAGTTAGAGAGAGCAGAGCTAGATGATTTTTTTGTTCCAGGTTTATCTGAGTTTTGCAGGTTCCTTTTGTTCTAAATCCATTGAAAACTGAGGGCAAAATATCCATTTCTCAGATCCCATTATCTCCCCAAAGTGAAAAAAGAGTGGTTTTGCCCTTCGTTTGACCTCGTGAAATAGACGGAAGGAAATGGCAAAACAGACTCCCTATGATAAGGATAATAGTAAGTGTAGCACTTGATTCCTTTCAGGGAGACATGAACACTGTTTTGCCATTTACTGTTTCACCAGAGGATGGTGATGATGGCAATGCAAATGGTTAACATTTATTGTGTTTTTACTTTGCTTCACAATAAAAAATTTATGTATTTTATTAAATTTAGTTCCCATGTACATTGTCTCAGTTCATTGACACAACAGCGTTATTATCCCCATTTTGCAGATGAGGAAACAGAAGCATAGAGAAGTCAAGGAACTTATCCTCAGTTACCCACCTAGTAAGCAGCTGAGCTGCAATTTAAACTCAAGGTCTCTGACCCCAGAGCTCTGACCCCTTAACTATAAAAGGGTTGAACTATAAACTATGCTTCCTGGTTATTATCCCAACTTGATAATTGAGGATCCATCAGACAGAGGTCAGACCAGTTAAGGGACTTGTCCTGGGTCCCAGCTGGCTCAAGGAGATGCCTAGACTTGGTGTTCATTCATCTGGTCCAGAGTTTTCCCGTTCTTTGTTTTGTAGGATCAGCATCTGAAGAGGGCCAGGAGGGAAGAAAGAGGAAGAGGTGGGGCTTTTTGGTGGGGACACATGGAGGGGATCTTAACACAGAGGGAAAGTAGAAGGCTGCTAGGTGGCAGACCCTCCTATCACCAGGTCCTTGTGGGCTATGGCCACCTTGACCCTAGCTTGGGTCATGGACTGATTGGAGATTGCCTTCATTTTGGGTGCTGGGTAGAGCAAGCTGGGGAAGATGGGGCAGCTTGAACAAAAAAGTGTAACCCTGTTTGAGTCATCCTGCCTTTGGAACTGCCTGGTCAACAGTGGGTGGCAGCAATCCCTTCCTGGAAGGGGCAGGTGCTTTGGGTTCCTTTCTACCACCCTTGCTTTGTTTTGTCCATGGCAGTGCTGGCCACACAGCACTGTATAATCTTATTCCTGTGTTTGTATGAACTTGTTTTACTCTGTCTAGTCTTCTATCCCTTAGCTGCTTGTCTTCAAGAGAGAGGCTTGCAGCTGTCACTCAGGCAACCTTTACGCTTATTCCCACCCCACCCCATCCTTGTTGTCATCAGTAGCTGCCTTTGCATGGAGACTTCACCCTCACAGTGATCCAGGAATTCAAAGCTTGGTAGAGCTGTGGATGCCTCCTCCTATGGTGGGTTATGATACTGTCTCAGGAGTCTCTTCTGCAACATACAGTGCTGACCTGCAGGGAGAGGTGGCACGTTTACCTTCCCAGGAGAGGACGAGGGGCAGGCCAGTTAGTTGAAGTCCTCAGGAATTGTGGATGAACGGGTGCTCTCTGATGGAGAGGAGTGGTTTCTGGGGCAATGAAGGGGAGCCTCCAGTATTTCTATCTATAAATTATGAATGAGAAAACCAGACTTTAAATCTTCCTTTTTTTTTTCCCCCCCTAATAGGCTTGTAGGCACACAGGTATGTATTTCAGTTACAGTCAACAGTTTTACTGACCTTTGTAACCTAAAAAAACATTTGACTGTGAGTTGGTAGTAAAGCTAGAATTAGAATAGGGCTGGCTCAACTGATGTGTGAACCATTCTGGCTGCCAGTTTCTTTTCTGAAAATTAGAGATTTGGACAAGAAGAAGTTTGGGAAGCTTTAAGACTCTTGTTAATTCTAACATTTTGTTTTTGGGAAAAAATGGACATTTCAAACTGACTTTTTGAGTAAGACAATGACAAAAATCTTTAACAACACAAAGTGGATAAGGGTGTGGGGGGGTCTTTAATCTCCCGGGTTTTCTTGGATGCAAAGAGTAAACTTTTGTAATGGCCACCTACGTGGTGTGACCCACTACAGGGTTTCTAAGCAGAATCCACATAGAATACTCTTCAGACTTGTGTGGTAATTGTACAAAGCTGACCATTTATAACCTTCTGGGGCTTGCTTGTGTGTCTTAAACACTCTTAAGACAAATTGTCCCAGTACTCTATATATGGTGTCTTTTTTTTTTTGGCATCCCTGTGTATAGAGCTGAACCGAGCTGGCTGCTTGTTCTTGGTACCAATATAATGGCCCAATTGTCTCCTCATGCCAGGGGGTGGACTATGGAGCACACCCAGAGCCCTGTGGGAGCCCACAGAAGGGAGGTGGCTATTTGGACATTTAGTCTGTAGTGGAGACAAGTTAACGATCCTGCCTGGGGCATTCCAGAGCTTATTTAAAGATAAAATTGGCCCAAACTCTCCACCGGGGCTTGTAAGTTCTGTGCAGTGCACGATGGGGTGAGAATGCAGTTAAACACGCATCCTAAAGACATTTTAGTTTGTGAGGAAATGGCAAATCCCCCCTGTGATTTGAAAATACCATTTAAAAAATTGCGCCAAAAGATTTCTTTTTTTCTAACCTAGCGCCTATAAAACGGAAAAACAAAATGGGAGCTTAATCTGTAAGTACACTTGTCAAAACAACTGATTAGGGCTTCCTTGGTGGTGCAGTGGTTAAGAATTCGCCTGCCAATGCAGGAGACACGGATTCGAGCCCTGGTCTGGGAAGATCCCACATGCTGTGGAGCAACTAAGCCCATGCACCACAACTACTGAGCCCGTGAGCCACAACTACTGAGCCCATGTGCCACAACTACGGAAGCCTGTGAGCCTAGAGCCCGTGCCCTGCAACAAGAGAAGCCACTGCAATGAGAAGCACGCACGCTGCAACGAAGAGTAGCCCCTGCTCGCCACAACTAGAGAAAGCCCACGTGCAGCAACAAAGACCCAACACAGCCACAAATAAATAAATAATAATAATTAAAAAACCCCAACTGATTAAAGAGTGAAAGATCCATCACCGGTGTCATGGGAATTAAGAAAATGCAGGTATCTGATTGAATTATACGCACACATATTTCTCTGAATTCAGTCAAACTGATTTATATTGATGCAGCCTAAATGCGCCATTGGTCTGAAACTCAGTCAGTAAATTGGATGTGAAAGCCTTTAATAGAGCAATATGCATTCTCCAAATATCAGCTTCTTATCATGGCTCCAGTAGGTATTGAGTTTCTGGTTTTGTTGGTGCTGGTGACAAACCCGAGTTAAGTGTTGCCAATAGGGCTGTTGCTAGGAGGACATCTCTGAGCCTGAGGGTGGACTCCTGGAGTGTGAATAACCAGGTATGGCAGAGAAATTGAGAAGAATGGGAAGTCACCTTCTGGTGATAGCACCACCACTGGCACCTTATACTGATGGGCCTTTCCTTTCAAGCCCAGGGAGTTTAACACATGTTCTCTCATAAACTAATTAGTTATGCTAATTAAGGGGCTCTGGGAAGGAAGGAAGGTGGGGGCCAGAGGCTCTAGGTATTCATTTCATTTTCTGTTTTTTCTGGTCTGATGAGGACAGGACTGGTGGTAAGTGGTCAGGGACACCACATCTTAGGGCAGAGTGAGGAAAGCAGTGTCTTTCACTCTCCCTTGATGGTTTCTTCCCTGGACTTGTGTAACAGGAAGTGTAGGCTGGTGGACTGGGAATCGGTGGGTGGGTCTGCAGAGGAAAGATTCCCTCTGAGAAGGGAGACAGTATCAGCTGGGACAAGGAAGGCTTGTGTTAAATATACTTGTCATGGCAACCTAACTATTTTAAAATGTAGAAAGACATTGCTTGGAAAACAGCGACTGTACTGTGAAGCAGAGGGGATCAGGCAAAGGCGTTAGAGATGGTGTAGTTTTGGCAAATGATGGAGCAGGGCAGGACCTTCAAGTACAAGAGGGACCAGGTCAGGAATTAGAGAGATCTGTGGAAAGAATAGGTAAAAAAGAGGTGAGGGAAGAATGTACACCACCAGGAGTGAAGTCTACTTTAAACTGTGTATCAGTATGGGTTTATCTGTAGTAACAAATGTATGCAAAAAGTTAATAATAGGGAAAACCGGGGAGGCAGGTATGTGGGAACTCTGTACTTTTCTCCAATTTTTCTGTAAACCTAAAACATCCTCTCCAATAGAGTCTATTAGTTAAAGAGACAGATAGAGGGAGAGAGAGAGACAAGAAAAAGAAGGAGAAGAGGAAGAAGAAGAAAGGAGAAGGAGAAGGAAAGAGAAGCTTGTGGCAAAGCAAAGAGCCCCTGTCTAGAGCTAACAAGTTAAGTCTAGTTGAGTGGAAGGTGGAAAGAAAGGAGAGAAGTTTCTCAGCGCATTGAAGAGAGAAAGTAGAACATACCCTTGGCAGGAGAGAAAATGTAACGTTGGTCAGAATTTCCACCGGATCAAGGAAGCTGGGAGGGCAACAAAGTCAGTGCACTTGGAGAAGAGAACTTGCATCTGGCATCAAAAAAGACCATCATCCTGTGAGATTGAATAGGAGCTAGACCTAAGGAGAAGACTAAGGTTAAATGTGTGCGGGCCCGGTTAACAACAGTAATGCCACTGGTAACTGTCACTTATTAAGCACCTACTCTACTGTGTTAAGTAAGCCCTTTACAGTCATTATTTTATTTACTTTCCTTAACAACCCACCACAGTGGGCACCATTTTTGATCTCCACTTCTGGGATGAAGACGCTGAGGCCCGGGGAGGTTAAATAACTTATTAAGGATCACACAGCTCGAAAGCATCAGGCCAGGGTTTGGAACCAAACTGGCTAATGCCACAGGCTGACTCCTAGCCGTTATGCTTTATTCCCTGAGAGTGGCTCTCAGAATAGTTTCTTGCTTCAGAAGCAGTACTTTAAAACTCAGTTAAGATGACTATCATGAAATTGTACTTTTAATATTTTGCCTCTGGAATTCATTTCTACCACACCACATACTTCCTTATGCTACAAAAAACTTCAGTCGTCTGATGACATTTGCTGCGCCGGAGAGAAACACAGGCTGAACTGTGCTGTCAAAGAAAGAGGCAAAAACAACGACTTTTTTCTTCCTTAGTGAAAAATCAATCCTTGTTTGTTGTAGCCAATTTTGAAGTGATAAGCACAAAGAATATGCACATGGTTATTATTCCTACTTTCAAAAGGGGAAGAGGATTCCTTCCGAGAGCTGTGTGCAGTTAAGTGTGGTGCGACAGGTTTACCGAGCGGTGCCGTGTGCCGGGCACAGGACCAGGTGCCGAGGAAGGAAAAATAAGGCAGGTCCAGTCCCTGTTCTGCAGGAGGTCATGGTCATGACAAATACGTGAAAACAAAGAGCTACACTTTGTGTGGTAAATAAACTTGAAATTCTGTTTAATACCCGCATCCCATCCAATCCACACCCACCTCTCACTCCTGAGAACTCACAGGCTAGAGGCACCAGCTCTTCCAGAGCACATTGTACCGAATCTCGGCTGCTGAGTCTTCATTCAGAGTCAATATCCTGGTGGTGTTTCTAGGCTGTGTGAAAATGGCCCAGATGAGGAAATCAAAGCTGCGTGCAAAACAAACCCACACGTACTCCCAGTATCACGCAAAGCTCACACCACATTCTTGGCTGCCTCCAGTGTTGGAGAGACGTAGAGGAGGAAGCTACTCGCACCCTGGTGGATTCAACCTCAAGGAACTCTGGATCCAGAGTCCCTGTTCTGTGCCACATATGAGGATCCCTGGGGAGCCAGCAGGATGTGGCTCACCCAGCTACAGAGTTCCCAGATGAGCTGGGCTTAGCTTATCCACCTAGCCTTCTATAGTGGCCCAAGTGAATTACCCTAGACCCACGGTGACTCAAGGAGTAGTGTTCTCAGAGACTTGGTGTGAATGCAACCTTTCCCTTAGAGTTCACAGAGACCAGTGACTGGACAGGTCAGCCATGTGCAATCTAGAACAATGTGTCTAGCTGCCAATCATAGAGATGTTCAATCAAGAAGACCTGTAAGTACACACTGGATATGCATATTGTTATCAGACACTTGGGTAGTTACTCACTCCTCCCAACTTATTACCCATAATTTGGAAGTATACTGCTCATCTCAAGTAATTCATTTAGCAGGTATTATAAACCTGTCATGTGTCAGGCACAGTTCTAGGTACTGGAGATATAGCAATGAGCAAAAATGTAAGCCATTGTACATGTCAATTATATCTCAGTAAAGTGTTCTTTTTTAAAAAATGCAAGCCATTGTGGAGCTTACATTCGTGTGTGTGTGTGTGTGTGTGAATGTAAGAGACAGAGAGAATCAATCATTCAATCAGTTAAATGTCTAGTATGTTAGATGATAAGTGTGATGTAGAAAATTAAAAAAGGGCAAGAGGGGGAGAGGATGGCTCTGGGTAGGTGTGAGGTTGCAGTTTTCAATAGCGAGACACCTCATGGAGGTGATTAAATCGTGTTCGTTTGGGGAAGAGTTGAGGGAAGAGTAAAGCGCAAAGGCATTGAGGCAGGGCTTGTTTAGCATATTCAAGAAGGATCCTGGAGGGCACTGCACAGGGGAGAGTGAGGAGAGGCAAATGGAGGGAGGTGAGGTCAGACAGGCCAGATTGACCTTGGCTTTTCCTAAGGGAGCAATTGTAAGATTTGGGCAGGGGACATGATCTGACTTTTGTCTTAGGAGAATAAAGCTGTGTGCTCTGCTGAGAAAAGAGCAGAGGGGGTCCAGGGCAGAAGTAAGGAGATAAATTAGAAGCTTATGGTAATACCCCGAGTGGTAGACGATGGTGACTTGGACCAAGGTGGTAGCAGTGGAGGTGGTGACAAATAGTTGGATTCTGGATACATTTTGTAAGTTGCTGAAATTGATGTTAACTGACATGGGGAAGAATGGGGAGGAGCAGACTTGGGGGCAAATAGCAGAAGCTTAGTTCAGCACGTGTTAGTTCGAGACATTTATTTGACATCTAAGTGGCGATGGCTATTTTATACAAGTCTGGAGTTCAGGGGACAGGTCTGGGCTAGAGATAATTTATGCTTTGCCAAAGAGAGGAGGTATGCACAGCTACAAGCCTGATGAGATCACCAAGGTGGTGAGTGTAAACAGAAAGAAGAAGCCAGCGCAGATCCTGGGGCTCTGTCTTTACTCCAGCCAGTGGAGGCACAAGATGGGGCACAGGCTGTCCTACAGTTGTGTAGTTTTCCACAGGAGTAAGGCTATATCCGGCTTTAAGCCTCTGCTTCAAAGAATGCTTATTTCAGCACAGAGTGTCAGGAATGGCTGGGACATTAGAGATCATTTCAGGTAGAACCACCTTATTTTGGAGATAGAGAAGCTGAGACCTAGAGAAGTAAATTGCTCCTTGTACTTAAGCTTGCTGTAGGGGTGGTGTGTGTGTGTGTGTGTGTGTACTGTGGTAGGGATGGAGGTATTTCCCAGGTGTTGGGTGCCTGCTCCCATTGGCAAAACCAGTAAGTGACCCTGCCTTTTTTCAGATGTGGACTCCTCCAGAGTGATAGGATCTGAGAAATGGAGGTTAGGCTATGGAGCTGAGATGGGATCAAGACTTTAAAGCTTACTCTCATCCAGTCTTCTTTTGAGGTACAAGTGCTCTTAGATTCTATAACAAGTTCTCTTTAAGAGATGATTAGATCTTCTATCTTAAATACTTGGATCAGATTCTTGTATTTTCTGTGCTGGCTCTTCTAGGAATAATTGCACTTGAGGTCCTATATCTTCCATAGTGGAGTGGAAGGCTTTGCAGTGGTGGGGTTGCAGTTGAGAGGGTGGTTGGTAGAGTTGTATAAAGCAGTCAGCTCATGGTCTTTTCCCCATGCTTCCCTGAGATGCAGAAAGCATGCAAGAATGAGAATAGATGGTCTGTACTAGCACACAATATGAACCACACGACAGAGATTCTGGGCGCCCAGGGCTGGAAGCTGGGAGCATAAATCAGGAAATAAAACAACAGTAATGGAGTTTGTGGTTAAGACTATGTATTGTTTATATGCATTAAGTCATTTAATCTTTAAAACATTCCATGAAAGGAGATGTCATTACCTTCATTTTATGAATGGGGAAATTCAGGTTCAGAGGTAACCAAAGGACAAAAAACTAGAGAGGAGAAGAAGCAAGTTTTGATCTCTGGCCTCTAAGACTCCAAAGCCACACTGAGAAGCAGTTGTAAAGGGATTAAATCTATTAGATACCACGAAGATTAAGAGCATAGGCTTCCGAAACAAAACAGTTGGTTTTAATTCCTGGCTCTACTATTTACTGGCTGTGAGATCTTGGGCAAGTCATGTAGCTTTGAACCTGGGTTTCCTGTGAAGGGTTGCTAGGAAGATTAAATGAGATAATGTATGGTTAAGACATAGCATGGTGGCTGGTGCCTTATACATGATGAATGAATGGTGGAAACAACTAAAGTTCTGGTTGCCAAGAGGCTGGGCTGCAGCCTGATCTTCAGCTGGCACAGCACTGTTTATTTAGTGTTAGCATCTGCACAGACTGGTCGATGCTCATGGTCTGGAGGGTTCAGGAAAGCAAGAGTCTTAACTAGGGCCTTCAAAGATGGGTAGAATTATTTTTTCACAGAGAATCAGAAAATTTTACCAAAAAATCTCGTCATTTATTTTTCAGCTATCAGTTCATTTTGAAAAATGTTTATTAGGCAAGAAAATGAATCAGACATTTCTTTTTTGAACTGGTTGGCTACACTTTTTGAAGAATATTTAAATAGAAAATATTTGGGTCACATTTTTAACAGAAGCCCTAAAAGTGTAAGCCATTAATTTAGTTCTGACTTTCACTGCCTGACAGTTTCAGGAAAAGAGAAGAACTTTGCTTGATTTATTGTTTTATATATTTTAGTCAGGACTAAAAATGGGCTTTTGATATTTTTACTGGTCTCTTTAGAATTTCTCCTGCAGAAGATTTTCATGAGGAATTTATTTCCTCACTTTTATCAATCAGTTGTAAAACAAAAATACTTAAAGAGTGAAAGGGTTCCTGAACCCACTAAACCCGTCAGGCTGCTAGGGCCATGACGATGACATTGGAGTTAAATATATCAAAACTGTTGCAACACAAAGCAAATTTTGTCCTTGAGGGAGCTCACAGCTGGCTTATCTCGGATTTACTGAGGTTTCAAACGTTCTGCTGAAGCCAATCTAAATTGCTCTGACTCACTTTCCAAAGTGTACATGTTTGCATGTTTGTCGTTGTGGTTGTTGTCAGTGCTAAGAGTCATAGACGCTCCCTTTGCCAGCATCGGCGGGGGGCGGGGGGGGGGGCTCAGTTCTGTGTCTTTGAGGTAACCATAAGAGCTGAGCTCACATTTGTAATGTTAATGGACGATACACCCCAATTAAGAAAGTGAAATTGTCAGAATGGATACAAAGGCAAGACCCAACTCTGTATGACTAGGAGAGATGCACTTGGAATATAAAGATACCGATAGCTTGAAAATATAATGGCAGGAACGAGATGTACCAGAAAAATGGCATATGAAGGCTGAGGTGGCTATTATAAATTTTGGCTGCATTGGGTCTTCGTTGCTGCGCGCGGGCTTTCTCTAATTACAGCGAGTAGGGGCTACTGTTCGTTGTGGTGCGCGGGCTTCTTATTGTGGTGGCTTCTCTTGTTGCGGAGCACGGGCTCTAGGCACGTGGGCTTCAGTAGTTGTGGCTCACAGGCTCGGTAGTTGTGGCTCATGGGCTCTAGAGCACAGGCTCAGTAGTTGTGGCACACGGACTTAGTCGCTCCGTGCCATGTGGGATCTTCCCGGACCAGGGCTTAAACCCGTGTCCTTTCCATTGGCAGGCGGATTCTTAACCACTGCACCACCAGGGAAGTCCCTGAGGTGGCTATTTTTAATATCAGATAAAATAGACTTCAAGAAAAAGAGTATTGCCGAGATAAAAAGGAATGATAAGGAAAACAAACATAAATGTGTATGTGCCTAAAAACAGCCTCAAAATATAGGAAGTAAAAATTGACATAAATATAGAGAGATATTCCAGAATTTTAGTAGGAGATTTTATTAACTGTCTCTCAGGAATTTATAGGATGACTAGCCAAAAACCTCTGTAAAGACACAGAGGATCTGAACACATGATTAATTGTCTTAACCTAATTAATAATTATAGGACCTCTCACTCAACAACTGCAAAATAAACATTTATTTTAGTGTACAATACACATTAGTTTTATTGTAGATGGTTTATTCACCAATGTGTATGATATTGGGGCCATACAGTAAGCCTTAATAAATTCACAAGGACTGAAATAGTACAGATATATTCTCTGACCACAATAAAATTAATTAGAAACCAATAACATTAAGATATCTGGGTGAATCCCAAATATTTTGCAATTAAAAATGATATTTTAAAATATTAATTGTTCGAAGAAGTCACAAAATAAATTAGAATATATTTTTAACTCAGCGATAAGGCAAGTACTGTATATCAAAATTTGTGAGATGCAGCTAAAGAAGTGCTTAGAGGGAAATTTATGGTTTTAAATGCTCAGAGTAGGAAAGAAAAAATAGTATGATGTAAGGTACCACCTGAAGACACTAGAAAAAGAACAGCAAAGTAAATCCAAAGTATGTAAAAGGGACAAAATAATAAAGACGAAAGCAGATATCAACAAAACAGAAACAATTGATCCAAAGGTAAGGTTCTTTGAAAAGGTCAACAAGATGGGTAGACTCCTAACAGATGAAGAAAAAGAACATAAATCACCAATTCTGGGAAAAAAAGAGGATTTATCACTGTAGATATTATAAATATTAAAGTGATAATAAGAGAATATTCTGAACAAATGTATGGCAAAAAATTAGATACTTTAGGTGAAACAGACAAATTCCTTGAAAAATACAACTAAAATTGATGTAAGATGAAACAAAATTTGAACAGCCTCTTTAAGAATGAAATTGAATTCATTATCAAAAACCTTTATATAATGAAAAAACTTCAGGCTCGGATTGTTTCACTGGTGAATTCTATGGAATAGTCAAAGGAATAATAACCCAAACTCTTTTAGAGAATAAAGGAAAAGAGAACCTGTTCCAGCTCAGTTTTTGAGGCCAGCGTAACCCCGATACCAAAAACCTGACAAAGAGAATAAAGAAAAAACAATCCAGACCATTATCCCTCATAAACCTAACTGCAAAAATCCTTGAAAAGATTTAGTAAATTGAATCAAACTTTATATAAAAAGGATAATACAAAAGGTTTTTTTTTTTTGCAGAAATTGAAGCACTGATTTTAAAATTTACATAGAAATTCAAATGACCTAAAAGAACCAAAGCAAATTAAAAAAAAAAACAAAGTTCAAGGACTTATACTACCTGATTTTAAGACTTACTATAAAGTTAAAGTAATTAACATTATGGTATTTGTGAAAAGATAGGCATATAAGGTCAATAGAAATAAAATATCTCAAGAGTGGGGAATAGAGTCCAGAAATAGTCCTACATATGTATGTTTAACTGATTTTCAACAAATGGTGCTGGAGTAACTAATCTCCCTATGAAGAAAGAAAGCATCAACCCTTGTTTTCTCCATACACAAAATTAACTCAAAATTAAAAATAGACATAACTGTAAAAGCCAATACTATAAAAATTTTAAGAGAAAACATGGGAGAAAATTCTCTGACTTTGGGTAGACAAGAATTTCTCAGAACACATGAAGCACAAACCACAAAAGAAAAAAAATGGTAAGTTGGATTTCGTTAAAATGAAAAACTTTTGCTCATCCACAGACACCATTAAGAAAATAAAAGCGCAAGCCATGGAATAGGAGAAAATATTTTCAACGCGTATATCTGACAGTGCATATATCTGATTCAGTTCCAGAATATATACAGATTTCATCTTGCAACTGAATAATAAGATGCACAACTCAGTTTTAAAAATGAGCAAAAGATTTTCACATATAAATATAAAATGGTTCAACTATTTTGGAAGAGTACGCAGTTCTTTTTTGTTTTTTTGGCTGCATTGGATCTTCATTACTGCACTCGGGCTTTTTTTACTTGCAGCAAGCGGGGGCTACTCTTCGTTTTGGTGTGTGGGCTTCTCATTGCAGTTGCTTCTCTTGTTGCGGAGCACGAGCTCTAGGCGCGTGGGCCCAGTAGTTGTGGCACGGGGGCTCAGTAGTTGTGGCTCACAGACTTTAGAGCTCAGGCTCAGTAGTTGTGGCTGAAGGGCTTAGTTGCTCCATGGCATGTGGGATCTTCCCGGACAAGGGATCGAACCCACGTCCCCTGTGTTGGCAGGCAGATTCTAAACCACTGCGCCACCAGGGAAGTCCCCAAGTACACAGTTCTTTAAAAAGGTAAATGTATACTGACTTACAAACCAAATAACTCTCCTAGGCATTTATCCAAGAGAAATAAAAACTTAAATGCACAAAAAGATTTGCACACAAATGTTCACAGCATCATTATTCATGATCATCCAAAGCTGAACCCAGCCCCAATGTCCACCAATGTTTGGAAAACAAAATGTGATATATCAATATGATGAAAAATTACTCAGCAATTAAAAAGAATGAACTCCAGGGACTTCCCTGGTGGTCCAGTGTTTAAGAATCCTACTTACAATGCAGGGGACACGGGTTTGATCCCTGGTCAGAGAACTAAGATCCCACATGCCGTGGGGCAACTAAGCCCACACGCTTGAAAGCCTGCGTGCCACAACTAAGATCTGATGCAGCCAGATAAATAAATAAATAAATAAAAGGAATGAACTCCTGATAGATGTAATAACATGGATGAATATCAAGTCACGGTGAATGAAGGAAGCCAGACACAAGAATGCATATGGTATGATTCCATATATATATAAAATTCTAGAAAAGGCAAACAAATCTATAGTAATGAAAAGTGTATCAGGGGAGGATGGGGTGAAGAGAAGGAAGAATCTTTCGAAGGTGTTGGAAATGTTTTATATTTTGATTTCAGTGGTGGTTTAGTGTGCATATACAGTTGTCAAAAGTCATCAATTCTAAACTTTAAATGGGTTTAAAGTATTTAAATTATATTTCAATAGATTGATTTAAAAAAAGAAATCCTTCAAAGCAAGGAAAAGAAGGTATTAACAAAGAGTGCAATTGGTAGTTCAATCAATTTATAAAAGAATAGATGGCTGAATCTGTACCACAGTCCTTTAATTAATAATTCATTTTTATTTTCTACCATTGATAGCATGAAATTCCATGTTAGAATAATGAATTAAACTAATGAATCACCATGTTTGTCAACATTATAATAGAAACCCCACAATTAATTTAAAAACTCCAGAGTTAAAAAACAGAAAATACATTGGTGATTAAAACTAATTGACTTTTCATATATTGAGAATAAAAGTTAAATACCCTGCAATGAATTATTTGCAGAGAAATGTTTCTAAATAGTACTTGAAAGTCTTCTTTCTTATGTCTTTAAAAAAATAAAATCTTAAATTTTTAAAAACATGAAATGTAAGAATTTTGAACATTGGGTCAAATAACAGTTTTTGATGCCAGAACATAGGTAAATTTAATCTATAGTTTCATAAATATTTAGACCCTAATTCAAACACAGTATTTTAGAAATCATTTTGAATGTTTTTAAAGTCATTTTAAAATCTATTTGTTGAGAATCATATTTTATATTATATAATTAAATTAAGGATTTTATCTTATTTGTTAAATGGCAAAAGGATGGATGTTTTCCTTGATTTATTAAAAATATTCAGTATAGTAATAAAACTTATTTAATGCAACTTTAGTAATATACTGATCTACATGAACTATGTGTAATAAATAGTTGGCTGGCTTCTGGATCCTGGGAGGTAACCTCTAAACCCTTGGAATCTCTAGAGTGGTATGTGTCTTTGTTACTAGGGGTGGGACCCTCAGATGACACCTAGTAGTTAATGAGGTGACTTAGGCTGGGGGCTGGTCACCCAAAAAGACCAACTGTATGATTAGAAGTTTGGGACTTTGAGCTACATGACATCAGCCCAACCTTCACCACAGCCTAACCTCTGCGTAGGGGAGGGGGATGGAGATGGAGACATATGGCCAATGATTCAATCAAACATGCCTACGTAATGAAACCCCAATAAAATCTCTGGACACTAAAGCTCAGGTGAGCTTCCCTGGTTGGCAGTATCCTTTCAGTATTGTCACACTTCAATGTCAGGAGGGTAACACATCCCTGAGGATGACAGAAACTTCACATTTGGAACTCTTTCAGAAACCTTATTCCTATGCAGCTCTTCCTTTGGCTGGTTCTGATTTCTTTTGCTATAATAAAACAGTAAGTATAGTGTTTCCTGAGTTCTGTGATTCATTGTAGTGGATTATTAAACCCAAGGAAGTCTGTGGGGCCCCCAAGTTTGCAGCCAGCTGGTCTGAAATGAGAGTGGCCTGGGGACCCCCAAGCTAATGATGGGTGTCTTCACCGAGGGCAGTCCTGTAGAGAACTGTGTCCTCAGAATTTTTAGTTTAGAAACTTCTTTGCAAATATTTTAACTTAAAAATCGTTCACATAAAATACAAAAATCATATAATGTTTTTTGAAAGTTCCTAGGAGAGGTTCTTTAGATAATATATACATTATTATATAAAACGGGTTTGAAAATAAATATTTACGTAATGGGCAAATGTAACCATAACCCAGGAAGAAGCAGATTCTCAGCTCCGGAATGCAAATGTGCGGCTACTTCCTCTTGGATGGCTTTTTCTTAGGTAGACATTCATGTTATTTCATGACTGTGGTGGCCATATGCTATTTTAACTTATTATCCCCATTCTTTTTTGTAATAGGCTCTAATTTCTATTCAGAATTTACCCATCCTCATCTTCCAAGCCCCCCATCTCATACATACCTCCGTTTCTGGGACAGATAACCTCAATCAACTTCAGATCTGGAGTGTGCCCTTTCTGGTTTAAAATCAGCACATTCTTTTCCCCTGATCACAGTGACTGACTCATGTGACCTATTTTGGTCCAATGAGCTGTGGAGAGACATTTGCTAGGGGCCTTTGGGAAAGAAATCTTCTTGAAATCTCAAAAAGCCTGTCTGACAAGACACTCTTTTCCTGCTGGATGTTAACAAGAAAGTAAGTCTCTCTGGAAACCCTTGGCATCCATCTTCCAATCAGAGGATGAAACCTTAGGATGATGACAATTAAGCAGGCAGTGTTTGGTATCAGTGTGGAACTGTTACATCAAGCCCCATCTGAAGTTCACATGACCTCTGAAACTTTCAGTAATGAGGGTCAAGGCAGTCCCTTTACGTCTACAGTCAATTTGGATCAGCACTTTCTGGTACTTGTATCCAACACATTTCTGAGACAATTGCTTTAATATGAATGATGATGATTGTTTTGATAGGGAATAAAATCAAACGTAAAATAATATCATTCTTACAATAGAGAAAAGGTATGATGTATTGGATCTATGTGGTGGTTTAGGCATGCTTGACCACCTCTACCCCCCTCCTAAATCCTTGGAAAAGAAAGAAAAAATATATTCACTAAAGACTAGACCCACCATGGTCAAGGAAAACAAGAAAGGGCAATATCAACATATCAGAAATCCTGAAGAATTTCCTGGAAGATGGAGAGTAACAAGGATTGAACTGATAAGGGTTGAGAAAATCCCAGCCTAAAATACACAGAGAAAATGGCCAGGGAGATAAGAGCAGATCCTGAGAAATTTTAAGAGAACAAAGAACATTTAGGGACTGTGTGGCAATAGACTGGTCATTATTACTGAACAGGGGCCAGTTGTGCCCACAAACTCTCTGTCACTGAGCCATAGGTCACAGGGGTGGCGGGGGGAGGGGGCATAGATTCCAGGTTAAAACACTGGGATCTGAATGAACACGTGCATGAACTGCTGCCTAGGGAGGGCTCCTTGTTAGAATCTTGGAGCCTTCTAGAGAGCCTACAGTCAATCCTCCCATTCAGGCAATTTGGGGTGGAGGTGGGGTGAGATCTCTGCAACAGCAAAGCTACCCAAATAAAGCTTCCCAAGCCTTCATTCATAGAGATGAGTGGGAAATCCAGGAATACCAGCTATAAGGGGAAAACCAACGTCAAGACGAATACCAAGATGATTAAACAGATCAGTGGACTCTAGAAGAGACAGGAAATTCAGAGAACCAAAAAGAATTCCATCCTTAAAAGAATTCCATTTTCTATGGAAAAAAACCACCAAAACTGTATTGCACTTATAAAAAAAAGAATAGGCAGCTATAAGAAAGTAGTAAATCAGAGAATGAGAGATTTTATGAATATAGAAAATAGGATTGTAAGAAAAATGTTCAACAGAAGGTATAAATAGCAGAATGACCTCAACTCAAGACTGAAATAGTCATCTAGTAATGAGAATGGGCAGAAAGGGGGAGTTTTCTTTTTCCTTTTATATGTCTCAATATTATTTGAATCTTTTAAAAAAGAAAGTATTAGTTGAGTAAAAAAGAAGAAAAAATTTAAAAATAGAACTCTGACCCAATAATTCTACTTTTCAAAATTAATTTTAAGGAGATCACTCCGAATGTAGATTAAAATGTACATATAAGAGTATTTAATACATCTTTATATTTATAACAGCAAAACATTACAAACAACCTAAATATCGAATAATAGCAAAGTGGCTTAATGAATTGTTAGACATCCATATGATAATATGTTATACTATTAGTTTTTTCATTTTTAAAAAATTTATTTTGTTGAAGTATAGTTGATTCACAATGTTGTGTTAATTTCTGCTGTACAGCAAAGTGATTTAGTTATACATATATATACATTCTTTTTCATATTCTTTTCCATTATGGTTTATCACAGGATATTGAATATAGTTCCCTGTGCTATACAATTGTTAACACTATTATTAAAAAAATCATCTTTTCATAGAATATATCTAAATGTGGGGAAAACATACAAGGTATACTGATAAAAATAGAATAAAAGTTATACACAGTGTATTCTAAATAGAAACTACAACCAAATGTTCACTGTGATTATCTCTGAATGATGTTGTTTTTTATTTCTGTATTCTTTAAACTTTCTATATTTTAAGTCTATCAGTAATTTACTTAGAAAATGCTCTTAGAAAAGAGGGGGAAAGGAAAACGTGTGGTAGCAAGGAGAATATGGATGGTGTCCACATAGTCTCTCTTTGTCTCTCTCTCTGAGCTGTGTATTTCACTTCATGTATGGACTGGATCAGAGAGAAACCCTAGATGGAAGAAGATTCTCTTGCTTCCAGCAAGAGAAGGTGCATTTGCTTTTTTGTCATTTTGGGGGCTTTGTTTTTTGTTCACTCAGAGCAACATTGACATGGACCCACTCAAATAAATCACATTTATCTCAACCAACTCATTTAGTAAGAACAAAATCTTTACACACTCACGTATGGGTTGACACAACCACTATACACACATACAATCTATTCATGTGCTTTCCAGCCAACAAGTGTTGGGAAGTGTTAAGCTTTTCTCCATTTTTTTTTTAAAGCACACATCTGGCAGTTTGAAAAGTATGTGTGCACCAGAGAAGTTTGCAAAAATATGATAATCTTTCTTTGGCCTAAATTTTATAAAATCGTAATTGGTGCTTTCTCACATTCTAGTTGTTTTTAGGAATTAAAGATTATTTAACTTATTGGTTAAGACATTTTATTTTTCTTTATGAGTTGCTGTTTGATATTTGCAGTGCCCCTACAACACATAGGCATTTCACTATGTTTTCCCCAAAGTTAGCTGATTAGAATAACAATCTTAGTCTTCATAGTAACTCTCTCTTCCATGTATCGATGAAGAGATCACAGTAGTTTTGAAAAGTCCATTGAGACTTCTCAGTGACTTCAGGTCACTGGTTTATTTGGAACTGGTTTTTAACGTGAGGATTCGGGACCTCTCAATACACTTACGGAGGTTTATTTTCTTTGCAAATCCATTTGATAAATCACCACTTTATGTTTAAATATAGGAGCTTTCATCTACTCTGCCTTCCCTGGTTTTCATGAGATCAGTTTAGTGTAGTAGAAAAAACATGGGGTTTGGGGTCAGAACGACTTGACTGGAATTCTGGCTCCACCATGTCTAAACTGTATGATTCTGGGAAAATTACTTCTCTCAGCCTCAATGTATTTATCTGTAAAAAGAGGGTAATATCAAGGACTAAAGAGGATGACATTTGTCAAAGAAAACCAAAAATACGAACTAGTATAGAGCTTGGATCTGAGCTGATTAACTGTTTTTAATTATGTATACATCACTATTACTATGTTATTTTTCAATATTGGGGGTTTGGTATTCTGTTTCACTGAATTAGAAATTGGGGGGCTTAGAATCCAGTCTGTTTTACCACTAGTATCTGGCTAGGGTGACCACGAGCCTGTTTTCTCATCTGTAACATGGTGAGGTTAGAGGAGATTACTAAGGCTCCTCCCGGCCCTTAGTGGGAATTTTGAGTAAAAATCTTTTACTTCAAATGGTCACTTATATGACAGGCATTACGGCCATGTCAGAGGTAAGACTGGGTCAGGCTGGCCTGTGGAATTAGCAATACTACGCTTATTATCTTTGTGTTTAGGGCTGATCGATCTTCTGACGGTTTTCAAAAGGTGGGGGGGCATTTCTTAACGTCTCAACTATTGTGGCCTATTCAGGGAATGAGATTTAACCATATTTTTTTGACTGCTGGGAGCCCAAGAGTCTTGCTGGGAAAAACATGTGAACTCTGTCCATTTTTGGAGTTTTGATATGTATTGAGTTTTCTGATGTACTTAGGGAGTCTGCAGGAAGCCAGAGTGAAGAGAGAGACAAAACTCTGTTTTAAAAAAAAATCACTCTGTGTGTGGAAGAATTTTGGCAGTTTGGGCCAAGCCGAGCATCAAGGCCTAAATCTTAGAGTTCAGAGGTGAAGTGATTTTCAGCCCAGACATGGCCTTTCCTCCCTAAATATTCCTGCATCACCACCAGGCCCCCTTTCAAACCCTGCGGTGCCTGCCCACCCTATGGAGAATGGCCTGTGATACGGAGGAGAGAACCAGAGGAACTCAACAGTTCTGTGTGGGAATCCCTTCTGTAGGAGTTCTTATGGGAAGCAGATGTTTCCCAAAAGTCTGGAGAGGGAGAAGAACAGCCAAGCTTGGCAGTTTAGAGGAAACCAGTTGGCCTTGAGTGGGTAGTGGCCTGTGGGTGATGGAGCTACAGTGGTTAACAGGGCAGGACAGAAGAGGGCAGGCCGAAGCCATGATCCTACATGTGACACCCCACCCTTTTCTTTGTGGCTCCCAAGGAATCCAAGGACCTACCAACTAGTAGACATTTGGGTTACAGCCTTGGAAATTCTTTGGACTGATTGGGGAAAGTAATTCCAAAAAAAGACTGGACTTCCTGCTAGGAAGTAGGCATGTGCCCATGAGGGAAACTGCTTCCTTCATCCTTAGATATTTTTCCACAGATAACCTGAGTCGTAGATCAGAGCAGTTCTAAAATATTATTTTATTGTTCAAAATATTTTTGAAAAAATAGATAAGCAAAAAAAAAAAAATTTTCCACTTGGAGCTAACTACCGTCAATTTGGTATAAACTCTTACAGTCTTCTTTTTATGCATATTTATTCTTTCAGCAAACACTGAATCTGCTGCATTTACAACAATGAATCACTCTGTATATGCAGTTTTGTAATTTGCCTTTTCATGTAATAATATGTTGTGAACAATTTTCCATGGATAAACTAAAAGTGTTCCCCACTTGGGTCTCCTCAGTGCAAATTTCCTGGCACTTTTTCTTAGGGATGCTCTCTTTAATTAAAACTCAAGTTCCATATACAGATCTTTCCCTTCCATCTCTAAATTTGCTTATTCCAAGAAGCCCATTTGTTAAAAATTATGAACAGAAGGATTGAAAGAAGAGAAATCTTTCTTTCCATTTAAGAACCACATAAAAATGCTCTGAATGTATATTTGACGTTATCATCTGCTTCACAGATTTCTTTGGCTGGTATCCATTTTAATTGTTTTGCTGTCTGCCACGTGGACTCTAGGAAATGATCAGCTTGCCTTCACTAGGGAGATGTGGTAGAAGAGAGCTGAGAGGTGGTGGAAGGTGGGACTGAGGGCAGGGAGAAGAGTTGAGAGTAACCACCACTTGTTCCTGATCCAGGGACTGGGGTTCATGTGAAAGTCAGCATTACTCTAGTGAGAAATCATACATAGAGAAGATTTACTTTAGAGGCAAATTTGCCTTTTTCTTCAAGCCAAACAGTATCTAAGTGGCCAAATGCAGGCTTTTCTTTTTTGAGAGCAATGTTTTCTGCAGAATATTAATAGGGGTCACACCTAACAAAAAGGGATTCTGGGATCAAGCAAACTTGCAAAATGCTGTATTTTAGATAAATGCATTTGTTCAGTGCAGGATATCTCAGACCATTTAGCAAGCTAATATGCACTGTGATGCTCCAAGAGAGGGAAGTAATCAACTTTTCCTAAACTCACACACTCTCTCTCTTTTGATGTTGGATGTGTGCATGTTAACAACTTTGGGAAATGCTAGCTTTAGAAGTACAGTTCTCTACTGATATCGAAATCAGGAAAAAAACAAAAGTAGTTTCATTGTTCTACTTAGGATTGAGGTGTTATCTTGTAATTTGCCTTCTAGGGGGTACTTTAGTCAAGACCTGCCTTCTACATGGAGGGTGATAGAGTCATTCTTGGGGATTTTAAGTGAGAAACTAAGCTGAGATGCTTTCCTGAGCAATGTGTGAGTAACGTTTGTTCTCTTCTTGCCTTGCTTACTTGCAAAATAACAGGTGCTGGCTGAGAGATGAAAAGTGTGTTTATAGGTCTCGGTTTCTTCCCTCTTATATTCCTCAAACTCTTGTCCTCTATGGGGGCTGTCATCCTGGAATGAGGCCCAGGTAGCCTTCCTTCCTGAAGCCAGCTAAAAGGCTCTCCAGTCACCCTCTCACCCAACCTACTCTTCCTAGAACTGGTGATTTACTGCCTTAGGCTGAGTTGGGGAAAGTCCTTAATGAGCCTTAGGGCCTGGGGCTGTGCTTGGAGCAGCCTCTAACCACAACTATTCTTATCGAAAAAATTTACCAGAAAACGAAGACCCCAGAAGAGGTTCTCTGATGGAGGAGTGGTGGGTGTTTGAAAAAAAGGAGGTGGAGCAGCATTCCTGGTCGTCCATAAATTAAAACAAACAAAGGGAAATCACATCCAACTGTAGTCAATTGCTCCTGTACGAGAAGGAGTGTAATTCAAAGAGGTTTATGTATTTTGGCGGAGGATGGGGTGTGTGTAGGAGTTTGAAAGCATAGAATAACATGACTGGGAACCAGCTCCAGCCGCTGGCTGGCTTGTGCTTCCTCACTCAGCCAGCTAATGTGCCTTGAGCCAGTTTTTTTTCCTCCCTTTTTTATCCCTATTTGATCTCTCCCATGTCTGAGACAACAGGGCGTGTTGAAAGAAGGGCTGCGTGTGTCCGTGATAACATCTTACATTTCATAATTAGTAACCATTTCAAAGCACAGTCCTAATATTGTATTTTGTCTTGTTCTTACACTAAGCCTGTGAATGAGCATAGGATTTGTTCCCATTTTATAGAGGAGGAATTGAAACATAAAGACAAACCTGAAATCACAAAGCAAGTTAATGGCAGAGCCAAGAGGGGACTGTGAGTTCCCAGCCAGGGGTCTAGGCTTCTGTGGTCTAGAGCCCTCTGGGTTGCCACACTTGCCTCTGGGCCCTGACATCTCAAATGAAAAAGGACTAACTTTTGGTTACAATAATCTGCCAACTGTGGTTTGAATCAAGATGTGAAGGGTGTTTATTAGAAAACTCTGAGTCACCTCTCAGCACCAGGGCTTGAATTGAGGTTGTGGAAATATCAATAGAGGAAGCCTATCCGAATGAGAATAGGCAAAGGCAATTTATTCAGAGCTTGCTGCCTATAACAAGGGAGTCAGTCACCACCATTTGCTTTTGGCAGAGACTCAAAGAAACAGGCGGAGGAGTGGAAAAGCTTTATAGTGGGGGAAAAAAAAGGAATGCTTTAGGTAAGCCCTGTTGGCATGGGGAAATTTAGGTGGGCTAACTAGAAGTGGGACATCCTCTGTGACTAGTTAGGGGGCCATATTTGGCTTTCTCTGGATGGTCCTAAGTTAGAAGTGGGAGCAAAAATTAGAGAAACCGTCAATTAGTAATCAACCCTTGGCCATTTTGGATTGATGGTTACAATGGTTATTTTTTGGCTTCTTGACTGGATACTGCAGACGGTAGGTTGTCTAACTGGGTTGGCTGCTGCAGGTGGTAGGTCACAGTTCTGCTTTTATATAGAGTCTGGCCATCATCTCTTTGTATCTTAAGTTTCTCAGGATTGAGTGGGGAAAAGGAACAAGGAGGGGATCTGGGAAGTGCATAGAAGTGAGAGCTCTGGCACCTGGGAATTGTTAAAGCTCTGTCCCTACCTTTTAAACCAGGCACTGTTGAGTGTTATTAGGAGAAGAAAGAAGGGAGTGAGAATAAATCTTGTAGTCTTAATATCCTCTCTTGGGCTCAATTTCATTTCATTTGATATTTTTAGTTTCTGCTGTTTGAGAATGACTTTAATGCAGTGGAATACTGTGTATTCGTTCCAAGATAGTGAACTTTTAGATGTTATTAGCAAGTGTGGATCTGGATCTTTGCTTTCTGGTCCTGGATACTTTGGGTGTTTCTTCATTCTGGTTCCTTGGGGGAGATTCTATTTATTTTATTTTATTTAAAAAATTTTTAATTTTATATTGGGTTATAATTGATTTACAATGTTGTGTTAGTTTCAGGTGTACAGCGAAGTGATTCAGTTTTACATATATGTATACTTATTCTTTTTCAGATTCTTTTCTCATATAGGTTATTACAGAGTATTGAGTAGAGTTCCCTGTACTATACAGTAGGTCCTTGTTGATTATTTATTGTATATACAGTAGTGTGTGTATGTTAATCCCAACCTCCTACTTTATCCCTCCCCCACCCCCTTTCCCCTTTGGAAACCATAAGTTTGTCTTCTAAGTCTGTGAGTCTGTTTCTGTTTTGTAAATAAGTTCATTTGTATCATTTTTTTAGATGGGGAGATTCTATCAATATTTTGACTGTAGGAAATGGGGATGATTCCTTTTTTTTTTTTTTTTTTTTTTTGCGGTACGTGGGACTCTCACTGTTGTGGCCTCTCCCGTTGCGGAGTACAGGCTCCGGACACACAGGCTCAGCGGCCATGGCTCACGGGCCTAGCCACTCCACGGCATGTGGGATCTACCCGGACCGGGGCACGAACCTGTGTTCCCTGCATCGGCAGGCAGACTCTCAACCACTGCACCACCAAGGAAGCCCTGGGGATGATTTCTTAAAGGAGGTGACATAAGAAAGAAACTTTGAAGAATGGATAGATTTTTGGGGCAATGTACAATTGTACTTGAAAATGGAAAGTACAGCAATAGGAGCAGTGTGGGCAAATGATTTGGATAGAAATAGGTTGTGTGCACAGAATGGCAAAGAGTCTGGTACAGGAGTAAGATTAGTATGGGGTGGGAGTGGAGAGACCTTGAACGTCACTCTTAGGAACTTGTATTTTATGAGTGTAGGAGGCCTTAATGTTTTTGAACAAGATCTAGAATGATCAGAGCTGCATACTTACGAAGATTATTCTGGCAGATGGGTGTGTGTTGACTTTTTCTTTTAACGGATAGTTATTTAGTTATTTATTTTTTATAACAAAGTGAATCAGTTATACGTATACATATGTTCCGATATCTCTTCCCTCTTGCATCTCCCACCTTCCTTATCCCACCCCTCCAGGCGGTCACAAAGCACCGAGCTGATCTCCCTGTGCTATGCGGCTGCTTCCTACTAGCTATCTACCTTACGTTTGGTAGTGTATATGCCTCTCTCTCGCTTTGTCACAGCTTACCCTTCCCCCTCCCCATATCCCCAAGTCCATTCTCTAGTAGGTCTGTGTCTTTATTACTGTCTTACCCCTAGGTTCTTCATGACATTTTTTTCCCTTAAATTCCATATATATGTGTTAGCATACGGTATTTGTCTTTCTCTTTCTGACTTACTTCACTCTGTATGACAGACTCTAGGTCTATCCACCTCATTACAAATAGCTCAATTTCATTTCTTTTTATGGCTGAGTAATATTCCATTGTATATATGTGCCACATCTTCTTTATCCATTCATCCGATGATGGACACTTAGGTTGTTTCCATCTCTGGGCTATTGTGAACAGAGCTGCAATGAACATTGTGGTACATGACTCTGTTTGAATTATGGTTTTCTCAGGGTATATGCCCAGTAGTGGGATTGCTGGGTCATATGGTAGTTCTATTTGTAGTTTTTTTTTTTTTTTTTAAAACATCTTTATTGGAGTATAATTGCTTTACAATGGTATGTTAGTTTCAGCTTCACAACAAAATGAATCAGTTACATATATACATATGTTCCCATATCTCTTCCCGCTTGCGTCTCCCTCCCTCCCACCCTCCCTATCCCACCCCTCCAGGCGGTCACAAAGCACCGAGCTGATCTCCCTGTGCTATGCGGCTGCTTCCCACTAGCTATCTACCTTACGTTTGGTAGTGTATATATGTCCATGCCTCTTTATCGCTTTGTCACCGTTTACCCTTCCCCCTCCCCATAGCCTCAAGTCCATTCTCTAGTAAGTCTGTGTCTTTATTCCTGTTTCACCCCTAGGTTTTTCATGACATTTTTTTTCCTTAAATTCCATATATATGTGTTAGCATACGGTATTTGTCTCTCTCTTTCTGACTTACTTCACTCTGTATGACAGACTCTAGGTCTATCCACCTCATTACAAATAGCTCAATTTCGTCTCTTTTTATGGCTGAGTAATATTCCATTGTATATATGTGCCACATCTTCTTTATCCATTCATCCGATGATGGACACTTAGGTTGTTTCCATCTCTGGGCTATTGTAAATAGAGCTGCAATGAACATTTTGGTACATGACTCTTTTTGAATTATGGTTTTCTCAGGGTATATGCCCAGTAGTGGGATTGTTGGGTCATATGGTAGTTCTATTTGTAGTTTTTTAAGGAACCTCCATACTGTTCTCCACAGTGGCTGTATCAATTTACATTCCGACCAACAGTGCAAGAGGGTTCCCTTTTCTCCACACCCTCTCCAGCATTTATTGTTTCTAGATTTTTTGATGATGGCCATTCTGACCGGTGTGAGATGATATCTCATTGTAGTTTTGATTTGCATTTTTCTAATGATTAATGATGTTGAGCATTCTTTCATGTGTTTGTTGGCAGTCTGTATATCTCCTTTGGAGAAATATCTATTTAGGTCTTCTGCCCATTTTGGGATTGGGTTGTTTGTTTTTTTGTTATTGAACTGCATGAGCTGCTTCTAAATTTTGGAGATTAATCCTTTGTCAGTAGCTTCATTTGCAAATATTTTCTCCCATTCTGAGGGTTGTCTTTTGGTGTTGTTTATGGTTTCCTTTGCTATGCAAAAGCTTTGAAGTTTCATTAGGTCCCATTTGTTTATTTTTGTTTTTATTTCCATTTCTCTAGGAGGTGGGTCAAAAAGGATCTTGCTGTGATGTATGTCATAGAGTGTTCTGCCTATGTTTTCCTCTAAGAGTTTGATAGTTTCTGGCCTTACATTTAGGTCTTTAATCTATTTTGAGCTTATTTTTGTGTATGGTGTTAGGGAGTGATCTAATCTCATACTTTTACATGTAGCTGTCCAGTTTTCCCAGCACCACTTATTGAAGAGGCTGTCCTTTCTCCACTGTACCTTCCTGCCTCCTTTTTCAAAGATAAGGTGACCATATGTGTGTGGGTTTATCTCTGGGCTTTCTGTCCTGTTCCATTGATCTTTCTGTTTTTGTGCCAGTACCATACTGTCTTGATTACTGTAGCTTTATAGTATAGTCTGAAGTCAGGGAGCCTGATTCCTCCAGCTCCATTTTTCATTCTCGAGATTGCTTTGGCTATTCGGGGTCCTTTGTGTTTCCATACAAATTGTGAAAATTTTTGTTCTAGTTCCTTGAAAAATACCAGTGGTAGTTTGACAGTGATTGCATTGAATCTGTAGATTGCTTTGGGTAGTAGAGTCATTTTCACAATGTTGATTCTTCCAATCCAAGAACATGGTATATCTCTCCATCTATTTGTATCATCTTTAATTTCTTTCATCAGTTTCTTATAATTTTCTGCATATAGGTCTTTTGTCTCCTTAGGTAGGTTTATTCCTAGATATTTTATTCTTTTTGTTGCAATGGTAAATGCGAGTGTTTTCTTGATTTCACTTTCAGATTTTTCATCCTTAGTGTATAGGAATGCCAGAGATTTCCGTGCATTAATTTTGTATCCTGCTACTTTACCAAATTCATTGATCAGCTCTAGTAGTTTTCTGGTAGCATCTTTAGGATTCTCTATGTATAGTATCTTGTCATCTGCAAACAGTGACAGCTTTACTTCTTCTTTTCCGATTTGGATTTCTTTTATTTCCTTTTCTTCTCTGATTGCTGTGGCTAAAACTTCCAAAACTATGTTGAATAGGAGTGGTGAGAGTGGGCAACCTTGTCTTGTTCCTGATCTTAGTGGAAATGCTTTCAGTTTTTCACCATTGAGGATGAGGTTTGCTGTGGGTTTGTCATATATGGCCTTTATTATGTTGAGGAAAGTTCCCTCTATGCCTACTTTCTGCAGAGTTTTTATCATAAATGGGTGTTGAAATTTGTCGAAAGCTTTCTCTGCATCTGTTGAGATGATCATATGGGTTTTCTCCTTCAATTTGTTAATATGGTTTATCACATTGATTGTTTTGCGTATATTAAAGAATCCTTGCATTCCTGGAATAAACCCCACTTGATCATGGTGTATGATCCTTTTAATGTGCTGTTGGATTCTGTTTGCTAGTATTTTATTGAGGATTTTGCATCTATGTTCATCAGTGATATTGGCCTGTAGTTTTCTTTCTTTGTGACATCCTTGTCTGGTTTTGGTATCAAGGTGATGGTGGCCTCATAGAATGAGTTTGGGAGTGTTCCTCCCTCTGCTATGTTTTGGAAGAGTTTGAGAAGGATAGGTGTTAGCTCTTCTCTAAATGTTTGATAGAATTCGCCTGTGAAGCCATCTGGTCCTGGGCTTTTGTTTGTTGGAAGATTTTTAATCAGAGTTTCAATTTCAGTGCTTGTGATTGGTCTGTTCATATTTTCTATTTCTTCCTGATTCAGTCTTGGCAGGTTGTGCATTTCTAAGAATTTGTCCATTTCTTTCAGGTTGTCATTTTATTGGCATAGAGTTGCTTGTGGTAATCTCTCATGATCTTTTGTATTTCTGCAGTGTCAGTTGTTACTTCTCCTTTTTCATTTCTAATTCTATTGATTTGAGTCTTGTCCCATATTTTCTTGATGAGTCTGGCTAATGGTTTATCAATTTTGTTTATCTCCTCAAAGAACCAGCTTTTAGTTTTATTGATATTTGCTATCGTTTCCTTCATTACTTTTTCACTTATTTCTGATCTGATTTTTATGATTTCATTCCTTCTGCTAACTTTGGGTTTTTTTGTTATTCTTTCTCTAATTGCTTTAGGTCAGGTTGTTTATTCAAGATGTTTCCTGTTTCTTAAGGTAGGATTGTATTGCTATAAACTTCCCTCTTAGAACTGCCTATGCTGCATCCCATAGATTTTGGGTTGTTCTGTCTCCCTTGTGATTTGTTTCTAGGTATTTTTTTATTTCCTCTTTGATTTCTTCAGTGATCACTTATTAAGTCATGTATTGTTTAGCCTCCATGTGTTTGTATTTTTTACAGATGTTTTCCTGTATTTGATATCTAGTCTCTTAGCATTGTGGTCGGAAAAGATACTTGATACAATTTCAATTTTCTTAAATGTACCAAGGCTTGATTTGTGACGCAAGGTATGATCTGTCCTGGAGAATGTTTCATAAGCACTTGAGAAAAATGTGTATTCTGCTATTTTTGGATGGAATGTCCTATAAATATCCATTAAGTCCATCTTGTTTAATGTATCATTTAAAGCTTGTGTTTCCTTATTTATTTTCATTTTGGATGATCTGTCCATTGGTGAGAGTGGGGTGTTAAAGTCCCCTACTATGAATGTGTTACTGTCGATGTCCCCTTTTATGGCTGTTAGTATTTGCCTTATGTATTGAGGTGCTCCTATGTTGGGTGCATAAATATTTACAATTGTTATATCTTCTTCTTGGATCCATCCCTTGATCATTATGTGGTGTCTGTCTTTGTCTCTTCTAATAGTCTTTATTTTAAAGTCTATTTTGTCTGACACGAGAATTGCTAATCCAGCTTTCTTTTGGTTTCCATTTGCACGGAATATCTTTTTCCATCCCCTTACTTTCAGTCTGTATGTGTCTCCAGGTCTGAAGTGGGTCTCTTGTAGACAGCAAATATATGGGTCTTGTTTTTGTATCCATTCAGCCAATCTGTGTCCTTTGGTGGGAGCATTTAGTCCATTTACATTTAAGGTAAATATCGATATGTATGTTCCTATTCCCATTTTCTTAATGGTTTTGGGTTCGTTATTGTAGGTCTTTTCCTTCTCTTGTGTTTCTTGCCTAGAGAAGTTCCTTTAGCAGTTGTTGTAAACATGGTTATGTGGTGCTGAACTCTCTCAGCTTTTGCTTGTCTGTAAAGGTTTTAATTTCTCCATCAAATCTGAATGAGATCCTTGCTGGGTAGAGTAATCTTGGTTGCAGATGTTTCTCCTTCATCCCTTTAAATATGTCCTGCCAGTCCCTTCTGGCTTGCAGAGTTTCTGCTGAAAGATCAGCTGTGAACCTTATGGGGATTCCCTTGTGTGTTATTTGTTGTTTTTCCCTTGCTGCTTTTAATATGTTTTCTTTGTATTTAATTTTTGACCGTTTGATTAACATGTGTCTTGGCGTATTTCTCCTTGGATTTATCCTGTATGGGACTCTCTGTGCTTCCTGGACTTGATTAACTATTTCCTTTCCCATATTAGGGAAGTTTTCAACTATAATCTCTTCAAATATTTTCTCAGTCCCTTTCTTTTTCTCTTCTTCTTCTGGAACCCCTATAATTCGAATGTTGGTGCATCTAATGTTGTCCCAGAGTTCTGTGAGACTGTCCTCAGTTCTTTTCATTCTTTTTTCTTTATTCTGCTCTTCAGTAGTTATTTCCACTATTTTATCTTCCAGGTCACTTATCCGTTCTTCTGCCTCAGTTATTCTGCTATTGATCCCATGTAGAGTATTTTGCATTTCATTTATTGTGTTGTTCATTGTTGTTGGTTTCACCTTTAGTTCTTTAGGTCCTTGTTAAATGTTTCTTGCATTTTGTCTATTCTATTTCCAAGATTTTGGATCATCTTTACTATCATTATTTTGAACTCTTTTTCAGGTAGACTGCCTATTTCCTCTTCATTTGTTAGGTCTGGTGGGTTTTTATCTTGCTCCTTCATCTGCTGTGTGTTTTTCTGTCTTCTCATTTTGCTTATCTTACTGTGTTTGGGGTCTCCTTTTTGCAGGCTTCAGGTTCGTAGTTCCCATTGTTTTTGGTGTCTGTCCCCAGTGGCTAAGGTTGGTTCAGTGGGTTGTGTAGGCTTCCTGGTGGAGGGGACTAGTGCCTATGTTCTGGTGGATGAGGCTGGATCTTGTCTTTCTGGTGGGCAGGTCCACATCTGTTGGTGTGTTTTGGGGTGTCTGTGGACTTATTATGATTTTAGGCAGCCTCTCTGCTAATGGGTGTGGTTGTGTTCCTGTCTTGCTAGTTGTATGGCCTAGGATGTCCAGCACTCTACTTGCTGGTCGTTGAGTGAAGGTGGGTGCTGGTGTTGAGATGGAGATCTCTGGAAGATTTTCGCCATTTGATATCATGTGGAGCTGGGAGATCTCTTGTGGACCAGTGTCCTGAAGTTGGCTCTCCCACCTCAGAGGCACAGCACTGACTCCTGTCTGCAGCACCACGAGCGTTTCATCCACATGGCTCAGAATAAAAGGGAGAAAAAGTAGAAAGAAAGAATTAGTAGTAGAAGAAGAAAGAAAGAAAGAAAGAAAGCAATAGAAAGGAGGGAGGGAGGGAGGAAGGAAGGAAGGAGGGAAGGAAGGAAGAAAAGAAAGAAGATAAAGTAAAATATAATAAAGTAAGATAAAATATAATAAAGTTATTAAAATAAAAAAATAATTATTAGGAAAAAAAGAAAAAAAATTAAAAAAAACAAAAACAAACAAAGAAAAAATGGACGGAGAGAACCCTAGGACAAATGGTGGAAGGAAAGCTATACAGACAAAATCTCACACAGAAGCATACACGTACACACTCACAAAAAGGAAAAGGGGAAAAAAATCATAAATCTTGCTCTCAAAGTCCACCTCCTCAATTTGGGATGATTCGTTGTCTAGTCATGTATTCCACAGATGCAGGGTACATCAAGTTGATTGTGGAACTTTATTCCTCTGCTTCTGAGGCTGCTGGGAGAGATTTCCCTTTTTCTTCGTTGTTCGCACAGCTCCCAGGGCTCAGCTTTGGATTTGGCCCCGCCTCTAAGTGTAGGTCGCCGGAGGGCGTCTGTTCTTCGCTCAGACAGGACAGGTTTAAAGGAGCCGTTGATTCGCAGGCTCTGGCTCACTCAGGCTGGGGGGAGGGAGGGGTGCAGATGCGGGGCAAGCCTGCAGCGGCAGAGGCCGACGTGACGTTGCACCAGCCTGAGGCGCGCCGTGCATTCTCCCGGGGGAGTTGTCCCTGGATCCCGGGACCCTGGCAGTGGCTGGCTGCACAGGCTCCCCGGAAGGGGGGTGTGGATAGTAACCTGTGCTCGCGCACAGGCTTCTTGGTGGCGGCAGCAGCAGCCTTAGTGTCTCCTGCCTGTCTCTGGGGTCCACGCTTTTAGCCGCGGCTCACGCCCGTCTCTGGAGCTCCTTTAAGTAGCGCTCTTAATCCCCTCCCCTCGCGCACCAGGAAACAAAGAGGGAAGAAAAAGTCTCCTGCCTCTTCGGCAGGTCCAGACTTTTCCCCGGACTCCCTCCCGGCTAGCCGTGACGCACTAACCCCTGCAGGCTGTGTTCACAACACCAACCCCAGTCCTCTCCCGGCGCTCCGACCGAAGCCCGAGCCTCGACTCCCAGCCCCGCCTGCCCCGGCGGGTGAGCCGACAAGCCTCTCGGGTTGGTGAGTGCCGGTCGGCACCGATCCTCTGTGCGGGAATCTCTCCGCTTTGACCTCCTCACCCCTGTTGCTGTGCTCTCCTCCGTGGCTCCGAAGCTTCCCCCTCCGCCACCCGCAGTCTCCGCCCACGAAGGGGCTTCCTAGTGTGTGGCAACCATTCCTCCTTCACAGCTCCCTCCCACTGGTGCAGGTCCTGTCCCTATTCTTTTGTCTCTGTTTTTTCTTTTGCCCTACCCAGGTACGTGGGGGGGTTTCTTGCCTTTTGGGAGGTCTGAAGTCTTCTGCCAGCGTTCAGTAGGTGTTCTGTAGGAGTTGTTCCACGTGTAGATGTATTTCTGGTTATCTGTGGGGAGGAAGGTGATCTCCGCGTCTTACTCTTCTGCCATCTTCCTGGAAGCCTCGTGTGTTGACTTTGAAAAACAAACCAAGGTTGAAAGTGGGGAAAGTAGTGTTTTAACTGTTTTCAACAAAGAGGAAAGAAGTTTGAACAGAAGTCAACATGTCTTTTGGAAGGCAAGTGTCAATATACTCCAAATGAAATGTTTTTAGGACCAACTTTCATAGCCACGTGAATCATGAACTTGTTCCAGATCTTACATGGGGTTTCTGAAGCTATTCTTCAGGCTCAGCTGTGAGCCTAGGTAAAGCAATCAACAGCCAATCCTAAAATGCAGCTGGTGACAACAATAATTATGATCAAGAGGAGGAGCTATAGGAAGTGAAGGTAAGAAATACCAACTTAGTGAAAAAAGACAGCTTTGTTTGTTCTGCAAAGGGCAGCAGGACATAGAGTGGATTGTTGTACAGTCAAATGAGAGGAGAGACAAAGTTATCTTTATCATAATATGTCCTTGAAAATCTTGAATTATTGTTTTTAAAATATTTAAAATTCTTCAAAGTTGTGACTAAATTTATATTGACCTAAAATCCTGGTTTGGGGGATAAATGCCTAGGATTAGGTAATGTACTTGTAAATAACCTAAACGCCTTAAAATAAATGCATAATCTTTGATCTAATCCATGAATTGAACTTACTGAAACAATCAGATGAGTTTTCAAAGATGTGAGCATGAGGACTTTTTCACAACATTATTTATAATAGTGAAAAATGGACGCCACAGGAAAATAATTATATAAACTTTGATATAGTTAAACTAGATATTGACATATTATGCAGCCTTAAAAATAATGCTATAACTATATGCTAACTTGGAAAGACATCCATGGAATGGTGTGAAGTTTTAAAGAAAAGAGGTATCCAAACTATGCATAGAATATGTTCCCATTTTAGAAAGAAAATATATATTCTAACTAAATATATAATATATATATTCCAGATGTTTCTACATACATAAGAACATTATATATAATGATAACATATATACATATATATATAATGCTTTTTAATATTCTTATATATAAACATCTGGAATGTTACAAGCAAATACTAACAGTGGTTTTAACTAGGCTGTTTGATATGGCTTCTTTATTTTCTCTTTAAATATTTCTATATTTTCTGAAAGTTTTTTTTTGGCCCCTAGAAAATAGAAATTTATTTAAAATATTTACTCTGTAAAAAGAAATGGGGTGATTTGACTCCCTGAAACTACTTTGGCATAAAAAAATGGTATTTACTCTCTTTCTAATGTACATATATAAATATTTATAAATATAGGAATATTTATAAATGATATACATTTATACATAATATGTGTTTATATAGTGTGTGTGTTTGGGATCCAGTAGCAAATGTACACATTTCTTTATAAAATGCTATACATGCATAGCTTAGGAAACCTAGAGAGTATACTTTTTCTAATGTGGTTAAATTCCCTTTTGTAAGAAGATTGAGTGACTCTGCATAATGATGTGGTTTTCCGTAGAATTTATGGTCCCTTCCAGGTGGGAAAAAATCACTACCTTAGCCCTGGATCTTTCAGCCTGAACTTTGGAGGGTGGTTGCATAGCAACTGCTGATGTAATGACTAGTGTTGGTTCTCTGGGGGATGATATTGATTTGTACAATAAAACAGTGCATTCAGATCCTTTGCTGGTTATACTAGGATAAAAGAGCTGCATGAGCTGGGACCTTTTAGGAGCCTTTTGAACAAAGACTGAGTGGGATGAAGGACATTTAGTTGGTTTCATTGCAGATGGTGGATTGAATACAGGGCAACTTTGAGCTCTGAAATTCAGGAGTGCAAATCCCTCAAAAAATGCATTATTTCCCTTCTATCCATCAGTATTTACTGATTTCCTACTAGGTGCCAGGCATTGTACTAGTCATTAGGGATACAATAATTATTCTATGTGGTCTCTACCATCTGGAAGCTCATACTCCAGTGGGGAAGAAAAACACAAAAATTAATAACTTCAACACCTGATGTTAAGTGATGGAAGAATGGAGAAATTATGGGACACAGAGAAAGGGTATCTAAGGCCACCTGGGGGTCATTCCACAGTCATTTCTTGAGCAGTGATAGTGTGCCTTGGCATTGGATGTACAAAGACGAATGAGACTTGGCTCCTGGCCAAAAGGATTTCACCATCTACAAGGGAGACAGGAAAAAATTCAATCTAATGCAATGTGGTGTATGCTTGGCTAGCACAAGGATTAGAGTATGAGAGCACAGAGGTGGAGATTAATGATGATTAATGCCTATTTAATACTCTACTGTTTGCAGAGCCCTTAAAAATACACATTACCTCATTTGATGTTTATGAAGAGGTAGGATTTATGTCTCTTTTATTGATGAGGAAACTGAGGTTTGGAGATGTTGTGACTTGTCTGAGGTTGGTGTATTAGCAACAAAATACCATTGACTGAGTGGCTTAAACAACAGACATTTATTTTCTCATGGGTCTGGAGGCCAGAAGTCCCAGATTAAGGTCTGGTAGCGTCAGTTCCTGATGAGAACCCTCTTCCTGGCATGCAGTCTTCTCGCTGTGTCCCCGCAAGGCAGAGAAAGGAATTGAGCTTTTTGGTGTTTCTTCTTATAAGGACACTAATCCTGTTGGACCAAGGCACCACTCCTATGACCTCATTTAATCTTAATTACTTCTTTAGAGGACCCATCTCCAAATATAGTCACACTGGGCTTTAGTGCTTCAACATATGAATTTTGGGAGACACATTTAGTCTACAGACATTTGGGCTGTGAACTTAGGGCTTTAGCCTCCAAATTGTGGGTGTGTGTGTGTACGTTTATATTTTCCACACAACACTAGAGGCATTTTTTTCCAGCACGATGCATCAGTGACTCAGGGGACAGGGGACAGAAGGAGCTCTGACATTTTTCTTTTTAATTGAACTGTAGCTGATTTACAATGTTGTGTTAGTTTCTGGTGTACAGAAAAGTGATTCAGATATACATATATACATACACACATATATGTATACATTTTTTTCTTTTTCAGATTCTTTTAAATTACAGTTTATTACAAGATATTGACTATAGTTCCCTGTGCTCTACTAGTAGGACTTTGTTGTTTATTTTATATACAGTAGTGTGTATCTGTTAGTAAGCTCCTAATTTATCCCTCACCCCCACCTCTCCCTTTGGTAACCATAACTTTGTTTTCTATGTCTGTTTCTGTTTGGAAATAAGTTCATTTGTATCATTTTTTTTATATTCCGCATATAAGTGATATCATATAATATTTGTCTTTCTCTGTCTGACTTACTTCACTTAGTATGATAATTTCTGGGTCCATTCGTGTGGCTGCAAATGGCATTATTTCATTCTTTTTTATGGCTGAGTAATATTTCATTATATATGTGTGTGTGTATATATATATGTGTGTGTGTGTATATATATATATACACACACACACATATATATATACACACCACATATTCTTTACTCATTCATCTGTTGATGGACACTTAGGTTGTTCCCATGTCTTGGCTATTGTAAATAGTGCTGCTATGAACACTGGGATGCATGTATCTTTTTAAATTAATTTTTGTCTTTTCTGGATATATACCCAGCAGTGGGATTGCTGGATCATATAGTGACTCTATTTTTAATTTTTTAAGGAAGCTCCATACTGTTCTCCATAGTGGCTGCACCAATTTACATTCCCACCAACAGTGCAGGAGGGTTCCCTTTTCTCCACACCCACTCCAGCATTTGTTGTTTGTAGATTTTTTGATGATGGCTATTCTGACTGGTGTGAGGTGATACCTCATTATAGTTTTGATTTATATTTCTTTAATACTTTGTGATGTTGAGCATCTTTTCATGTGCCTGTTGGCCATCTGTATGTTTTCTTTGGAGAAATGCCTATTTAGGTTTTCTGCCAAGTTTTTTTTTTTTTTTTTTTTTGCGGTATGCATGCCTCTCACTGTTGTGGCCTCTCCCGTTGCGGAGCATAGGCTCTGGACGCGCAGGCTCAGCGGCCATGGCTCACGGGCCCAGCCGCTCCGCGGCATACGGGATCTTCCCAGACTGGGGCACGAACCCATGTCCCCTGCATTGGCAGGCAGACTCTCAACCACTGCGCCACCAGGGAAGCCCTGTGCCAAGTTTTTGATTGGATTGTTTATTTTTTTGATATTGAACCATATGAACTGTTTGAATATTTTGGAAATTAGGAGCTCTGACGTTTTGGGTCTCTGTTTATGCTCCCTCCTCCAGCTTGCCTTTAGGACTTACTGAGATATGGTCCTTTCTACAGTGCCCTGGGATTATGCACAGTCCATCCATACTCATTTGGGGCTTGTCAACTAGGAGCCTCTAGTTTTAAGGAAGGGGTGGGGCTAGGGTGGAGACAGAACAGGGTTTGTGAGGACTGGGGCTGGGTTGGTGGGTAGAGAGCAGGACCTAGAGGCGAATTCTCTTTTACAAGAGGAGGTTGCTTGAGCAGGTTCCCATTGCCCAGTCCAAGATGAGACTATAGCCTGCTCTAGGACAATTTGGAGGAGTAGGAGGGGGTGGTGCAGGTGGGCCAAGGGCAGCAGTGAGGACTACAGGGCTGGGAACGGGCATTTTGTCAACATCGGTAGCTGCTGCTCCATGTTGCATTTCCAGTCCTCTTACCTTCCCCTTCGAAGAGACCAAGATGCTTCTTCCTACTTGTGTGGGGCTGATGTTGCCCCTTTTGGTCTTCTCCAGCCTTGCGATCTTCAATCTTGGCTACACCTTCAAATTACCAGGGGGACATGTAAATGATCTTTGTAGTCATGGCCCATATTCAGAGATTCTGATTTCACTGCAGTGGGTTTCTGTCATTTGAAAGCTTCTCAAATGATCTTAATGTGCGGCCAAGGATGAAAATCAGACACATTCCTTCTGTCTCGTTCTGAAGGGTATGGGGCATATACTTTGGTTCCCAAGCTTCTGACAACCTCATCCATTTTGATCCTCTTAAGATCTGGGAGGTAGACAGGTATCGTGACCTTGCAGGTGAAAACCTGAGACTGCCTTTGGCCTGTGAGTTGGGAAGTTTTAGTTGGTAGCCAGGAGGCACATACAGAAAGACCAATCTTAGTATGAGGAATAAGGAAGGACTGATTTTAAGTTCCTTTGCTGGCTTGGGCAGACACAGTTGCATTCATTTATTCATTGAACAAATATTTACTGAACATCCACTATGTACCAGATGCTGTACCAGGTACTGGGTTAAGAACTACCCATGGCTTGTGGCAGGGGCTGGCGATGGTGGCACAGGGAGAGGGCTACCACCTCCAGGGCCCAGCCTTGGGTAGTGGCTCCTTGGAGAGGTGTGCATTGTCAGAGCATTGTAGAACTAGAAAAGGTAATACCAGCCACAGTTTTCTTTGCCTACATGACATATACTGAAAGAATGAAACAAATTTGTTTTTCCATTTAAAATAAGCCTAGTTAGAATCTATAATCCTGTTGGGATGAAGGTTTACAAACTGTAGAAAAGGATAATTATGGCAGAGTTGAACTTATGGCATGCTGATCAGGAACAGAGAACACATAGCTTTAGACTCACGTATTCTACTCTGGCGAAACTGACCGCTCTGACACCCACAGACATCCATCCAGCTCTGTGCAGGGACATTCCACTGAACAAAGCAAGTTGATAGCTCACATTCTGAAGATTTTTCAAATATTATTACTAAGGCATTTCCCATTGTTTTGTTTTAATTCAAGTGGGCTTTTACTTAAGATGTAGAGGTCATAAGTTTTATATCCTTAGGCTTGATTTAAAACCTAGCCATGACAGATAGTAAACAGTGGTCTCATTTTCTTGTAACAATAGTTCATGACATTGTGGTAAGAAACTAAAACTTTGAAGCTGAACATAAGGGAAAGTGTACGGTCTTTGAAATTGAACAGATCCAAATATGAATCCTGATTCTGTCATTTACTTCTTTGGAATCTAGGACAAGTTATTCAACCATTTTGAACCTCTGTTTCTTCATCTTTAAAATGGGGATAGCAATGTGATAAAGTATATATATGCCTCAAATAGTGCCTAGAATGTAATTGGCTTTTATGAATAATCCTTTCTTCTTTTGTGATGACATGATATATTGATTTACACAACCTTAGGGCTCAGTTTTGAGGAGAGGTAGAGCATACAGGTCTTAGCTGACATTCCACCTTGGAAAAGGAGACCACTTAATTTCTACCATGAATTATAAATATCTAAGGAAGATAAACAGCATGTTTCTTATGTGTGTAAATTACATTTGATTTTGTATGCTTGTGAATTGTTGAATGGTAGGCAGACACAATGGCGTATGTTGAAGTAAGAAGAAAAGCAATAATACCTGTCAAGAGAGCCTTATATACATGCTAGGCACTTTACATATGTTATCTTACTTTATCCTCACAACAGGAAGTGTTATCTACTCTATTTACAAATAAGGAAACTAAAGAATCGACAGGTTCATTGTCTTTCCCCAAGTCACACACCCAGTGGCAGAGTTGGGATTCCAAGCCAAGGGTTGGAATCATTGAAGTAAATCATTGAAGATGCTGGCTGTTATTATCAATAGCATTATTTTTTGATTAAACTCAATCATGAGGTTAGCATTCCAGTATCAATATCCTGGAACTTGCTGAATAAATAAAAAATAGAATCAGTGCCTGCAAGTAGGGAATGCTTAGTTGTCCAAGATGATTATTACTGAATGGGGGCTTAAGCTGAATGAATGGAATAATTTTCTCTAAGGAACCCAGGGCTCTTTGGGCTGGTGGCATTTACAATGTAATGATCACACACTAATAATCTTAATATTTGCCTTATAGTTGATTGACCGGATGAACAATGATTTCCTTAATTGTTTTCCTTTGTTGGACATTTTGGTTGAATGCAAATTTTCTGTATCATCAATGGACTCTTTTGAATGTTTTCCTGAATACTTATTTTGGCTTGTTTAATAGTCTTTACAAGTGTGTCTTTTGGGTGATGTTACAGTGTTTTGACATTTATGTTATAATGACAGAAAAAGGCTTTAAGATTTATATTAAGGCTAGAATTCATCCAGCGAATATATTGCGTAACAACAGAATACACACTTTGTAATGATAAAAAGTCTTAATGATATTTCTGTAGTCAGCATAAGGATTTCAACAACTGATCTTTATTTATTTATTTTACAGACATAATGTATTTATTTATTTACTTAAACTTTTTTTTTTTGGCTGTGCTGTGCAGCATATGGGATCCTAGTTCCTCAGCGAGGGATCAGACCTGTGCCCCTGCATTGGAAGCAGGGAGTCTTAACCACTGGACTGCCGAGGAAGTCCCAACAACTGATGTTTTTTTTTTAACATCTTTATTGGAGTATAATTGCTTTACAATATTGTATTACTTTCTGCTGTATAACAAAGTGAGTCAACTATATGCAAACGTATATCCCCATATCCCCTCCCTCATACGTTTCCCTCCCACCCCTCTAGGTGGTCACAAAGCACTGCGCTGATCTCCCTGTGCCATGCAGCTGCTTCCCACTAGCTATCTATTTTACATTTGGTAGTGTGCATATGTCAATGCTACTCTCTTACTTCGTCCCAGCTTACCCTTCCCCCTCCCCGTGTCCTCAACTCCATTCTCTACGTCTGTGTCCTTACTCCTGTCATGCTCCTAGGTTCATCAGAACCATTTTTTCTTTTTAGATTCCATATATATGTGTTAGCATATGGTATTTGTTCTTCTCTTTCTGACTTATTCACTCTGTATGACAGTCTCTAGGTCCACCCACCTCGCTACAAATAACTCGATTTCATTTCTTTTTATGGCTGAGTAATACTCCATTGTATATTTGTGCCACATCTTCTTTATCCATTCACCTGTCGATGGACAATTAAGTTGCTTCCATGCACTGGCTATTGTAAATAGAGGTGCAATGAACATTGTGGTACACGACTCTTTTTGAATTATGGTTTTCTCAGGGTATATGCCCAGCAGTGGGATTGTTGGGTCGTATGGTAGTTCTATTTTTAGTTTTTTAAGGAACCTCCATACTGTTCTCCATAGTGACAGTGTCAATTTACATTCCCTCCAACAGTGCAAGAGGGTTCCCTTTTCTCCACACCCTCTCCAGCATTTATTGTTTGTAGATTTTTTGATGATGGCCGTTCTGACCAGTGTGAGGTGATACCTCATTGTAGTTTTGATTTGCATTTCTCTAATAATTAGTGATGTTGAGCATCCTTTCAAGTGTTTGTTGGCAATCTGTATATCTTCTTTGGAGAAATGTCTATTTAGGTCTTTGGCCCATTTTTGGATTGGGTTGTTTGTTTTTTTGATATTGAGCTGCACGAGCTGCTTGTATATTTTGGAGATTAATCCTTTGTCAGTTGCTTCATTTGCAAATATTTTCTCCCATTCTGGGGGTTGTCTTTTCATCTTGTTTATAGTTTCCTTAGCTGTGCAAAAGCTTTAAAGTTTAATTAGGTCCCGTTTGTTTATTTTTGTTTTTATTTCCATTTCTCTAGGAGGTAGGTCAAAAAGGATCTTGCTGTGATTTATGTCATAGAGTGTTCTGCCTATGTTTTCCTCTAAGAGTTTGATAGTGTTTGGCCTTACATTTAGGTCTTTAATCCATTTTGAGTTTATTTTTATGTATGGTGTTAGGGAGTGTTCTAATTTCATTCTTTTACATGTAGCTGTCCAGTTTTCTCAGCACCACTTATTGAAGAGGCTGTTTTTCTCCATTGTATATTCTTGACTCCTTTTTCAAAGATAAGGTGACCATATGTGCGTGGGTTTATCTCTATGCTTTCTATCCTGTTCCATTGATCTATATTTCTGTTTTTGTGCCAGTACCATACTGTCTTGATTACTGTAGCTTTGTAGTATAGTCTGAAGTCAGGGAGCCTGATTCCTCCAGCTCTGTTTTTCTTTCTCAAGATTGCTTTGGCTATTTGGGGTCTTTTGTGTTTCCATACAAAATGTGAAATGTTTTGTTCTAGTTCTGTGAAAAATGCCAGTGATAGTTTGATAGGGATTGCATTGAATCTGTAGATTGCTTTGAGTAGTAGAGTCATTTTCACAGTGTTGATTCTTCCAATCCAAGAACATGGTATATCTCTCCATCTATTTGTATCATCTTTAATTTCTTTCATCAGTGTCTTATAGTTTTCTGAATACAGGTCTTTTGTCTCCTTAGGTAGGTTTTTTCCTAGGTATTCTATTCTTTTTGTTGCAATGGTAAATGGGAGTGTTTCCTTAATTTCTCTTTCAAATTTTTCATCATTAGTGTATAGGAATGCCAGAGATTTCTGTGCATTAATTTTGTATCCTGCTACTTTACCAAATTCATTGTTAGCTCTAGTAGTTTTCTGGTAGCATCTTTAGGATTCTTTATGTATAGCATCATGTCATCTGCAAACAGTGACCGTTTTACTTTTTCTTTTCTGATTTGGATTCCTTTTATTTCTTTTTCTTCTCTGATTGCTGTGGCTATAACTTCCAGAACTATGTTGAATAATAGTGGTGAGAGTGGGCAACCTTGTCCTATTCCTGATCTTAGAGGAAATGGTATCAGTTTTTCACCATTGAGAACAATGTTGGCTGTGGGTTTGTTATATATGACCTTTATTACGTTGAGGTAGGTTCCCTCTTTGCCTACTTTCTGGAGAGTTTTTATCATAAATAGGTGTTGAATTTTGTCGAAAGCTTTTCCTGCATCTATTGAGATGATCACATGGTTTTTATCCTTCAAGTTGTTAATATGGTGTATCACATTGATTGATTTGCATATATTGAAGAATTCTTGCATTCCTTGGATAAACCCCACTTGATCATGGTGTATGATCCTTTTAATGTGCTGTTGGATTCTGTTTGCTAGTATTTTTTTGAGGATTTTTGCATCTATATTCATCAGTGATATTGACCTGTAGTTTTCTTTCTTTGTGACATCTTTGTCTGGTTTTGGTATCAGGGTGATGGTGGCCTTGTAGAATGAGTTTGGGAGTGTTCCTCCCTGTGCTGTATTTTGGAAGAGTTTGAGGAGGATAGGTGTTAGCTCTTCTCTAAATGTTTGATAGAATTCACCTGTGTAGCCGTCTGGTCCTGGGCTTTTGTTTGTTAGAAGATTTTTAATCACAGTTTCAATTTCAGTGCTTGTGATTGGTCTCTTTATATTTTCTATTTCTTCCTGATTCAGTCTTGGAAGGTTGTGCATTTCTAAGAATTTGTCCATTTCTTCCAGGTTGTCCATTTTATTGGCATAGAGTTGCTTGTAGTAATCGCTCATGATCCTTTGTATTTCTGCAGTGTCAGTTGTTACTTCTCCTTTTTCATTTCTAATTCTCTTGAATTGAGTCTTCTCCCTTTTTTTCTTGATGAGTCTGGCTAATGGTTTATCAATTTTGTTTATCTTCTCAAAGAACCAGCTTTTGGTTTAATGATCTTTGCTATTGTTTCCTTTATTTCTTTTTCATTTATTTCTGATCTGATCTTTATGATTTCTTTCCTTCTGCCCACTTTGGGGTAATTTTGTTCTTCTTTCTCTAATTGTTTAGGTGTAAGCTTAGGTTGTTTATTTGAGATGTTTCTTCTTTCTTGAGGTAGGATTGTATTGCTATACACTTCCCTCTTAGAACTGCTTTTGCTGCATCCCATAGGTTTTGGGTCTTTGTGTTTTCATTGTCATTTGTTTCTAGGTATTTTTTAATTTCCTCTTTGATTTCTTCAGTGATCTCTTGGTTATTTAGTAGCATATTGTTTAGCCTCCATATGTTTGTATTTTTTTACAGTTTTTTTCCTGTAGTTGATATCTAGTTTCATAGCATTGTGGTCAGAAAAGATACTTGATATGCTTTCAATTTTCTTAAATATGCCAAGGCTTGATTTGTGACTCAAGATATGATCTCTCCTGGAGAAAGTTCCATGAGCACTTGAGAAGAAAATTTATTCTGTTGTTTTTGGATGGAATGTTCTGTAAATGTCAATTAAGTCCATCTGTTTAACGTGGCATTTAAAGCTTGTGTTTCTTATTTATTTTCATTTTGGATGATCTGTCCATTGGTGAAACTGTGGTGATAAAGTCCCCCCCTATTATTGTGTTAGTGTCGATTTCCCTTTTATGGCTGTTAGCATACAGCTGACAGCATATAGCTGTCGCCTTATGTATTGAGGTGCTCCTATGTTGGGTGCAGACATATTTACAATTGTTATATCTTCTTGTTGGATTGATCCCTTGATCATTATGTAGCGTGCTTCTTTGTCTCTTGTAACAGTCTTTATTTTAAAGTCTGTTTTGTTTGATATGAGAATTGCTACTCCAGCTTCCTTTTGATTTCCATTTGCATGGAATATCTTTCTCCATTCCCTCACTTTCAGTCTGTATGTGTCCCTAGGTCTCAAGTGGGTCTCTTGTAGACACTGTATGTACGGGTCTTGTTTCTGTATCCATTCAGCCGGTCTATGTCTTCTGGTTGGAGCATCTAATCCATTTACAATTAAGTTAATTATTGATATGTATGCCCCTGTTACCATTTTCTTAGTTGTTTTGGGTTTGTTTGTGTAGGTCTTTTCCTTCTCCTGTGTTTCCTGTCTAAAGGAGTTCCTTTATAATTTGTTGTAAAGTTGGTTTGGTGGTGCTGAATTATCTTAAGTTTTGCTTATTTGTAAAGGTTTTATTTTCTCCATCCAATCTGAATGAGATCCTTGCTGGGTAGAGTAATCTTGGTTGTAGGTTCTTCCCTTTCAGCACTTCAAATATGTCCTGCCATTCCCTTCTGTTTTGCAGAGTTTCTGCTGAAAAATCAGCTGTAAACCTTATGGGGATTCCCTTGTATGTTATTAGTTGTTTTTCCCTTGCTGCTTTTAATATTTTTTCTTTGTATTTAATTTTTGATAGTTTGATTAATATGTGTCTCCGTGTGTTTCTCTTTGGGTTTACCCTATATGGTGCTCTCTGTGCTTCCTGGACTTGATTGACTATTTCCTTTCCCATGTTAGGGAAGTTTTCCACTCTAATCTCTTCAAATATTTTCTCTGACCCTTTCTTTCTGTCTTCTTTTTCTGGGACCCCTATAATTCGAATGTTGGTGCATTTAACGTTGTCCCAGAGGTCTCTGAAACTGTCCTCAATTCTTTTCATTCTTTTTTATTTATTCTGCTCCCTGGCTGTTATTTCCACCATTTTATCTTCCAGGTAACTTATCCGTTCTTCTGCCTCAGTTATTCTGTTATTGATTCCTTCTAGAGTATTTTTAATTTCAGTAATTGTGTTGTTCATCACTGTTTGTTTGCTCTTTAGTTCTTCTAGATTCTTGTTAAATGTTTCTCCATTCTGTTTCCAAGATTTTGGATCATCTTTACTATCATTACTCTGAATTCTTTTTCAGGCCGGTTGCCTATTTTGTCTTCATTTATTTGGTCTTTTAGGTTTTTACCTTGCTCCGTCATCTGTAACAAATTTTTTTGTTGTTTCTTTTTTTTTTTTTTTTTTGCTGGGTGGTGCTGTATTCTTGTCTTACTGGTTGTTTGGCCTCAGATATCCAGCACTGGAGTTTGCAGGCAGTTGGATAGAGCTGGGTCTTGATGCTGAAATGATGACCTCCGGGAGGCCTCACTCTGACTGATATTCCCTGGGGTCTGCGGTTCTCTGTTAGTCCAGCAGTTTGGACTCGGAGCTCCCACCACAGGAGCTCAGGCCTGACCTTTGGCCTGGGAACCAAGATCCTGTGAACTTTATGGCATGGTTAAAAAAAAAAAAAAAAGGAAGAAAGAAAGAAAAAAGGAGCAGTACAATATCAAAAAATAAAAAACAAAATAAAATTAGAAAGATAAAAAATATATTAGGAAAAAAAAAGTATAATTGAAACAACTGCAACAAGGTAAAATAGAACCACAACAGAAAAAAGAAAAGTAAAGGGGGGTGGGAAACAAGCCAAAGGAGAGATCACTAACAAAGTATAAAGAATAAAATAAAATTAGAAAACTAAAAGATTTTTTAGGAAAAATAAAAATACAAAAGGATCAGCAACAATGAATCAACAAGGTAAGACAGAACCCCAATCTAAGAGAGGAAAAAAGAAAAGAAAAAAAGAAAAGCCTTGGCCATGGTGGTGGAGTTTAGGTGGGGTGTGGAACTTAGGCAGGGGTGGGGTTTAGATTGGGATGGGACCTAGGCAGGTGGGGGGGTGACATTTGAACATGGGTCAGGACCTAGGTGGGGTGACGTTCAGGCATGGGGTGGGGCCTCTGCTTAGGACCTGCGTGGAAGGGGAGAGGCAGCAGGTGGAAAGGAGGGTCTCTGGCGTGTGGGGTTCCGGAGTTTGGAGGTAGGGCCCTGAGTGAGGGTGTGTGGGTGGGGTTTAGGCCCAGCACATTGGAGGGGGTCTCCGAGTGTAGAGGTGGGGCCCTGGGTGGGGGTGTAGGGGCAGGGCTCGGGTTCTGAGTGGCAGGAGGGAGGCTCCGAGGGCAGAGGATTAGGCCCGAGCCCAGCAGGCTCCCTGGTGCCTAAGTGGACAGGGAAGGCACTGGCCGCGTCCCCTTCCGTTCCTTCTCGCTCCTCCCCCACCGTCTCCCCCAGGGTCTCCCCTGTCACTGCTGGACTCCTAACCGTGGCTGGGTCCCGCTGGGCATAGGAACTCCTCCCTTACCTCAGCCACCCCTCAGGGGTGCCGGTCCCAGAGGTCCAGACTTTACTTTTGCTCCCCCTTCCCTCCCTCCCACTCAGGACCCGTGTGGCTGGAGGGGGTCTCAGGGGGCAGAGGATCAGGCCCGGGATCTCAGAAGGTTCCTGGGGGCCCAAGTGGGCAGGGGAAACCTGGCCATTCTCCCTTTAGATCCTCTGCACTCCCAGTGGTTCCCCAATTTTCCCCTTCGGCGTGGGATCCCTTTCCCTCCCCCAGCCGCCTCTCAGGGGCGCCAGTCCCGTCCTGCCTCCACTTCTCCCCCTTCACTTCCCCCACGCCCCACATCCTTCCCGGTTTCTGGGGGGGTCCTCCAGTTTCCTTAGGTGTCCGTGGTCCCCCACCAGTACCTGGTAGGTGCCCTAGTTGTGAGGAGACGCGAATTCCACGTCCTCCTCGTATGCCACCTTGACTCCGCCCCTCTCAACAACTGATCTTTAGTATACATGAGCTTAATTCCTATTAAGAGCAGAAAGCTTGGATTCCTTTCAGGTCTCCATTCATACTTATCTTCAATAATTTAATCTTTTTCTGAGTATCAGCCTGTAGTTGGTTATGTTTTCTCCATTTATATGCATTTATCCAGGTCAAGATGTGGTTAGAGTGATGACATACAGAGGAAATTCAGGACTCTTGACCCAGCGCCAGAGGCCTGAATAAACATTCCTGTGTCTGAGATTTTGGGGTTGGAGAAGGTCTTTGGACCTGTCCCCTCAAAATGTCAGGAGTTTACTGCATTTCCTAAAAAGGATGGTGCCTAGAAAATGTAGCCTTTGGTGATAAAAAAAAACAAAACAAAGCATAGTGGTCATTACGTCCACATTTGAAGTATCTGGTTCTTTTAAAATTAGGCAGATATTAAAAGGTTGTTGCTGGTGTTGATGAAGAAGAGAGTGCTTTGTGAGAAGGATCTTAGTAAGTGTCCTTTACTGAGGCAAGCAAACAAAACCCCCAAACGCAATATATGTACTATTAAAAGCACAGCAACACAAAATCCACAGGGCTTCACAAAAACGCAAACAAAAACAAACTCCAGCCCTCCTGGTTTACATAATTCCAGAAAAGATGCAGTAAGGATATTAATTGGCTGCATGAAGTGTCTAGAGCCAAGAGGAGCTGACAGGGTCAAACCTCCATGGGTCTTCACATTTTTGTTTTCCCATCAGATTTTATCTCTTGTCTCAAGCAGTAGGATCTGGCAAGAGGGATAGAAAAGACCCTGTGATTCAACTTTCGGAAGAGCTGAGGGAAGAAGCAAGGCCATGCCTCTCTGTTAACAATCCTCTGTGCTTAGACCACAGTGTGAGAATTTGGAGGCGTGAGGGCAGGAGGAGGCTGCAGCAGGAATCTTGGCCTGAAATCAATTTTAGGGAGTTTTGCATAAAGTTACTTACTTTTGGAAGATAATATTAGCTCGCTTATTTCCTATGGAAACTGGAAAATAAACACCCAGTTTAAAATAAACACATGCACATACTTAATTTCTATTTGTACCCTTTCCTCAACTAGTGAGGAAGAAAGATGTGTGTGTGTGTGTGTGTGTGTGTGTGTGTGTGTGTCTATGTGTCTATCTGTCTGTCTGTGGCTACATTTTTGGTTTGCTTCAAGTTCTTTCACTGTGGCTGCCAAGCAGACATGAATGGGTGGATTTTGATCAGCACAAAGGCAGTTTGCCCATAACCTGCCATGATGGGATTTATGCCTACCAGTGTGTAGGCCTCCCTGAAGTTCAGCTTGTTTGTCAACATGCCGATGCAGCAAGATGGATGTGTTTTGAGGTGGAATTATTTTTCAAAGTCTGTTTAGGCCAGTTCCTGGTCTAGTGCCAGGTCTTACATAATACTGTATATAATGAACCTTCACTGAGAAAGAAACAACAGGCCCATGTTTCTGAAGGGCCCTTCAGCCTAGGGCAATCCTGCTTGCCCATCTACTTTTGGTAAAATTCTTTTTCCAGTAGCCTCCAAGGGAGTCCAGGGTGCAGAAAAGAGAAATGTGTTGTGCTTGTGGGTTTAGCAGTTTATCTGTCACCACTCCTATAAAAGAGCCAGGCTGTCTCACTGGTGATTAATTCAATGCCACTCTTCTCGGGTAACAGGGCATCATTTACTGCATATGTTTTGCCAGGCTCTGAAGTAAAAGGTGTGCTGATTTCTATATTGGAGCAGTGAGTCTGAAGGGAGGGGAATAGTTCTAGGTTTATTAAAAAGAATGATGATACCACACCTCCTCCTTCCATTGATTTTGAGCACTGTGTCAAGTGTGGTGTTGCTGGGGGTATTGTACCAGTTACTTATTCTGCATATCAAATCACACCACAGTTTCTGTGGGTCAGAAATTTGGGAAGAGCTATGATAGGTTGTTCTGGCATGGGGTCTCTCCAGGGGTGTAGTTAAGTGATGGCTGGAGCTGGAACAGCAGGTGCCTGTAGGAGCTAGGGTCTGGCTGGGGATCTTTCTCTCTCGCTCCATGTAGTCTCAGAGCTTCTCCATATGGTCTCTCCACTTGGGATAAGTTGGACTTCCTCACAGCATGGTGGCCTCAGGGAGTTGGAATGTTACATGGTCGATCAGGGTTCTAATACTATTTTGCTCCAGTGAGTCAGGGGGAGGTTATGTCACCCTTACCAACTAAGCTTTGAAAGGCATGCAGTGTCACTTCTGCTGCATTTCCGTTGGTTCTAAGCACATCTAAGTGTACTTAGAAGTAAGGGGAGGGAACACAGACCCCATTTTTTGATGGGAAGAATATCAAGGTCATATTGTAGTATAGCCTGTGGGATGCTGCTGTTTTTGGAAAATACAATTTGTCATAGGTACAGTGCTGCTCAAGACAAAAGGATCACAAGAAGGACAGTCCAAGCGGAAATAGGCCTTTTAGGAAGCTCTGTGGTCTTGAAATCTTGTATATCAGTTTGAATGGTAAAATATACATTGGTCATTCTGTGAAATCTGATTTCTTTTGTATATAAAATGCCTCACTGAGGTATAATTTATATCAATAAAATGCACACATTTAAAGTGTACAGCTCAATAAACTTTGACAAATGTATGTAACTGCGACAACCACTCCAATCAAGACACAGAATATTTCTATTACTCTCCAAATTCTGTGCTCCTTTGCACTAAATCCCTGTCATTCTTGACCTCTGGCAACCATTGATCTGCTTTCAGTTATTATTGATTAGTTTTGCCTGATCTAGATTTTCATGGAATCTTACAGTGTGTACTCTTCCGTTGGCATATTTTTGAGATTCATCCATTGTTGTATGTATCAACGTTATTGTTGAGCAGGATTCCACTGTATGTATATACTACAATTTGTTTATCCATTTTCCAGTTTGTAGACATTTGGGTTGTTTACAGTTTCTGGCTATTATGACTAAAGTTGCTATAACTATTCATGTACAAATTTTTGTGGAGTCATACATTTTCATTTCTCTTAGATAAATATCTAGGAGTGGGATTGCTGGGTCATAAAAGACATTCATATGTTGAACTTTATAACTGTTATTCTGTTTTCCAGAGTGGCTGTTCCATTCTGCATTCCCAGCAATAATATATGAGAGTTCTGGTAGCCTCAAATTCTCACCAAACTTGAAGGTGTCCGTCTTTATTTTTAGATAATTCAATGGTGTGTAGAGGTTTAAAGTGCATTTTCCTGATGATCAAAGATGTTGAGCATTATTTCATGCATTTACTGGACATTTGTATATCTTCTTTTGTGAAGTGTCTGTTCAAATCTTCTGCCCATTAATATTATTTTGGTCTTCTTCCTGTCTAATTGTAAGAGTTCTTTAAATATTCTCGACAAAAGACCTTTATTAGGTATGTGTATTAGGAATATTTTCTAAAAGTCGGTGGATTGCCTTTTTTTTCTTTAAGATTTAGAAAGATCTTTTTTTGTTTTGTTTTTTTTTTTGTGGTACGCGGGCCTTTCACTGTTGTGGCGTCTCCTGTTGCGGAGCACAGGCTCCGGACGTGCAGGCTCAGCGGCCATGGCTCAGGGGCCCAGCCATTCCGCGGCATGTGGGATCTTCCCGGACCGGGGCACAAACCTGTGTCCCCTGCATCGGCAGGCGGACTCTCAACCACTGCGCCAGCAGGGAAGCCCTATTTTATTTTTTTAAACATCTTTATTGGAATATATTTGCTTTACAGTGTTGTGTTAGTTTTTGCTGTATAACAAAGTGAATCAGCTATATGCATACATATATCCCCATATCCCCTCCCTCTTGCGTCTCCCTCCCACCCTCCCTATCCCACCCCTCTAGGAGGTCACAAAGCACTGAGCTGATCTCCCTGTGCTATGAGGCTGCTTCACACTAGCTATCCATTTTACATTAGGTAGTGTGCATACGTCAATGCTACTCTCTCACTACGTCCCAGTTTACCCTTCCCCCTCCCTGAGTCCTCAAGTCCATTCTCTACGTCTGTGTCTTTATTCCTGTCCTGGCCTAGGTTCATTAGAACCATTTTTTTTTTGTTTTTTAGATTCCATATATATGTGTTAGCATATGGTATTTGGTTTTCTCTTTCTGACTTCACTCTGTATGACAGAGTGAATATCTCTTGTACTCACTACAAATAACTCACAAATAATTTCATTTCTTCATATGGCTGAATAATATTCCATTGCATATATGTGCCACATCTTCTTTATCCATTCATCTGTCGATGGACACTTAGGTTGCTTCCATGTCCTGGCTATTGTAAATAGTGCTGCAATGAACATTGTGGTACATGACTCTTTTTGAATTATGGTTTTCTCAGGGTACACGCACAGTAGTGGGATTGCTGGGTCATATGGTAGTTCTATATTTAGTGCTTTAAGGAACCTCCATACTGTTCTTCATAGCGGCAGTATCAGTTTACATTCCCACCAACAACGCAGAAGGGTTCCCTTTTCTCCACACCCTCTCCAGCATTTATTGTTTGTAGATTTTTTGATTATGGTCATTCTGACTGGTGTGAGGTGATACCTCATTGTAGTTTTGATTTGCGTTTCTCTAATGATTAGTGATGTTGAGCATCCTTTCATGTGTTTGTTGGCAATCTGTATATCTTCTTTGGAAAAATGTCTGTTTAGGTCTTCTGCCCATTTTTGGATTGGGTTTTTTGTTTTTTTGATATTGAGCTGCATGAGCTGCTTGTATGTTTTGGAGGTTAGTCCTTTGTCAATTGCTTTGTTTGCAAATATTTTCTCCCGTTCTGAGGGTTGTTTTTTCATCTTGTTTATGGTTTCCTTTGCTGTGCAAAAGGTTTTAAGTTTCATTAGGTCTCATTTGTTTATTTTTATTTTTATTTCCATTTCTCTAGGAGGTGGGTCAGAAAGGATCTTGCTGTGATGTATGTCATAGAGTGTTCTGCCTATGTTTTCCTCTAAGAGTTTGATAGTGTCTGGCCTTACATTTAGGTCTTTAATCCGTTTTGAGTTTATTTTTGTGTATGGTGTTAGGAAGTGTTCTAATTTCATTCTTTTACATGTAGCTGTCCAGTTTTCCCAGCACCACTTATTGAAGAGGCTGTCTTTTCTCCATTGTATATTCTTGCATCCTTTATCAAAGATAAGGTGACCATATGTGCGTGGATTTATCTCTGGGCCTTCTATCCTGTTCCATTGATCTATCTTTCTGTTTGTGTGCCAGTACCATACTGTCTTGATTACTGTAGCTTTGTAGTATAGTCTGAAGTCAGGGAGCCTGATTCTCCAGCTCCGTTTTTCGTTCTCAAGATTGATTTGGCTATTTGGGGTCTTTTGTGTTTCCATACAAATTGTGAAATTTTTTGTTCTAGTTCTGTGACAAATGCCATTGGTAGTTTGATAGGGATTGCATTGAATCTGTAGATTGCTTTGGGTAGTATACTCATTTTCACAATGTTGATTCTTCCAATCCAAGAACATGGTATATCTCTCCATCTGTTTACATCATCTTTAATTTCTTTCATCAGTGTTTTATAGTTTTCTGCATACAGGATTTTTTTCTCCTTAGGTAGATTTATTCCTAGATATTTTATTCTTTTCGTTGCAATGGTAAATGGGAGTGTTTCCTTAATTCCTTTTTTAGATTTTTCATCATTAGTGTATAAGAATGCAAGAGATTTCTGTACACCAATTTTGTATCCTGCTACTCTACCAAATTCATTGATTAGCTCTAGCAGTTTTCTGGTAGCATCTTTAGGGGATTGTCTTTTTATTTTTTAATGGTGTTTTTGGACTAGAAGTCTTCAATCTTGATTAAGTTTAATTTATAATTTTTTCTTTTATGTTTTGTGCTTCTAATTTGCTCTATCTAAAAATATTTTTACCTATCCCATGGTCACAAAGATTTTCTCTCATGTATTTTTCTAGAAGTCTTTAGTTTTAGCTTTTATCTGTGATCAATTTTGAGTTAATTTTTGTGTATTACATGAGGTAAGGGTCAAGGTTTATTTTTAAAATATGATATCTGATTTTTCTAGAACTATGTTGGAAACACTATCCTTTACTTATTGAATTGCCTCTGTTGAAAATCATTTGATTATGTCTGGTTCTGTTTCTGAACTGTCTATTCTGTTCCATTTATTTATATGCCTTTTATGTAAATGCCACACTGTCTCCATTTCTATAACTTTATAGACAGTCTCAAATTCAGATAGTTTAAGTTTTCCAAGTTTGTGATTCCCTTTCAAAATTTGTTTGACTATTCTAGGTCTTTTGCATTACATCACTATGTTTTAATAATAGCCTATTAATTTCTTTAAAAAAGCTTCCTGGGATTTTGATTGGAATTGCATAGAATATATAGATCAATTCAGGGAAAGTTGACCTATGTACAATGCATTTTGAAGAATTGAAAGCCATATTAAGCATATTCTCTGATCACAATGGAAATAAATTGTAGATAAATAACAAAAATATGGCTTGAGGATCCCCACATTTTTTTGAAATTTTGTAAAACATATCCATATAAGCCCTGGGTCAAAGAAGAAATCACAAGGGAAATTTGCAAATATTTTAAACTGAATGATAAAGCACACATGTCAAAATGTATAGAATGTGGCCACAGCAGTGCTTAAAGGGATACAGCTTTATATGCTTACATAAGGTAGGATAAGCTTTAAAATAAATAATATAGGATCCTACTCAAGAAGCTAAATTAAGCCCTAAGTGAATAGAAGAAATCAAAAACAAAGAGTGGATATCAGTGACATAGAAAACAGAAAAGCAATAGAGAAGTCCCCCTCACTCCCAATTGTGTCACTCACTCTGGGGGAGTTCAGCTGTCACATTGTTAAGAAGAGGCCCAGGTGGTGAGGAACTGAAGGTACACTTTCAGATGGCTGAAGCCCTAGCCCGTGTCTTTATTGCAACCTCATACTAGAGCCTGAGCCAAAACCACTGCTAAGCTATTCCTAGATTCCTAATCCACAGTGACTGTGTGAGATAATAAATATTTGTTGTTTTAAGATGATTTAGCAAGATCCTTTTTGACCCACCTCCTAGAGGAATGGAAATAAAAACAAAAATAAACAAATGGGACCTAATGAAACTCAAAAGCTTTTGCACAGCAAAGGAAACTATGAACAAGACAAAAAGACAACCCTCAGAATGGGAGAAAATATTTGCAAACGAAGCAACTGACAAAGGATTAATCTCCAAAATATACAAGCAGTTCATGCAGCTCAATATCAAAAAAACAAAAATCCCAATCCAAAAATGGGCAGAAGACCTAAACAGACATTTCTCCAAAGAAGACATACAGATTGCCAGCAAACACATGAAAGGATGTGCAACATCATTAATCACTAGAGAAATGCAAATCAAAACTACAATGAGGTATCACCTCACACCAGTCAGAATGACCATCATCAAAAAATCTACAAACAATAAATGCTGGAGAGGGTTTGGAGAATAGGGAACCCTTCTGCATTGTTGGTGGGAATGTAAACTGATACCGCCACTATGAAGAACAATATGGATGTTGCTTAAAAAACTAGAACTACCATATGACCCAGCAATCCCACTACTGGGCGTATAGCCTGAGAAAACCATAATTCAAAAAGAGTCATGTACCACATTGTTCATTGCAGCTCTATTTACAATAGCCAGGACATGGAAGCAACCTAAGTGTCCATCGACAGATGAATGGATAAAGAAGATGTGGCACATATATACAATGGAATATTACTCAACCATAAAAAGAAACAAAATTGAGTTATTTGTAGTGAGGTGGATGGACCTAGAGCCTGACATACTGAGTGAAGTAAGTCAGAAAGAGAAAAACAAATACAGTATGTTAGCACATATATATGGAATCTAAAAAATGAAAGAAAGAAATGGTTGTGAAGAACCTAGGGGCAGGACAGGAATAATGACGCAGATGTAGAGAATGGACTTGAGGACACGGGGAGGGGGAAGAGTCAGCTGGGATGAAGTGAGAGAGTGGCATGGACATATATACAGTACCAAATGTAAAATAGCTAGCTAGTGGGAAGCAGCCACATAGCACAGGGAAATTGGTTCGGTGCTTTGTGACCACCAAGGGGGGTGGAATAGGGAAGGTGGGAGGGAGATGAAAGAGGGAGGAGATATGTGGATGTATGTGTATGTATAGCTGGTTCACTTTGTTATAAAGCAGAAACTAACACATCATTGTAAAGCAATTATACTCCAATAAAGATGTTGAAAAAAAATAGAGAACATTAATGGAATCAAAGCTGTTTTTTTTGAAAAGATTTATGATCATCTAGCTAGAGTTATCAAGAAAAAAATTTCAAATTATCAACATGAGGAATGATATGACATCAGTACAGATCCCACAGAAATTAAAAAGATAAAAGAATATTATATGCTGTTATATATTACTTTATAACAATAAATTGAACAACCTAAGTGAAATAGAAGAATATTTTGAAAGGCATAAATGACACAAACTGGCATAGAAAAAAATTTAAAATCTGAATACCTCTCATTCTTTTAAAGACATTAAATTTGGAATTTAAAAACTTTTCTCAAAGAAATCTCCAGGCCTGGCTGGTGTCAATGGTAAATTCTAGCATATGTTTAAAGAAGAAATAATATCAACTTCACACAAAGTATTTCCGAAAACAGGTGAAGAGAGAAGTATTACCCTGATACTAAAATCAGACAAAGATAATACATACTGATAGCCTTCATTAACATATATGCAATAAACAGTAAAATATTACAAAATAGAATCCAGCAATATAGAAAAAGATAATACATCGTAACTAAATGGGAATTATCTCAGGAATGCAAGTTGGTTTACCCTTAGAAAATAATGAATGCAATACAGCATATCAATGAAGTCAAGGAGAAAAACTGTATAACCATCCTGATAGACGGTGAAAAAGTATTGGAGAAATTCAGCAACCATACACATGTATTTTTTAAGTTCCTCAGCAAACTAGGAGTAGAGGGAACTTCCTCAACACAATAAAAGGCATCTACAAAAAAAAAAAACTACAGCTAATGTTATGTTTAATGCCAGACTGAATGTTTTCACCCTAATACTGGGGATAAGGCAGGATGTATGATCTCATCACTTCCATTCAGTGTTGTAGATCCTTGCCAGCTCAATAAGGCAATAAAAAGATAATTAAAGGCCTACAGATTGGAAAGGAAAAAGTAAAAGTTACTTTATTCACAGATGACATGATTGTACGTATTGAAAATCCTAAAGAATCTATGATAAAAACCATTATAACTAATAGATGAATATAGCAAGATTACAAGATACAAGATTAATATTTAAAAAACCATTTGCTATTCTGTATACTAGGATAATGAAGAATTGCAAAATAAAGCTCTAAAGCAGTGCCATTCAAATAGTATCAAAAAACATAAAATACCCATAAATTTAAGAAAAATATCTAAGACCTCTACAATAAAAATTACTATTTCAGAGACAAATTTTTAAAGCCCTAAATAAATAGAGAGATATACGGGTTCATGGATCAAAAAACTTAATTTTTGTAAATAGATCACTTTTCCCTGAATTATCTATAAGATTTTAAAATGAATCTATAGATTCAAAATCTTAGGAAGCTTTTTAAAAGAAATTGATGGATATTTAAAAATCTTATAGTGCTATAAAGCAAAGGACCTAGAATAGGTGCTGAAAACTAGATATAGATGCTAAAACTATAAAACTTCTACATGTATTATAGATCTCACAGTACACTGTTATCATTTTTGTTTTAAACTGTATGTTAACTTTTGAAGAAATTTTAAAATGAAATAAACTTCTTTTTTTTTTTTTTTTGTGGTATGCGGGCCTCTCACTGTTGTGGCCTCTCCCGTTGCGGAGCACAGGCTCTGGACGCACAGGCTCAGCGGCCATGGCTCACAGGCTCAGCCGCTCCGCGGCATGTGGGATCTTCCCGGACCTGGGCACGAACCCATGTCCCCTGCATTGGCAGGCGGACTCTCAACCACTGCATCACCCGGGAAGCCCTAAAAATGAAATAAACTTCTTTTGTATTTATTTGTCTACTTAGCATTTTTGGACTTTTTTTCTTCCTTTTGTAGATCTGAATTTCCTTCTGTTATCATTTTCCTTCAACCTGAAAAACTCCCTTTTACATTTATTGTAGTTTAGGTCTGCTGATCATAAATTCTCTCAATCTTTGTTGAAAATATCTTCATTTTATTTTGAACAATATTTTTGATGGATATAGAATTCTAGATTTACTTTTTTTTTTCCTTCCTTTTGGTACTTTAAAAAAATGTCATTCAATTGTCTTTGGCTTATTTTGTTTCTGATATGCAGTCAGTGATTTTCTTATTTTTGTTATTCTATATCAAGTGTGTGTCTTTTTTCCTCTGGTTACATTTAATATTTCCTCTCTGTTTCTAGTTTTCAGAAATTTAAATATGACGTGCCTTAATGTGTTTTTCTTTGTGTTTACACTGTGTAAGCTGTATTGCTATTCTTGGACCTGTAAGCTTATATTTTTCATTAAATTTTGAAAAATTTTGGCCATTATTTCATATAGTTTCTATTTTTATGTCTCCAAGTTCACTGATCTTTTCTAGTGTAATCTGCTATTAATCTCATTCGGTAAATTTTCATTTCAGATAATATATTTTTCAGCTCCAAAAATTCCATTTGTGTTCTCTTTTATTTCTTCAATTTCTCTGTTTTTTTGGTTTATATTTTCTTTGAAATCTTTGAACATATGTATAATATCACTTTAAAAATCGTGAATACTGTCATCTCTGTAATTTCTGTGTGTGTTTCTATTGGCTAACTCCCCCCACTGTCCCTGTCCCCCCCTTACCCCCCATTCCCCCCCAGCTAAAGGTCCCATTTTCTTGCTTCTTAGCAGGGCTAGTAATTTTTAAAAAAATTTTTATTGAAGTATAGTTGATTTACAATGTTGTGCAGGACTAGTAATTTTTGATAGGACACTGGACATTGTAATTGTCATATTGTTAAGTGGATTTTGGTATCTTCTTTTAAAAATTACTGGATTATTTTGGGGCAGAGAATTAAGTTACTTGCAGATGATCTTGATCCTTTTGAGGTTTTTAATTTAATTTAATTTTATTTTATTAATTAATTAATTTATTTATTTTTGGCTGTGTTGGGTCTTCATTACCGTGCAAGGGCTTTCTCTAGTTGTGGCAAGCAGGGGCCACTCTTCATCACGGTGCGTGGGCCTCTCACTGTCGCGGCTTCTCTTGTTGTGGAGCACAGGCACCAGATGCACAGGCTCAGCAGTTGTGGCTCACGGGCCTAGTTGCTCTGTGGCATGTGGGATCTTCCCAGACCAGGGCTCGAACCCGTGTCCCCTGCATTAGTAGGCAGACTCTCAACCACTGTGCCACCAAGGAAACCCCTTTTGAGATTTTTTCGTGAAGGTCTGCAGTGGCCTTGCTCTAGTATAGTTTAGACCTAATACTTCTGAGTCTCTTCTAAATGCCCTGCTTGTTCAGTGAGATTTTTCCACCACAACTGGTTAGAACTTGGATGACTCCCAGCCCTGTATGAGTTCTGGGAATTGTTCAGCTTACGGCTCCTTGTTCGTTGTTCTTTCACTCATAGTTATTCTTTGCCTGGTTTTAGTGGTGTCTTACCACACATATACAGAAATGGATATTTTGTCAAAGACTCAAGGGGCCACCTATGCAGATTTCTGGAGTTCTTTCTCTGTATATCTCTCTCCTCTCTGACACTTTGCCCTAGAGTCTCCAAACTCTAATATTATCTCTTCAATTCAGTGAGATCCTGTGATCTACTTGAGTTTTGCTTTTATACACTCCAGTCTTCAGTAGAAAACTGGAGTATTTTTAGGACTTATCTCATTTGTTTCCTTTCTTTCTCGAGTCAAGTCCTGTGCAGTCTGCAGCCCATGTTAGAAAAGAATTGTTTCATATATTTTGCCCTTAAAAAAAGTGGTTTAGGACTTCCTGGTGGCGCAGTGGTTAAGAATCCGCCTCCCAATTCAGGGGACATGGGTTCGATCCCTGGTCTGGGAAGATTCCATATACCATGGAGCAGCTAAGCCCATGTGCCACAACTACTGAAGCCCACGCACCTAGATCCCATGCTCTGCAACGAGAGCAGCCACTGCAATGAGAAGCCCATGCACCGCAATGAAGAGTAGCCCCCCACTCGCTGCAAGTAGAAAAAGCCTGTGCACAGCAACAAAGACCCAACACAGCCAAAAATAAATAAATAAATAAATTTATTTTTTTAAAAGTGGTTTATATTGGGAAGGCAAGTATCAGTTACTATATCATACTTGAAGTATAAAATTGAATTTTAAGGTAATGGTATAATCCTTTTCCATTAGTCTTTGTAGGCATATATAGTTTTATTTGGTGACTGGTTAACTGAAAAAAATCCTCTTAGCTCAATTTTTAGAAATTAAGAATTACCAGTAAGGAAACTAGACTCTTAAAGGTGAATTGATTTCATGTGTCCTTTGCCCACCAGACAGGACTCCAAAATGATTTTGGAGGAAACTTGGCTTCATTCTCTCTTAACAAATATCAAAATATCCTTCATTTTCTCACCTTCTCTGTTCTTGTCTACAGAAAATGAATTCAAAACAGATGGAGGAGAGACACATTAGATCAGAAGGGACAGTGCTGCTCTGGATGCCAGTTACAGTGCACAAAATACGTCACATACCTTTTCACAGAGCTACTAGTGTGGGATACATAGAGAGGTCTCTTATCTTGGCTTTGCATTGTGGTTTTATGTTTTAAGCCATAACTTAGGAAGTGCCATGGTACCTGGCTGACAAACCAGTTGACATAAATGTGCTAACCATATACTGGCAGGTGGCCTGGTCTGCTAGCTGACTTCTGAGAAATGATAAACACAGAGGCCTCACAGACAGATCACCACTATCTCCAGCCTCTAAAAGTTGTGGAATCAGAGTCTACAGCAAGTTCATTGCTCTCTATTTTCACTGGAAATGGACCAAAGAAACTGCCAAAGGCTCTTTCTGTGTCTGACATCCATCACACAATGCACCATTGTTTGTCAAGCTGTTGGGTTCTTTATCTGGGTGGACCTAGAAAGTTAAATATACATACATACACTATCTACCTACCTATTTATCTAAACACAGATGTGCTATAGATGTATATATTATAACTACAGTTTTAATGTATAGATGAAACTAGTGGAGGTTAGTTTCTCAATTCCCTCATCTGTAATATAGGGGTAATATTAATTCCCACTGTAAAGGGTAGAAGGATGTGATGAATTAATACATGTAAATAACTTAGTGCCTAGTACATAGTGCCTTAGCTCAATGTGTTTTTTACTACTGTTATTATACATTATAGATGCAATAATCTTGCTTTTTGATTATCCCAAGACTCATTCGATAGGGTATGCTATGAGCTTGGCCCCCCCTCTGGCCTTGTTTTAGCTTTTTTGTGGTATTTATCTGCATACTCTATTTAACATACACTTTAGGATACACATTTTGACGGTTGAGGTAACAGATCTACCTGAGTATTAATATCTTCCAGCCAAAACCAAGAAGAAAACTGAGGTAAGAAAATTCAAGTTAAATTGTGGTCATTCATAAATGTTGCCTGGAAAAGACTTGTAGACATAGTTGTTCTGCCTGAGACCTGGACACAGGTGTGACAGACAAGCATGGGATTGTAAAATGCTGAATGGAAAAGGTATACAAAGTTAAAAGGCATCACAAAGCCACCCAACCCATTTTAAACAGAAGGAACTGAGAAACTTACCACTATCTGTGGCGATCATTTACTTATTGACTCTGAGCCCCAAACACACCATTCTATACTCTTTTGCCAGCTGACTTCCTGTTGTGTCCTGTTAATTTCTATCACTAGATTGGAAAAGGTGGGAGCAGGGGAATAAAGGTTTCCTTCTTATTTTTATTTAGTCTTGTCAGTGTTGCCTTGACTTTGGAGGTTTACTCTTGTCTTTGGCTTCTTTTAGCTTTGTCAGAACCAGCTGTATTTTACGTGCTCAGGGATATTGCTGGTAGCCAGATGTTGCCCCTTTCCCAGTTCCATGGACATCCTTCTCTGAGATTTTCAGATTTTTTCAGCAGCTGGAAGTATTGTCTCCTCAGAGGGCTAAGCTCCAGTCAGCTTAATGAGTATCCCTCTTCTGAGCCTCTAGGTTTTGATAATCCCAACCACTTCCCTTTTTCCCACCTAATCCTAAGGGTTGTAGATTCTTCCTTCAGTTATCATGTTTAAATATTTGGTGTAATTTCTCTTTCTTCTTCCCTCCTTCCCCCTTTCTTTTTTCCTTCCTTCCTCCCTTCCTTCCTTCCTCCCTCCCTCTCTTCCTTCCTTCCTTCCATGAACAGAATGTTTCTAATAGGAATAGTCTTATTAAACATATTACAAACAATGGGATGCTTGGATTGGTTCCGTTATCACGTTGGCCTTGAATGTAGCGCTAAGCTCCTTTCCAAAGAAAAACAAAGAAGATGTAGTTGGCCCTTTAACAGCATGGGTTTGAAATGCATAGGTTCACTTACATGTGGATATTTTTCAATAGTAAGTACTACAGTACTACGTGATCCCTGGTTGGTTGAATCTGTGGCTGTGGTGCTGCCAATATGGAGGAACCTCGGATGTAGAGGGCCGAAAAGAGGGCCGAATATAATTTATATGCGGATTTCTGACTGCTGGGGAGGGTCGGTGCCCCTGCGTTGTTCAAGGGTCAACTATACTCTTAGTCTATGGCATGCAGTGGCATAATCACTACATTATCAACTATGGTTACTTGGAATAAAGTTCCTGTTAAAGTAAGTTCCTTGGGGGACAACGTGACAGCTGCACTTGATTGTTGTGTAGTGATGATGAGGACAAGGGCTGTTGGATGATGGCTTTTTTCAGTCTTCACTAGAAGAATAACAAAAAGAAAATGACAAGCTCAGTGTTTTAAATTCTCTGCCTAAGCCTCAGAGAGACAGAGGATTTCTATGGTTGTCTTATAAAAGACCATTATATTTCTTATAGTTGTGGAGCAAATATTATTGATGGGAGATGGTCTCTCCCTTCCTTGAAAACTCTGTTTAATCTCACCTGACCCTGTTGTCTTGTGAGAGTATTTTATCCTGCCAAGGCCATCAAGACCCACTTTTTATTGCCTCTAGACGTATAGGTAGAGTCAGATCCCACCGTGTACAGGAGTACAAATGTAAATCTGACTTGTGAAGAGATAGTATATATTCCAAGAGAACTGCATGATTTAGTTAATTTATATCAGCTCAAACCTGGGGAGTATGGACTATGTGTGGGAATAAATTCTAAGTGTATTAAACCAAGGAGAATAGAATATAGTGTGACATTAAGCTGAATTTATTGATATTGGTGCATTTACCAGAGCTACTGGATTTAGTGAGTTAGCTTAACTAGCTTGAGGTGGTTCTGACAGTGTGCTTGATTGGTTGCCTGAAACTAGGATTAAATAGTGACCTACATTCTGAGATGTCAGAACTTCTGTGACATAATGTAGAACAGGGTCAACAAATTATGGTCCATGGGTCAAATCTGTGATCTAAGAATGGTTTTTACCCTGTAAAGTGTTATAAAAAGAAGGAGGAGCAGAGGAAAAGGAGGAGGATTACATGCAGCCTGCAAAGCTGAAAATATAAGCCATCTGGACTTTTATAGTAAAAGTTGAGGACCTCTCATATAGAGAAAGGAATCAAAGGTTTAAGGTGGTAGGTAATGAAATAGTTTTATCATGTCCAAACTCTCATTTTCTCTGTGTCATCCAGGTGTGTTTACAGCCATGGCGTATGTGGACTCAGGTTAAACATAACTGGGAAGAATTTGATTTCTCTTAAACTCCTCAATGTTTGCATTGATGGGAGAATAATGATGTAAAAGACTCCTCCTTGCCTGTACTCTTGTTCTCTGGTACCCCTTGGAAGATGGTGGACAGGGGATGTTAAAAACTGGTGACCTGTTGGATAGGGACTGGTTATGTGTTGGGTTTTTTCTTCTTTTAGTATTGTGGCTTCCTGAAGGGCTAAGGGAAGAGAAGGCTTAGATATTTCTGAGACCCATGCTTTAAAACACCTTATTCAGGCTGAGGTAAAGTTTCCTAAGATAAAGTCGTTGTGCATAACTCCACATACCTTCTTAACACTGGGGCTGACAAAGTGATTGCTGATTGTGTGATTCATTTCCATGGTTACCGCAAATTCTTTTGGGGAGAAATTCTGTTCCTTTTCCAGCTTATCTTTTCCAACTCACAGGCTTTTTAAAAAGCAATGTTTGCAGTTCCTGCCACTCCAGTGTCAACGAGAGAATTTATTTTATAATGCGTATGAACTGGCAGCTTCTCGAAAAAAAAAGCATTGTTGTCAGAATGAAGTCATCTGTTTGGAGATCAGAGCCTCAAGTGTCATTCAAGGGGCAGGAACCCAGTGCCCTCTGCATGCTCAGCCCTTTGGCACACAGAGCCGTTGTCAAAACCTGTTTCCAGAGCAACTGAATTCTCCCCTGAAATTAGTTGGCAGCTCCTCTCTCTGAGGGTCTGGAGTAAATCCTTTCAAGGGATTTTTTTAAGGCAGCTTGTCTCTGATGGAAACCGAGATTGCTGCCAGCTAAAGAATTTAGCAGTACCCTAAAGTGGGCTCACCTAATAAATGTTTAGAGTCTAACAGGCCAAGGTGTGTGTTTAGGGGTTGGGCGCTATATGTCCCCATCAACTCCGAAACATGTAGATGGTCAAAACAACATCTGGCATTTGGGGTACTTTCGGAATAATATAATATCTGGATACATAATGCTGAGAAACAGCTTCTGAGGGTATTCCTCCCATGCATCTACCCAAATTGAGTTTGGAATAGATAGTCAAAAATTCTGTTTTCTGACCGTGGCACAGTGGGGTCTGGAGAAAGAGAAGACTAGACGCTCTTTTGACTTTTTACGTCTTTACTTTTTTTTTTTTAAAACATCTTTATTGGAGTATAATTGCTTTACAATGGTGTATTAGTTTCTGCTGTATAACAGAGTGAATCAGCTATACATATACATATATCCCCATAACTCCTCCCTCTTGCATCTCCCTCCCAACCTCCCTATCCCACTCCTCTAGGTGGTCACAAACCGCCAAGCCGATCTCCCTGTGCTATGCAGCTGCTTCCCACTAGCTATCTATTTTACATTTGGTAGTGTATATATGTCCGTGCCACTCTCTCACTTCATTCATCTTATCCTTCCCCCTCCCCATGTCCTCAAGTCCATTCTCTATGTCTTCGTCTTTATTCCTGTCCTGCCCCTTGGTTCTTCAGAACCTTTTTTTTTTTTTTAGATCCATATATATGTGTTAGCATATGGTGTTTGTTTTTCTCTTTCTGACTTACTTCACTCTGTATGACAGACTCTAGGTCCATCCACCTCGCTACAAATAACTCAATTTTGTTTCTTTTTATGGCTGAGTAATATTCCATTGTGTATATGTGCCACATCTTCTTTATCCATTCATCTGTCAGTGGACACTTAGGTTGCTTCCATGTCCTGGCTATTGTAAATAGAGCTGCAATGAACAATGTGGTACATGACTCTTTTTGAATTATGGTTTTCTCAGGGTATATGTCCAGTAGTGGGATTGCTGCATTAAATGGTAGTTCTAGTTTTAGTTTTTTAAGGGACCTCCATACTGTTCTCCATAGTGGCGGTATCAATTTACATTCCCTAAAACAGTGCAAAAGGGTTCCCTTTTCCCTTTTCTCACACCCTCTCCAGCATTTATTGCTTGTAGATTTTTTGATAGTGGCCATTCTGACTGGTGTGAGGTGATACCTCATTGCAGTTTTGATTTGCATTTCTCTAATGATTAGTGATGTTGAGCATCCTTTCATGCATTTGTTGGCAATCTGCATATCTTCTTTGGAGAAATGTCTGTTTAGGTCTTCTGCCCATTTTTGGATTGGATTGTTTGCTTTTTGATATTGAGCTGCATGAGCTGCTTATATATTTTGTAGATTAATCCTTTGTCAGTTGCTTCGTTGCAAATATTTTCTTCCATTCTGAGGGTTGTCTTTTCATCTTGTTTATGGTTTCCTTTGCTGTGCAAAAGCTTTTAAGTTTCCATAGGTTCCATTTGCTTATTTTTATTTCCATTACTCTAGGAGCTGAGTCAAAAAGGATATTGCTGTGATTTATGTTATGGAATGTTCTGCCTATGTTTTCCTCTAAGAGTTTTATAGTGTCTGAACTTACATTTAGGTCTTTAATCCATTTTGAGTTTATTTTTATGTATGGTGTTAGGGAGTGTTCTAATTTCATTCTTTTACATGTAGCTGTCCAGTTTTCCCAGCCCCACATATTGAAGAGGCTGTCTTTCCTCCATTGTACATTCTTGCCTCCTTTATGAAAGACAAGGTGACCATATGTGCACGGATTTACCTCTGGGCCTTCTATCCTGTTCCATTGATCTATATTTCTGTTTGTGTGCCAGTACCATACTGTCTTGATTAACGTAGCTTTGTAGTATAGTCTGAAGTCCAGGAGCCTGACTCCTCCAGCTCTGGTTTTCTTTCTCAAGATGGCTTTGGCTATTTGGGGTCTTTTGTGTTTCCATACAAATTGTGAAATTTTTTGTTCTAGTTCTGTGAAAAATGCCAGTGGTAGTTTGATAGGGATTGCATTGAATCTGTAGATTGCTTTGGGTAGTATAGACATTTTGACAATGTTGATTCTTCTAGTCATCTTTAATTTCTTTCATCAGTGTCTTATAGTTTTCTGCATACAGGGCTTTTGTCTCCTTAGGTAGGTTTATTCCTAGGTGTTTTATTCTTTTTGTTGCAATGGTAAATGGGAGTGTTTCCTTAATTTCTCTTTCAGATTTTTCATCATTAGTGTATAGGAATGCAAGAGATTTCTGTGCATTAATTTTGTATCCTGCTACTTTACCGAATTCGTTGATTAGCTCTAGTAGTTTTCTGGTAGCGTCTTTAGGATTCTCTCTATGTAATATCATGCCATCTGCACACAGTGACAGCTTTAATTGTTCTTTTCCAATTTGGATTCCTTTTATTTCTTTTCCTTCTCTGATTGCTGTGGCTAAAACTTCCAAAACTATACTGAATAATAGTGGTGAGAGTGGGCTACCTTGTCTTGTTCCTGATCTTAGTGGAAATGCTTTCAGTTATTCACCATTGAGAATGATGTTGGCTGTGGGTTTGTCATATATGGCCTTTATTATGTTGAGGTAAGTTCCCTCTATGCCTACTTTCTTGAGGGTTTTTATCATAAATCGGTGTTGAATTTTGTCGAAAGCTTTTTCTGCATCTATTGAGATGATCATATGGTTTTTATCCTTCAATTTGTTAATATGGTGTATCACATTGATCGATTTGCATATATCAAAGAATCCTTGCATTCCTGGGATAAACCCCACTTGGTCGTGGTGTATGATCCTTTTATTGTGCTGTTTGATTCTGTTTGCTAGTATTTTGTTGAGGATTTTTGCATCTATGTTCATCAGTGATATTGGCCTGTAGTTTTCTTTCTTTGTGATATCTTTGTCTGGTTTTGGTATCAGGGTGATGGTAGAATGAGTTTGGGAGTGTGGGAATATTACTCCCTCTGCTATACTTTAGAAGAGTTTGAGAAAGATAGGTGTTAGCTCTTCTGTAAATGTTTGATAGAATTTGCCTGTGAAGCCATCTGGTCCTGGGCTTTTGTTTGTTGGCAGATTTTTAGTCACAGTCTCAATTTCAGTGCTTGTGATTGGTCTCTTTATATTTTCTATTTCTTCCTGGTTCCGTCTCAGAAGGCTGTGCTTTTCTAAGAATTTGTCCATTTCTTCCAGGTTGTCCATTTTATTGGCACATAGTTGCTTGTAGTAATCTCTCATGAGCCTTTGTATTTCTGCAGTGTCAGTTGTTACTTCTCCTTTTTCATTTCTAATTCTATTGATTTGAGTCTTCTCCCTTTTTTTCTTGATGAGTCTGATTAATGGTTTATCAATTTTGTTTATCTTCTCAAAGGACCAGCTTTTAGTTTTATTGATCTTTGCTGTTGTTTCCTTCATTTCTTTTTCATTTATTTCTGATCTGATCTTTATGATTTCTTTCCTTCTGCTAACTTTGGGGTTTTTTTGTTCTTCTTTCTCTAATTGCTTTAGGTGTAAGGTTAGGTTGTTTATTTGAGATGTTTCTTCTTTCTTAAGGTAGGATTGTATTGCTATACACTTCCCTCTTAGAACTGCTTTTGCTGCATCCCATAGGTTTTGGGTTGTCTTGTTTTCATTTTCATTTGTTTCTAGGTATATTTTGATTTCCTGTTTTATTTCTTCAGTGATGTATTGATTATTCAGTAGTGTATTGTTTAGCCACCATGTGTTTTTTTTTTTACAGATTTTTTTCCTGTAATTGATATCTAGTCTCATAGCGTTGTGGTCGGAAAATATTCTGGATACGATTTCAATTTTCTTAAATTTACCAAGGCTTGATTTGTGACATAGGATATGATCTATCCTGGAGAATATTCCATGAGCACTTGAGAAGAAAGTGTATTCTGTTGTTTTTGGATGAAATGTCCTATAAATATCAATTAAGTCCATCTTGTTTAATGTGTCATTTAAGGCTTGTTTTCCTTATTTATTTTCATTTGGATGATCTGTCCATTGATGAAAGTGGGGTGTTAAAGTCCCGTACTATGATTGTGTTACTGTCAATTTCCCCTTGTATGGCTGTTAGCATTTGCCTTATATATTGAGGTGCTCGTATGTTGGGTGCATAAATATTTACAATTGTTATATCTTCTTCTTGGATTGATCCCTTGATCATTATGTAGTGTCCTTCTTTTTCTCCTGAAATAGTCTTTATTTTAAAGTCTATTTTGTCTGATATGAGAATTGCTACTCCAGCTTTCTTTTGATTTCCATTTGCATGGAATATCTTTTTCCATCCCCTCACTTTCAGTCTGTATGTGTCCCTAGGCCTGAAGTGGGTATCTTGTAGACAAAATATATATGGGTCTTGTTTTTGTATCCATTCAGCCAGTCTATGTCTTTTGGTTGGAGCATTTAATCCATTTACATTTAAGGTGATTATCAGTATGTATGTTCCTATTACCATTTTCTTAATTGTTTTGGGTTTGTTATTGTAGGCCTTTTCCTTTTCTTGTGTTTCCTGCCTAGAGAAGTTCCTTTAGCATTTGCTGTAAAGCTCGTTTGATGGTGCTGAATTCTCTTAGCTTTTGCTTGTCTGTAAAGTTTTTAATTTCTCTGTTGAATCTGAATGAGATCCTTGCTGCGTGGAAAAACCTTGGTTGTAGGTTTTTCCCTTTCATCACTTTAAATATGTCCTGCCACTCCCTTTTGACTTGCATGCAGAGTTTGTCCTGAAAGATCAGCTGTTAACCTTATGGGGATTCCCTTGTATGTTATTTGTTGTTTTTCCCTTGCTGCTTTTAATATTTTATCTTTGTATTTAATTTTTGATAGTTTGATTATTATGTGTCTTGGCATGTTTCTCCTTGGATTTATCCTGTATGGGACTCTCTGCACTTCCTGTCCTTGATTGACTATTTCCTTTCCCATATTAGGGAAGTTTTCAACTATAATCTGTTCAAATATTTTCTCAGTCCCTTTCTTTTTCTTGTCTTCTTCTGGGACCACTATAATTTGAATGTTGGTGCATTTAATGTTGTCCCCGAGGTCTCTGAGACTGTCCTCAATTCTTTTCCTTCTTTTTTCTTTATTCTGCTCTGCGGTAGTTATTTCCACTCTTTTATCTTCCAGGTCACTTATCTGTTCTTCTGCCTCAGTTATTCTGCTATTGATTCCTTCTAGAGAATTTTTAATTTCATTTATTGTGTTGTTCATCATTGCTTGTTTGCTCTTTAGTTCTTCTAGGTCTTGTTAAATGTTTCTTTTATTTTATCCATTCTATTTCCAAGATTTTGTATCATCTTTACTATCATTACTCTGAATTCTTAAAAAGTATTTAAAAAACACAGTAAAAGCTTCATTTAGAAACAGATATCCAGGCTGAATTGCTGGGTCAAAACTAACAAAGGTGGATTTTAATATAAGTGTGAAAATCCTGTGATTAGGGTAAAAAATCAGTTTCCTAAATAACTACCAGGTGGGGAAACTCTCTATTTTTCAGTCACAGGGAATCTTTTTCTATTAAGGGAAATGGACTTATATCACTTCTTCTACCTACCCCCCAGGAAAGCCTCTCTTGGGCCATGTGCAAACAAAGAATAATTTAAAACTCATTTAAAAAAAAGATTAAACAGAATCCTTCATTGTTGAATGGTATCCATTAATTAAGGGCAAAAGAATAAGAGCATTTTAACTATACAGCTGAACTAACAAAATTTGATATTTATGCTATTAGAACCTAAAATCCAGGTCAATCATTGAAAATAAAATTGGACACATACAGAAAGTAAAAACATAACTAAGAAAATGCAAGTGGCTACACAGAGAAAAGAAGGCATTGCGTCTCATGGATTATCCTTCTTGAGCTAAGTATGTTGAATAAACATGGGTCTCTTGATTAAACCCAGGATGATTTTGGCATTTAGGTGGGATGAAAGAGGGAACTGGGTCCATTAGGCTGTATGAGGATGGCTGCAGCCTATTAAAAGTAAGACGTATTATAAAGGTTGTACATGGCTAGTCTAGAACAGGCCTTTCATGTGCCATAGTGCCAGTTCCAAAGCACCTTCACCTTCATTATATCTCTTGCTCCTCCCTTCTTACAGATATGGTCATTGAAGGACTGAGAAAAAAATGTTGCAAGTTCCCAGAGCCAGTTAGCAGAAGCTTTTTCATATTAATTACTTCCCCTAAAAAACTGCATCCTTCAAAAGGTTATCATATCTGGGAAATGTTAATCCTAATTTCTACCTTGAATTAAAGTTGACCGGGGGTAGAAATGGGAATTAAGTGACTCCCTCTCCAGTCTCTCCTCTTCCCCGGGATAGCCTGAGAGCTGCTTCTGAAGTCACCCTCATTCTTGCTTCCTTTCAGTGGGGTCTCCAGATAGACTGGGAGTTGGCAACATCAACTGATGCTTTGGGGTTGCTGATGCTTTGTTGCCCCTTCTTGAACCAGTAGAGCCTGGGATACTCTTTCCAGGAAGCCATGGGACCCACAGAAGCTGTCACTCTAAAGTCAGATGCAAATGTCCTAGTCTTCCCAGAGAGCAGAAATTCTGATGGTACTGAATTGGGAGAACCTCTGCCTTTTAAACTCCTCCCTCCTATTCTTTCTTCTCATATTTGACCCCCTTTCCCTGTCATTGCTCACATTTCTGGCTAATCCAGAATGTTCTCTTGTCTTCATATACCTGGCAGCACTGGCTCACTAATGAACACTTGTACTTGGGCTTTTTAGATGGGTTAGGGGTTCTCAGCCATGAAACCTCATAGCTGGTCTTGATATGTATTCCCATGATGTCATCTCTGGCCCCTGTGGGGGCAACTCTCAACTTGTGAAACCAGTTGGTCTGGGTTGCAGACTCATTTACTTAATTACTAGCTTCAACGCTTCTCTTTGCTCCCACCTCTCCCCACTTTGACTATATGTCATTCCATATCTCTGTGGTTCAGAAACTTAATTGCAAAACTGAAATTGTATGGATTCGGTTTACTCAATCATTACAATACTGAAAAGTATTTGTTAAGTGCCTAATTGTGCATGGTGATATAGAAAAAGGGCTGACAATGATGTGAAAATGAAAATAATCTCTTTCATTTTATGACAACGAATGCTATCATATCCATTTTCTCCTTTAATACATCAACTTCAGCTATTTATGTCTTACACATTTGTCTCTCAGGAGATGTGGGATACTTTTTACACACTCAGGACACTGCTTGTAGGAAGGCCCCCTAAGTCTTATGGGCAAAGGAGCTGTGCAAAGGACCTCAAGGACCAACTGAAAGCCTTTTGAAATTTCTCTGCCACTGATTTTGAGTTAAACACTATTGTAGGGAAATGGGGATTGTGGGGAAGGACAATAGACATCCCTCAAGTTTAGCACCATGAGAAGGTGACCTGGAGAAAGGAGAACAAGTGTGTCATTGTTTAACATTCTAGGGTTGGTCTTGTGTCAAACAGATAAATAGTCAAATAGATTCTTGCTAAACTCAAAAAATATTTCATTCACTAGTGAAACTCTTTAGTGAGATATTAATAAGTGTGGCACAACAAGAGCACCCATGGTCAAAGAAATTAGGAAATGAGCAATCTTCAAAACACATTAGCATATTAAAGGCTCTGAGAAGTCCTGCAAGAAAGGAAACATTTAGTGAAACATTTTACCCAGAGTTTCCTGAAAGTATTGGATCATGGAACAGTTTTTTGGGGAGGAACACCTGTGAGCATCTATGTACCTCTAGTAGGGTTTTCTCAAACTCATTTTGAGAGGTGCTGAATTTGACTAAGTTTTAAAATAGAAGTGGATGTAAAAATTAAAGAAACAAACAATCTTAGGGATAAGGAGGAAACAGAACAATGCCTGTTATGAGAGGCAGAAGTACTGGCTTAGGGGTTTCGCTGTGGCCCTTGCTGTTGTTAGTCATGGAGAGGGACTTAGTGATGAGAGGTCTCTAACCCTAGTTGTGTCACTATGAGTTTTCTTTTGGGAAGGGTAGATTGTTTTTTACTCCTGTCAAAGAACACCTTCAATTTAGGGAGAAAGAAGATTCTGAGGTAGAGTTTCAATCTAGGGTCGCTGGATTCAAACCTGCGCTCTTGATTTCTCCACTGCACATGTTGCCAGGAAGCAGATACTTGTTAGAAATTACACTGTTGACCCTTAACCTACTTTTAGGATTCCTTTTCCAGTTTTTGCACGATTTTCCTTGGAGGAGGTTTGGGATCAGGCTGTTGCCAATCTACCAGATGATATCCACCCAAAGCTGCTATTTCTGGAAACTCTTGGCCATATGAAAATACCTAGAATGTTTTTTTCCTTGTCAAAATATAAGACTTGGTCTTGGTGAGATTTTAATCATAAATTGATTTTGCTTGGAAAGGTCCCAATATTTGGTCTGTTTTTTAGGATGGACTTTGAGGTTGAGTTCCAGGGTTTTAGCACATGTTCTTCAACAAATAACCTGATGTGTTTGAATGGTGCTCCGAAATTTCTGAAACAGCACTAAAGGTTGTTATTTTTTGGTGTGGTGGGAATAAAAATACCATGTTAAACTTTTGAACCATACATCCCTGTGCCTAGTTAGGGGGGCAGTTGGGGAGAGAGAATGCTCCCTTTTTTTTGGAAGGGGGTGGGACTAAGAGAAGTTTTCTCCCAGCATAGTTTTGCTTTATCTGAAGAAGTTTATTAGACAAGATTAGTCTTCAGGCAATAATAGAGATTCTTTGAGAACCAAATATTTACACTTTGAACTGGCTATAGAAATATTTACTGATTTCTATGATTTTAGCTTAGACCCTGTTACTCATTGTATTCATGCTTTTGAGGTAATATATGAAATGTATAGGCAGCTAATGTGATGGAAGATATTTTTAAACCGTGGGACAATTTTTCCACTGAGAAAGGAATGATTTAAAAGAAATCTGAGGCGGTTTTTAAACTTTAGAATAAATTTTTGAGGTAAGAAGGACACAAAAAATGCTTTCTTTGAATTATCTCTGTGATTCTTTCTGTGAAGGTTACGACTTCTAGGAAGGGGGCTGAAACATTTCATAGCTAAGGTCTATTTTGATTAGCTTTGATTTGAATTCATTGCTTTTAGTTTGCCGCTTTTCTGCTATTATTTTTACATGGGTATGAAGGGTATTCTGGCTGTCAATGTTTTGACATTTTTATTAGATAATTTGAAAATCGCTTATTCATGCCAATTCCATATCCTCTGGAGCTTCAAATGAAAGCGTCTGCAATATCCCAGTCATGGAACACCTCAAGAAGAACTTATATTTATCCTTAAAAATGAAGTTTCAGTTGGTATATGTTTGGCTGATATACTGCAGTTCTAAAAACTTTTACAGACAAGCATTTTGAAAAGATAATTCCACTAATTTAAACGTGATTATATAACATCTGTGAACTCAGTGTACATTTCAAGAAAAATGCTGTTGGCTTTGTCCTCATGCTCAAGCCATACATTTCAGCAATGAAACCCAGCGATGTCCTCCTGAGCTGTCATTATTGTTTCTTCATCTGTCTTGTCTCTCATATTTTGCAATAATTGTATATGAATGAAATCAGAATTTCATGTAGAATAGATTTTAATGACAAAATACAGTAAAATTCTTCCAATTTCTCTCTTTTTGTTCAAGGATCAATTTATTTTGTTGTGTTCCTTCAAAACCAGAATTTCCAAAACTACGAATGACAATTATACATTAAAAAAGCAAGCTGATCTCAGATTCTTCCAGATTCATCTTGAGGATGAGCCTACTTTGGACAGTTTTGTGAACTGTGTAGGACTGGGTTACTTCCTGGTGTGATTTTCTGATATAGCAGTAATTTGGTGGGATTTCAGAGTATATAGATTACTGCTGCCCCCCATGTCATTAAAACAACAACAAAACAGGTTACTCTGTGAGTAATTGGAAAAATTCCTAGGTAGCTTTTGGAGTGACCAAATGTTAAGCAGAAGCATAGTTCTGGCCCCGCTTTTTGATGAAAAAAACAAATGCATGGATAGCAAGCCCATGAAAAGCTTTCATCTATCAGAGCCTAGCTGTGGAGAAACTTACTTAATGGATCTGCTGATAATGAAGTTGCAAAGAACCAGTGCTGTTATTTTGTCATATACAGCTGTCTCAGATGTCTTCAGTATTCCTGCTGCCCTCACCTTAATCCAGACCCTCATCACCTTATACCAAAGCTGCTGTAACAACTTCTTAGCTAGATTCTTGCCTCCAGCCCTGTGTATCTTCTAGTTCACAGTGGGTCTAGCTGGCTCAGAAATCATCCTAAAATGTCATGTTCATTCTGTCAATCCTTTCACAAGGACCTGCAGTGGTTCCCCACTGCTGACCTCATCAACTTAAAACACCTTATCCTATGCAGCTGTATGAGTATACTTGCTCCTCTCCTGCCCAACTTAGTGTGGCCCCCGAGCTTCTACTTATACCCTTCCATCATTTTTTCTTGGTCAAATTTTTACCCATCAAGCTGTTTGGTAGTATGTACTGGGTCTTAAACTTTTCCTACTATTGAGGAAATAATTCTTCATATAGAAAAACATCTAATGTACAAAAATGGCCATTACAGTTACTTATATAATTAAAAGTTACAACCTAAATGTTTAGCAAAGGAGAATTAAGTGTGGCACATTTATAAAATAGACAATATATTGTTGTTAAATATGTTGTTTGTTAAGATATTTATTACCATAACATAACGAATTTGTTAATGTAAGAAAATACTTATGTTCCAATAGGAGAGAAGAAAAGATTCTCTATAGAGTATGAGCTCAAATAATTAAAAAAATGGGGAAAAACCACTAGAAATACATATTCCAAAACTCTCAAGAGAGATTATCTATGGGTGGTTGGATTACGGGTTACTGTTAGGGTTTTTTTCCACACTTTTTCAGTGATATTTTAAACAGAAAAACTTATTTTTTTCTTTTTGTATCTTTATTGCTTTTTTCTGATAATGAAAGTAGTTCATACCCATTATTAAAATTTCAGACAATACAGAAATATATAAATTGTTTTAAAGTAAAAATTACCTGTAATTTCAATTAAAAAAAAATCACCTAGTGGTAGTTACTGTATTTCTCAAATTTGTTCTGGTACCAAATGACACACACTAGCAGTGGCTTATACAGCAAGCCTTTATTTTTCCCTCCTGTTACAGGAGGACTGTAGTTTGGCTGTGGATAAGCTCAGGTTCTGGGATGTGCCCCACATGTCATCCTTTTCTGAATCTCAGGCTGAAGGAGCAGCCCTGCGACATCCCCATCCTCACCGCAGAGGGGAAGAGCGAGAGGTTGAAGCAAACCACACCCTCACTTTTAAAGCATTATCTTCGACGGGTGGCACATCGGCTCACATTCCATTGCTCAACACAAGTCATGTGGCCAAGCCCAACATTACTGTTGCGAGGAGGTATGTATACCCCACCCAAGGCAGGAGGGGTGTGTTATCTGCCATAACCACCAGCAACATTTTGCTGTATACATTTTTTCAGAGTTTTCAGTGTACAAGGGCATGTGTACCTACACACACATTTACTTTTAAAAAATGAGATGACTCATACTGTGAAATTACTTGTCTACATTTTTTTTGGTGGATATCTTTCTATGTCAGTATATATTTTTTTGTGTGTTTGATTGCCTATGTAATATTCCACTTTATAGATATACCATGATTTCTTTAACCTGTCTGCCTGCTTATGGACATTTAGGTTGTTTCCACTTTTTCTTTTTCTTTTTTTTTTGCTATTATAGACAGTCCTGTTATGAACATCTTTGTTCATATATCATTGAACATATCATTTAACATACATTACTCTAAGTAGAATCATTGGGGCATTCAGAATCCACATTTTCAAGTCTTTTGTAAATGTTGCAAATTGTCTTCTAGAAATGCGATTTACACTCCTGCCAAAAGTGACGATTTTCACTTAAAAATATAAATGTATTTACTCTTCAAGACCAAGCTTAAATTCAACTTTCCATAGCTCTTTTTCCTAATAACTCCAGCTAGAATTAACATGATGTCTTAAATTTCATGTTTTATACGTACAGTTGTATGTTTGTGTGTGTATGTGTTTTGTCATCTTAATTATAAGTTTCTAGAGGGCAAATACTCTTCCTTGGACTGTTTTGTTTTCCCAAAAGTGATTTTCACACTGTCCTGATTTATGTGTGTCTGGATAATATTTTGAGTGATTAACCATTTTTTTGCCACCTAGTATGTTTTTCCTGTCCTATCTCAATACTCTGCGTTCCTGTTCCTGCTCCCCCATCCCATACCAGGCAGGTGCTGTAATTCACATTCCCTCAGAGGAGGTACATGGGACGACGACAGGGATGGCAGTGCACAGGCAGAAACAGACAGCAAGTCTTTCTGGCTTTTGTTTCTAAGACGTTAAAGCCCCAGGAAAAGAGAGAGTTCCCAGGCTTAGAAACAGCAAAGGAGAGAGTGAGACTTGTTTCCAATTTTAGGAAATGATTCCCTTGGACTGGGGAGGGGGCTGGGAACCCTCTGAGGGGTTGCACTGTACCTCCTGGTGGTGCAAAGACCATGAGACCAGAAAGCAGTGCCTGGAGGGAGTGTCCAGGCCTGAGCTTCCATGGCAGCCATGGGCAGGAATGACCCTCAGACAGCCTTTGTCTTCTGTATGCGTTTTTTTTTTTGTTTTTGTTTTTTAAAGGAATTTCCATTATTGAGAACTCAGATGATTTACTGGACCACATTCCTGCGTGGAAACTCTCGACAGGGGTTGAACGGTTCTCTTCCCTTTAGATAAGGAATGAGGTCTCCTGACTTCCACAGTCTCCTTTACTTTGATTGTCCTATTTCACCTGAGAGATGACCCATGTTATCCTGTATTTTCTAGCCCCTCATTTCCTCCCTGATCTCATGGCTGTCACTCTCCACTTTCCTCAGTCAGCTCTAGCCATGTGTCCTCCGTGCCCTTCCCAGAGTCCTTGTATTTATTGTCCCTTTGTCTGAAATCCTCTCCCTGACTACTATGTTTATAATTGAAGTAGCCCATTCCACAAAACCGTCTATCTTCCCTCCTTGACTAATTTTTCCCCACGGCACTTATTAGTACCTAAATACTGTGCATTTTACTTATTTATTTTAATTGCCTGACTCCATCCACTAAAGTGTAAGCTCCCTGAAGCAGGATTGTTGTTTCTGCTGCATCCTCCATGCTTGTGCTGTACTCAATAAATATTTGTTGAATGAATGAGTAAATGGATGAATCTCAGAGGACAGTGTACCTGAGTTGATAAGTGGGTTACAGGGAGGAGGTGTGCTTGTTTATTCCATACTCATTATTGAGAATCTGCTATATGTTGGGCTGTGTGATCATTACTGGGGAAACAAGAAAAACATAAGATTGTCCTCTCTCCATTCCGAGTCCATGTGGTGATCTGGCCCTGCTTATTCAGAATATGCCTCAGAGGTCAAGGCTGGTTTACCTAGACAGAACTACTTAGGAAGCTATGGGGCAAGTTTTTCCATTTTTTCCTTTTGAAAATCTAAGGAACTGTGTCAAGTGCTTTTGGAAAACTTTTTAGAAATTAGGTTTCATGAAATTTTTCTATCTGCCTAGTGGAGCTAGAGGGGATCAGAGATGAGAAAGAGACAAACTTTTAATAAATCAGTTCTACTATTAGACTATCACCCAACTGTGTTGGTGGCTAGACTTAGGAAAATAAAGTTTTGGGATTACTTTTTGATGTAAATGTATCCTTATGAGTTCTTTTCTCTGTCTCTGGGATAATAGAGATATGGATGAATTGTATTTTTTGTATAGGTCAGGCCAGGGTGTATCACAATTTGAATTTTAAAAGAAACCTTTTATTGTCACTACAGTTCTGGGTCAAAGCAGTTTTGGGTAGCAGGAAGATGATTGATTAAGAATTATTTTATCTTGGGCTTCCCTGGTGGCGCAGTGGTTGAGAGTCCGCCTGCCGATGCAGGGGACACAGGTTCATGCCCGGTCTGGGAAGATCCCACATGCCGCGGAGCCGCTGGGCCCGTGAGCCATGGCCGCTGAGCCTGCGCGTCCGGAGCCTGTGCTCCGCAACGGGAGAGGCCACAGGAGTGACAGGCCCGCGTACTGGAAAACAAGAAAAAAAACAAAAACAAGAATTATTTTATCTTGAAATATGTTTTTCAAATATTATTTTAAAGGAACTTAGTAAAAGCCTGCAATTTGACAGGGGAGGTAGAGCGCGCATCACAAATTCACATGGAACTGCATAACAGGTGAAGTCAAGGGCCTTAGATAAAAATTGTGAATGTGGGAGACCCATAATCTTTATAACAATGACATGGAGTTCTAAAACAGCCTTCTCGAACATTGAGATGGTCTTGATCATAAACTGCAGGGTGCTCAGAGCAATTGCCTGATAGTAGAAGGAGGAGAAATTGAGAAATGTACTCTCTGTTGGAAAAAGAGACCATCATTGCTGGAGGAAGATTACGGTCTTTACGCCCATATTCTATGCTAACGAAACTCTAGAAGATAAGGATTTTGCATAAACATAACAAACAAATCAGAAACAAACGGGAAAAAATGACAGCAATAACAGTTTCTTACTCTCCCTCCCTCTCTTTCTTTTTTGGGGAAAGCCACTGGCACTAGCATTTTCCCCATTCCCTTCCATGGTTATATACCAAAGATTCTCTGGCATTTAACAGGAAAACAAAACTTCAGAAGACCCAGGTAGAGTTTTGGTGGAAAAGACTAACAAAGACTTTAATCTCAGACCCTGGGAGGTGTCTCGCTTCTGTAAGTAGAAGCAGATTTGATATCATTCCTTTAATTACAACCATCTGATGCACAAAACTCCTTCTGAGTTGCCCTGAATCACTTATTTTCCAACTCCATCTTCAAACAGTCTATCTTCCACTAAAGCCTGTTATCGTTTGTTCAGAAGACTTGATAACCTAAGAGTCGTGAATAATGGAAAAATGACAAAACTTGCTGTACATAATCAGTTGGCAAAGGAAGGAGAAATAACAGCTGCTTGCCTGTTGAACATATATTTTTAAACTGAGCTTGTAAGTCATTATGAATGCCAAGTCACAGATTTTCTTCGGCAATCTCAAGATAGCTCCAGGCCATGCAGATAAGAGTTTCTTGGTGGCTCTTTTCTATCCCTTTGGAAGGGTATTGGACAGGGGAAAGGGGTGCTTTTAGAGCCACAGTGCTCAGGATCCCAGACCCTCCAATGTAAATGCCAGCTGGAACCAGACAGTGACGTTATTATAGACTCTTTTTTGTCAGCTGTACGGAGTAAACCACCATGAATTCAGGTATGCACTAATTTATGGGGAAAAAAAATCAGTGTTATCCTGGAAGGTTGATTGCCAGTCAAATTTTGGTAAATTGAAATAAATATTCAAAGCAATAATAGAACTTGATCTTTACAGGATTCTATGGATAATCATTTTGCAAGATAAGGAATTTATTTGCTTAGGAGGAATGTATTTGTTAGGTGACTTAGGTTAGAATCCCAGCTCTTCCCCTTTCTGGCTCTGTGGTGGTTGGTAATGAATTTAACCTTAAGGAACCTACTTCTTATCTATAAAATGGACACCAAACAACCTTATTTAGGAGGGTCTATCAAAATGAAATCATGGATATATAAGTGATTTGTTGATTTTAATTATTAATTTTTTTAAATTATAAAAATGAAAAATACGGAGAATAACAGATACCCATGTACCAACCACTAGATTTTAAAACTAGTAAAATTTGCCTTATTTTCCCCTTTTTTCAGAAACAAAATATTAGCAATGCAGTTGATTGCTCCTTGTTCTATCCTTTACCTTCCTTCCTAGAGTTAACCACTATCTTGAAATCGGTGTATATCTTCCCCATCTGTATTTTTTGTGTTTATTATATATGTACATATCCCTAAATAATACATAGTATTGCTTTTCAAGTTTTAAGTTACTGTCCAGTGTCCCATTGTATGTAATTATTCTTCCCTCAGTGACTAACTGAGCTTGCTTCTGATTTTTTGCTGTTCAAACAAAGTTTCAATGGACTTTCTTGGGCACATGTGGGATGGTTCTGGGTTTTGCATCTAGAAGTGAAATTCTGAGCCATAGGAATGTGCCTCTTCGGCTTTGCTAGATATTGCCAAATAACCCATCAAAGTATTTGTACCTGCCACTTAGGAAAGTTCCAGTTTCTCCATTTCCTCCTCAACAATTAGTACTAATTTATCCTCCTCAACTATTAGACATCTTTTTCTGAAGTGGTATCTCACAACAACTTGAATTTCCTTAATCACTACTGAGGCTGAGAAATTTTAGGTGTTTCAGTTTTCTTTTCTGTGAATTTCCTGTTCATATCCACTGACTATTTTATTATTGTATTATTTGTATTTTTCTTACTGATTTGTAAGAATTATACTTGTTTTTAAATTTATGTGTGACAAATAGCTTCTCCCAAGTATGTGGTTTGTATTTTAACTTAGTTTATTGTATCTTATATCATGGAAATTTTAATTTTCAATAAAATCAAATTCAGTATAATCAAAAACGGAAATCAACCTTTTCCTTTATGATTTGCTCCCATGACATTTCTCTCAAGAAACAGTTTATTTCCCTATGTTCACAAAACTATTCTCTCCCTATTTTTTTCTTTCAAATTTCTAATGCTGACATTTGGGTTTTTAATCTGTCCATGAAGTAGGGTTGGAATAAGTTGTTCCTTTATTTTTGCATATGGACAACCTTAGTTGCAGTGACATGCATTTTACTAGTCATACTTTTCCATTGATTTGTAATGACACCTTGTATACATGTGTTTTTTCCCCCCCGAGCTTTCTCTTCTAAGTCATTGGTCTTTTTCTTTTCCTTTGGACAGATACCATGTTTTCTTAAAGTTAATATAACTTCATTTGTTTTCATACTTGCATATCTCCTTAGTCATCAAATAGTCTTTTCTTCTCCATATGACTTTCAACTTGTAAAATTCTGCAAAATACCCTGTGGCAATTTGATAGGAATTGCATTAAAATTTATAGATCAGTATGGGAAGAAATAATATTTTAATGATATTGAGTCTCCCACTGTTTACCATTATATATTTCTCCATTTATTTAGTTTTTTTGGTCATACGACAATATGTTAAATTTTTCTTCAGAAATGTTGAACATCTTATGTTACATGTATTCTCTGTTAATGTTTTTTGTTGCTTCTGTAAATGGATCCTTTTTTAAAAATTAAAATTTTCTCTTCAGTTGTTGTCCTGTAAGTAATATTAATATTTATGTGGTAAGTTTTTATCAGGCAACTTTGCTAAACTTGCTTAAGTTCTAGTTATTTGTGTATTTTCTTATATTTCTCTGTGTAATTAAATTGTTGGCATATAATGAGAATTATATTTTTTCTTTCTAATCATTAATTTCTTATTTTTTTTTATCTTATTGCACTGGTTAGACCACCAATGTTATAGTGAGCAGAAAGTGTAATAATAGACATCCTCAGCTTGTTCCCAATCTTAAATAAATTGCTTCTAATACTTCACAATTAAGTATGATGTTCACTGTAATGCAGCAACATGCATTAGATTAAAGTTTTTACCTTCTATTCCTAGTTTCCTAAGAGTATGTTTTTCTTTTTAACCATGAACCAATGTTAAAGTTTATTGGATGTCTTTTGGGGGGGGCATATATTGGAATGATTTTATAGTTTTTTGTCTTTAAGGGGTAAGTTATATTAATAGATTACCAATAAATGAATCATCCTTGCATATCTGGGATAAACCCCACTTGGTCATAATTTGACACACATGTGTGCACACACACACAATTGGATTTATTTATTTATAGAAATTTCCACTTGCTTTGGTCAACTTCATTTATTTATTTATTACCAGATTAAAAAAATGTATGTTAACATTGATTAGAAAAAGAAAATTTTGTTTACATTTATTATCGTGTTTGTTTTTCCCTTGAGAAACATTTTTTTGGGGGGGAAGGGCATAATGTTTTCCCTTTTTATTTTATTATTTATTTATTTATTTTTTTGCGGTACGTGGGCCTCTCACTGTCGTGGCCTCTCCCGTTGCGGAGCACAGGCTCCGGATGCGCAGGCTCAGCGGCCATGGCTCACAGGCCCAGCCGCTCCGTGGCATGTGGGATCTTCCTGTACCGGGGCACGAGCCCGTGTCCCCTGCATTGGCAGGTGGACTCTCAACCACCACGGCACCAGGGAAGCCCTGTTTTCCCTTTTTAAAAACAATTTTTTTTCTTTTATATTGGAACATAGTTGATTAACAATGTTGTGTTAGTTTCAGGTGTACAGCAAAGTGATTCAGTTATACATGTATCTATTCTTTTTCAAATTCTTTTCGCATTTAGGTTATTACAGAATACTGAGCAGTGTTTCCCGGCCTATACAGTAGGTCCTTGTTGGTTATCTATTTTAAATATAGCAGTGTGTACATGTCAACCCAAACTCCCTAACTATCCCTCCCCTGCAACCTTCCCCCTTGGTAACCATAGCACAACTGGATTTATTTTGCTATTATTTTATTTAGGGTTTTTATATCTATATAATTAGTGACATTAGGCAGTGATTTTTTTCCCATACTGTTCTTAGCTAGCTTTAGTATTAAGGTTATACCAGTTTCATAAAATGAATAGTGAACTTTTATCTGTTTTTCTAAACTCTGAATCATTTGTATGAAATAAGAATTATCTGCTATTTGAAGTTGGTAAAGGTTGCTTGTAAAACTTTGGAGGCATTTTTTTTTGTAGTTGGATATTTACTGATCACTTTTAAATTTTATATAGGGTTATGCTGGTTTTCCATCTTTTCATTAGTCAATATTGGTAATTTATATTTTTCTAGAATTTTCATTCAAGTTTACATTTATTGGCATAAAGTTTTACACTTTAAAACATCTCCATTCTATCTATAGTTATATCACTTCTTTGTTCCTAATATTTATTTATTTATTTATTTATTGCGGTACGCGGGTCTCTCACTGTTGTGGCCTCTCCCATTGCGGAGCACAGGCTCCGGACGCACAGGCTCAGCGGCCATGGCTCACAGGCCCAGCCACTCCGCAGCATGTGGGATCTTCCCGGACCGGGGCACGAACCCGTGTCCCCTGCATCGGCAGGTGGACGCTCAACCACTGCACCACCAGGGACGCCCCCCCTAATATTTATTGCTAATATCTTTTCCTTTTTTCCTTGATCAGTCTTCTGGAGATTTATATTTCTTTTGTGTGTGTGTATTCTTCCCCCCAAATCAGTTTTTGTTTTACTTATCAATACTAATATTTCTTTGTTTTCTCTTCTATTAAGTTCGGCTTTTACGTTTGCTATTTCCTTCAGGCTTACTCTGTTCTTTTCACTTCTTGAGTTGCTGGGTTTATAACTATTCTGTCTTTTTCTGTTTCCTGACATATGCATTTAAAAGTATATACACTTCTTTTTAAAGAATACTTTAGCTACTTCTCACAGATTTTATGTTATGTTTCATTGTTATTCAGTTCCAAGTATTAAAAATTTCCAGCATGGTGTCTTTATTGATTATGAATGATTCAGATGCATGTTTTTAAATTTCCAAATGCATATTTTTGCCTTTTAGTCGCTTCTTTCTAATTTTATTTCCATTTATAATTTTTTTAATACTGTTATTTTATGTCTCTTTCAGATTGTTCTCTCTTCTGTTGTCTAGTTCTAGGATTCCTAATTGACCTGTTGGTCACGTCTGTTGATTTTTCCCCCAGTGCAAATAATTTCCAAGTGTTTGGTTGTGTTTTTCATTGTGAGCTTGTCTTCAGTGGGGTGTTTTTACATAGGCTTCCTGTGTCCATGTTGTGGACATTTCTCTACAAGGTATTTTATATTTGTTTCTACTGGAAGTCCCAATGTTTTAATGGTCCAGGACTTGTTTTAAAAAATTAATTTCTCAGTTTGCTATTTCTTTATTGCATAGGCAGTGCAAGTTTAGAGCCTGCCCTTCTGGAGTCCTTGTTTTGCAGGAGACTCTGTTCTAAACTCTGGCCTATGATGGGATCAAAAAAAAAAAATGCCTTATGTTTCTGTGTGGACACTGAAACTCCATCCCAGTCAGGATATCCCCTGGGCCAATGAGACCCTCAGCTTGCATTCTTACCACTCTGCTGTTGAGTAATTTCAAAACAGTCTTGGTTATACTTTAGAATTTCTAATTTTCTAAGAGTAGGAGGAGATACGTGCTCAGATCAAGCAAACTTGTTATAACCTACGTACAAGTTTATGAAAGTATGCTAGAGACACTTATCTTGTACCATAAACTATCATTCTGAAAGTAAATTATTCTTGTAAATAATTGTCAATGCATTAGCTTTGCTTAAGGCAGGGTACACATAATTATTTTAAATTTAGCTAGAGAGGGGAAATCTAAATATGAATCACAGTTCTGTTCTAAGGTTGTCGTAGAACCTTGGAAAAATGGATGAGTCCTGGCTGTAGGGAGAAAACATAATTCCATTTACTTCTGATTTATAGGATTATTTACATTTACATCATTGTTAATTTTCTGGACCAAGATCAATTGGATCCTGCTGGGCAGTGTGAAGCCAAGAAGCTCAAAGAGATGTGTGTAGTTTTGTGTGTCTAAAATGATGGATTTTGACATTTTGATATATTTGACAAGCTTTGCACTTGTCAGCTTTTTCACTGAGTTCTAAACATAGAAATGGGCTTCTTTCCCCACATGGAGAATACTAAGAATTTATTTCCTAAGGAAGAAATTTTTCCCCATTCTGGGCCTAATTCTCTCTTACTGGATGCAGTTTTGTAGGCAAGAGAGATTTCTGTTGGTTGGCCGGAATGCCTGTCTATTGCACTACTGAAATATTAGCTGATACATTCAAGTTAATATGGACCCTCTCTCCTTTTTAAAATGTTGATTACTCCCAGGCTTTCATTTTGCATTGTAACAGAAACTATTTTCAAAAAGCAGAGGGGCAATTAGTAAACTCAGATAATTTCACATTAGAACTGTTAATTGTTTTGTTGTGAAAATAGGAAAAATTTTCCTATTTCCTGATCTAGGAAAAATCAGTAACTTGATTATTTGAGCTGATACTTGAAGGTGTTACCTGAGTTTAGGTACCTACTATGAGAAGGAATCTACTAGCAAGCTTAAAAATTCATATATGTTAGTGCATTTAAAAGATAGAGCCCCTTTAAATAATTGGTAAAAAAAAATATAAACAGGATCCTAACTAATAAATATCTAATTGTTTTTCCCAGGTTTTGACATTGATGAATATTTGTCATTAAAAAAAGAGTAACCACTGGCCTTACCTTCTGTTAAAAGCTTTTTGTCTGATTAAACCAAAGGACTGTAGAGGAGATTGGAGTGAAGGTGGAGATGTTAATCAACCATCACTGTGACCAAGTTGTGCTCACCTTTCCTTAAGTGGTCTACATGAGGCCAGCCCTAAAGCATCATTGGATAATTTAAAAACTAAACTTTGGGCTATACGGGCAATGATTTCATCAGACAAAAAATTTTAATCCTTGGTCATATTGAGTCTTCTTGACACTTTCTACTTACTTGAACTCTTTAGAGTAACTACCCTGAATTCATGGTGCACAAGTAGTTAGATATTTTTTTTGACACACTACTTGCCAGTTGGTGTAGGTAATTCCTTCCTGTTCCTGAAATAATACTTTCATTAGCATTGTAGAGAAGCTATTTTGAAACATTTTCAAACACACCTATGACAGGGGTTAAGAAGAGAATTAGACTGTCTGGGTTCAAATCCCAGCCTGTCCTATTCAGAGGTTACCCTTGACAAAGTTGCTTCAGTGTCTCTTTTGTAAAATATAGATAAGAGGAGTACCAGCCTCACTGGGTAGTTGGGAGGATTAGAATATATGGGGAAAGCATGTGCATCCCATGTAGTGAACATTCAGTGCCAGCCACTGTAGTTAAATATGCATATATTCTGCATGGAAACACACTCAAAGTACCTGAAGTATAGTTCTTACCAGCATACTAATGATTGAAGCAGTATCAACCATCCTTTTGGGAAGTAAAATTTGATTTTTCTCCTGACAAATCAAGTGATCTGTCTAGGTCGATGATTCTATGAAAAAAAATAATGCCTGTCTTTTCAGATATTTCAACCTCTTTGGGAGTGAAACCTAGAAAAGTAAAATCAAATTTTAGCGCTGGCTGTGCTTTGCTGATTACTCATCTTTCTAATCCAAAATTTAATGACAGAAATCTGATGTTCACATCTGGGCAAGAGGAACTTAAATATCAATTGTTCTTTATTCATGCTGCCTTGTCCGATTCCTTTAATTGTCTTTGCAAGGTCATTTTGCTGCCCCCATCCCCTTTTCTTCTGCTGTTCAGAACTGAGGCTTTTTCAGCTAGAACTATCCACCCTGGCTTTTGAAGTGCTAGTTTTCCAGCTGAGACTGGAGTGTCAGTAAACTGCAGAAAGCCTGAGCTTGTGAATTTCTGGTTTGCAATTGTTCTGAAGGCTCTTGAAGGAGTGTTCAAACCCATGGTGCCATGCAAACTCCAGGGTGAGTTTCTTTCAAATGGCTGTTCGGTTGACATGTCTGCATTTAGAAATCACTTGGGTAAATCTTTAGATACAGTTCATCACCATCATGTATCAAATGAGGATGATCTAAATCCCTTGAAAGCATGCATAAACTATGTAATTGCCCCTGAAAATAAACACAGATAATTTACTGGTAAATATCTGTTTAACCAGAACACATCCCACTTCCCCAGGCTGTGGTCTGAACTCCACCAGTGCTGGTAAAACCCACATGTTTTTACTGGTTTACTGTGGTCCTGAATCAGGGGCTACTTCTAAAGTTGCTTTTTGTTTTTTTTTTTTTCTGAGTCAAAAACTAATAAGAGACGCAGTAAAGAATCTTTTATTGATTCCACTGTTGACTTCCCCAACAGCAGTTTCTATTATTCCCTGGGCTGATTTGCTCTTGCTCATTAGACCTCCTCTGAGCCCTTGGCAGTCAAGACCCTCCACATCTGAATTTTTGATCCGTACCTCTCTGACCTTCCTAAGTACCATTTCTTTTCCTCTGCAACCAGGTGTGTAAGGACCAGTCTTATGCCCGTTGTCCTTACTCATGATCTCATACTTAGTCTGATGTTCTCCTTCCTTCCTTCCACCTCTGCACTCTTATTTCTAGCTCCAAAAATTCTCTTAGACTTAGTGCATCACCCCTCCCCTCAACTCCCTGAGAAGTTTGTCATGTCCAGTTCCACTGACCTAGACATTCTTGAGTTTAGAAATCAATCTGTGGGCACGTGAAGAGTATTCTCATACATTGCTTTGGATTTCTAACACACCCAGTGTGATCAATGGTGTCCCCCACCCCTGCTCTAGCCCATCCCAGTTGGATTGTAAGGACAAGGATAGACTTTTATTTCTTAGGCATCTCATGTCATGTTGAAAAAGGACTCCACCATCCATATCTGTACATATGTTTTGTTCATTGCCTCATCTGTGTCTGGTGTATCTTTTTTTTTTTTTAGCATCTTTATTGGAGTATAATTGCTTTACAATATCTTTGTTTTCAAATGACAGCTATAGGGCATATTCAGAATTTTATTATTGAAGGCATTGTTCAAACTAAGTTTTCAGAGGTACTCTTTCAAATAGAGTATAAAAACAATATAGTGTCTAGGCTTATTATTTTGCTTTCTCATTATCTAAAAATCTGGAGGAAAAGTTGGGAAGGAACAAGAGGGGAAAATGGAAAGGCAGTAAAAGCTTGTTTTAAGAAAGTTAAAGATGGGCTTCAGGGTATGTGGAAGATACCAAAAGGGATAAAATGTTTTCCAACTATATGATACGTACATATTTGCTTGTTCATTTCTTTTTCATCGTGTCTTTTGTCTCATCAAACTAAATCATCGTGACAAAAAGAAAACTGGTGGTATTTTGTTTAGGAAGGCATCTTATTAAGTTTTTTGATTTACATTTATGGATATATTAATTCAGTTTTCCTGGGTCTCAACCTATAAGATAAGCGTTCTGAAAAGGGTTAATGAATTAATTTGACTGTAGTGTGCCTGCATAGCGTGCTAATGTATAGTAATTTACAAATACTGCAATTATTCATAGCTATTTAAGAATGGAGAATATTCCAACTATGCTTAACAAATCCATCATGCATGAAAAACTGTACGTATTTAGATGATTCCCAGGGTAATATCAGTCTTCATTCCGTATGTTTGAAGATGCTTTCTTGAGCACTTCAATTCATCACAGCGTCTCTGCCTGCTGACCCCAGTGAGGTCTGCTCACTACAGGAAGAAGGCTCTTTGTACCCCAAATGGCCCTTCTTATCTCCACTGTTCTTGGGATTAGGAATAAAAAGAAAGAGAAAACTAGACCGGATTTACTTGTCAGGCTGGGTACAGTCCCATGAGGCACCTTGTATTAAACGTCTAGAAAAACATTTTATGTGATGCTTCTTGTAGGAAGTTGGAATAAAGTTAGGGAGCAAGCAAAGGTTTCTGCTGATGTCTATGGCTGTTTTAACCTTTGAAAGTCAACAAATGTGCTGTGATCACAAACTCAGTACCATTTTTCTGAATACCTTCATTAATCCATTCAATAAAAATGTATGGAGCGACTATGATGTGGAGTCACTGGGCCTGGTGCTAGGGGAAGGGTGATAAGAAAAACAGTCTAACCTCATGGGGCTTACATTTCAGTGGACAGACAGATAGTCGTAAAGAGTTACACAGTTTTATACCTACCCCCCCACCCCCACCAAGCACACACATATTAACCCCTGGCTGTGGGAGGTGCTAAGAAGGAAAGGTCCAGAGTGCTCTAAGAGTGTCCATGTAAGACAGGGTTGAGGAAGTCTTCCTCGGGGAACTGAGCCTTGAGCTGAGGCGTGAAGGAGGTGGTGTTAATCAAGGCTGGTGGAGGTGTGGGTGCATAGGGGGACAGGAAGAGGAAATGTGATAGTTAACATTTATGTGTTAGCTTGGCTAGGCTAATGGTGCCCAGGTATTTGGTCAAACGCCAGTCTAGACGGTACCATGAAGGTTATTTTTAGATGTGGTTAACTTTTTTTTTTTTGCGGTACGCGGGCCTCTCACTGTTGTGGCCTCTCCCGTTGCGGAGCACAGGCTCCGGACTCGCAGGCTCAGCGGCCATGGCTCACGGGCCCAGCCGCTCCGCGGCATGTGGGATCTCCCCGGACTGGGGCACGAACCCGTGTCCCCTGCATCGGCAGGCAGACACTCAACCACTGCGCCACCAGGGAAGCCCTAGATGTGGTTAACTTTTAAATTAGTAGACTTTGATTCAAGCAGATTACCTTCCATAACATGGGTGGGCCTCATCCAATCAATTGAAGGTCTTAAAAACAAAGACTGAGGTCTCCCAAAGAGAAAGGGATTGAAATTCTGCCTTCAGACTGAAACATAGAAATTCTGCCCGAGTTTCCAGCCTTTGGACAAAGACTGCAACACCAGCTCTTGCTGGAGTTTCTAGCCTGCTGGCTGCCCTAGAATTTTGAGCTTCCCAGCCCCCATAATCAAGTAAGCCAATTCCTTAAAATAAATCTGTCCAGATAGATAGATAGATAGGTAGGTAGATAGATAGGTAGGTAGATAAACAGATAGAGATATCTCTCCTATTGATTCTGTTCTCTGGAGAACACTGGCTAACAAAGCAGATGAAGAAGACCTTAGAAGAGGGAACCGCATACGCATAGGCTCTGAGATGGGAGGGAGCTGGCGTTTGAAGGAATAAAAAATGAGCAGCATCGAAGCACGGAGAGCTAGAGTGGGAGGAGTATCCAGGCCAGAATTTTGTATTATGAAGGTCTTTTTGAAGAGCTGGGACTTTAAATACAGCTGCAAAAATTAATTCCTTGAATTTGTGTAAACGTCTATTCTTTTAAATTCAATCTCCAAGTTTTTAATTATTAAGTATATACACATTATGCATTCTTACACTTTTCTTATCGCATGTAAGATGTCCATGAACCATTTACATAGACTAAAATGCTCCTTCCTTTCCCTCTCTCCCCATTTCTCCCTTTTTCTTTCTATACAGTGCGTTGCCTCCCTGGACATTTCCTCCTTTAACTTTCAAATTGCCTCTGCATTTATGCTCTCCGAGTCTTTAGGTCCAGCTCCACACTTCGGTCTCCCAGTTTATCCACTCTCAATTAACCTTGCTCCCCACATCGCTCACTGTGGTATTTAGTTCTGGGACCCGCCTTTCCTTTGAGAATTATTCATCTCTTTCTAAACTGTCTTGGAGGTCTGCCAGTAAAGGTGCCCTGCCCTCCCCAAGGTGAAGTGTGGAATGTGGGCCTCTGAGACTTGGGCAGGATAGGAAGTGGCTGGAGCTGATTCTTTCTCATGGGGTCTCCCTGAAGAGAGCTCTTCTCGCCATCTAGGTCCTCAGCTCTACCCCGGTCTCCGTCCTTTCTGCAAACCTGTTTTTCTTGATGCTCTAAGCTACCCCATATACCCTAGTAAATCCCTTTGCCCCTTAAGTTAACCAGAAACAGTTTCTGGGGCTTGCAGCCTAAGGAACCTACTGCTCCAGCATGAAAGGAGAAGAGTGAAGAGTTTGGTGTGTCTGGAGGAAGAGACCCCAAAGAAGCTGGAAATAAAGCTGAGAAGACATAGATGGAATGTGTTTGGTTATTGAGAGAGTGAAGCACTCATCAGTTGGGTCCATCCGTGAGTTTATTATTGAAGATTTCCAGAATCTCTCCTAGAATTCCAAGGCAGAAGCAATCTCCGGGAAGTGCATGAATTCTATGCAAAATGTGGAAACTTAATCCTCTGTTTGTGCTGACAGGAAATGGCTGCTCAGCCTGGATTGTGGAAGATAGAAGCCCAGGAAAGCGGAGTCATGCGAGAGAGCTCCCAGTGTGCGGTGCACGTACTTGCGGTGACGTGGTCACAGCCAGAACCGTCATGCTCTTAAGGTCCCATATGGCCAAACAACTCACTCTCCCGAGCGGCCTCCAGGGACTCCGTATTATAATAACCTTATTATAATATGGCTTTTCATGTAACTCTGCTTCTGGAGGAGGCCCATGCAGCTCAGGCCAAGATGAGGATTAGGGCTTGCCTAGCAGCTACATTTCAATGAAAATTAATATGCTGACAATTTTGGTTCTTACATGAATCTTGCAGGATTAGTTAATGTGGGTCCATCACTGAGATACTGCACGAGTTTCTGCGCTTATGGATATGAGGATAAGGTTGCAGACTTTGATGAATTCATTCATTCAAACGAGGTTATGAAACCAGAACTTCTTCGCACTCCCATAAAGCCACATTTTTTTTTTTTTCTATTCTAGGAAGGGAGTGACATGATCAGATCAGAATGAATCCTGGTTTCAGAGCAGAGACTGGCAAAAGGGAGACCAGGTAAGAGGTCACTGTGAGGGCCCTGAGGAAAACCAGAGAGATCTGAACTCAGGTACCAGCAACGGGGAGAGGGGAGATGCCGGCTGCTGGACTGAACTAGGGTCTTTAGATCTTGGTAATCTGTTGGATGTAAAGGGTGAGGAATTGGCTAAAACCAGGGATGGCTAAAGAATGTCTTACTTGTCATTTTTCTTTCATTAAATAGCCTTATCTGAATTCCCACAAACAATGCTGCACATAAATTGTGACAGTATGAAAAACAGAATCTGAGTTAAATTTGTGCTATGTCAGCCCATCACACTAGACCACGAATTCCCTGAGAGGTTTAGCAACATATTGGATAAAGTGAAATTAATCCTTTAGAGCCACAAGCTGACATATGCATATGCCACGAATCCATAAACTATACTGGAAGCATTAGAAAAGGAAGCTAAAAAATGCAAGGGAGCACATCTGTATTCTGTCCAGTGAAGCAAGCCTAGTTCACAATGTCATTTTCTTTTGTTAGTGTTGAACCAGTAGGAGGCTCTGTAATGCTCACCTTGTTGACCTTTACAATACAACGTGTTGTCGACGGCACCCCTGCACAAACTTGATGAAGCTTTGCAGTCAGGTCACTGTTTCGTATGATTCACTATCCTAAATTTAGAAAAGGCTGCGATGCTAACTGCAAGTGACAAAAACCAGAGAATTTCAAGTTCTGGTTGGCAGCTCTGGGTTACATTCCCCTCCAGGCGAAGTCGGAGCTGCCAGCTACATTAACGAAAATGACCAGCCTGTCGGGAGAAGAATAATCAGGAGGTATTGCAGATAAGAAGTTGCCGAGATTTAAAACTCTCCTCAACTTTTGGCTTCATAGTTAAAATATTTCTTTTGTTTTAAATAGCAAGACCCATAAGTGAATCCTGTGACTTTTCACTAGCTCGTATGAAATAAAGAGTTGTGTGGTTAACGTGATGAATTTACGGTCATTACCGCAACCAGTCTTGATGGTGGAGAGCAGACTTTTGGCTTTACTTTGTGTGAAACAGTTGCAGATTTGCCAATAAGTCATAGAATACAGTAGTTCACATGTGACTCTGGAGCCTTAGCCACAGACCTTTTGAAAACTGGACCTCGCTGATGCCAGAAAGAACCAGAAACCTGTCTCATCTGATTTCTTTGGGCTTATCAATACCTCGGTTTCAGGAGTACAAAGAAGGCTTTGTGTGCTGAGCTGATAGGCTCCGCTGGAGGAAATGTGCCAACAAACTTTACGAGAAAAGAAAATAGAAAAAGGCAGTTTAGACATTGTCGAAATGAAGTGCCATGTTTGTATTCACTCTGTGGGGCCACATCTTTATGCTGAACAGATCCAGGGACATCAAAATGCTGGTTTTCCTTCTTAAGTAAATACCTCCTCTATCCTTTACATTCTCTTCTGATTAGCAGTCCTTATGTAACAGGCTTTGAATGCCAATATGCTTAATTTTATTAGAAAACAGCACAAGCTTCTCAATTTGGGATAATAAAAACTATATCTATTTTTCTACTTTAACTTCTGGGTGCAGACAGAACTCGTGGGGCCAGTGCGGGTCGGGGAAGAGGCATGCTTATTTCCTGGGTTCTAATCCCCAGCTCAGGGGTCTCAACATTTTTGGATTCAGTGCTGATGTTTGAAAGCTGGAGATTTTGATGGCAAATCTCCAAATATTAAACTGGACAGCAGAAACATCCCTGTAACTACTCCTACTGTATAACCATTTTTCCTAGCATCTCTAAAGTTATCCCACAGTTATTGCAATAGTCACTGTCACCCTTCCGCGTGATGTTGCTGTTTCAGTAGATTTACTGTCCTGCCTAGATTCTTGTGTATACTCATGAGGAGAGTATATCACATTTCCAATAAACACACTATCTTTCTTTGAATACTCTGCTTCTTAACACTTGTTCTAAACTTGTTACTCCCTGCTCTGTACCCCACTCTGCAAACCCACGAATCTTAACATTCCATCTGGCACACATAGCTAGAATGCTGAGTTTTACTCTATTGTAGCAAAAATAAATTTTATACAGAGAAGAAAACTTGGCAGCATTCTTATGTGGCTTTTGAGCATGCCGTGGCACACTGGCTCCACACAGTATTGGCACCTCTGATAATCTCAAGAAAATCACGGAAATTTTGTGCCTTGACTTCTCCTTCTGAAAATTCTGAGTAAATTCTGTTTCTATAGAAATATCAATGAACGTGTTGTGAGCTCTTTAACGGTAACTGGCTGTGTAACCTTACTGCAGGTTGGATTCTCCAGGAAACCGACTCTGAGAAGGAGATCAACACACAGGAGGGGTACTAGGGAGGGATTGGCTGTGGTTCCAACTAATAGGGCTCAACCAACCCCATGGGAAGCTCTGAGGCTGGTGTGGTCCTTTAGAGTTGTACCAAGTTGGAGTGAGGGAGCAGACACTGTGTCTAGGTTGACCAGGCACTGAATACAGCCTGACCTATGAAGGGGCAGTGACTTTGGGTGACATGGCTCTTTTCTGTTGAGGCAATTCCCAGGGAGGGCTCTTTGCAGAGAGCTGTCATCTGACAATCTTCTCAGCAGTGGGGAACCCAATCCTTCATTCTTGAAGTGGGGATCTGGGCGGCACAGCATGGTATATACGACAAAGACCAAGTTGGGAGCACCTTATGTGAACAACTTTGCTTTCCTATATGGTGGTTGGTGGTTTCCGACAGAAACAGAATTATGGCATGAATGGGTACAGTGAGAATTCCTTTTCTTTACCTCTATCACCATCACACAAAGTTCCACTACACCCTGATGGTGTAGATTTAGCAGGAAAACTGCTGAAGGATTCTTCCTGGGATTGGGTTGATCTTCTTGCCTTCAATCAGCCTTGTCATCTTTGTGCACTCACTACTATGTAACCTGGCTATATTTCCTCTCTGATATTCAGACTGGAACATTTGTAACGCTATGTCTCTCAAGTCTTGGTTGTTTATGCAAAAATGATCAGCTGTTTAAAAGAAAGCATTGCATTTACTTGATATATCTCCTAAGTCTTATTAGGGCAGTACTCCTAACCTCTCCCTTTTTATGACATTAGCATTAACATTTTGAAGAGAACTTGCCAGTTATCTTGTGTAGACTGTCCCTTATTCTGGATGTGCCTGATTATTTCCTCATAATATTATTTAACTTCTTCCTCTTCAGGAAATTAAATGGGCCTAAAGACTTGATAAGATTCTGGTTAAACATTTTTTTGTGTGTGTGTGTGCTATGCGGGCCTCTCACTGTTGTGGCCTCTCCCGTTGCGGAGCACAGGCTCCGGATGCGCAGGCTCAGTGACCATGGCTCACGGGCCCAGCCGCTCTGCGGCATGTGGGATCCTCCGGGACCGGGGCACAAACCCGTGTCCCCTGCATTGGCAGGCGGACTCCCAACCACTGCGCCACCAGGGAAGCCCTGGTTAAACATTTTGGTAAGGATACTTGATTATATCCATTTTGGAAAAGAAAAGTTGTAAAATGCATTTTGGAGCTTGAAAATATATGAGATAAAAATTGACAGAAGAAAGGGGAAACATGATTCTAAAGTCATAGTTGGAGACTAAAGACTCATCTCTCAGCAATTAATAGGAAAATAAGGCAAAAAAAATCAGCAAATATAGGGAATCTAAACAGGACTATCAACCATCTTGACCTAATTGATTTTTATAAGACATTATACTCCCATACTGAAGGAAAAACATTCAAGTGTACACGGTACGCTCATCAACATACACTGACCATATTTTGAGCCATAAAATAAGCTTCAATAATTCAAAAAAGACTGAAATTATGCAGACTGTGTTCTCTGATCATAATGTCATTAAATTATAAATCAATAATAATAAGATATCTAGGAGGTCCCCAACATTATGGAAATTAAAACACTTCCAGTTAATTTATGAGTGAAATAAATCACAAAAGAAATTAGAAAATATTTTAAACTAAAAACAAACAGAAGTACAACCTATCAAAATGTGAAGAAAGCAGCTAAAGCAATGCTTATAAGGAAATTCATAGTTTGAAATTGTTATATTAGAATAGAAAGGTCAAAATCAGTAATTAAGAATCTACTTTAAAAGGTATAGAAAAAGAAGAATGAAGTAAATCCAGAGTAAGTAGAAGGAAGGAATTTAAAAAGATAACAGCAGAAATGAAGAAAGGAAAACAGCAATTGCAAATCTTATGCACTGTTGGTGGGAGTGTAAGATGGTATATTCACTCTGGAAAAAAAGTCTGGAAGTTTCTTATAAAACTAAACATATACCTACTGTAGGCCCAGCAATTCCTCTTCTAGGTATTTATACAAGAGAAATGAAAACACACGTTCACGAAAAGCATTTGTACAAGAATTTTCATAGAAGTTATATCTGTAATAGCCAAAGCCTAGAAACAATCCAGGTGGAATATTTCTCAGCAATAAAAGAAATGAATGACTGATTCATGCAACAACATGGATGATTCTCAAAAGCATCATTCTGAGTGGCAGAAGCTAACACCAAAGAGTACAAACTGTATAATTCTATTTATATGAAGTTCTAGAATGGGTAAAAAGAATCTATGGTGAAAAACATCAGAACAGTGCTTGCCTTTGAGAGTGGAGTGTGGGGGAGGGGAGTGACTAGGAAGGATCATGAAAGAAACTCCTGGTAATGTTCTATTTCTTGGTATGGATGTGGGTTACGTAGATGTATGTATTTGTTGAAACTCAGCAAATATAATTTAATATTTGTACATTTCATTGTATGTAAATTTTCCATCAAAATAAAAAATTATAAACAAGTATTAGGCTCCACCTAATAATTTGCATACAGAATATTTAGGGGTAAACTACGGATGCACTTTACCTTGAAATATGTCAAAAAATAACATGGATTGATGGATAAATGTAAAGATATAGCAAAACAAGTATAGTAAAAAATTAATGGCACCATCTGGGAGGTGGGTATATGGGTACATTGTAAAATTCTTTCAACTTTGCTCTTTGACAGATGTCAAAATAAAATGTTGGAGCAGAGACATTTTGGGGACAATTGGGCAAAATTCAATAAGGACGTGATATTAGGGAATTATTTTTGTCAGTTTTCTTCAGTGTTTTAGTAATATTGTGGTTATGTATGAGAGCTTACTCTCAAGAGAAATGAGCTAACATATTTAGTAGTGAAGTGTCGTGATGTCTGCAACTAACTTGGAAATTTTAACAGAAATTTAAATAATAGGACAAATAGGGTAAAAAGTTAATAATTGTGGAATCTAGACCATGATTACTCAGATGTTTATTGTCCTTTTCTTTCACTAAAAAGTGTTGAAAAAGTAAGCAGTAGAAGTAATGATATGTTATGTCAAAGGGCAGAGAATATAAAGAATGGAATCTCTACACTGGAGACATTTACAATTTCCAGTTTTTCTTCAAAAGGAGCTGTAGGAGGGAGATCAGCTTGGTGATTTGTGACCACATAGAGGGGTGGGATAGGGTGGGTGGAGGGAGACGCAAGAGGGAGGAGATATGGGGATATATGTATATGTATAGCTGATTCACTTTGTTATAAAGCAGAAACTAACACACCATTGTAAAGCAATTATACTCCAATAAAGATGTTAAAATAAAAAAAGGATCTGTAGGAACCTATTGCTGGACCTGGTTCAGAAGGCCAAGTCATGAGCGCTCTCTTCTTGCCTTCTGTCTGATTTTACTTCTCTGGACTGTTCTACTGTTCTATTTTGGCGGCGGGAGGGACACGCCTTGGGGCATGCGAGATCTTAGTTCCCCAACCAGGGATCGAACCTGTGCCCTCTGCAGTGGAAGCACAGAGTCTTAACCACTGGACCACCAGGGAAGTGCCTCTCTGGACTGTTCTTATTTCAGAGTTTGAATGTGAACATGACCTTGTTCATGACCTTGACTTTTTGTCTTGACTCTGGACTACACCGTTTGTGAATTTGATGCTACATCTTTTCATCACAGAATAAGATCTGGGTTTTTAGATTCAATCTAGTCACTGAACCTTAATGCCTGAATTTTGCTTCACTAAAGACTCATTAGACACTTAATAAATTTATTGCCAAGAAGAAATGTAGGTGGAAGTGTAGGTATAACACAGCAAAGTGTCTGTAATCATTCAGGCTTCACTTCTGTTATGGGACAGTACCCTGAGAAATGACACAGGAACAGACTGTGCACACAACTCTGGGCCTGGGGATGAGACTGGGGGGACAGATGTTCTCACAAAGACCAAGTAATTATGGCCACAGTGCTGTGAATGTATTGGGAAGCAACATTTGGTTATCTTCTTAGTCTCATTTTATGTTTGTGTCTGTGTCTGGGTACACTTACAGCTATGTGGGTTTGCTCCAGGAGCTGGAAGGCCTTCTTTGGGAATATTAGGCTTTGCTTCATTTCATTGAAAATTCCTCAGCTAACATGCTTTCCTATTATGGAATCTAGCTCTCAGAGGATTTTTTTGGCTGAAAATAGATTAATTTCTTGATAAAAAACTAAATCTAGTGAATCTCAGAGCATCTCAAGCTGCTTTTGTTTTAACTTTGTATGATTTCTGATGAAAACTTGGGTGCCCTTTACACTGGATGCTCTGGATTTGTGAGCCCCAAACCCGTCTGTTCTCAAAGCTTTCACGGAGAACTCTTTTAAAATGTAGATTCCTGGGTCCACCCCAAATTCCACTGAATCAGGATCTTGGGGTGATGGGCTCTTGAATTTTTGTTTTTAAGCTTACCAAGTTACTCAGACGGTAAGCAAGTTCTCAAACTTTAATGTGTATGTGAAGCAGCAGGACATCTTGTTAAAAGCCAGATTCTGATTCAGTAGGGCTGAGGTGCTGCTGGTCTGCAGATCACACAGTGAGTAGCAAGGAACTAGGTCATGTCCCCACATCTTTTCCCTAAAATCAGGGTCACATCTTCCTTTGCAGAGAGTCTATTTGGCTAGCATTCAGCATACAACAGACTTCCTTTTCACCTCTTTGCTTGATATCTCTTTGCTTTGAAATATTGCTTGAACAGTTGATAATTCAGTTTAGGGTAACCACTCCCTTCAGTTTGCCTAGAAGAGTTCTAGTTTATGCCTATCATTCTGGAATAATATTAAAATTCCCTCTGCCACATTCATTCTTAGAAGTATCTCCATTTGAAAGATAAATTATAAAGTGACCCTTTCTAAGCCCACAAACATTGAGAAGTGATATAATGTACACAATATAGGTTGCCTAGCCAAAGTCTTGTGTGGATTGGATTCCTGGCTTCATTATTCCACACTCCATCTACAATCTTAAACAAGTCAAGCCTCAGTTATCTTATATGTAAAACAGAAGTGGTTTAGTATGAGGATTTATAGAAATGATAAAGGAAGCTTCTAATACAGTGACTGGCATATAAAAGTAGGCAGCAGGCTTCCCTGGTGGCGCAGTGGTTGAGAGTCCGCCTGCCGATGCAGGGGACACGGCTTTGTGCTCAGGTCCGGGAAGATCCCACATGCCGCGGAGTGGCTGGGCCCGTGAGCCATGGCCGCTGAGCCTGCGCGTCCGGATCCTGCGCTCTGCAACAGGAGAGGCCACAACAGTGAGAGGCCCGCGTACCGCAAAAAAAAAGAAAAAAAGTAGACAGCCATTTATTTAGGCCCCTGTCTCTTTACAATCCATGAAGTGAACATGTAGTCTACTTTGGAATGATAAAAATAGAGTGCTACTAGCAAGTTAGGCTCAGAAGCAGCTATAATATTAAAATGATGCATCTGCTACACTTGTATTTCCGTGCAAGCCTGATGAGTCTACTATAGAATCTATCTCTGAACCCGATAGTCCCATGTGATTTCTGTGTTGTGTGTACTTTAGCACTATATTGATAGACTAAATCCTGAACTAGGAAGATAAAGGTATTAACATTTATGGAGTTCCAACTATATACCAGATGGAGGGAATTCCAAATTGGAAGAGATCACTAACATTGTTGTAGGACAAGGTATAGAAAAGTTTAATCCATCTGTAAAAAGAAAGAGTTAACAGATTTCTTGGGCAAACATCTACATCCAGTATTTTAGACCAGAAATGTCATAAAAGGACTTTGATACAACTATAAAAACGAGAAGGGGAGGTGGGCAGGAAGAGAGAAAATGTGGAGCCTTGGTTATACTCTTTCCACTATAAAATCCTCATGAAAACTTACCCAGCAATCAAGGATTTTGAACAAGGTATGATTGATGATTGGTTCCTAGAACCCCCATCAACTAGCTATTCAGGCTCACGTGGGTAATTTCATGACCTTGCAGTAACATGATGGAGTATTGTAAAGAACTGAAAAATTTGGGATAACATTTGAGTGTTAATAGCAGGGTTTTCATTTATTAGAAACCTATCTGAGCCAGGCATGTGCTGTATTTGAATTAGCCTATTGAATATCCAGAACAATTTCATGAGGTGAATAGTATTATCTCCATTTTACAGGAATGAGGAAACAGACACAGGAAATTTAATCTCATGTAAGGTCTCGTTGCAAGTGAGAGATAGAACTGAGATTGGGTAGGTCTAGCTCTGAGATCCTTATTCTCTCTCTTTTTTTTTCCCGTTGCGGAGCACAGGCTCCGGATGCGCAGGCTCAGCGGCCATGGCTCACGGGCCCAGCCGCTCCGCAGCATGTGAGATCATCCCTGACCGGGGCACGAACCCGTGTCCCCTGCATCCATCGGCAGGCGGACTCTCAACCACTGCGCCACTAGGGAAGGGAAGCCCTCTGAGATCCTTATTCTTAACCACCGTATATGGTTTGTGTGTGTTAACTAATGCTTCCATTCTTTCCACATTTCAAAATGACTTTTTATTACTCTACAATCTAAAGGGATCAATCTTGGAAATTGGGCTTAAGAGCAGGGACTATGTGAGTACATCTAAACATGGAGCAAAGATAGCAATCCACTGCACTGACTTGAAGTTGGGGCAATTAGACAAAGTGCATTAATTTATTTTACATCTTTATTGAGGTAAAATGGAAGTACAATAAACTGCACATATTTAGAGTGTGCAGTTTTATCTGTTTTGACAAACATAATACACCCATGAAACCATCACCATAATTCACAATTATTTCTCTGTCCCTAAATTGTCCTGCAGCTCGTTTGTAATCCATTCCTCCCTCTGCCAAGATCCACAGGCAACCACTGATCTGCTTTCTGTCACTATAGATTAGTTCAGATTTTTTAGAATTTCATATAAATATTTAGAACCATACAGTATATATTCCTTTTTTTCATGCTTCTTTCACTCAGCATAGTGATTTTGAGACTCACCTGAAATTTCAGTTTGTTGAGCACACCAGTTGTTTGTTTCTTCTTATTGCTGAGTAGGTTTGCATTGTAAGGACATACCACAAGTTGTTTATCCATTTACCTGTTGATGGACACTTGAGCTGTTCCCAGGTTTTGGCTATTACAAATAAAGTTGCAGTGAACATTTGTGTACAAGTCTTAGTGTGGACATGTTTTCATTTCTTTTGGGTAAAAACCTAAGAGTGGACTAGCTAGGTGGTATGGTAGGTGTATATTGAACCTAAGAAACTGACAAGCTGTTGTAGTATTTTATATTCTCAACAGCAGTTCTCATCCTCATCAACACTTTGTATCGTGGGTTTCAAAAATATATATTAGTCATTCTATTGGGTGTATAGTGGTATCTCATTGTGATTTTAATTTGCATTTCCCTGTTGACTAATAACTTGGGCATCTTTTCATATGCTTATGGAAAACTACAGATCTTTCTAGGTAAAGTGACTATGTAAATTTTTTGCTTATTTTAAAAATTAGATTATCTTCTTGCAATTGAACGATAAGAATCCTTTATATATTCTGGATAAAAGTACTTGTCTGATATGTATTTGGCAAATGTTTTCTCCAGGTCTGTGGCTTGGTGTTTTGTTTTCTTAGTGGTGCCTTTCAAATAGCAAACATTTTCGTTTTGTCAAAGATTACTTTATAATTTTTTCTTTGTGGCTCAGGCTTTTTATGTTTTATCCAATAAATGTTTGCCTACTCCAAGACTGCAATTCTCCTATGCTTCTAGTAGAAAATTTTTAGAGTTTTGTGTTTCAAATTTGGGTCTATGATTCATTTTGAGTTAATTTTTATGTAGGATATGAGGTAAGGGTCCATGGTTTTTTTTTTTTCTTTTTCTGTATAGTGTATACAGCATCATTTGTTAAAAAAGACTTGTCTTTCTTCAAAGAATTGCCTTGGTATCTTTGTAAAAAATCAGTTGACCATATGTGTGGGTTTACTTCTGGATTCTCTGTTCTTGTCCATATATGTGTATTTTTCACCAGTACCAAACTACTTTGATTACTGTAGCTTTATAGAAATTTTTGAAATCAGGTAGGGTAAGTCTTCCAACCTGGTTTTTCTTTTAAAAAAGTTCTTTGGTTTTGGTTAGTCTAGGTCCTTTGCTTTTCTATATACATTTTAAGGTCAGTTTGTCAATTTCTACAAAAGTCTGCTAGAAATTTTTTTTTATTTCATCTGTTTCCTTTTGCATTTTGCTTTTAGTTTATTTTTATTTTTTGTTTTTATTTTTTTTTGGTCGTGCCATGTGGCTTGCAGGATCTTAGTTCTCTGACCAGGGACTGAACCTGGGCCTATGGCAGTGAAAGTGCTGAAAAGTAACTGCTGAACCACCAGGGAATTCCCCTGGAATTTTGATTGGTATTGAACTAAAACTACCTCAGATCAATTTGGGGAAAATTATTATTTCAATGATATCAAGTCTTTCAATCTATGAATATGGTATGTCTTCCCATTTATTTAGATTTTATTTAATTTCTCTCAGCAATGTTCTGTAGTTTTCAGTGTGGACATCTGACTAGATTTTCTTTTTGGTACTACAGTAAATGGAATTTTTAAAAATTTCATTTTTGAGTTGTTTGCTTCTTGTGTATTGGAATACAATGATTTAAAAATAAGTTATGTATCTTGCTAAATTTATTTATTAGTTCTAATAGTTATTTTGTAGATTCTCTGAGATTTTCTACATAAGCAATTCTGTCATCTGCAATATAATTTTACTTCTTCCTTACTGATCTTTATTCCTTTTATTTCTTTTTCCTTTTACCTTTTCTGCCTACCTTTTTAAAAATTACTGGAATCGCTTAGGACCTCCCCCTCCCCAGTATAATGTTGAATAGAAGCAATGAAAATGGGTATTCTTGCTTTGTTACTAATTTCAGATGATAACAATGCAGTCTTTCCCCATTAAGTATAATGTTAGCTGTAGGATGTGCATGGATTTCCATTATCAGTTTGGGAAAGTTCTCTGATATTCCTAGCTTGCTGAGAGTTTTTCTTTTTCTTTTTTTTTTTTAAATCATGAATGAGTGTTGAATTTTGTCAAATGCTTTTTCTCCGTCTATTGAATTGATCATATAGATTTTCTTCTTTATTCTATTAATATGATGAATTATGTTTGATTGGTTTTCAAATGTTAAACTAACATTGCTTTCCTGTGATAAACCATACATGGTCATGATGTATTTTGACATTTGTTTATGTATTTTTGGACTCAATGTGCCAATATTTTGTTAAGAATTTAAAAATCTATATATTTTCAGAGTCTTCTGGTAGTTATTTAAATTTTTTTCAAGAGTATTTAGTTTACTCAGTGGGAGGCATGCTCTGGAGTAGGCTTATGATGCTATGTGGAACATGTGGAAACAAAATGTGTCCTTTTTCTAAATTAAAATATTTTCAAATGATTCTGTAGGTGAATGTGGGCTGCTGATTGGCCACGGTTTCCAGCTAATCTCCTCAAATATTGGTAAAGAATAAACTCTCCTTACAAAGTGTAACATAGAATTTTTGCTGTATTTATCTTGCAGGATGTGAACAGGACAATCCTTATGCAATCAGACTGTAACATGCTTAGGAAGCCAGATTTTTTTGTTGTTAGTTCATTGTTTTATGAATAATGGATGTTGAAATATATAAACTATTCAACTTTTCAATTCTGGGCTTTATTCTTATAAGATCTCAGTCCCAGATTACCACAGGAACTTGATCTGGCAATGAGAACTTGCTAAGCAAGTGGAAGCTTATTGAGTATTAGTATGCTTGTGGAATTAGGAAACCTCAGATTGTGTTGTCACTGGAAGTGGGAGAGGTTGTCTTCTTTGGAGATTTTACATAAGGTTGAGACTTTTTTTTGTTTTTTGACTCTTACACAATTATTCTTATCAGAGGTAAAGATATCAGCTAGAGAAACTTGTATGTCTACTTCTAACTGATGAAAGAGAAGTCTGAAGCAATGTGAACTTTCCCACTAAGGTGCCAATGAAGACTTCGTTGAGGGAGCCAGAAGGTGTGGGGGTAAATGCACAGGTTTTGAATCCGATGAATGTGGATCTGATTATTGGCTTTTGTTCTGGACACTTCCACCTTTTAAGCTCGTTTCCTTTGTATCTGCTTATAAAGATCTTTGTCAAAATTAAATGAACAATATATGTAAAGTCCTAGACTTACAGTAGCAATTAAATAAATGTTAATTTCTTTATTTTCATAGGTCAATATATAAACATTGAAACAATGTATTCATCATTTTTTTGAGAATTGTTTAAAAAAAGGCCAGACTTCTTTGACAGACAATTTTTCTTCTATTTGTGCAATCAGTTAAATTAGTGTTTTTGGTCTCTCTCTCTCGACCGTAAGCTCCATGACGACAGCAAAGTTGTCTACCTGGCCCATGGTTGCATTCCCAGATATTAGTATAGAAATTGGTATGTAGTAAGCAGTAGTATTTATTTCTTAAACAAGTGAGTAAATACTGCTTGCAAGTCATTCCTATACAACTGTGGGTCTCTGGAAAGCTTCTTAATTGCCTGTTTTTCCCCAAGAGAGGCCAATATAGCACAATACATTCCAATCAGCAAAGGCTATGAAAGTGATAAAATATACACAGATGGCCAGAGGCAGTCCAACTCATTCTTCTTCATTCCAGAAAATAACTCCCAAAATAGAATACTTTTTTGGATAGGGATATTTTGTCTTGTGAGGTGACTAACAGTTAAACCAAAAAAGTCTGGGTTATGAATGTTGTGACTATCAGTTTTTATAAGTTTATTCTGAGTGAGCAGGGCATTCCTTTTTCTGCTGTAAATTTCTTTAAGTTTAGTGTCTGTTTAACTTTGCAAAAGTACCTGGTACGTAATACAATTAAAGCTAGAGCCTCATCTGCCAAGTTGAGAGCTATTGAGACTCTGGTTATTTAAACCATTCAGAAGAGATTTTGAATGACCTTGAATCAGATCTCTACAGGAGTGACACAGAATAAAGGACTGCTTATATACAGTGACTGAACCCAGAAGAGTCCTTCTGAGAGGCATACAGGCGTAATGACGGGAGGTGAATGTAGCTAGCTGGCTTCTTGGCTGGCATGTTAAGGCAATTAATGAAAAGGTACACCTGGCAGCTGAATTTTTTCTATCTCATTCCTTTTTTCAAGAAAGGTATATTTAAGAAAGAAAGATAAAAAGAAAGAAATGCAAAAGAAAGAAAGAGCAAGAAATGCATCCTGTTTTATTTATTTATTTTTCACCATTTGTTCTTAAAATTTTCCTTCAGAAATAAATGCAAGAATGTGTTTTTGGAACCATCTGAAAAAGAAAAAGTGTGCTTCTATTTCCAGTAGGACTTGAGCCAGCTTTGAGATAATATTAAATTTAATTGACAGCTCTTCAGCAGAAAGGCTGAAAATTCAAATCCTCAGCCCTCTCTACAAGCGGAGTTTTTCTTTAAAATTGTTAAATCAATATGTTTGGGGAATATGGTAATTAAGTGTGAACAGATGGCGATTTTTAGCTGAGATATTAAGTCTAGGTATTTAATAGAATCATCTTCTTGTTGGAGTCAGTGGGTGTGATGTAGTATACTGGTTGGCAAGACATCAATTTTTGTCAAAGCTAATTGCAGACTATGATAGAGATTCAAATTCCTTATATGGTTTTTAGTACTGGAAAAGGGTTACAGTTGGGAGGAAGATCACAACACCGTACTACATTATGCCAAAAACTTATGCTGGGGATCTATAGACTCAAGAATGCCAAGACAGAAATATACTATTTACAACGAACAACTCTGTGGTGGCGAGAAAAGGGCCCTGTATACTTGGTCTTATGACTACTTTGTCTTTCACTGATCTAGTGACCTGGGGCAAGTCCTGAATCCCCCGGGGCCTCAGAGTCCCCATTTTTCAAATGGAGAAGGGTTGGAATTAAAATGCAATTCAGTTATTTTTCAAAAGCATCTTCCAGCCGGGAAGGTCTTATTAGATCAAAGGACACTCATATGACTTTTTTGCTGGGGCTAGGGTATTGTGGGTACTTTTCTGTTTTCTTGTTAGTGAGTGCAAAGTGCTGCTTGAAACTTCCAAGCACCAGGGTTTCAGTCAGCATCCTTCTTCTTTGTGCACTTTATATTCAAGGATTTGAAAGGCTAGGGATGTGTAAGTTACAGATTTCAAAAAAATTCAGGAGTTGAACTCATAGCTAAGAATATGTCAGGGGAAGCTAAACAGCTCTGAGGTTTGTAAAAATGTCCACATGGAGGCGTCAACCAGAACATTCCCCACTCCACCTGTGGGTGAGGTGAAGGACTGTCAGAAGATGAAGTTCTGGGTAGCAATGAGGATTTTTCAGCTTTCATATACCATCTACTCATGCTATGTTTACCATGCATTTAAATAAAAGTTTTCTCTGAAAACTTGTGATCAGCGTGCAGGCTAAACGATTTTTGGTTCAGTCAAGGCATGGGAGCTGTTGTGAGGGGAACTTCACAGAAAAGATAATATTTAATGAATCCAAAGATCTGGGGAACTTGAAGAAGGAAAGGCATGTGACCCAGGTGCAATCCAATAAAAAACTTTACTCTTCAGAAACAAGCATTAACTATTCAGAAACAATAATAGATATAATTTCACTAAAGGAGAAGAAAAGTCATGTCTTAATAAGCCTAGTGTTTGCCAAGTATGTAAGTTACCTGGGAAAAAGGTACTTATGGTCATTATTATCCCCAATATCTTAGCCTCATTATCCTGAAGTACATGTTCCTGCAGTCACTGTCAGGAGTTAGGTCTGTTTCTTAACTAATGGACGCTCATAGACTTGGAGGCTGACAATTTCACTGACAGGGAGCAAGAGACTTGGAAGATGACGGCACATCCTGACGCACAGCCCCCCATTCCGGTAGAGGGAAGTTGGGGCTGTTAGGGCAATGTTCCTACCTAGTTGTGGCTGAATCAGGTTGGGCACTGGACCCCCTCACCCAGAATCTTTGGATGCTTCTGTCTGAGCCTGAACAATCGGCCAGATGGATGATAGGTCTGCCTTGGGTGGTGTTGCTTACAGTTTTAAGTAGACCTGAATTTATCAAATGCTTGGCAAGTGACCAGAATCAGGCAAGGATGAGATGCCTTTCCAGCAAGCATTTTCTTTCCTCTTAATCAATGTCAAAACACGTCTTGCTTTGTATTCAATCCGTCTGATTAATGAGTGAGTCTAAAATTTAGAAGTTCCTCTCAATTTACTTTGGAGCAAGATTTCCCCATTCCATAATCTCTTAGCCTCTCCATGGAGCTGCCCAGCAGCTTAGGTTATGGAAGGGATGGCAAAGGGTGTGGAGAAGATGGTAATTGCTATTTGGAAATTGGAGAGGATTGGAAAAACAGATGGAAATATCAAACTTTCAGAAATTAGTTTCTACCATACAATCATCTATATAAATTCTCCACTGTGACTATGTGTCAGGTGTATTAAAAGCAACCTGGTATGGAATGTAAACAGGATTGAGAAGAGGGGGAGAGATGTGTTTTATTATTGACATCATCCTAAATAATCACATATTATAACAATTTTTTAAAAAGTGAATTAAAACTTTAGTTTAAAACATGCATATGTCTGTTGTCATCTTAGCTCATGGTTGCTGATTTTTTTAACTCCCTGTTTATTACATGACTGCCTTCCTGTTGTCTTTTGGGGCTCATCATTCCCTGACTACTTTATCTAAAACACTCCCATCTAAAAAAGCCCTCACCAGTCTTGTCTAGTCCACGGTACAAAAGGACAATTCTGAAAGAGACAACAACTTGTGCCTTTTATTCCCTTATTATGAAAATAATGGAACTCCCTGGGTTTTAGATAGGCAGTAAATAGATACTGCATTTCCCGGTTGGCCTTGTAATTAACTGTGGCCATGTGACTAAGTTTGGGTTAATGGGAAGTGAGAGGAATGAAAATATATCACATGTGGGTAACTTTCTTTTTTTTTTTTTGCGGTACGCGGGCCTCTCACTGTTGTGGCCTCTCCCGTTGCGGAGCACAGGCTCCAGATGCACAGGCTCAGCGGCCATGGCTCACGGGCCCAGCCACTCCGTGGCATGTGGGATCTTCCCGGACCGGGGCACGAACCCGTGTCCCCTGCATCGGCAGGCGGACTCTCAACCACTGCGCCACCAGGGAAGCCCAAGAGTAGTATTCTTATTCTACCTAAAACTTGAGGTCATAAGTAGGGTGACTATATCATTCAGTGGCCATATTGCCCACTTTGCGAGTGCTATGAATAATTAAACTGGGACAGTAAGTGCAAATAGGAACTGTTTCAGGCAAACCCGAGCCCAACCTTGTTAATTCACAGAGAAAACTTGCCTGCTTGCTTTGAAAGAGAGGCACCACATTTGAGAAATGACACTCGCCAGTATTTAACGAGTGACAAGCAAACCAGGAAACACAGAAGTGGTCCTAAGTTTTCTTCTGTGATGGAATGTTTTGCTGAAACATGAGTTAAGTCACTCAACATATCAGCTCCCAGAATATTTAACCTCCAGATTCATTCCACTTTAAGCCATTTAAGACTATGAAGTAAAAGTTGACCAGTAGGCACCATACAAAAGAAACAATTACTGATGTAGGTTTCACGATCAGGAAGAGCTTTAGTGCAGCAGAATTGTTTAAAGAAGATTTACTTTCAGCCATAATCTAGAGGCAGAAAGAACACATATTAGGGCATCTATAAACTGAGAAGAGTAGCTTGGGAGATAAAAGCATTTCAGAGTGCCATGGAAATGAGCAGAATATGAATACAAAAAAGAGATGTGCTAGAGAGGAAGATAAGGAAACACTTTGCAAAGGAAAGATAGATATAGATATATGTGATGAGAAATTTATTAAGGCATCAAAATCACAGGGATCAGTTATGGGTTATGGTAGAGCCTGTGGGGTCTTTGAGTGGATTCTCAACAGCCTTTTGATATATGTGGTGAGATAACAGAGCAGTGGGATTCATTTGGTCATTCATTCCACATGTATTTATTGAGGGCCTACCAGCCAAGATGATGAACTGTTGGTGTGAGGGGGGTTATTCCTTTATCCTAGTGTCAGGACAGACATCAAGACATTAAATTTACTCAAAGAGGGATCACATAGATTCACACTTGGTACAATACAAGAGAGTCACACAAATGAGGACCTTAGCCAAGAATGATGTTTACAACTAATTCTGTAACGAGGAGCCACAGAGGAGCATGGTGCCATGGTAACACTAATTTGCCCATCACACCTGTTCTTGGAGCTTTTTATCTTATGAGGAGAGATGCATTCTGTCTCACAGTGAAGCGGGATGCAGTCTGACTCCCATAGAGCCATATACATAAAATGGTGAGATATTTTATATCTGGATTTTACTGACTAGTGAAAGTCAGTAAAATCCTTTTTCCTGCGTTTTACTAGAATTGGTAGGGAGAACAATAAAGCAGGTGAGAGTTGACTCGACTTTGAGTAAAGAAGTTGAGAGAAAATTAGGAAAGGCAGACTGAGGTTTCTGGTTGAGTAAAATCCTGCTTGGCTTCAGGGGAAATGATTGATCTTAGAGTAGGATCCAGATGACAGTGGTTCTCAAACTTTACCATGCTGAAGAATACGCTTAAAATGCAGACTCTGGGGCCATTCCCAGAGATTCAGATTCAGTGAGTCCAGGGTGAGGTGGAGAAAACTGCGTTTTCTATAAGCTCCCCGGGTGATTTTTGAGCAAGGCGTCCTTGGACCACACCTTGAGAAACATTGTTCTAGGAAAACCATCCGATCACCTGAAAGCTTCTGATGGGATGGCAGAGACCTGAGGCAGGGTTTTGGAAGCAACCTGGCACAGGCTTCCAGAGGACAAGCTGCTGCTTTAGTTTTCCATCCCTAATTAATAGAATCTGGAGCCTACAATAGCTGGCACGCGATTTAGAGCTATTTTAAACAAGACAAAACAAATGATGTGCAGCTGGAAACCACTACCTTGAAGTATAAATTCAGTGCAATTTGTATTCAGGTCCTTACAGATGTGGCACAGCAACATGACAGCACATTTTAAAACCTATAATGCCAGAGTGGTGACCTACAAGAATCTGATGAGTGCAACCTGCACCGGGACACAAGTGGCCATTATTATTTCTTAAAGTTACGGCCGTGTAAATATGCAGCATCCTCAAAGTTGAAGTGCCTCAGCCGTTCATTTCAACAGAGCATTTATATTTCCCTAACTGTGGCACAGAATCACCCGTGAATATACTGTCTATGTGTTTTTATTTTTCTTCATGGGCAATATTATAGCTGCCATGTTGTATTAACATTACATCACCGCAACCTTAACTTTCTGACACTTGTTTGCTATTTAGTGAAACATGCCAGTGGAGAAATTTGCGGCGGATGACTGTGGCTGATTTGGGCTCACTCTATCTTTGCCTCACCTGGCAGAATGCTGACTATACCTGTACGCATGCTTATGGATTTAGGTTAGACTGATTTAGGAGACTTCATGGAAGAAGTAAAGCCTAAGTGGCATTTGAAGAAAATGCCATAGAATCCATGAAAATTTAAGTGTCTGCCATGTGATCCATCCTCCTTTGAGGAAATTCTTTCCACATAGATTTGTCACACTTTATGTCAGGTGATTTCATAACTCCAGTCATAACTGCCTAGGTCAGAGACTGGTGCCCAAATCAAATGCAATCGTTTAGAAGAAGGTGACAATCAGTCCATTTGTTTGGGAAATATGAATGCAAGATGTACCCAGGAAGCAATGAACATCTGTGTTTGAGGAAATGACAAGATGTCAAGGGCACAGCTACTCGAAGCATGATCTATGAATCTGTGCTAGTCCATGAACTGTCTGTTACAGGTACGTGAAAAGAAAAGTACTGACACTGAGAGGAAAAGTAAAAATTTTCATAGTGATTGAGCATTGCCAGGACATCTGAGCACATGACTAGCAGTTGTATTAGTTATCTGTTAATACAAAACAAATTATTCCGAAACTTAGTGGCTTTAAAAAGCAATAAATATTTATCATTTCACACAGTTTCTGTAGTTCAGGAAATTAGAAACTGTTTAGCTTCTCAGCTGTTGTTTCCTTAACTTGTACCATTTTTATTCTAATGTGTCTTGGTGTGTGTCTTTGGCTTTATCTTATTTGGAATTCTCTGGGCTTCCTGGAACTGGATGTCTGTTTCCTTCCCCAGATTAGAGAAGTTTTCAGCCACAGTTTTTCAAATAATTTTTCTGTCCCTTTCTCCCTTTCTTCTTCTGGCACCCTTATAATGTGAATGTTATTCTGCTTCATGTTGTCCCAAATGTCCTTTAAAGTATCTTCACTTTTCAAAATTCATTTTCCATTTTGTTACTCTGACTGGGTGAGTTCCACTGCTTTCTCTTCCAGGTCACTTATTCATTCTTCTACCTCATCCAATCTGCTGTTGAACCCCTCTGGTGTATTTTTCAGTTCAGTTATAACTTCTGTTTCGTATTTGCTTATATTTTCTGTCTCTTTATTGAAGTTCTCACTGCGTTTGTCCATTTTTCTTCTGAGCTTGATGATCATTTTTATGACGAGTACTTTGAACTCTATCAGGTAGATTGCTTATCACCATTTTGTTTAGTTCTTTTTCAGAGATTTTGTCTTTTTCTTTCAATTGGAACATATCCCTCTGTCTCCTCATTTTGCCTAATTCTCGGTGTTTGTTTCTATGTATTAGGTAAATAAGCTACCTCTCCCAGTCTTGAAGGAGTGGTCTTATGTAAGAGACGTCCTGTGGAGCTCAGAGGTGCAATCATATCTGGCCACCAGAGCCATGCACTCAAGGGGTGTCCCCTCTGTGAGCTGTGTGCACCCTCCTGTTTTGGCAGGGCATGGTTGCTGATGTCGTATGCTGGTGGGTGCGGCTGGCCCCTGGAATGCGTGTAGGGCCCAGCCCTGGCAGCTGCTGGGCACTGGTGGGTGGAATTATCGCTCTACCAGCTGTGAGGCCCAGCTGAGGTGCAGGGGTGGGCAAGGCTGTTGGCGGGGTGTGCCCACTGGTGCTAACAGGTTAGATGGAGATTTCCAAAATGGCACCTGCCAGTGTTGTATTAGCAAGGTAGCCTGAGATTGCAAAAATGGCTCCCCTCAGTGACTCAGTCCTTGTGGAACACCCCAACTGGTTCCTGCCTCTCTGGCAGATGCTTTAAGATTAGTACGTGGCTCTCCTTCACCTATGGTTCATGTGTTTTTCCATCTGGTGTTTCTGTGCTGGTTTTTGGATAAATTGAGTTTGTGTGTGGGTCCTTTAAGAGCAGGTTTTCCATTTCCTGCAGTTCTTTGATTTTCTTGGGCATATTCCCTGTGGTTTTCAAAGCCAGGTGTTTTGGGGGCTCGTCTCTCCTGTGCAGTATCTAAGGGTTTCTGTGCCTGATGTGGAGCTCAGATCCCTCACTCTTCAGAAAAAACAACCATACCTTTGTGATTCTTCTTGATTTGGACCCAGGTCTGACTAAGAATAGGGCCTAACTTCCTGTTTGCTATGACCACTTTCCATCCCAGTGATCCAGAGATGGGCCTGTGATTTAAACAGGCCAAGCAGAGTCCTGACCTGGGATTTTACAAAGGACACCGGGAGAGAGAAAAATATTCTCCTTTTCTCAGATCATAAACTGTAAGGATGGGATTTCCAATCTGCAGGTTGCTATGTCCCTTGAAACCTGTTTACAGAGCAGAGAACAAAGCCGAGCAGAGAAAAACAATTTGAGAGGCAGATGGAGAGACCTGACATGATTGCTTGAGTCTGTGAATTCTGATTCTCCCGAAGTCAGATTCACCACTGTCCTTCCCAGGTATGTGAGTCAATAATTCCTCCTTTTTATCAATTAATTAGTTAATAATTTTTTTTTTTTTTAGCTTAAGCTAGTTTGAGTTGAGTTTCTATAATTTGTAACCAAAAACTACACACCAGTATAGCTGGTCAGATCTAGCAATTCACAGAATCACATAGTATAATTACTCATGCTACTTCATTCAGTTGTTCTCCCTTCGCATGTTTGTTAGGTGTTTTATGCATAAATAGGAAGATATCTTCATTTATTTAGAAAAAAAATTATTGAGTACTAATTATTGTGCTTTGATCGTGCCAGATGATAGAGTTACAAAGAAGAGATAAAGTACAGCTTCTGTTCTTGTGGAACTCACTGTGTAAACAGAGAGAGATATCCAACAGTGGGTTAAGTGCTAGCAAAGAGTCATTGGAAAGGACCTGTGGAACGAACAGGATGAAAGATTGAGGCAGGGATACCAGAGAGGTCTCACTTGAAGTAGTCTTGAAAGAAGACTAGGAGAGCTCCTCACGGAAGGCCAGGGCAAAGGCTTTTTAGGCAAAGGGAACAGTTGGGGCAAAGGCCTGAAGGTGTAAAATGGCATGGTATATGGAAGTTAGCACTGGTGAATCATGGAATATTTAGTATTCAGATTAAACAATCAGAACTTTTTATCAGTATGTTAACAACTGCTACTGGGAGAACCCAAAGTTGTTTGATATGTAAAAAGAGTTTGCTCTACTCTGCTTCTTGTTAATTAAAGTGAGTGTTTTTGGCAGCAAAGCAACTCTGCGTAGTTGGCTTAAGGAACTTTACAAATGCCATTTCAAACTTCAGGTGTTTGGTTGGGGCCTGGTTAAATGGTATCTTGGAACACAATAGAAATCTAGTTAATTTCAAGGACTGTATAGGGGAAAATGAATTTCTTGTAACCATTTGGAAATAGTCCTAATCATTCTTAGTATTTTCCTATATTGACCTCAAAATATCAAAGCAAAATAGGAAGATGTGGCTTTATAACTGGCTTATTGAGAAATTGTTCCCCCCCCCCCCCGCCCCGTCCCTTTTAGGGTATAAATACAGGTTGGTTTTGTTTTGTTCTATCATTGACCTCATCTATGCTCCACCGAACCTCTTTCCCCATCACTTGATGATATCCTAGGCAGATTCTATAACTTTCCAGTCTTCTTTTGCAATTAAAATCTTCAACCTCAGTTCTGTCTAAATCTCCCCTTCCTAACCTCCCCCCAGTGCAGGCTTCACCTATGGTTCCAAAGGCTGGTGTGGGAATGGGGTGTGGTCTGCTCATTCACTCCTCCTCACGCTCCAGCACCAGATGGGAGGGTGACAGGAAGCGTGGTCTGTATTAGGGACAGAGGGAGACCTCTGTATCCCTTTTCTAGGCTACAAAAGCTCAGGTATTAGGTGAAGGGAGAAGAATAGAAAGAAGGGGAAATGTCTTTTTTCCTGCCTAGTAAGGATGCCTCTTCATTGGTTATAGGACCTCCTCCCTATTGGTTTTGCCAGGTATAAGTGCAAGGTGTTCCACAAGCTGTTTTTTTGGTGGGGACCGTGTATTGTTTCCTCAGAGAGGACCATGGCCCCCGCAATCACAATTTCTTCATGAGGGAGATCCAGCTCTTGCTTGAGTTTTTCGCTCTTTCGCAGCCCATTTGGTTGTATTCCCCAAAGGTTGAGGCAGGCTTGGTGTCAGACACTTATTTTTGGTAACTCTAGAATGTGGGACACTTGAAGCCTCTTGTTTCTGAATCTGAGTTCTAGTCACCAACTCCACAGCCACAACAACAAACAGTCCAATTTAACATTTTTTGCACTGTTTTATTTTAGTGAATCTTTTCTTTGAGTTAAGTAGAAGGGCCTCTCTAATTTAATTGCTTTCTTGTGGTCAGTTCTGGTACTGCATTTTAAGGGCGATTCTGAAAATCAAGACTCCCCCACCCCCTATTCTCCTGCCACATTCAAATTAGAGAAACTATTTGGGATTGCCAGATAAATTGATGGTAAGGAGATTAGAGGCATCTTTATTGATGAGACATTTGGGGGAGTACTGAATATGCTTAGCCTGGAGAAGAAAAGATTCAAGGGTTATATAACTGTCTTTAAATATATGGATTTTCAGGTAGCGTAGAGATTAAGACTTCTGCCCCTGGGATGTTACAGGGAGATTAATGTCATTCTATGTAATAACTCCTGAAAAATCAGAGCTTTCTAAAGGTGAAACTGACTACCTCAGGAGGTAGTGAGCTCCCTGTTATTGAAAATATTTAAGTATAATTTGAATACTACTTGGTAGGGATATTGTCAAGGGGCTTCAACAATAGTTGTAAACCATGAGTTGACATTCAATATTCCTTTCAATCTTTTGGTTCTTCTACTCAAGAAACTGACACAGTATAGGTAACCGCTTTAGTCAATACTTATGAGGATTCAGAATATTGGTGGGATCAACACTGATCTAGGTTCTGATTCTCAGCTTTTCAGTTAAAAAACACAATATATGCAATTCCTTGTTACTTTGTAAAAAGACAATTTTTTTTTTTTGCGGTACGCGGGCCTCTCCCGTTGCGGAGCACAGGCTCCGGACGCGCAGGCCCAGCGGCCATGGTCCACAGGCCCAGCCACTCCACGGCATGCGGGATCCTCCCAGACTGGGGCACGAACCCACGTCCCCCGCACCGGCAGGCGGACTCCCAACCACTGCGCCACCAGGGAAGCCCCTAAAAAGACAATATTTTGATGCTAGAATGTTTATGTGTTTATTTTAATAGGCAAGATACGTTTTTAGAAAGAACACTTATATCTACTTTTTAGGGCATTATTTTACCAACATCAAGGCATTTATGAAACTAATTCATAATCAAAAGTTTTTATCCAGCAAAAGCTCAAAACCACAGTTATTTGATGGTTTCAGGAAGAGCACTGAGTATTATTGCTATATTTCTATGTATTAGTCATGGAATATTGGTGTTTCAGTGATGACCCTTTATGAAACAGATTACGATTAAAATTTCATTGGGATTTTTTTGAACCTGAAGAAGTTATTTCAAAGGTTAATTAAAGGAACAAACTGAAGAAAATAGACAAAATTTTTGAAAGTGGAGAGATTATAGCCATACTTATATTTTATTAAAATGCTATAATAATTAAAACTGTAATACTGGTATTAAATAGGTTGATAGCTTGATGGAAAAGAGTAGCTAGCCCCAAATAGACTTTGTTGTATAAAATAATTTAATATATTTTAAAGGAAGCATCATAAATAAGAAAGGTAGTGTTGTCAGAGCTGCTCCAGGTCTTTGCTCAAAACCCTCCAACCTCCACCTTTAGCAAGAGTTAACATAATCTTTATGGTAAGCGGTCCAGAGTTAAGACAGGAAGCTACAAACAAACAAAAACCCAGATGGAATCATCTGGGACCAAGATGGCGAGGAATCTGACCTCCAGCAGACCTCGAGTCTCATTATACGTTGATTTTACTACATTAGCGTATTAAAGGACACACCTACCTGCAGCCATAACCAGATGTTAAGGATCAAAAAGAATAAAAAGAGGATCGCACGCCACTCCCTCGAAAAAAGCCCTGCCCCTTCCCCGGTAGACTTCCCCGGTATGCCTCCCCAGCATTAGCCTCATTCCTCCCCACTTTGTCCTCACTCTTTAAAATTAAATCCCTCACGCCAGGTGGGCGAGAAGTTGATCTGTGGAGTTAGTTCCCGCTTCTCCATTCTTTGGCCACTGAATAAAGCTTGTGCTGTGTCAATCTCAGCTTCAGTTTCCTTATTTGCCTGCTTGAACCCGAATGAAAAAAGAACACTCCGCCACCGAGGCACAGAGCCTCTGCCAGGGTAGGGCCTGAGCAGGGTCCATATGACTTAACAGTAGGGAAGATTTATTCAGTAAATTTTAGTTCCACACACCTAATTAGCAATACAAGAAAGTGGAAAAAACAAATTCAGATCCTTTTTTTTTAAAACATCTTTATTGGAGTATAATTGCTTTACAATGTTGTGTTAGTTTCTGCTGTATAACAAAGTGAATCAGCTATATGTATACATATATCCCCATATCCCCTCCCTCTTGCGTCTCCCTCCCACCCTCCCTATCCCACCCCTCTAGGTGGTCACAAAGCACTGAGCTGATCTCCCTGTGCCATGCGGCTGCTTCCCACTAGCCATCTATTTTACATTTGGTAGTGTATATATGTCCATGCTGCTCTCTCACTTCATCCCAGCTTACCCTCCCCACCCCCAGCCGTGTCCTCAAGTCCATTCTCTACGTCTGCGTCTTTATTCGTGTTCTGCCCCTAGGTTCTTCAGAACCATTTTTTTTTACGTTTTGAAAACATACCTTTGATCTTTTGAATAAAGCCATCAATGCTATGGAAGACAGTGAATCTTCACTTTAATTTGACTCAGTCTCTGTCTTCTCATCTGAGAATGTAGATTAGTTTAGAACTTTTTATCAGGTAAATTACTTATCTCTGTTTCATTAACATTTCCCGCACCGCCCCCCCCCCCCCAGGTTTTTATTTTGCTCTTTCACTTGGAACATAGTCTTCTGTTTCCTCATTTTGCTTGCCGCTCTGTGTCGGTTTCTGTGCATTAGATGAAACAGCCACCTCTCCCAGTCTTAAAGGAGAGGTGGTTCATCACGTGGATGAACCTTACCATTCAGTCCTGCCCTAGTAGCTCTTGGGTGTCTCTCAAACCTTTGTGACTGTCCCAGCTGCCAATTTTATTTTTAATGGCTCCCAGGTGTTGAGGCTGTGCCGAGACCTGGCAGTGTCCCAAAGGGGAGGATTTCAGTCCACACCTGGATTTGGGCTGACAGAAAGCTTGAGCCTCAGGCAAGAGCTTTTAAAGAGTGCACATATGCACAGTGCTGTGAGACCCACTGTGGACAAAGAATGCCACTTGCCAAGTCAGCAAACAAAGGATGCTGCGGCCACTAAGCCCTGAGCCACTGCAGCCACCGGATGGTGAGCCCTGAGGGGACTCAGGATGGAGACCAAGAGGCTGCCTGCCACCAAGCCCTCAGCCACTGCAGTCGCCTCCAGTAGTGCACCCTGAGGGACTCAGGATGGGAAAGACCAGGGTACTCGCCCTAGATAGTTAAGGTGCACATCAAAGGAATGATTTCAATGAACCCAGACTCTTTCATCTTCCCATCTTGTATCTTCCCATACTCTTGTATCTTCCCATAGAGAAAAAGCACTAAAATCATTAATCTGAGATATCTGGTTTTCTTTAATTAACAGTAATCTTTCGATGTTCAGACTACCTGGTCTTTGTTGCAAAAACCCCAATATATCCCAGCTCCTCCCTTACCTCTTCAGAGCAGTGGGTGAGAGCAATCTGCGAGGCTGCCTCCCAGGCTTAAGTCTTCAGAAAGTCTGCCAAATGAAACAAAATTCTCAACTTTTAGGTTGTGCATTTTTTTCAGTCGACAACATGCAGAAGACCCCAGAGCCAGGCCATCCGGAGCTGATGCCTGTGCACGGGGGTAAGAATCGGGCCTCTGACGAGCATCAAGGCTCCCGCGTGCGAGATATCGCGGGCTGTGGGCGCGCAGCGCGAGATCAAAGATGGCGGCTCCTAGAACCCTGAGAGCGCGCTCCTCGGAAGCGTCTGCACCGGCGTCAGACCTCAGTGGTCTCTCCGGCCGAGGCCCCAGGACAAACAAACAGGCCTCTTTCTCTGAAAAATGGGGATGTGTTTCAGTTGCTCTCTGGCTGTGCCCTGAGGGCGAGGGGCGGCTGCCAAGATCCGTCTCCCGTGCTTCCAGTTCTGTGGGAGCCAGGAGTGCAGGACTCCTGCCCACCAGAGCCCGGAGTTCAAGGGGCGTCTCCTGGGCAGCGGTTGCAAAGACGGGGTCAGGAGATGTACGAACTGGGCCACCCAGAAGACATGTGTAGAAGCTCCCTTCCGGGAGATACTGGCACACTGTGCGCAAAAGAGGAGAGCTCAAAGATGTTACTCTCTGAGAAAAGAAAAAAAAAAAGATGGTGCCTGGAGGCTGGAGCAGCGCTACTGGAGGGCGGGAAGATGGCGCCCACCAGCCTCCGGTCCCGGAGAGCAGCCCAGCTGGCTGCTGCCCTTCAGACCACTGCTTTAAAATTAGCAAATGACTTTCTTTCACAGAAAGTCTAGGCACTTTTCAAGGGACTGCGTCAGCGGAAGGCCCTGGAGTGAGTGGGTGAGTCAAAGCGCCAGCCCTGTTCAGAGTCGTTTCCCATTTTGTCCCAGCCTCGCGGGGTCTCGTGGGTGTGGGCCATGTTGGTCTTCAAAGCTAGAGGTTTTGGGGTCTAGTCTCCAGGTGCAGGTCTTCATAGTTGGGTGTCCCATGTGGGTATGAACCTTTCGCTCTTTAGCCAGAAGCTCCAGGTTTCAGCCAGAAGCTCCAGGTTTCTTAATTATCCATCCATATTTCAGGTCATACTTCAAACTATATCCTATGTTAGTTAAGTGTTATTAATAAAACCATAATGAAATCTGGATTCAAATAGAATATTTTACATCTAAGTGTGAAGGAGGCTTTTAAATTAAAAAGTGATAGAAGAAATACCAGAGCGAAAGAAAAATATTTTGATTATTCAGAGATGTAAAACATTAAGAAATAATATTAAAAGGAAATTAAAAGGAAAAACTGGTAAAAAAAAAATTGGCAATATATGACAAAGAAAAGCTTAATTTCTTTACCAAATAGAGCTCTTTCAAAATCATAAGAAAAATTACTAAAACTAATGGGACAGAAGGCATGAACATACAATTCACAAAAGAGGGAAATCAAATGGCAAATAAACATATGGGAAAATGTTCAGCTTCATTAAGAAATGTGAATTAAAATGAGGAGTAATTTCACCTTCTAAACTATTAAAGATTTAATTGTTTTGAAGACTAATATTGGTGAGAGAGCAGAGGAAAGCAATTTAGGAATATGTGTCAAGAGCTTTTAAATGTTAATATTCTTTGGCCCTGTCATTCTATTTCCAGAATCTGTCTTGAGAAAATAATTCAAAGCAGAACGAAGATTTTTCAGTTTTGCAAAATATTGAAAATCATGAAAAAAAAATTTTAAACTAAGAATAAGGCAGTAGTTAAGTAAATTATATTATCTCCATATTAAGGAATATTGTGATGCCGTTAAGATTCTGTTTATGAGCAGCGTTTAATAATATGGGGAAATGTTATTATGCTAGGCAAAAAGATAAATGTATGTAATTCCTTCAACATGCTTTACAAAAAGACTAGAGGGAGGCTCATCAAAATATTAACCAAAATTGCCATCAGAGCCATCACTGTATTTTGGACCATGTTGGATAAACCCAGCCAAATTCTTGTTCTTTGGCTCTGCTTTCGCTCGATGCCAGGTGGTTTACCACCCTTCCATTAACTCATAATTTCCTTAGTCAGATGACAATGAATTCAATTTGATTACCTCTTTCTTTCCATTAGTGATATCAGCAGGTAATCTTGATTATGCTAGAGACATTTTGGCCTCTTAGGTTTGGGAATCTTTTTAGAGTTTTGAGAAACACATTTGCAAACAGATTTGGATGAAGTTCTTTTGTAGATGACTGCTGTCACTTATTAAGTTGATTTTACTAGCTTTCGTTTTACAGAATATCACCCTCTCAGTTGGTTCACAGATTCTTGAGCTGTGTTTGGAGCCTATAGCTTTCCTTGTGCTGACTATACCATATATTATCTTTTGTCCCTCTCCTCACCCACCTAATCTTGAATTTTTTTTCTTTTTTTCTTTTGTTGGCTACAATATCAGGTTTGGCTGTTTGGAGGCTTGCATGTGGGGGAGGAAATTTTCAAGCAGTCCGACCCAGTTTAGAAATCTTGGTCTTCCAATCAGGAATACAGGTAAGTAAGTTTCCTTGTTGATCGCTCAAGACATGCCCTTGAATTAATCACTCTTCTTTGTTGAGCCATTCCTGTCTCTGTCAAAGAGACATGAATAGCAATCATGGATGCCGAAGACCTGCTACCTCTTTTCCCTGATCCTAACAGGAATGAGGTTAGTTTGCCATGTCTTTTCCTTAGTAAACTCATGCTGACTTCTGGCAATCACTGTGGCCTTCCCAAGTGCTTACGAACATCTGTTTACTAATCCCTGCTAACATTTTGCCAGGGTTACATGCAATAGAACTTTTTCTTCATTTTTGAAAACCGGGAAATCTACTTACGTCCAGTTTTATTCTTCATGTCTTGCTCTTCGTGATTGCTCAAAGTTTATCATAATCATAACTGCATGCTACTTTAGTCTGCTGAAGTGTAGTCACTTTGTGTGCAGAGACCTAAATTCATTTAGCATTAGGTGCTTCCTTTCCAGCTTACTTTACATGTAGGTCTTTGATTCCCTACTGATGACTGATGTTAGTTCTATCCTTTTCAGGTGGCAAAGGTAAAGCCACACTGGAATGAAGTAATAGTTTTTCTGTGTAATCTGTAAACCATCTTCTCCAATAGATTCAAGACCTATTGTGTTCTTACTGTAAACACAGTTGACTTAAACATTTTCTATAAATCTCAGCTACTTAGCGCTTCTTGGAGATTTGTGACAGCCTTTTGCTGTGACCTGGGGCAAATTATTTAAACCTGGTCTCTTCATCTGTAAAAAGGGAATCATAATGGTGATTTATGTCATCAAATTATTATGAAGACTGGATGAGTCAATATTTGTGAAGGTCCCAGGATGTCAGTGCTACCTATATGTTAAACAAATATTCTTTAAAAAAAAATTGTGCTTTCTGAAGAAACTCTCCCCTTTTTTTAGATGCCATTCATTTTGTTCGGTCATTGAGATTATCATAACTGAATGATCAGAATTTATTTCTTCATTAGTGGATACTATAAAGTAACCTCATCGATTAATATTTATAAAGCACATAATATGTATTTGATCATTTGGTGTATTATTCATTAGTAAACTCTTTGAATTGCTTAATCATTTTGATGGTAGCTGACTAAACTTTTCATACTGTTTATGAATAATGACTTTCGAAAAGGCTTTTATGACCTCTGTGTGTTCTGGGTTTTGATATATTTTTCAAAAACAAAGAACTGATACCATTTCTCATTCTTACAGAGAATAATAATATAGTACAAGGTTTTTTGTTTTTCCCCACTGATGTATGTTTGAATGAAGACAAAATGATTCAAATCTCATCTACCAAGTTATTAAATATGATTTATAGCCCTTGTCTACACAGTGATTAGCAGATTTATGTGCTAGAACGTTCTGATAATTCTTATGATTACTAAATATAAATCAATTTTTTCAACTTTTACATGGAGCCTATTTCTTTTCCAACTTCGACAACCGTATACTTAGGTAAATTTCTCCATCCCAAACTTCCATGGCTTCTATCTTGAGTTTCCCACTCTGATTAAATAACCTTATTTCATAACCAGCTTTGGTCCCTTTTTATCAGCTTAGGAAAAGAAGCTGAAATGTATTATATTTAACACACATATCTATGATGCAAATCCCACATGTCTAAATGCATAAATATGTATTTTGTCTCTTTTTCCTTTGGGGAATAGGTAAGACTGAATGTTTGCTGAAGTTTGTAAGGTTTTTTCCCCCCCACTTTTGAGCAGTAGTAGAGAAGCTCTGTAAGAGAATGTATAGAATTTTTAGTGATTTAGAAAATGTACTGTTCCCTGAAATCCTTTGGGCAGGATTTGGTAAGTGAAGAGCAGAATATCTCATAAGTACTTAGGAAATGAATCACTCAGCTCTATAAAAGTAGGTGAGGTATCTCCAGCTTCCAGTCAGGAGGACAGCGTGGGGCAAAATGTGCCTGTTGACTGCTGGCATTTCTAATCCATCCATATGAGCAGCAAAGGGCAAGTTAGCAGCGCTTCATGCTTAATGCTTACTGTACACTCATTACCTCCGTGGAGAATTTGTATAAAAGTGACCCAGAGGACATTTAAAGGTCTCTTTTCTTGTTCTAGCCTGCTTTGCCAGCCTTATATACTGAGAACTCCCTACTAGGGCCTGCCATCTTGGCTAAATTGAAATATTTGCTACTTCCTAAGTCTATCCTGTGCCTTCTGCTATCTATAGCTTAATCATAGCTAATTAGCATACTGGATGTCAAAATTTTATTAATTGGTGAAACTAATGACTTGTTAATTAGCATGATAAATGCTGGAAGAGGGAGGCTGTTGGTGAAATTAAAAGTATTCTATATATGTAGGTTGGCTAAAATACTTTAAAGACACTGTCTCCATTCTTGCATGAATAGAGTTTCAGAATCTGGCAAGGTTCATACCTTGTCCCCTTTGAGATGGTACCAGAGGCTTCATCCCTAATTGTTTCTGTGTCCAGCCATTGACTTGGGACAGGGTTCCTCAACCTCAGCATTACTAATGTTTTGGGCTGGATAATTCCTTGTTTTGTGGGCTGTCCTGTGTATTGTAGGATATTTAACATCATCTCTGGCCTCTGCGTACTAGGTATCAGTAGTGCACTCCCCTCCTTGTAACAAAGAAAACTGCCTCTAGACACTGCCAATGTCCCCTAGGGGGCAAAATCGCCCCAGATGAGAACCACTTGGTTAGGAGGATTTCTGATGGCATGATTCTTTTTTTTTTTTTTTTGATCAAAGTATAGTTGACTTACAATATTATATTAGTTTCAGGTGTACACCACAGTGATTTGATATTTTTATAGATTACATACCATACAAAGTTATTATAATATTATTGACTACATTCACTGTGCTGTATCAATCTGATGAGAGGAAATAAAATCCTGCTTAAGGTCTGTGCTGTGCCTCAGGGAATATCACATGGAGATGGGAACCTAAAGGATGCTGAGACTTCCCTGAGTTACAGAGTAGATCCTGTGATTAGTTTGTGCCTGCTATGCTCCTGGATGTTTGTCCAATCCCTCTCCATCTGGCATAACTGGGTCTGAGCCTTGGTTTCATTACAGCCTAGTAGTGAGGTGGTAACTAGTTAGCCCTCTCCACCCCAGACTTCTTTGATGGCTTCTGTGACTTACCAAAAAGAACTTAAGAGTTGTGACCAAATTGACTTTTGTTCACAAAAACGTGTCACCTAGTCTAGTGATTTGCACATAGCCAAACTACATTGTAGACAAATGCTACTTTGCTGTAAAGAAGGCTTCGTGGAGGTGTGACTGAGCCTTGGGGAGCCACACTTGAGATTGGCCCAGTGTCAACCTGCACGTTCAGTGATAAGGCTGGATTTAGATGCTAGTTGCCACTTTATATAGATTCTCCCAGTCTTTAAGGTGATTCTCTTTGAAGCCACCATCCATTTGCCTGGGTGAGGAAGTTTGAAGGAAAAGAGAAGGGACAGCCATAGCACTTCTTCTAGGCTTTCCGTTACTTCCCCAAGCTTCTGTGCTCATCCGCTGGGTGGAGATGAGCAGCAGGTTGAGGGGGGGCTGGTTCTGCCTCTCCTGTGTGTCCTACAGGAGTCCTCTTGCTCTTCAAAGTTGAGTGTTCGCTTTAGAAAGTGGTTAGCTCCTCTCAGTGCTCAGCTTGAGGCCTAAACTATGGATTCTAAAGTAGCAGTTACATTCATTCAACATCCTGTTATAGAAATGACAGAGGAAAAGTTGGAATTCCTTTCTCACACACTTCCCAATGTTACCCCCTCCACTTAATTTTTTCTGAAAAGTTTTGAAAGAACTAAAAAATACAAATATAGAAAGCACCTGTGTACCAACTACCTGCTCCTCAAAATTGCCAAAGGTAGCATATTTTCACATTTTCTCCCAATTTTTAAAAGAAAAGTAATGGAACATTATACAGTTGAAATCTCTTTGTTCACTTCCAAGCACATCAAACGCCTCTTCCCAATGGCAGTTTTTGTCATGAAATGGGTGTGTATCTTTCACGTTTTTTTTTTAACAATACATTAATGAATCAGACTATATATATCATTTATGTACATAAATTATATGCTATATGTATTGTTATGAAAACTACTTTTCTTTTTACTCATACTTCTTACTATGCTTTTGAGATCTCTGTTAATATAGAAAAATATTTAATCATGTTAACTTCTATGTGGTAATCTATTGTATTAATATACCATATTTTGTTTAGTCATTCCCTATTGATGGATATTTAGGTCATTTGCAATTGTTATTTTTATAAACGAAGGTGCAGTGAGCATATTTATCTGTATCTCCTCGTGCGCGTGTGCAAAATTTTCTCTAGGGCGTATGGCTTGAAGTGAAACTGTTGGATCACATTTTCAAAGTTACTATCTGTGGCCACATTGCATTCTAAATTTGAGTGTGCAAGCTCTTCTTGAGTTGGAGGTGTGTGTGTATATTTGTGTGTGTGTGTGTGTGTGTGTGTGTGTCCGTCCTGTTTCCCAGATCTCATGTCTCCCTGTTGGGTGATGTGATAGCCTTTATGTGACCCACCTGGGTCCCCTGTTGTAAATAAGGTCTCCCATTAGTGACTTCAGGATCTCCTGCAACTTCTGATTGTGAGCCAGTGGGCATCCTAGCTCAGTGCATGGTCGTCTGACTGCCCATGCTTCCTCCTGCCACCTGGACAGCAGCTGGGTGCTGGGGGAGTTCAGAGCAGGGGTTGCAGCTCTATTCTGCTCTCTTTTCACCACGAGGGGAGTCCTTCTCACCTCCCATTTCACACAGTGACCCTGGCTCCTTTCTCTTTCCAAGGTCCCATTACCCTGCCTGACTTGAATTCCTGATAGCTTCTGCAATTTCCTGTTGGGAAGCCCAGTAAGTCTGAGCCTTCTCACCGATGTGTACTTCTGTTCCTTTTCTGGACTACAGGAATGCTTCTTCTGTTTATGAGCACAGCTATGTCTTTTTAGTGCATTAAAAATATTTATTAATGCTTTGTGAATTTTTGGGGGGCGGGTGCAGAGTTGGTAGCTTACAGAGTTATTTTGGCCAGAAATTTAACATAACCATTTTTAAGATTTTGGAGTCCGTCTTTCTAGATCTTTGTCCATATATTTATGCACACACACACACACGTGAGCGTATTGTGCGTGTGTGTATATATATACACATATATATCTGTCTTAAGGTAAGTGGAAGTGTTATACATATAGTTATACAATTTATTATAATAATATATCTTAAAAATACATTCATTCAGCACATCTTCCTTTCTTCCTTCTGTTTCTTTCCTTTGTTTCTTACATAGTATTCCTTGATATTCATGTAACATAATTTATTTAACCATTGCATTATTAGTTGACATTTAGGTTGTTTCTAATATTTCACAATGAATAACTATGCTATAATAAACATGCATTTTTGTACATATATATTTTTTTCCAAACACATGTAAACATTTTTGCAGTGTACATTCTCCAAAGTGAAACTTCTGATACAAAGGCCATGACTACTTTAAAATTTAAGAGACTACTAAATTGTCCTTCAAGAGCGCTGCACCAAGTGGGTTTTGTCTCCCCAAAGCCTAGACCAGTCCCACCTGGATTTTATCACAAGGTAATAGTCATATGTTGTGATAGTATTTGTTCCACACCCCGGTGTAAAGAGAAGATGCTTCTGCATCTTCTGGGATGCAACTGGTTGGGAACTCTGTGGGATGCAATTGGTTGGGAGCTGTGTGTGCCTCAGGCCTCACCCCAAGAATGAAGGGAGAACTATCTTAGCACCTGTAACCCATTCCAGCACAACCATGGGTGAGAAGCTCTCACCTAGACAACATCATAATATCAACTTTTCAACTTTGTCCATTTGATGAGCAAAAATATGTCATTATTATTTTAATTGGCATTCCCCTCATTACTAGTGAGATTGAGAGTCTTTTCATGTCTTTTTTGACCATTTGTATTTCTTCCTTCACAAATACCTTTGTCTATTTCTTACTGATTTGTCAGAACTCTTCTTCATGCTATGTATAAAATTTTTTAATCTAAGATATCGCTATAGATATAGGTAGATACGCTGATGCCTCTTTTTTAACTTGCACATGTTACATTTTGCCATAAAGAAACTTTGAATTTCTGAATCATCAAATATTTCAATCTTTTGTCTCTTGGCTTTATTTGGGGATACAGAAACTTTTCTTTATCAGGAAATCACTTAAAATAATTATCATTCTTTTAATACTTTTATAGTATTAGAACTCCATTTGAAATTTATTTTAGGGTCCAATTTGACATAGAAATCTAAGTTAGCTTCTTTTTTTTAACCTTAAAAATTTTTTTAAATTAAAATATAGTTGATTACAATATTATATGTTACAGATGTACAGCACAGTGATTCACAATTTTAAAAGGTTATATACTCCATTTATAGTTATTATAAAATATTGGTTATATTCCTTGTGTTGTACAATATATCCTTATAGCTTATTTTATGTATAATGGTTTGTACTTCTCAAACCCCTACCTCTATACTGCCCCTCCCCGCTTCCCTCTCCTATTGGTAACCTCTAGTTTGTTCTGAATATCTATGAGTCTGCTTCCTTTGTGTTATATTCACTAGTTTGTTTTATTTTTTAGATTCCACATATAAGTGACAGTGTACAGTATTTGTCTTTCTTTATCTGACTTATTTCACTTAGCATAGTACCCTCCAAGTCCATCCATGTTGTTGCACATGGCAAAATTTCATTCTTTTCTTATGGCTTAGTAGTATTCCATTGTATATGTATGCCACATCTTCTTTATCCATTCATTTGTTGATGGACACTTAGGTTGCTTCCATATCTTGGCAATTATAAATAATGCTGCTATGAATATTGGGGTGCATGTACCTTTTCGATCTATAGTGATACCATAATTCATCAGATCTAATATGCCATCAATCATGAGTCATCAACTGTGAATGCCATTATTTTATGTACCACTAAAGAAATGCTGCCAAATAACCTATGACTTGTTAAAGGATAGTTTTCAAAAGTTTAAAGAACCATACTCACATGCAAATTTAAAATGTAAACCATACTCACATGCAAATTTAAAACCAAAATTAGTGTTCTTGGGGTTTTTTTGAATATATACCCAGGAGTGGAATTGCTGGGGCATATGGTAGTTCAGTTTTTAGTTTTTTGAGAAACCTCCATACTGTTTCCACAGTGGTTGTACCAAATTACATTCCTACCAACAGTGTAGGAGGCTTCCCTTTTCTCCACACCCTCGTCAACATTTGTTGTGTTCTTTTTGATAGCCATTCTGACAGGTGTGAGGTGATATCTCATTGTGGTTTTGATTTGCATTTCCCTGATGATTAGTGATGTTGAGCATTTTTTCATGTTCCTGTTGGCCATCTGCTTTTCCTCTTTGGAAAAACGTCTATTCAGGTGTTCACCCCATTTTTAAAATTGTGTTGTTTTTTTGATGTTGAGCTGTATGAGCTGTCTATATATTTTGGATATTAGCCCCTTATCAGTCATATCATTTGCACTATGAATATGTGTGGAAGGAATACGAGTATTGGTTTTGATTTATAGTCTTCTACTGACACCAGGAAAAATCAAGAATGCTTCAGCATCAAAGATTGCAGAATGGTATGAATAACAATACTGTACTGTATACTTAAAAATATGCTAATAAGATAGATCTCATGCTAAGTGTTCTTACCACAATAAAAATTTTTTAAAAAGAAAGTAAAAAATTGCAGACTGGTATGTCACTTCTTGGAAGAAAATTTCAGAAAAAAGAGTGGAAGGCTCAAAAGAAATGCTGCACCGCCAGTGCTCTTGAGGAACATGGGAACAGTCATGAGTGGAAAAATACAAACTTTGATGACTTTCATTTGAAAAACAAATGATAAAATTTTGACTTCAGATGTGAATGCATAGAGTTCTCTATTTAAGTAACATATTCCTTTTTGTATATGTACCAGACTGATATATAAAACACTATTCTAAATAAGTCAGGAAGAGCTCTAATATGAAATCATTGAGACTGCCAAAAATATTATCCAAAACTTGGAAACAGACAAAAGAGATTACTAGATGTTCTTTCAATGCAGTGCTGGGTTTGATTTCCTATTTACTTGGCTATTTTACAACTCTGTAGGGGCAGAGGTTAGTTTGTAGATTTATGTCCAGTAGAAATGCAAATAATTTTGTACAGAAGAACAGATAAGCCCATTGATTATGGCTATAGCCTTGTCTGACATTAACTAAAAAAAAAAAAAAAAAAAAATCTAACCCAGAAACCTATTAAATCACCTCTGTATGCCTAGCTTCTCAAATTCTCTTTGGAGTGGTTTTAACATCTTACTGTTTTCCTCAATAACTAATGAGTTAAATAACATTTTTGACATGTACTTATTTTAAATTTGCATGTGAGTATGGTTCTTTAAACTTTTGAAAACTATCCTTTAACAAGTCATAGGTTATTTGGCAGCATTTCTTTAGTGGTACATAAAATAATGGCATTCACAGTTGATGACTCATGATTGATGGCATATTAGATCTGATGAATTATGGTATCACTATAGCATCAACTTACATCTTAGCAGTGAGCCAGTTAAAAGAAATTAGCGAGACCAATTCACAAGTGTTGGTGGCATGCCTATCTCAAAATATTTTCATGAAGCTTTAATCCAGAAACACTTTGCGGTAGGCATTTGTCATTATGTTTCCTGCCCAGCATCTGAAATCTGATTCCTGCATTTGGGGAATTTCCTATCTCTGATATCTAATAGAACATTGAGCTGCTTTTCCACTATAGCAGCTAAACATGACAGTTTTTTCCCCAGTCTCCTCTGAAGCTGGGACTCAGGTATATGACATACTGCTCTATACTTTAAATTGGAGGCCAGTGCCTCAGGGAAGTATCTGCAGGGGTCCAGTCTGATGGTGGCACTGGCTGTTGTAAAATGGAGTCCTCACAGTGGCCATGACTGGGGCAGGGGCACTGATGGGGGTGTCCTGGGCAAACACCTAGGGTGGAACATTGGTAGCAGCATCAGTTTTGTGGCCTGATTTGATGGCCTGGGTCCTCTGAGGTGTGTAGCTCCTGAGTCAACCTTTTAGCTACTTTGGAAATTCTGTGACCCGCTCAGTACCCCTTAACAACTTCTCAATCTTCTTTAGTTCATGAGAGTCAGTTTCTGTTACTTGTAACAGTGAACACTGACTGGACCAGACATTGGTATGAGAACTGTCTGTGGGCAGCAGTGTTTCTGAGAATAAGTTTGGCTTTCTACCTGCCCAGGTATGGTGGATAACCCAAACTAATTGTATTTGAGATGACAGAAATTATATTATTTAATGTAGGTGAAGGAACCCAAACACTAGGGAGATAGAAATGTTGCAGAAGATTTATCATGGCAGCCTATTCTGCCACCCCCCATCAGCTATGGCCCCTGAGGTAGCCTGCAAGACACTCCCTTTACCAAAGTGCTAAGGGCAGTCCCAGCACCTTTGAAAAGCAGTGGGGGATAAAAGATAGCTATTGGGGCCTGGTTGGGGCTAAAGGCAGTGAAAAGACACTAGTGTCCTAGAATTATCTCCTGGTTTTCTGACTATTCCTTCTTAGTCCCCTTGATGGTTGCTTTCTAGAGGCTAGTGATGCCAATGAAAGACACTGCATTTGAAATGGCTCCTTGCTTTCAGTGGGGTATCAGGATCCCCAAGATTCTGGCTCTGAGCTAACTGATGATTCCTGGGGACCTAAAATGCCCCTGTGACCTCCTAGTCAAGGGGTAGGAGTTTATTTGGTTACGTAATAAATTGAATTTTCAGCCAGGTCCACCCCCTAGTAGGCCCAGAGGAGCGGGGCAGGGCAGCATCCAGTTCCTTAGGGTATAATTGGAATAGATGTAGTCAGCATCTGGCAGAATTCCCCCATCGGCTCCCTGACCTATGGTAAGAACCACTACAGTAGAAACCTCTGGAACTTCTCCTCCATGCAAAAATTGTAAATCAAGAAGGATATTGCACCTGTGGGAAAATTGTGTACGTTTACTTCGTTCTCTAGCCTTCCTGACAATTCTTAAGCTGCCCAGTATCCTTAAAAAAGTTTTTCTGCTTAAATCAGCTGGAGCCAGTTCCATTGGAAGTGCCCTGATACAGCCATATATGATTACCTTCCCAATGAATTACATAACTAAACCTACAAATAAGAAAAAAAGAAGCTATGGTCATGTTAGTTGATATAAGTATGAAAGGAAAGTAACAACATTTTAAGCAGAGAAAACTAGCTCCTATGATAAAATAGCCGAGAGCTTCTTCAGGCACTTTGCTGTTCACCGGCTAGCCAGGAGGCCAGGGTTAGACACTACTAGCATATTTTACTGATTTAAGCAGTGTGTGCACATCCATTTATTGGGCCACAGGCAAAAGTCCTGAGGTTTGGTCAAAATCAGAATGCTGCATTATAATGGAACAGGGATCTGGGGAAACATAAATGAATTCAAATTCTTCAGGACCACTCTACTACAAACAAATAATTGAGGTCTATGCTGCTCTTCCTGGAAAAATAATAACTGGCTTCTAATAGGAAAATAGTTCCAGGAAGAACAGGCATTTAGAAAATACAATTTGCACAGAGAACAACAAGCATACATTTAAGGGACCATAAAACCCTTCTGTATAATAAATGCAGTTTTTCAAAAAGGCAAAATTAAATTCTGCTAAAAGAATTAAGATAGTCTCTTGCTGCTGAAATGACAGAAGCCATACTTATGAAGGCACTGTTTATCTTTGTTTGTATAATATTAATTTATACATTCCTAGGAAAAAGGAAAAAAAATTAAACTACAGAGTTTTTTTTTTCAATCACAATCACCAACAACTATAGATGTCTTTCATATTCAAGCGTTTGTTCATTCAACACAGTTTTTTTCCAGAAACTCTCTTTTCCAGGCACAGGACAAGCATGGCAAGGGCTGGAAGATGAAAAAAGCATGGTACATTTGGGCAATGGAAAGCAGTTGTTGGAGAATAGAAAGCATAAAGGGCTGCAGATAAGCAAGGACCAGATGATAGGGTCCTTTTAGACTGCATTAGAGAAATTAGACATTATACGATGTATTATGGGGAAACACTGACATGCTTTGAGTAAGACATGAACACAACAGATATTTGTATTTTAGAAAGATCACAGCTGCCTTGTGGAAATGGATTGGAGGGGCCCAGACTGGGTACATCAGTATCAAGTATGAGGTGGTGCAGGAGCTTAGGGGAGGGAATAGACACAATAGTTGAAAGAATTCAAGAGAAATTTATGGAGTGAAATTAATAGGAGTTGATTAGGTAAGTGTGTATGTATGAGACGAAGGGGGGATTTGATTTGATCCAGGGTGGCTGGTGATACCAATCTCAGTTATAAATTACACAAGAAGAACAGGATTGAGGGTGGTGTAAATGATGAGTTCAGTGCTAGGTCTGCTGATTTCCAAGTGCCTGTGGGACATACGAGTTAAGATGTCCAAAAGGCTAATGGATACATGAATCACGGATACATGAGCAGAGATCGAGGCTGAAGATGTAGGCTTTGAAATCGTCAACCTCATCCCACAGGTGGCTGAAGCCAAGGGTTAATGTAGAAGAGAACCTTGAGGAACAAGCCTAAGGGCTATGGACTCCACAAAGGAGACTGAGAATCATGAGACAAGTCAGGACTGGAGATGTCATAGGGGCAGAGGAAAGAGAGATTCAGGAAGGGGGAATCAAGTAGGCTGTTGACAGAGAAGTAGCCAACAAATTGAGTAATCAGGCTGTTTTCCGTGAGCCATTGCTCAAGAAGAGTGTCATGCTACCTATCGTAACAAAGCAACTCTTCTGCCCTTCTTTCTTCCTTCTCCTCCACTTCCTCTTTCAGAACTCCTCCATCTTTTTTCCCTTTTCCTCTGTTTCTCTTCTCCTCCTATCCCTCCCCTCTCCTCTTTCTTCTTCACAGACCTTTCACACTCTGTGACCAATGGGATATTAGAAAATTCAGCTATGTTCTTCACATCCTGTGGGTTTTTATTGTTGTTTGCGGTGGTGGTGGTGGTGGAAACATTTGCTCTGATGTATCCAGCACAGACTTTCCCATCCAAGATGAACTGTTCTTACCTTCTTTAGGTGATTGTTTGTCCTAGCACAGAGCTTGAAGTGGCAGAGGGAACTCTTGAATCAGAAAAATTGGTAGGAAAAGAAGCCTGTTGCAAAGTTCTAATTGTCAGAGTGGTGGTGGTGAGAAAGATTCAAACATTGTGTTTTTAGGGAGAAAAAAGAGTATTTGAATGTTGATCAGAGAGAGAGGAGGTGAGGGGAAATAGAGGGGAAACAGTTCAGATTAAGAGCTAGGCAACTGAATATATGCAAAAGGAAGACAAACGTTCAAGAAGTCTAGGTTTCAAGAGCCAGGGAGAAAGTTAAGCTTTGGCATTGCTAAAGCAAGCTGGCAGCCATAGTTAGGTAGACACAAAGGACCCATGAATTTTCTCTCCCTGAAGGCACCTCCCTGAAGCTTCTTTCTCCGCTCACCTATTTTCTCTTTGATCTTTCCTATTTGGATTATCCTCTATCTCATTTCTATTTATTTATTTATTCACTCATTTATTCAACAAAAATTTGTTGAAAGTTCATTACGCATTAAGCAATAGATATGCAAATAGAAAGACAATGTCCCTGGCCTCAAAATATTTAAAGTAACGATTGGAAGACTCATAAATAAGCCTTTTGACTCACTATGATGAGTGTTGTAGGGAGTTAAGTACAAGTTCTGCTGAGGTCCTGAAGGAGAGGAAGCCTAAGTCAGCAGGTGTGGTGAAGACTTCAGAGAGGAACAAAGTTCTGTGAGTCCTTTTTCACAGTTTCAAGTACCTGTTACTTTGAGTAGCCTCTGTGATGTACTTACCCAGAGGAATAGTCTCTCCTCACTGCAGCACTCTTTCTCTTAAGGGATAAATGTCCTTCATTTCACTGGGCCTTCAAGGAAAATGTCTCTTGGAATTTTCATGTTAGTTGTTTTGACCCCTCAGTCAGAAACTCTCAGTTTTGTATTTTGTCCTAATCCTCTATTAGCAGGATGTTAAGTTCTGGGCTAGACACTCTCCTCTCTCTACCTGTTTCTTGGACTGTTTCATCCCAGGAACTCATTGACTCACACTCTTAGAGTGAACATTTCACATCTTTTAATCTGTTTTCTTACTCATAGCAAAAAACGGGAATCTTAACCTCCTTGCCCCTGGCCAAACCTTATGACGTTGATGATAAAGTGCTTGGGAATAATAAATAAAATAGATTGCCACTTTATGAACCAGAATAACATCCTGCTAGGAATGTCTTCCTGCAGTTACAGCAAATGAGAATCTGGCACTTAAAACTCTAGAAGTAAACATCCAAGTCTGCTGATAATAGAGCATTTTAAGTTAGTGGAAATGGTGTTCAGGGAAACAAACCAGGGCAGTTAGAAAGCCAACTGGTGCTTTCTAGGGGTGAACTACAGGCAATGTTGTAAATGAGCGCAGATAAAACCCCACTCTATGGGGAGTATATGCCACTCTAAGCTATCCTTTTGTTTTTCTACAAGTATATTTTATTATAAATTCTGTCTAATGAGAAAATCAGAAAAAAAGATGATGTCCTTACCTCAGAATAAAGCTTAAGAATTATATTAATGCATTAAACATAAAGGATATATTAGTACATTTTTATTGGATTATTTGCAATCAGTTTACAGCTATGATTATACTGTGAAAACTGGTTTATGGTATTAATAAAGAGGGTGCCTATGCATTTTTCCCCAGAATAGTAAAAATGGGTGATCATAATGGTAAGTACTATAAAATTACTGTGAGCTTTCTGAATCATCAAAGAGAGACTATAAATGTGTAGAGGATGTTACAAGGGGTCTCTTCCTTCCTCAGTTTCAACTCAAGCAATAGTATGATAGACATTAGACACCACAGTGAGTATGAAAGAGACTGTCATATGCAGACTTTACAAAAGCAAGCCCAAGAAGCATTTCCACATCTCCTAAAACTCTTGAGCACCCTATTTCACCTTGAGAATAAAAAAGGGTAGAAAGAGAGGAGATAGAAGAGGGAGGGTTTTATCAGATTTTCCTGGGGAAGAAGTGTTGCTTTTTGACCATTCCCATCTCTCTTCCTCACAGGGAAAGGGGAGGATGGAAGGGCTGCTTCTAATCCCAGGTCTCAGGAGAGGGGAGTTTCAAAGGGTCACTTGGAGAGGTTGCTGGATGTTCCTTGAGGGGAACTGCAGTTAGAGGGGTCATGGACTAATCCCTGGCCCAGGCCTGGGAAAGCTAAGGAGGCCGGTGGCAGCTGGATAGACATGGTCACTCTGTGCCAGCATTTGTCAGGGTGGGGGATACATAATTGTTTCCATAAGAGGGTCAGGCAGAAGGAGAGGAGCTGAAACTGTTTTATGTCTATGATAGCTTTCAAAAGTGGCTCTCAGTGATCCCTGCCTTCTGGTATCAATGCCCTTCTGTAATCTCCCCCCACTGAATGTGGGCTGGACCTGGTGACTTCTTTCTAATAAATAGAATATGACAAAAGTGATGGGATGTCTCTTTCATGACTGGGTTTGCAAAAGACTGAACTTCCGTCCTTTGGGACTCTGTTTATTGCCTTCTCAGGTTGCAGGCTTTTTTAAAAAAACTATTTTTATGGGAGTATAGTTGATTTACAACATTGCATTAGTTTCAGGTGTTCAACAAACTGAATCAGTTATACGTATACATATATCCATTCTTTTTTAGATTCTTTTCTTTATAGGCCATTACAGAGTACTGAGTAGAGTTCCTTGTGCTATACAGTAGGTCCTTATTAGTTATCTATTTTATATATAATAGTGTGTGTATGTCAGTCCCAATCTCCTAATTTATCCCTCTCCCATACTTTCCCCCCAGTAACCATAAGTGTGTTTTCTACATCTGTGACTCTATTTCTGTCTTGTAAATAAGTTCATTTGTACCATTTTTTTAGATTCCACATATAAGCAGTATCATATATTTGTCTTTCTCTGTCTGACTTACTTCACTTAGTATGACAGTCTCTAGTTCATCCATGTTGCTGCAAATGACATTATTTTGTTCTCTTTTATGGCTGAGTAGTATTAGGTTGCAGGCTTTGACAAAGCAAGCTGCCATGTTGGAGAGGCCCACATAGCAAAGAAGTGAGGGCAAACTCCAGTCAAAACCAGTGAGGAGCAAGGCCCTCTGTCCAACAGCTCATGAGAAACTGAGTCCTGGCAACAACTATGTGAGTGAGCGAGGAAGCAGCTCTTTCCCAGCAGAGCCTTGAGATAACTCTGAGGGTCCCTGAGGCAGAGGACTCGGCTAGGCCAGGTGTGGATCCCCGACCTAAAGAAATAGTGAGATAACAAATGTGCTTAGTTTTTGTGTTTTTTTTTTGATAAATTTATTTTTGGCTGTGTTGGGTCTTCGTTGCTGCGCGCGGGCTTTCTCTAGTTGCGGCGAGCAGGGCTACTGTTCGTTGCGGTGCACGGGCTTCTCATTGCGGTGGCTTCTCTTGTTGCAGAGTACAGGCTCTAGGCATGCAAGTTTCAGTAGTTGTGGCATGTGGGCTCAGTAGTTGTGGCTCGCAGGCTCTAGAGCGCAGACTCAGTAGCTGTGGCGCACGAGCTTAGTTGCTCCGTGGCATGTGGGATCTTCCTGGACCGGGGCTCGAACCCATGTCCCCTGCACTGGCAGGCGGATTCTCAACCACTGCACCACCAGGGAAGCCCCATGTGTGTAGTTTTAAGCCATTTAGTTTTAGAGTCATTGGTTACACAGCAATAGATAGGGAATACAATTTCCTGCCAGAAAGGATAACCTAGGGAAGGAGGAGGCTTCAACAGTCAGAATCTGTATAGAGTGGACCACATGGACCACAGATAACCAGGGGAAGAGTGGAGAGCAGCAGACAGAGGGACAAAAAACATCACTGTTGTCAAGAAAGCCCTGCAGAGGAGCCTCCAGTAAGCCCTTAGAAACATCAGTGGGAGAAATGATGGATTGTGACACTGGGCCCAGAGAGAGCAAAGCCATCAGCAAGGAAGACGCTTCCCTTGGACCTCTTTTCCTTCCTCCATCCCTCATACCAGCCCCAGAGGCCTTGTTGCCAAGCTAGCAGAAAAAGCACAGGAAGTGAGGAAGCAGCAACCACACCCTCGTGGCTCTGCCAGTGGTCTGCTTAAAACAGGTTCCAGATGGGGAAGGGAAGAAGATTTTGCTCTAATTTGAGTTCAGACATTGATTAATATTTTGGGCTGGACAATTTCACTTTGTGAGTTGAGCTTTGTGTTTTGTGACTTAATGTGGCCAGAAAAGTCAGGGCCTAGGGAAGGTAACCCATACCAAGTACATTTTTACAGTAAAGTTGTGTTTTGATACATCACTGTGTTTGTTTGACATGCTGGTTACAAATATATTTTAAGTCTTTGAAAATTGATAAATTAGTTATGATGTCTATAGCAATACTCCTATGTTATTCCATTTGACAATAATTTTAGGTGATGATTTACTGTATTATTATTGTTTGTTTACTCATGTACCAGGAACATGCCTGGTTTTTAAAAGTTCAGGATATAATCTCTTGAGACTTTTGATTATAGTGTTTAAAAATTAAAATATGGATGAATAGACAGAGCACAGAGGATTTTTAAGGCAGTGAAAATACTCTGTATGATGCAGTAACAGTAGACACATGTCATTATACATTTGCACAAACCCACAGAATGTTCAACACCAAGAGTGAACCCTAATGTAAACTATGGACTTTGGGTGATAATGATGTGTCAATGTAGGTTCATTAATTGTAGCAAATATACCACTTGGGTACGAGGTTTTGATAGAGGGGGAAGCTGTGTCTTGGGGGACGGAGTTATACGGAAGTCTTGGAACCTTCCTCTCAATTTTGCTATGAATCTAAAACTGCTCTACAAAATAAAGCCTATTTTTAAAAATTAAAATTAAATTAAAATTTCTCCCTTTCTGGCTATATATGTGATGAGTTACTAAACATGTAATAAACTTGTAATATCCCCAGATAACAGAGAGAAGCACTTGCTTTAATTTGTAAGTTAGCTTCCATCATGAGCTCTTTTGGATTCAACAGTGAAAGTAAAGAAAATTGAAGTGACTTGAGAGAGAGAGTGTGTGTGCACTCAGCAAAAGGTAAACAGAACATAACTAGTCTGGCCAAATAGAGAAAAAAGAGAAAACATTTGCACACAGTTACAGACATCTTTTTTTTTTTTTTTTTTTTTTTTGCGGTACGCGGGCCTCTCCTTGTTGTGGCCTCTCCCGTTGCGGAGCACAGGCTCCGGACACACAGGCTCAGCAGCCATGGCTCACGGGCTCAGCTGCTCCGCGGCATGTGGGATCTTCCCGGACCTGGGCACGAACCTGTGTCGCCTGCATCGGCAGGCGGACTCTCAACCACTGCGCCACCAGGGAAGCCCCAGACAGCATCTTTTAATTAGGTGACATGGTAAGCCAGCCAAATCCATTTTCTCCCATCTCTGCCCTGTTCTGTGCCTGCAAAAGAGTGGTCTCAGTGGACTCCATCACCCAGGGGTCTTTGCCCTCTGGTTTGCAGTGTGGAGAAGTGTTAGGAGACCGGAGTTTGGAGGAAGGGACCAGTTGAAATGTTTCTCCTTGCCACCTGCCCTTTGCCTTGGCACAGTTCTGACAGCGGCCACGTTCTTTCATGGTCACAGCTCCCATCGGGTTGCTCCCTTTCACAGCTACAGCTCTCACCCAAGTTCTGGTAACAATAGCTCCTCCCCCTGCCTCTTCCTGCCCTTGTAGTCATGGGATTCCCCAGCAAGCATGGTGGATTCCTTACACCTGACCACACCTCTGTGAAGAATCCCACCACTAAAAATCTTTTCAAAATCCCAGTGGAATGCTCTGTTCATTTCCTGCTGGGATCCTGACTGACACAGGTAGAAGCCAGTTATATGACTGAAAGATACAGAAACTCCAGTGAAATTATCTGAACTTTATCTGGTTCATAGTTGGATTTTTTGGGACTTCCCTGGTGGTCCAGTGGTTAAGACTCTGTTCTCCCAATGCAGGGGGCACAGGTTCGATCCCTGATTGGGGAACTATGATCCTGCATGCTGTGCTGCCTGGCCAAAAAAAAAAAAAAAAAAGCAGGGGAGGGGGCGGAGAGTAGATCTACATGTACTAACACGGAGAGATTTCTAAGATTGCTGAGTGAAAAAAAAGTTACATTACATAGTTGGATTTTTGTTTTCTACAGCTATCCACATCTTAGAATTATATAATTAATTCTACTTAATTAAATCTAATTTAATTTTAATTAAAGTTGCTTTTGATGGGGGGCTTAGTTTTGCATCCTTTTGCTTTTTGTATGATTTAACAGTAAGTACCCATTTGACCTTCTTTCAGCACCTTGTGATGAGAGAAGCTTGTTTGCAGGTTTGGTCACTAGAGTGGACTCTGAGCCCTCCTCTCTTTGCTGGCCTCCTGTCGAGCTGACACTTTGCTACACACGTTATACCAAAGCCTTGAATCTGGCCTCTGACCTCCCAAGAATCTTTGGCAGTGGCTCCCTTTGTTCTGCGTGCACCCAACCTTGTCAGGGGAATTTTGTGCTTTGAAATCTGGATTCAGCAACTCTAAACTGGGTGTAGAAAATTAATAATAAGGAAATAAAGTTGAAACTGCAAGATCACCTACTAACCCAAATTTGCTTAAGTGAAATTTTCTCAAAACACTGGTGTTACTTCAACCCTCACGTGAATGATGGGGTGACAGATGAATCCTCTGTGTTGTGAAGGTTGACAGGTTCAGACGTCATGGAAGAAGGAACTATAGCCAATAACAAACCTGGGAACTTTCCAAGATGAAAGCTGTGTCTTCGGCACGAGACCAAATTACCCAACCTGGGATCTGTGGGCAGGATTTTGTCTTATTCATTTCTATGGAATTTTGCCTGACATGAGGGGTACAAAAAAATCTGTATTTGGTTTAAGTGTCAGATGAACTAAGGTTTACACTGATAAGTCAAAATGTATACTTATTCTAACTTCATAACGATGTTGCTGGTTGATAGCTAAGTCAATATAGCTAAAAAAATAAAACACGTTTTAAAACAGGAGACCTTATTTTCCAAGAGAAGGTTTGGTAGTCACTAGGCTTAGCCATCGGTACTCTCTCTTCTTCAGGGTTGCATCTCCTGCCTCCTTGGGATTAGGCATGACCACATGGCTTGCTTTGTCCAGTGAAATGTGAAGGAAAGGGGCATGTGCCACTCTTGGGTAGAAGCTCTATGTGTATGTGCCACACTTCCTTTTCTTCTGCTAGGACCTCTAGCAAGGTACCTGATAGGCACCTACACCACCACCTAAATGACAGGCAGGGAGAGCAGAGCCCCCATCCACCCAAGGCGATCAGGTAGCATGAATGGATAAATACAAGTTCTGTTGTTTTAAGCCACTAACATTCTGGTTTTTTGTTTGTCCACCATATAACTAAGCCCATCCTGACTGAGATACACATAACGCGTTCCTAAAAACTCAATCCTAAAGCATAAAAAATACAGTCCCACAAAAACATTAGATGAGGAATATTATAATTGGACGTTGCATTTCTTTTTTTTTTTTCCACATCGTTATTGGAGTATAATTGCTCCACAATGGTGTATTAGTTTCTGCTGTATAACAGAATGAGTCAACTATACATATACATATATCCCCATATCTCCTCCCTCTTGCGTCTCCCTCCCACCCTCCCTATCCCACCCCCCTAGGTGGTCACAAAGCATCGAGCTGATCTCCCTGTGCTATGGGGCTGCTTCCCACTAACTATTTTACATTTGGTAATGTATATATGTCCATGCCACTCTCTCACTTCATTCCAGCTTAACCTTCCCCCTCCCCGTGTCCTCAAGTCCATTCTCTATGTCTGCGTCTTTATTCCTGTCCTGCGCCTAGGTTCTTCTGAACCTTCTTTTTTTTTTTTTTAGATTCCATATATGTATGTGTTAGCATACGGTATTTTTCTCCTTCTGACTTACTTCACTCTGTATGACAGACTCTAGGTCCATCCACCTCACTACAAATAACTCAATTTCGTTTCTTTTTATGGCTGAGTAATATTCCGTTGTATATATGTGCCACATCTTCTTTATCCATTCACCTGTCCACGGACACTTAGGTTGCTTCCATGTCCTGGCTATTGTAAATAGAGCTGCAATGAACATTGTGGTACATGTCTCTTTTTGAATTATGGTCTTCTCAGGGTATATGCCCAGTAGTGGAATTGCTGGGTCATATGGTAGTTCAAGTTTTAGTTTTTTAAGGAACCTCCATACTGTTCTCCATAGTGGCTGTATCAATTTACGTTCCCACCAACAGTGCAAGAGGGTTCCCTTTTCTCCACACCCTCTCCAGTATTTATTGTTTGTAGATTTTTGATGATGGCCATTCTGACCGGTGTGAGGGGATACCTCATTGTAGTTTTGATTTGCATTTCTCTAATGATTAGTTATGTTGGGTGTTGCATTTCTAATCAAGGACTGAGCAGCAAATAATTCTAATAATTACATAATTTCATTATAGCTTAAAGTAGTCAGAGTCTTACACAGTGTGCACTGATCCTGTAAAAAACTTTAACTCTTCTGTCATTAATTTTACCCATCAGAAATGATTCAATGTCAGAAGCTCGACTTTGTTGTTTTGCTTGCTTTCTTAAGGTTTGAATTTGAGCCGGTGATCAGGGGATGGAGGTAGGGGAAATGGAAATGATTTGGATTGTCCATATCTCTTTAAAAAGTCTGTGCCTTCTTTATTTGATGATAAATATTCCTGTTGGATTCCAACACCATTCAACCCCAGAACTACACTCAAAATTTCATTTGTCTATTAAAAATAAAAAGTCATGACATCCAAATAATTGAAGGCCTCTCTGGGCACTTTAGTTCTGCAGGCCTGTAGGACAGGGATTCTTGACTTGAATTTGTCTGGCCTACTTGCTTACCAGATGTGCTTTTCTCTTTCCTTTTCCCGTTAAACAATGCTGGATTATATTTAGTGTGAAGAAATTTGACCTTAGAATGTCTGAAGGCTGTGTGGAAGCAGGGAAACTGGCTGTCATCCCTCTTGGCTTTTAGGATAGATGTGGGCACTTGCTTATTGATAAACATTTCTGGTTATTTTTTTAAAAGACAATTTTTCAGAGCAGTTTGAAGTTCTCAGCAAAACTGAGAGGAAGGGACAGAGATTTCCCACATACCCCCCGTCCCCTCCATATGCACAGTCTCCCCCATTTTGAACATCCCCCATCTGAGTGGTACGTTTGTTACAATTGATAAACATACATTGACACACCATTATCACCAAAGTCCATGGTGTACATTAGAGTTCACTCTTTATGTCGTACATCCTTTGGGTATGGACAAATGTATAATGATATGTATCCCTCATTATAGTATCATACAGAGTATTTTCGCTACCCTAAAAATCCTCTATGTTTTGCCTATTCATCCCCCTACCCTCACCCCCTGGCGACTACTGATCTATTTACTGTCTCTATAGTTTTGCCTTTTCCTGGTTATTTTTTAAACACTAGATAATATAAAGACTTTGCTCCCATAGCCTCCCTGAGTCAGTCCCTAGTTCCAGCATCAGTGACCTGTCAGAAAGTTACTAGTGGGGCTTCCCTTGTGGCACAGTGGCTAAGAATCCGCCTGCCAATGCAGGGGACACAGGTTCGTGCCCTGGTCCAGGAAGATCCCACATGCTGCAGAGCAACTAAGCCCGTGTGCCACAACTACTGAGCCTGCGCTCTAGAGCCCGCGAGCCACAACTACTGAGCCTGCGTGCTGCAGCCACTGAAGCCCGTGTGCCTAGAGCCCGTGCTCCGCAACAAGAGAAGCCACCGCAATGAGAAGCCTGTGCATCGCAACGAATAGTAGCTCCCACTCGCCAACAATAAAGACCACGCGCAGCAACGAAGACCCAACACAGCCAAATAAATAAATAAAGAAAATAAAGAAATAAAAAAATAAGGAAAGTTACTAGTAACTTCAAAGTAGCCCCAAAGTAGTCCAAAGAGAGTCCTGATTGTTTTTCAGTGGAGTGCTGGGTTTGACTTTCTATTGGTTGCCTATTTTAACCCTCTGTGGAGACAAGGGTTAACTGGTGGATCTTTTCCAAAAGAGATGCAAAAATATTCCTGTCTAGTGGAAGAGATAACCCAAAAGGTTTTTCACCTTTTGAGATATCAGCTAGTTTTTATAGATACCGAGCTTCTCAGGTGTTTTCTAGATCAGTTCTAATGTCTTCCTGAGAGTCTTGATTCTACCTTTTGAAAATTATATTTTAACAGGTGCTATTTCTGTTACAGGCATTGGGAAGCAAAGCATTGATGGTGCTCTGTGCGTGGAAAGGTAGCATGAGCACACTCAACTCTTATATCTTATTCTTATGACATGACTGTGGATTGTTGTGTTATGAAAGCAGACATCTCTCTTTAAGTTGGAAACTTTCGTTGAAAAATACTGGCGCTGGAAGGACACTGACAAATGGATATTGATTTTACAATCAGAGCAGCAGTTATTGTCAGCATCCTGCTCAGCTCCAGCTTCTATGGTCTTATTAGATAGTAGTAACTCTAAGTGACTGAGCCCAGTGTTCCTCCCTCACTGTAGTGGACACACATGCATGTTATATATATCATATATGTAATGTATATTTATGTGTGCTATATGCTATCGCTACTTGATCAAATTTCCTTGGTCTACCAGGTGAGACTCATGGCTTTAGAACCCTGAGAAGGTGGGTCAAAGGGAGATCAATCTGTGGGTTAGACAGACGGCAGAAGACAGACCTAAAAGGTCTACAAAATCTGGAGATGCAAAGGGCCTGCAGTCTGGAGTCAGAAGTCAGTAGGACTGGAGTCTGCTAGGTTCTGAGCCTCTTAAGCATGGGAGACGCGTATTCTTCTGTATCTGCCTAGCACGGCATTTGGTACTTAGTAGAAGCTTAACCATTCTTCTTTAAATGAATGATGGCCCAGGTGACTGGGTGAAAGAGAAGGCTTGAAATGAACGATAATAAGTTTTAGATGGGAAAATGATAGAAAAACTGGCTGAGGAAGGCTTCATGAGGCTGAGCAGAGGAACAGAGAAGTGCTGGAAGGGAAGGCTGCCTTTTTTTTTTTTTTTTCTTCGGTACGCGGACCTCTCACTGTTGTGGCCACAGGCTCCGGACGCGCAGGCTCAGCAGCCATGGCTCACAGGCCCAGCCTCTCCGTGGCATGTGGGATCTTCCCGGACTGGGGCACGAACCCGTGTCCCCTGCATCGGCAGGCGGACTCTCAACCACTGCGCCACCAGGGAAGCCCAAGGGAAGGCTGCTTTGGAAGACTTGTCTTCTGACCCAAGTTAAGGCCTGTGTCCTCTGTGTGCTCTGGAAACAGGGCTGAGCTGAGAACATAGAGATCTGTGCTCTGCCATCGACAACTCCAGTGATGTTGAGTAAATCTCTGTACTTCTTCCTAGATGAAAACTAGAAATAACTCTGTCTGTACTCTGGCTCCATCACAGGGAAATTGAGACTAAAAGGAAATCTGTGTGAAAATGCTCAGCAAATTTCAAGCACCACTCAATGTAAGTAATTACCTGATGGGGTGGCAGGGCAGAGGCAGGGAATTCCTGCACCACCCATCTTAATGCTGGACCATGGAAAGAATTTAAAGCCCAAGTCCTGGAGTCTCTTAGGATGGGGAGCAGTTTTCAAATTATCAAAAAACATTCTAGTAACAGGAAAACTAAGTTCCTTGAGATCAGTTTCAGTGTCCCAGGATGGCAGCAACACCCCTAGTTTTCTGACGATTGTTGGATTAGGAAAGGTGTTCATGAAGGATATGTCAGCGAGATTCTCCCCTTGCCCAGGGCTGTATCCAGCCTCAGGGGTCTGTTTTACTTGGGCTGAGTTTGCTGATGTTCTGTGACAACCAGTTCTGGATGTTTTATAAACAATTAGCTTGACAGTTTGATGGACGAGAGTAACATTTGGGTATCATCTGTACTGCAATGAAAGACAGATGATTATTTTCGACAGAAACAATCACTGGCAATGAGGAAATGGAGAAGCCAGAGCCCTGAAGCTCACGCTGTGTTAAGATGTGGGGCCAGATCAAAACCCATTTGAGATGAGGCCCAGCAGCCTGGGTGACAGTCCTGATCTGGCTGGACATTGAGTGGAGCTTCAGGGCACACAGCATGTTTTAGAAATGCCTATGTTGGCAGTGACCAATCTCAGCAAAAGAAGAAGAGAAAGGAAGGCAAGTTTGGTTGTGGAAGTTGTCAAATCAGCAGGCCGGCCTGGGACCTGGGATTCACTTTGATTCACACTTTTTCTTTTTTAATTTTTATGTCCTGTTTTATCCTTTAATCAATTTTAAAATTCACATATCATGAACTTCACCCGTTAAAAATGTACAGTTCAGTGGTTTTTAGTATATTCAGATATGTGCAATCATCACTACCATCTAGTTCCAGAATATTTTCATCATCCCAAAAGGAAACCTCAGTGGTCACTCCTTATTTCCTCCACCCCTGCTTCTCTTTATCTGTATGGATCTGCCTATTTTTAGACATTTCCTATAAATGGAATCATACAATATATGTGGTCTTTTGTGTCTGGATTTCACTCAATGTAATATTTTTGAGGTTCATTTATGTTAGCATATATCAATACTTCACTCTTTTTATGACCAAATAATATTCCATTGTATGGATATACCACTCATTTATCAGTTTATGGAAATTTGGGTTGTTTCTCCTTTTTGGCTATTAACGGATAATGCTGTTATGGATATCCATGTACACATTTTTGTGTGGACATATGTTTTCAGTTTTCTTGGGTGTAAACCTAGGAGAGAAATTGCTGTGTGTATGGTACTCTATGTGTAACTTTTGGAGAAACCATACCTTAGACTTTTAAATGAATCAGGTGAGCATCAGTATATCTTCTCATCTTTGTAAAACTCCCTGAATTCTTTGGGGAGAGGGCGGTGCTAATAGAGAAATGTGTAGGCCAGGTGTTTGGAGGAATAATATTAGTGGGAGCTGCCCCTTCAGATGTCCAAATCTCTTACAGCAGCAGAGGTTTTTCTTTAGAAGGGAAGGAAAATTCTGTGGCTGAGGACGGGCACTTCTGCTGTGGGGATGAAGCCAATGACTTGACAACTGGGGTGACTCATTTCCCTATTTTGTACTACAGCAGACCATCTAGAGAAATACCTTCCCATCTACTGTGTACCCAGTCCACTGTGAGGTTTCTCTGATGGACATATACATGGCCTTGGCTCTCCACAGCTTAACCTAAGGTATAAGGCATATCAAGCAAAAATTTTTGACCAAGTATTAAATTGTGTGGGACACATGACAGGTTTTCCAGGGAACAGAGCCTTCAGCGTGGGCTGTGAATATATGTGGAAGCCCCACATTCACAGAATCCCCAGGGAGAGTGATGTGAGGCTAAGTTGGCTCTAGTTGTACATACATAATTCATCTTGGGATGGAAGATGTATCCACTTTGCCTGCCTTTCCTCCTCCAGGCATTGTCTGGCACAAAAGTCAAAGACTCATGAACCCTGCTGGGGCAATGATAGGATTTGTTTTGGTCACATGGTAATCCTGAACAAAAGGGCCTGGAAGACATATGGACCTTGTTCCGATGTTCTATGAAGAGCAATGAGTCACCTGGGCAAGTCATCCAACCTTCTAGGTTCTGGCCATAGAAAACAGTGGGTCTTTCTGGACACCAGATGCCTCTGCGATTTGATTTCTTTCTGGCGTATGACTCACGTGGAATGTTTTTAAAAATTGCTGTGGACTGAACAGTCTTTTCTGTAGCTGAATCTGGGCACACAGAGATGAAGCTGAATCAGTATGTTTTCCACACTTAATTCAATTCAGCCCAGCAGGATCTGGATGAGGCAGGAAATCAAGAAGCAAAGGAACCAGGGTGAATGTGAGAAAGGAAGGTTCCGGTTCAGTTTAAAGTTAAACCAACACCAGGGGTAGACAAGGTATTATGCTAATCAAAATTTTGTTTCTGATTCAGAAGCATAGACATTTTGGGTAACAGAAATAAGAGCCATCTGAGCTGCATAGGGAAGTTTTGTTTTAAGGGTCACACTTGAATTTCCTAGAAATCACTGTTCGTATCATCTCCTTAAAGAACATGAAGAGTGAGGGTTTGGTCTTCTAGTCACCACTGATCAATTTAATATTCTGTTAAGAGTAATACAGCCATTTTGTAAGAAAGGAAAAAGAATACCAGAGTTCTTTAGATTTAATAACACACAGTAATTTAGAGCAGATACACTCAATACCCGTGTTCAAGGCCAGATACATATGGCATAGAAAATTTTTTTTTAGGTCAGTCAAATTCAACACACTTGAAAATAAGTGAATTTGGCGTAAACCTTTGAGAAGGGCAGAGTCATAGGGATGGACCCTCAGCCTGTTGGAGATTCCACATGGGGTTGCCACCAAATCACTGGAATATGAGATACCCGTTGAACATCTGGAAAGGTCTTTGGAAACCAAGCATAAGAGGTAATATTTTATGAGAGCTTATTATGTGTACCAGGCATTATTTTGAGTATTTCACACATATTAATTCCTTTAATCCTCAAAACAATCCAGTGGGCATGGTGGCTGAAAGTTACTCTTAAACACTTCAGAAAGAAAAATAGTAGAAAGGGAAGGAAAGATAAAGAGAATGGTAAAGCAAATGGGGAAAAATATTACAAAGGGGTCATCTGAATAAAGAGTAATAGGATTTCTATGTACTATTTCAGCAACTTGTCTGTAGGTTTGAAATTATATCAAAGTAAACATTTACCAGAAACACCCCCATGAAGAAGATCTTATTATTCTTATTTTAGAGATGAGAAAAGTGAGGCACAGAGAGGTTTAGTAACTTGCTCTGGGCCACCTGATACTAGGTGGTGGAGCCAGTGTTCCAGATTATTGTTCTGGGAGATTGACAAGGTGAGGCAGATATAGAGACAGAACTACTGTTATATGCTCAAGTGGTTATTTTGGTCTTTGTTGCTCCAGAAGCATAATTTTGATCTGGCCACCAAGCCCAGCATTTGGACACTTGGGCAACCTGAGTGGAGGTGCAAGGGAGGGATATAAGATATTGAGTGTGGTCTCTGCACAGCCACTGGTCCATACACTGTTACCTGCTCATGGGGAGTTAAATACAGCAAGTAAGGGTAAGCATTTAGAAATTTTGATAGCAATCTGGCATTGCTACAACATCCAAACATTATCATTTATCTGGTAATTCTTTTTTTTTCTTTTCAGTGATTAATTCAAAGATTTATTAAGGGCCTACTGCATGTTTAGTATTGGATGAGACTTAGTTTGCTAAAAACAAAGAGCAGTAATTACATAATGTCCCAACTGAAATATAATAGCAACTTCAAATATATCATATCAAGGTTTTTCTTTCAAAAATTTTCTAATGTGTGTGTTTTTAAAACTGAGATATAATTGACATATAACATAATGTTAGTTTCAAGCATACAGCATAATGATTTGATATATGTAGTGAAATGATCACTACAATAAGTCTGGTTAACATCCATCACCATGCATAGTTGCAATTAAAATTTTATTTTTAGTTGAAGTATAGTTGATTTACAATATTATATTAGTTTCAGGTATACAACACAGTGATTCAATATTTTATAGATTATACTCCATTTAATGTTATTACAAAATAATGGCCCTATATTCCTGTGCTGTACGATATATCCTTGTTGTTTATTTATTTTATACTTAGTAGTTTATATTTCTTAATCCTGTGCCCCTATCTTGCTCCTCCCCTTTTCCTCTCCCCACTGGTAACCACTGTTTTTTTTCTCACAATTTTTTTGCGTGTATGTGATGAGAATTTTAAAGATCTGTTGTCTTAGTAACTTTCAAATGTACAATACAGTATTATTACTATGGTATTCATTTTTGTTGTATTTCACGAAAGATCCCCAACAAATCAGGGGATGGGGTGATGGGGTGAAGGAAGGAAAAATCTTGCTCCTTTGCCATAGATAGTTTGTAAAGCACTGCTCTAGTCGTGTTCTCTATCTTGACAGATGAGAAAACCAAGGCTCAGAGAAGTGAAGTGCTTTGAAAGTCTCATAATTAGTCGGTGGGCGGCAGGAACTAGGGCTGAGTCTTCTGATTTCAGCCTCGTGCCTTGCTCATCTCCAAGGGATACTGTTCCCTTTGTGCCTTCACACAACTTAGGCAGCCATAAGGACAGCCCAGGACCCCTCCCTCCTCTATCTTCAAGTTGCCGCTGGACACCAGAATAGGAGCCAGAACTTGGCTAAAGCCTGCTCATATCAGTCTTTGGAGAATTCAGGCTCAGGACTTAGGGATGGGGAAGACCCTCTGGAAAGGTTGCTGCTGAAATCTGATTGTTGCCTGCCTCCACTGCTCATTTGCTTGTTCTTACTTAGAAAAGATTGATTGCTGGTGAGAATAAAGAAGAATTCAGATTATTAGGAATATTTCTCAAGGATATAGCACCTTTTTAATCCCAAAGAGGTTAATATATTGTCCAGCTGTACCAGAGGCACATGGTTGCAGGGGGTGGAAGCCAACTGGCATCCTAAGTGGAACAAATGGAAAATGTTGGCTGCGGAAACCAAAGGGAATTCTTCACCTTAATTAAGAAAGAGCTCTGCAATATTGAAAGTCTAGGTGGAGGAAGCCAGAAACCAAGCCAGAAACTTGGTTTCTGACTTCATTAAAATTAACACTGCTTAATTAGAACTTAGTTAACACAAATTGGAAAGAAGCAAGACTCATGCCCATTGAACTTGGTCCAGGTTAGGAATTAAAACCCGATAGTTCAGCTCCTGCCCTTGAAAGCTGTCCTCCACCTTCGTAGTTTATAGGTAGCAAACCTGATCTGCTTCTCACATTATCTGCTTCCCTAGGGGAAATGGAGTCTGGTGTTTTTGAAATATTACATTTAGAGGGAAATTTTTATTTAAAGTTCTCTAATTCAGTAGATATGGAGTCTCACACCAACCAAGAGCTTGTTTAGGATCATTCTTGCTGTCTGGCTGCTTGCAAAAGTCAAACCAGTAAACTATGCAAGACAAAATGTTACTCAGGTTGGATAACTTCATATTAATGAAATGTAAATAAAGCAAGAGAAAGGGAAATTTTAGAAATTCAAATAAACACACTTCATGTCATTTGTCTTCCCAGACAGTTTCTCAGACTCTCTTTTCTCCATGGTCATGTCTCAAGTGCTTTTTAGTGATAACCCTGATTACTCCACATTTCAGCAAAATACAAACATTTCTGTCTTGTGTTTTTGTTTACTGTTTCTGTTAGAAACATGAAAGCCACATCAGCTAGATGGAAATCCTGGAGGGATCTAGGAAGAAAAGATCAATTGTTTGACAGTAAACATGGCAAATCCCATGTGATTAAATAAATGCTTATAAATGAGAGCAAGAATATTGTGTTTTGAATTGTTAACTGTAAAGTTAGGACTGGAAATGATTGGGCAGGCTACCTGTTGCTGGGGCAGAGGAGTTGTGTTTCAGCCCCAAATCTGAAAACTCTTGGATGACAAAGCAGAGATCAAGAGGCACGTGAGAGCTGACTTTTCTTTTACTGAGGTTGTTTTGTTCTTGGCTTAAGAAAATAGATCTGGGATAATCTAGTTTTTATAAACTCCTGCAAATGAAGTGGCTTTGGTTATGTTGCCATTGTTGAAAGGCAATGGCCTTTCTCTGTAACCTTGATGTGCAATTTGAATTCAGGAAATGAAACTTAAGTTTGCCTTTCAGTGCTGACCAGCTAGAGGTACCATTAACCAGGCCTATATGTCAGAAAAATCCCTACTCTCTTGGTAAAGCTCCCTCTGTCTCAGGATCATGTGAGATTCACCACACAACACTCAGAAAACATGAGATCATCTTTACATAATGAGAGAGTGAGAGCTGGGACCTGATTTCATATTTTTTCCCACAGATTTTGCTTTTTACTCTTGTCAGTCATATCTGAAAGGCTGACAGTTACCAGGGGCTGTGACCAGGCATGAGGGGGAATGCGTCATTGCTGGCTGTGTTGGCCATAGCAACATGTCTGCCTCGGAGCAAATCCAGCGTGGACAAACAAATAGAAAAATGTGTCAGAAGGCTTGGACAGAAAAAACCAAAAGTGAGTGCTGGAAACTTACAATGACCAACAACAGGATATTCACGTAGTCATTTTACTTTTCAAGAAATTATCAAGCTGGCTGAGAAAATAATTGCTGGTAGCTTATCACTAGTTGGCAACTTTTCAAACAGTCCATGGTAGAGAAGCACCCTCATTTCTCATAAGCCCAGTCATTGCTAAATTACAACGTCAATCAACAAATGTATCAGGCACCAAGAACATTGTGTTAGTGGCAGTGGAGGCATCAAATACAAATAAGATATATTTCTTATTCACAAGAGAAGCTCAAAGTCAGTGGGATAGAAGAATATCTAAACATGTTTTTCCAATGAAGTAAAATGAGAGCTATAATAAATGTATGGAGTAGGTGCTACAGGAACACAGGTAAGGGTCAATTGATTCTACTTGGGGACGTCTGAGAAGCTATCAGAGTGGAAGAGAATTTAGCTTCCTGGAAGGAGGAATAGAATTTACAAAAAAAAAAAAGGTTTTAGTGAAGAAGTATATCAGGTATGAAGGCATGAAGTGCTTGGCATTTTCAGGGTATAAGTGTAGGGCAATTTCATTATCATTATCTCTGTGTGTCAAGAGGTATATTCTCTCAGTAAATCCAATTTTCAAGACTATTGTCTTACTTTGGACTCAAAAATCTAATTTGAAATGCAAATCTGAGCAATGAATTTTGTTCTGATTATCTCAGATTGTCCTCAGAAACAGTGACTGCATTGGTCCCACAGGAGGAATTATTGCTGTGGAGTTGGCCAGCCCCACAGAGAAGCTCCCCAGAGCACTGCATCAGCCTTGAGTAGGAACAGAGAGAAGCAGCTGCTCTGGTGTGGCATCACATACAGGGAAAGACAGAGAGCAGTGGAGTTCTAGGTCACCCCAGGGTCAACACAAGGAGGTGGGGGTTTGTAGACTGGAGGCTGAAGCGGGATCCATGGTCATCAGGCGCAGGGGCCAGCACAGAAGACCCGGGGCGGGGGGAGCACTTCATTCCTCTGTATACCAGAAGAAGATTCCCTCTGTGGGCCTCAGATCCCTCTTTTGTAAAATGAACTAGTTTGACTAAATCAGTCATTGGCCTACTTTGTTTCTTAAAGCCCTAGGGTTCCGTAAAGGTGCCTGAGTGCCTGGAGATGAGAAAAAGGCCAAGTTAGAAAGGCTAAACCTTCCTACCTTCACTTCAACCAGAGTGTTTCGATTCCATTTGTTTTCTTATTGGCAATCCACAATTTGAAAAGAGTATATTTATTGTTCAAAAAACCATCGGTATCTTGGACTAGAGAATCACATTCTGATGCTGTGATTCTAAGCCTCCCTTACTTTCTCTGCAATCCCATAATACTTGATTTATGCCTCTCTATAACACTTACCCAATTTTACCTCGTATCATTCTTTATGTCTCAAAGATATGAACTTCTTTTTCTCTTAATGCATTTTTTTGCTCCGTAAAGGCAAGTTCACGGCTGTTAAACTCTCCCTACTTATACTGGCCTTCTTCCTGTTCCTCAAGTTCACCAAGCTTGTGCCCTGGGGCCTTTATATTTGTGGGTTTTTTCTATCTGGAATTGTTTTTCCCTGATCTCCGTAAAACTTGCTCCTTCACTGCCTTTAGGTTCCTTCTCAAATATGACCTTATCTGATGGCCTTTCCTGAACACCTAATATATAAAACAGAACCACATTACCCGTATACACACACACTCCCGAGGCTCTGCATTCTGTTTTATTTTTCTCCATAGCACTTACCATCCCTTGCATATTTTATATTTTGTTATTTGTTTCAATTATGTCTCACCCCACTAGAATGTAAATTTTACGGGGCAGGGACTTTTTCCATTTTGGTCACTGCCCTCTCCCTGGAACAGATTCTGGCATGAAGTAACCATTACCCCCTCCCTGGATCAGTTAGGACCCAGCTCCTGTCCAGCCAAGACCTCCCGTTATATAAAGGTAAGATCCCACCTGCAGCGACTTACAGTTTAGCAGGGTTTTCTTTTTGTCTCTAACATCCAAACCAGTGACCCAACAGTCCCACTTCCTCCAGTACTAAGAGTAATTGGACAGACTGGTAAAGAACACGCATGGGATTTAGAGTTGAGGATTTGGATTTGGTTTTAACTGTGACTTTGGGGTGCTTTTAGGCAAAGTACTTAATCTCTCCAAGCTTCAGTTTCCCTCTCTGTAAAATGAGGTAGTAATTTACCTGTGACACAAAGTTGCCATGAGGATGACATAAATTACGGTGTGTGAAAGGTGCTTTGTTATCTGTAAAGGACCCTGTTAGGTGTGACCTCCAGAGAACGAGGCAGTGGAAGACCTGGATTCTAAATTGCTCTTGCGTCAATACTAAATCTATGGCTTCTGGTGCTTACCTAATTTCTCTGGAAATGGAGATAAGACTACTTTCCTGCCTTCAAGACTACTGTTTGAAGGCAGGAAAGTGAATCAGACTCTCGAATTGAAACATCTTTTAACTTGATTTTGGTGAAATTAGTAAGAAAATATTTATCAATAAAGTATTTCTATTGACATTGCAAGGTTTTCAAGTGAATCTTCCCTCTAAACAGTCCCTTTCAGCCCTGTACCATTTGAAAAGGCCCCTTTATTTGGGGTTGTATGCTAATTTCTGTTTCCCCACATTTATGCCATGTGCCTCAGCCCCCTAGATTCAGAAAAAAAACCCCATATATCTATGGAATGCCTTTGACACTTAACTTGAATTGCCTCCTGCAAGAAACTATTTTACATTTATTATCGTTGATGCAAAATGCTTGAATGCTTAGGAGGCAGTGTGTTCGGAGGTATTGAACACTGAAGAGAGAGTTAAGACTGAGTTTTTGTCCTGGTTCTATCACTGATTAGTTAAATGACCTTGGGAAAGTTGTCATCTCTCTGGGCCTCAGTTTCTGTGCACGCGTGCACGCGCGCGCGCGTGTGTGTGTGTGTGTGAGAGAGAGAGAGAGAGAGAGAGAGAGAGAGAGAGAGAGAGAGAGGGAGGGAGGGAAAATCACATCAAGTGCTGACTGCAGACTCTCTAAAAGCTGCCTCTGCTTAAGAACACCCCTTACATGGGTACATTTGGTTACGAAAATGAGACCCACTGGGCACAGCTTCACTGTGAAACAAAAATAATTGTTTCTCTACATTATAAAAGAGAAAGATATTGACCTAGGAAAGAAGTGGAGAAAAATGGAGAAAAAGAAAACAACACAGAGCCTCGGGAATGTGTGTGTATAGAGGTAATATGGTTCTGTTTTATATATTAGGTGTTCAGGAAAGGCCATCAGATAAGGTCATATTTGAGAAGGAACCTAAAGGCAGTGAAGGAGCAAGTTTTACGGAGATCAGGGAAAGATATTGACCTAGAAAGAAGTGACCTAAGAAGAAAGAGATACTGGAAGAGGGGCAGTGGGCAAGAGGAGGAGGGTGGTAGAGTAGGCCCAGCAGAATGGCCAGAGTCTGGGACTCAGATGGAGAAATGGAAGCTGTGAGTGATGGGAAAGGCTAACCAATTCTTAGAACAGAGACAACAAATGTTCAACAAGGAGTCATTTTCTGGAAGGTCTGGGTTGCAGATCTACAGGACTGACAGATGTTTGTTTTGGAAGCTCTCCTGTTAACACACAGTCTCCCTTTTCTCAGCCCCAGCTCTCTGCTAGATCTCTTCTTTCCTTAGAGTTGCCATGGCTCTGCTTGGGGCCACCAAGTCCCACCAAATCCCTGGCACTCAGGGACTCAGTTACAGTTGCCTTTTTAAGAATACCTCCTTTCAGGGGGAGCAGTGGACAATATTGGTGGTCCTGCCCAGATCTCCTAAGATCTCTTTTTTTTCTTGACCATTTTTGTGCACACCCCCTCACTCCTTTCTTGTGCTTTTGATTCTAATTGACAGCATTTGAAGTTCTTTGGAAATCTGCTTTTAGTTCTACCAGAGCCCATGCAGGGAGCCGTCACCCCAAAGTGCCTGGGAATTTATTCTCCACAGCCCTGCCCCACGGCCCTTGATCAATGGCCTACAGGTAAGGGGCTATGGAAGTCCAGCACTCCTGCCTCAGTTGGTGCCACTAGGAAGTCAGCCTCTGCGGGGGCTTTGCCTGAAGACTGCAGCCTTGCTTCACTTCCTCCCATCTCCCCTCTACCTCCCCTACTCTCTGGCTGGTCTCCTCAAGAAGCACTTTCTTGGGAATTCCCTGGTGGCCCAGTGGTTAGGACTCGGCACTCTGACTGCCGAGGGCTTGGGTTCAATCCCTGGTCGGGGAACGAAGATCCCAGAAGCCGCGTGGTGCAGCCAAAAACAAAAAACAAAAAACACTTTCTTAATAAATCACTTGCTCAGTCTCAAATACTCATCTCAGGAAGCCCAACCTAAAAACACCTCCCTGTCTCCTAACACTTCGATCCCTTTAAGAGTCTGATGAAAGTTCTGGGCACTTTTCCTAAAAGAAAATGTACATATGTATGTAATTGGCTTGCCTTTGCTCCCTGGTCTTGGAAGTATAAGAAATGTCTCCTCCTTAATTTTTCCAAGTCCTCTCTGGCTCAGCCTTCCACCCACCAGTTGGTTGAGAAATACAAGTTCAGTTATTTGTGGGAGCGTCTTTCTCGTTCTTCCTAGCTATTCACTTCAGATCATACAGGAAACCTGGTCTGGAAATACTGGGGAGAGGCTTGGGACTTAAGTCTAGTACTCTTGGGGGTTTTGTCCTTCACTCAGAGGTGCAGGTGATAACCTGTGGTTCTGCTCGGGCATCTGTGTTGAGTTCCCATACGGCAGCACTAGCATTCAGACTCCTTAGGTACCTCTGCAAGGAAACACCCAGCTTTTCTCATGTGAGGCCCTGATACCCCTGGACTACTCTGTGTGAGCCCTGTTACCAGAAGAACTCCTATGGATAGCATCTCTCCCCTCACTCCCTACCCCTAGTTCTATTCTTAGGAACTATCTCTTGCATGATGTTGGTGCCATTTTTCCTTACCATTGTTGTCATCATATTGCTATTATGACAGTACTTGTTGAACCTGTGTCAGAACCAATGTCATTCAGAGTTTTGGCTCATAAGATGGTGACAGGCCTTGGGCAAAATATTTTCTTCAAGTGATGCCAATGGTAAACATTCCCAGTGGTCAGATAGTGGTTCAGGTACCATCACCTTTTCATGGATAGGGGTCATATATTATTTATATACCTGGCAAATAGCATAATACCTGGCACTTACATTACTAATAAGTAAATGTTAAGTTGATCCAATTGATCTCATATAAACTCTGTTAGTTGGTTAGCATGAAGGATTATATTGATAAACTTTGTAAATATTCCCCTTTGGAATAAGGGTATATTTTTACATTTGCACTTGATGTGTGTTTTACCATCTTGAGGGAAATACAGAAGGTCACATCTCCTTATATATTCAAATAAAAATGACTCTCCCTTTCCATTATTGCACAAATGTCTTTGAGTACAGAAGTCCCTCCTCCTGTATAAGAACTGGAAGAACTTACTTAATCCAATTACAAGGTGCTCCCACCTTGTGCTGCTATCAGAGTGGGAACCAGAAATGTCTCTGAGACTAGAAGACTCAGTTTGGGGAACCAGATACTCCAGAAAGAGCCATTGTGCAGCAGTTGCCGCCACCATGGTAGGAGGTCCATTATTGCTGCTGAAATGGGCAGTGTGAAGAGATGCCTCCGACCCCCTGCTGCAGCAGCACATTGCTCCCACGCCATAGTTTCAGAGGATTACTCTTACTGTTCTTGACTCCTTCCTAGGATAAAAACTCAGATGCAGCTCCTTGAGGTGGAGGACATCATAACCACTGCTTGACATTTAAAAATAGAACTCTGGGGCTTCCCTGGTGGCGCAGTGGTTGAGAGTCCACCTGCCGATGCAGGGGACACGGGTTCGTGCCCCGGCCCGGGAAGATCCCACATGCCGCGGAGTGGCTGGGCCCGTGAGCCATGGCCGCTGAGCCTGCACGTCTGGAGCCTGTGCTCCAAAACGGGAGAGGCCACAACAGTGAGAGGCCCGCGTACCGCAAAAAAAAAAAAAAAAAAAAAAAAAATAGAACTCTGCCTAGGCATTAGAGGAAGGAGGATGGGAAGTACATGTCTACTGGGGAGTATATATTTATGATTCCTTTCATAATGTGAAATAGTCCATACCAGGTAGGTCAGCCATGCTTATACACATTCTCTGTTGCCCTTCTTATGTTTGTGGGGCTGAGGTTTTATTGGAAACCACTCTTCTACGAGTGGAAGCAGAACATGCTACAAAATAGCTTTTATTAATTTGATGACCAGAAAGGGTATAGTAACATTCCAGTAGAAAGCCTTACAAAATATAAAACGATAGCAGTGATTGCCACAAAGAGATGCCTTGTTGGTCTTGGCATCAAATTAACAATTAGGCTTTGACAGAAAAAAAAGTTATTTGAATTAAAGTCTATTTTAAAAATCTAATTCTAATTTTGGTAAGATAGAAATTTATTTACCACTCATGCTTTTCATACATCTGAGCAAGTAAGGAAGTGGTTATAATATGGCCAACTGGTCTTCCATTGATGAGAGAGAGCACAGACAAAGGTCATGCCTGAGTTCCTCCACTACAGAGTGGGTGCTCTGTAAATCACCGTGTTGTAGAAATCTCTATTTAATTGTGATGCAACATCTGCTTAAATGGACAGTGATGGGAAACGCTTAACATCACACAAGTGAAATGTTACTTTAAAGAAAATTCCTGACAGTTGCTCCATTTTGCTTGGTAGTGTCATTTCTCTGGAAAGATTTACTTGTTTACACCAAATCTTGTTTACTTGTTTCCAAAACTGATCAAGTGGTTCAAATAATAAAAAACAACAAACTGTTAAGAAATACATAGGAAGTCAAATGCTTATAAGGGAATCAGCAACAAATATGTTAAACAAGAGGGCTAAACCAATTATTGTGATTAAACATGAATTCTAACCCAAGATTTCTGGTACCAAGACCAAAAAGGATGATGTTAATGTGTGGCATAATTCTTCTTTGAAAAAATTGAGGTATAGTTGATTTACAATATTATATTAGTTTCAGGTGTATAACATAGTGATTCAAAAATTTTATAGATTATACTCTATAATTATTATAAAATATTGGCTACATTCTTTATACTGTACAATACAGTACCTTTTTTATTTTATACCTAGTAGCTTGTTCCTCTTAATCCCCTATCCCATTTTGCCCCTGCACACCCTCTCCCCCCCAGTAACCACTAGTTTGTTCTCTATATCTGTGAGTCTGCCTCTTTTTTGTTATATTCACTAGTTTGTTGTAATTTGTAGATTCCACATATAAATGATAATAATATACAGTATTTGACTTTCTCTGTCTGACTTCTTTCACTAAGCATAATACCCTCCAGGTCCATCCATGTTGTTGCAAATGGCAAAATTCCATTCTTTTTTATGCCTGAGTAATATTCCTCTCTCTCTCTCTCTCTCTCTCTCTCTCTCTCTCTCTCTCTCTCTCTCTCTCTCTCTCTCGCTCTCTCTCGCTCTCTCTCTGTCTCTCTCTCTGTCTCTCTCTCTCTCTCTGTCTCTCCACATATATAAAAAATATCTTCTTTATCCATTCTTCTGTTGCTGGAAACTTAGATTGCTTCCATATCTTTGCAATTGTTAAATAATGCTGCTATGAACATTGGGGTGCATGTATCTTTTCAAATTAGTGTTTTCACTTTCTTCAGATATACACCCAGGAGTGGAATCACTGAATCATATGGTAGTTGTATTTTTAGTTTTTTGAGGAATCCCCATGCTGTTTTCCACAGTGGCTGTATCAATTTATATTCCCACCAACAGTGTACAATGGTTCCCTTTTCTCTACATCCTCACTGACACTTGTTATTGATGGTCTTTTTGATGATAGCCATTCTGATAGGTGTGAGGTGATATCTCATTGTCCTTTCGATTTGCATTTCTCTGATGATTAGTAATGTTGAGCATCTTTTCATGGGCCTTTTGGCCATCTGTATGTCTTCTTTGGAGAAATGTCTATTCAGGTCTTCTGCCCATTTTTTAATTGGGTTGTTTGTTTTTTTTTTCTTTTTTGATATTAAGTTGTATGAGTCGTTTATGTATTTTGGATATTAACACCTTATCGGTCATATCATTTGCAAATATTTTCTCCCATTTAGTAGGTTGTCTTTTCATTTTGTTGATGGTTTCCTTTGCTGTGCAAAAGCATTTAAGTTTATTTAGGTCCTATTTGTTTATTTTTGCTTTTGTTTCCTCTGCCTTAGGAGACAGATCGGAAAAAATATTGCTACAATTTATGTCAAAGTGTGTTTGCCTATGCCTATGTTTTTTTCTAGGAATTTTATGGTTTCTGGTCTTGCATTTAGGTCTTTAATCCATTTTGAGTTTATTTTTGTGTATGGTGTGAGAAAATGTCCTAATTTCATTCTTCTACATGTAGCTTTCCAGTTTTCCCAGCACCACTTATTGAAGAGACTGTCTTTTCTCCATTGTATATTCTTGCCTCCTTCAATAAGTGACATAATTCTTATCTGCTTGGATAAAGCATGCCAGTTCCTCATGAAACAGAACACTTTTCTAGTAATAAATTTAAAAAGGAATCTATTAATATAATTTATAATGAATTAATATAATTTATTATATTAATTAATATAATTTATAATGAAAAATATATATACTTGTATCAACTAAACACTGTGGAATTAATTAAAGAAACCACAGCTAAAATTGGAGCTGGGACAGACGGTCAGTCTCAGAGCATGTCATCAGTTACTCCAAATAGGAAGAGACTTATGCCTACATCTCCTACAGGGAGATGTAGGAGTACTTTACTCTCCAGCAGGAAGAAGAAAACTTCTCTCCATCAACAGTCCAGTCAATCAGAGACTGTAGCAGCCCAACCAATGAGAAGCCTCTATACTTTGGACTCCTAGCTTCTTCCAGTGGACTCTGATTATTACAGCCACTTCCAAGAATCCCCTTTTCCCTATAAAAGCTAGTTATTTTTGTCCTCTGGATTTGCCTATGATCTGCCGTAGTTCAAATATCCCAAATTGCAGTTCCTCTGGCTGTTCCTGAATAAACTGGTTTTTGCTGGTAAAATAACTGGCTATTATATTATTAAAGTTGACAATACAAAATGTTGGGATAATTTTTAAACATGTTCCTATAAATGATGAAATTTTTATATACTCAAATATATAAAGTAATATGGTCACTAAATGAGGTGGCTCTGTGTCCTCATTCAGAACAGCTCTGAATTTAGTTGATTATGTATTGGGGTTTCAAATATGATTCTTTCATACAAGAATTTCCCTTCTGAAAAAAAGGTTTGAGAAGTGCTGAGTTTGGACAGACTGCTTCCTTGACTCAGGCTACTTAAGGATCAGAACCCGCTTCCATTGGGATACAGGAGCCAGAAAGGATCATGTCAGAAATGGAAAAAAGGACTGGCCTATTGGACAAAAGAGTTTTCATAATATCCATATTATTCTTGCTTTAAGCCCTGTGTCAGCACCAGCTTAAGCTTCAGCTGATCTGAAACACTGTGCTTGAAGGCAATTTTGGAAAGTTAATCAGCTTGCATTCATGAACGCTTGCATTTTATGAAGTTTCACACCCATACATTGGCTTTGAGGTTTGCTTCATTCAGACTTACATTGGAAAGGCTTGAATTCTTGTCACAGCCAGGATTTTCTTCAGCTCCAGGGATTTGTTTGGTTTTGTGCCATTTTATCCTGACTTTTATTTATTTATTTATTTATTTTCGGTATGCAGGCCTCTCACTGTTGTGGCCTCTCCCGTTGCGGAGCACAGGCTCCAGATGCGCAGGCTCAGTGGCCATGGCCCACAGGCCCAGCTGCTCTGCGGCATGTGGGATCTTCCCAGACCGGGGCATGAACCCGTGTCCCCTGCATCGGCAGGCGGACTCTCAACCACTGCGCCACCAGGGAAGCCCTATCCCGACTTTTATTTCTTCCATCTGATTCAAATGTTGCCTTACCAACGCATAGTTCTTCTTAACAGGATGGGGAAAAGAAGATAGAAAAGAAGCACAACAGCACCTCTCTTAAAACAGGAAAACATTCTGGTTTGAATTTCCTGTCAGATTTTTAGGCAGGTTAGTTGGCAACTGGTGATTTGGACATATTTCAAATTTCAGAGTAAATTTCACAGAGCTTTATTGCCTCCCTCTGGGCCCCTGTTAGAGAACAATAAGATGCTAGGCTTAGCTTAATAACCACACTTTTCATTAGTCAGCTGCTCTTTCGGTGCACATCGCAAGCGCTTTATCTTCATCTTATTGCTTTTTACCCCATCTACATGATTGGAAAGGGACTCTGAATCAGCAGCAGCAGCATTTTACAGTGGTGGGGGCGACGAGTGGTGATGGGACTAGGGCTTAGGAAGGAAGAGCCTGGCATTACTGCAGTATCCGCTGCGTGTCAGCCACTGCCTTTTCTGTTGTTGATGTTGTCTTAATAAGCTTTTTATTTTAGAATAGTTACAAAGATAGTGCAGAGAGTTCCTATATACTCCACACCCAGTTTCCCCTATTGTAGCATCTTGCATTATTATGGTACATTTTTTACCCTAATGAACCAATCAATAGTGATATATTATTATTGTTAGCTGAATTTCAAATTTTATTTGAATTTCCTGAGTTGGAACCTAATGTCCTTTTTGTTCCAGGATATGTCATACTGGATCCCATATGACATTTAGTTGTCATGTCTTCTCTCTTTAGGTTGCTCTTCCACTGTCATCTTTTGTGTGAGTGTGTACCAAGTTGTGATGTAATATGTAGGTCATGGTCTACCAAACAGAAAGCCATTGAGAGCAAATTATAGTTAGTCACCCCTTTAAGCTCCTAACAATTGAAAGGACAGTGTTAAGGAACATGTTAACTATTAGAAATATTTCTGATGCTAGTTTGTTACAGTCAAAAAAAAAAGGAGAGGAGATAGTTATATTTATAGAAAATTGAACAGCAAATAGTAGGCATCCTAGAGATGGAGAGAATTCAGGCCTTAATACCATTCAGGTCTATAGGGACCTATAGAGTTTCAAAGCAAGCACCAATGTGTTTCCACTATTGATGTTCATTTCTTTCAGGAATGCTGTTTGTCCTTAGTGACTCATAGCTGCCACTTTTACTGATTTTTTTTTTGAATTGTTAGATGTGGTGAGTTGCCTGGGTCTAGAAAGAGTTTGGTACCTAGTTTTGGGCTTCATTGGCTGTTTCTTATGGGAAAGTGGGTTGATGAGATTAGAGATGAAAGACTGTCCTGGTCAGCTGTTTTAGGCTGTACACAGATGGAATGAAGCAGGGAAGGCAGGGTGTGTGCATTTGTCATAATACTGAGTCTAGATAATTTAATATTGATTTCCCACCTCATTGTTTGTGGAGAGTAGGGAGTGGTAAGGTCAAAGATGTTGAGAAATCCTAAAGTATTTGTTAGTTCTGATAGTGTAACCCCTAACCCAGCAAATTACTGCACTTAGAGTATCCTTATAGGCTTTGGAAATGTGGCAGGAGAGAGAGAGAAAGAGAGAAAGAAATGGAATCTGTTTCTGGCTACCTGAGAATAAAATCTCTATGGGGTAGACAAATAGGATTTGACAGGGATAACTCATTTTTACGTTTCAAGCCAAAGTGAACAGAATCCATACACTTAGTAGTTGCAACTAAATAGGATTTGTGTGTGTTTTAACTTTTAAAAATTAATTTCCTGAACTTAGAATCTGTTGTTGGAAGGAATTTTCAGAGACTTTTAATCTTTCTCGTTACCTCCAAGTAGATAACTCAGTCACAACCAGCTATTTACTTTTTATTAAGTAAAAAGTGATTTTTACTTTGCTCTCCTATACCTTTTTCATTTTAGTAATTAAAATGAAGTTGGATAGATTACTTGGAAAAGTTAAAATAAGATAATGATCATTCTAAATTGTAACAATTGCTTGATTAAACACTGATTGAACAGTTTGTGGCGTATTCAACTTATTCATATTTATTTGCCCTGGCTTTCCTCCCCCTGCCAACTTTTGAGTATTTTACTGAGCTATGAAAATAAAGAGGGAAACAAACAAGAAAACAAAAAATAGAAGTGAATCCATTCTGCATTGCCAAGTGATCTGATAGTTTTCGGATAAGCAAGAGAGTTGAAGAGGTAAAATAATGCATCTGTATTAATTTGTTCTCTCTCATTAGAACTAAGAGAAGAAGATTATTTCTAAGTTCAAGATATTTACTGCCTCCTGCTCATCTTCCAAGTGAGAATGAACACACACACACACGCACACACACACACTCTCACCCTCAAGTCTCCAGATTTTACCCTAACATCTCAGCACCCCCTTGGCTTTTCATGTTTACTTTCAATTCATTAAAGATACTTTGCTGTTTCCAGTCTGCTAAGGCTTGGTGTTTCCATTGGGAAAGTAAATGGCAAAAGACCACATGACTGTCAAGGGCAAACACTGCTGAAGGCCACAGCTGCTGCTTAAAGGGGGAAAATGTGGGCTGGTTAGAAAGACAAGGCAGTATGTAGGGGAGAGCTTAGAGATGGGGTAAGAAGAAAAATGTTCTGCTCCTTCCCCATTGCCTGTGTTTAGGTCTTCCAGGAAGCAGACACCAGGATGGAATTAGAAATGTAAGACTTTTGTGGGGGATAATGCATGTAAAAGAGAAAGGGGAGAGAGAGCAAGAGGCAGTGGGGAGGGCCTCAGGTCATGATCCAAGTTCAATATCCATGAAAGGGGAGCAGGAAGGAAGAAGAATTGGGTAGATAGAGCTTTAGACTGCAGGGCAGCTCTGAGAAAGTCTTGGCTAGGTTGATGGGGAGCCCCAAATCAACAATTCCCACTAGAGAAATTCCTCCATTGGGCAGGAATACCTGGCTCTAGTCTGCCCCCCACCCCATACTCAGTCATTGGCTAGGAGGTGCTCTGGAAAACTGTAGCCTTGGTGTGAGAGCTGCAGTGGATCCCAAAGCTTCAGAAGCCGCAGACTGACAGATAAGTACAGTTCTCACTAAAGAATCTCTCTTAAAGGGAGATCTGAGCAACGCCTCTCCACGGCTGCCATATGCATGAATCACATTAGTATCAGAACTCAAAAAAGGCAAAGATGGGTGAATCTCATCTTGGATATCTGGCCACCCTTCTATCCCGCCCCCCCTCGCCACCATAGACAATTAACAAGAACCACAAACTTGAGTTACAGTGCTAAGAGTTTTCCTTCATCTCCTAAAATTCTAAGACACCTTGCAAAAGTTAGCTTGACCCAGTTCAGTTTCTTCCAGCTACCACATGCGTTCCAAAATCTCTCTCACAACTTGCAGCATGCTGACTCAACTTGTCAGAGACGGAAGCCTCTTGGCAGAAATGAGAACTATCTCACCTCTCAGATCTGTATGGAAAGGGAAATTGATTCACTGATGTTTTCATTCTTTTTTTGTTTTTGTGGTTCTGCTTTTTAGTGCTGGGGAATTTTGGCTTTTTTGTGACTCAAAAGCATAAATCTTTTTCTAAGGTGAAGGATTAATTTTCACAATGGAAAAGAGTTAGTCTCTTCTTGTTTTACACTTTAAATGTGAGAATTGATTACACAGAAGCAGTTGATCCAAAATATTACAATGGGGGAGGACAGGAGCATAAATGAACCACAAGCCAAAAGGTAGTTTCTGAACACCACTCTGTAGGTAAATGCAGCTTTGCAAGGAGCTTTTCAAAATCATTAGGCCACTATGGTTCAGTTGAGCCTTCACACAAATCGTCTGCTTATTTATTTTGACCAAAAAGTTCACAGCTCCTTCTCATATTCCATGTCTCTGGATCTGGATAATAAGATTATCTTCATGTGAGAGAGAAATTGGAGACTGACAAGTCACAGGCTTCAAGGGACATGAAATTCTATCTTCAGATTAACAATTGGCCTCTCCCAGAGTTTCAACTTTTCCAGATACAAAGTCCCGAAATATTCCACAGTTGACCTCTCTGGCTATAGCACATGTAGGCACCCAAGGAATGGAAGTGACGCAGTTGATGCAAGAAAGATGGCCAAGCTTAAGTGGAGAAGGGATGATGGAAGTGGGTATTGGTTGAGGTTGGAAACCTTTGCAGAGAATATATTCTATATGTTAGGTCTCCTGCTGCCCCTCTAAACTGAGCTTCCTGAGAAAACCATATCAATAGGAAAGAAAGGAGAGATAAGATTTGCTTAATTTATTAAGCAAAGTCCACTGCTTGATTTCTTATAAGTTTTCATTTCTTTAAGGTCAGGGTATATAGTCCTGTCCTTTGCTTGCTATTGATTTCATTTTTAATGACAGCATGGTGGAAATCAATGGTTTGCAATGGTTTTCAAAATTATTTTTAGGAGTGGAGCTCTTGCTTCCAAAGAAATATAAAATAAAGAGAATAGAAGGTCTAGAGCTCTGTCTGTCCAACTTCTCCTTTAAGCACGTCCTCTAACCTTGAGACTCTATGGGACATAGTTTGAAGGTCACTATAACGTGGAAAGAAGTTTTGAGTAGGAGTTGAGGTCTAGAGCAAAGATGATTCTGGTTTGAGTCTAGTTACTTTTATGCCTTTGTAACCCTGAGTACATAACAATAACAATAATAGCAATAATGGTAGTAATGTAGTGAGTGCTCTATAAATGCTTGTTATTATAATTAATAATTATAAAGATCGTTTATAGGGCATGCTCCATGTGCCAAGCACTGAGCGAAATTACATAAAATGCATTATTTCCTTTAAATACAACAAGCCTAAGAAGTTTAGGTGAGGTTACCAGAATAGAGAGGTTAAGTCATCTGCTCGAAGCCATATAGCAAGTGATGAGCAGGGAGGGGACACAAATGCAGGAATATCTGACTCGAGAGTCAGGGCTCCAAGCCCCGTGTGTGTGCAGCTTTACAGCCTCAGGGTCCTAATCTGTAAAATACAGAGATTGGATTAAGTGATCATTAAGCGTTTCATAAAAAACTTATTTCCTTGACAGTTGTGTGCTGAGCTTTAAAAAGAACAGAATTGCAGCTTCTATCTATTATTATAATCATCTGCTAGAATCTACTTCTCATCTCTCTTTATAGGATGACATGCTTTACCCTTTTTTCTAAAGCCCTCTGCTATAAATCATTAAACCCATTACAGTTCTACCCAGTTTACAAATTTTAACTGGCATCACCAGTAACTTTACTGTCTCACTTCAACCCTCCTTTTTTCTTATCTCCTTTAGCAGAGAATTTGGCATTTTCACAACTTAACCAGAAGTCAGTAGATCATTGTTCATGTAATATTAGCTTGATGCAAAGGGAGGGTGGTGGTGTGGTTATTTTTCTAGCTTTGTCAACTGAAATTCTCTAGAAGCAATGACATCCCTGTAGTAATGAATGGAACCCATGGCTAGATCTTGGTTTCTAAATACCATTCTCCACCAAAATGAGCACGTCGCTGTGTTTGTGACTTTGACATGTGCTGTCCACCCCTGAGTGTGTGGTAAAGTCAGTGTGACTGAGTAGACAGAGGGCATTGGCCATGGCATTGGCGGACTGGTTTTGTGACTCACCAGCTCAGTGAACCTGAGCAAGTCAGATTATTTATGAGGGAGTCAATATTTTTTACTGTGAAATAAGAAGGTTTGACTTGCTTCTTGCAATCCATTTTCCAGTCTGTAGCCAGGCGTTCTTTCTCAAAAGTGAATTTGATCCATATCACTTCTTTGCTTCCACCTGTTTGTTGGCTCCACGTTGTTCCAAGAATAAAGCCCACCTTCTGTAACATGATATGAAGTGGTCCCTGCTCATCCTTTCTGAGCAGCGTTTATTCTGCTCTTGTCCCACCCACCCCCAGTGTATACTCTCCATATGCTCTGTGATGCAAATTTACTAACTTGCAGTTCTTTTAAGAGCTGTGCTGTCTCACCTCCACATCTCTGCTCATGCCCCTCCTTATAACCTGTACAGTTTTCCCTCTTCTTTTTTGCCTATCTATGCCTTTCTCATCTGAACTGGATGTCATTTCTTCCAGAATGCTTTCCTTGGGCCCCAAATGTAATTAAATGCTTTCTGTATGTGTCTCTTTAGCCTATACACTGTGTTGTAATTACTTGTATTGTACTGGTCTGTCCTACTAGTCTCTAAGCAATTAGAAACTATGCCTTAGTCATTGCCATATCCCTAGGGCCTAACACAAGCCCAGCACCTGGTTATGGACTCAAATATTTGTTAAATGAATTAGTGATTCTTTTCATCTTCTCTGACCCTCAGCTTACTCATCCATTATGTGAAAATAATAATATGTATCTCCTGGATTGCGATGAGGATTGCCAGAGACAGGGTACAAGAATGCACTTTGCTAACAGGAATCACTATCCCTGCATAAGATGGGAGGGAAGACTTCTTTCTGGTATGCAGTTTCCTCTTATCCGGGGTTGGCAAACTGTGACTCACAGACCAAATCCAGACCATCTCCTGTTTTTATATTACCCCCAAATTAAGAATGATTTTAAAATTGTTAATTGGTTAGATAAAATCAAATGAAGAAGAATATGTCATGACACGTGGAAATTGTATGAGATGCAAATTTCAGAATCCGTGAGCAGTTTTATTGAGACTCAGCTTTGCTCATTTGCTATGTACTATGGCCATGTTTATGCTACAATGGCAGAATCAAGTAGCTATGACAGAGACCTACTGGCCCACAAAACCTAAAATATTTACCCTCCAGCCTTTAATAGAAAAAGTTTGCCCACCTCTAAACGTAAAACTTCTTCTGTCCCCTCACTGCCCAACCCCTGCTTTGGGCTTGGGTTCTGCTTTGATGTCTCAGCCTTAGAGACATTTGATATTTCATCACAGATCTAGAGGGAAAGAGTTGTTTCTTATTTATCTCCAAACAACCATATGAGTATCTATGTGGAGGTTTCCACAAAGATATTTCATATTTGAGCCTGTATAATGCAGGGGATTTAAGAACAAAATTACTGGGTTCCCCTATAAACTATCTCATTACTTGGGTTACTTGCTAAAGGAAGTGTTCCTTCTGGTTTTCTCAGATTAATATGAGTCTGAAATTTGTTCAGATGTGTATAATTTTTTTTATTTTCTGTGTGGAGCTTCCTTTTTATTGCATTTTTTAAAAGAAATTAATGGAAAGGAACTAAAAGCCAAAGCAGTTCCCACTTTAAAAATGAGGGGCTCAACAAACGGAAATAAAACAAAATTAAAATTAAAAAAAAGAAATAAAAGAAAAAATGAGGGGCCAAGGGGCATTAAAATTAGATTCAGTTACATGGGTAGAAGTGAAGGGAGAGAGAAAGGAGAGAGGGAGAGACAGAGAGACAGAGGGATGGAGAAACAGGGAGGGAGAGAGGAGAGTTGGAAAAAGTGACCAAGAAGTACAGTGGTCATCTGATGAAAAGACAGGCAAGCTAGAAATCCAGTTTAGGAAGCTGGGAGCCCAGGAAGATGAAAGGAGAATACCTCAGGAGTCAGCCTGGCTCTGTGAGGACATTTTTGTGGTAGTTAAATTTCTTCCTGCAGAATCTCAGTAGTTGTTTGGCATCAGAGTCTCCCCTGTTCTGTCTCCCCTGTCTGTGTGGTATAGCTGTGGTTGTACGTGAAAGAGAAAACTTAAAACACTCTGTTACGCAGAGGAACGTGATGTACCACCCTCCAGAGAAGAATCCAGTGACTGCCTGGACTCCGAGCTGCATTCCTGAGCTCCTCTGAGGATGTAATAAACAAGTTGTAGGGTCCAAAGATTCATGAGGAGAAGCCTCGACATTGTGAAATACTTCTGACATCTTGGTTGCTCCATTTGGCACCAAAACATGCTTTGTGCGAAAACAATTTTTTTGACAATGTTGTAGACTGGTCTAACCACTAAACCACCAACTCCTCCCCTCTCTGCCTTCTAAAATTGCTCTGACAAAATAAAAAACCCCAACAAACACAATATTACAGGATGATGGAAAAGCAAATACTGAGGGTTAGAGGGTGATGATATAAAGTACATATGTGTGCTTTCAGTTTGACCAAGTTTATAACACACACTGTGTGTGTAAATTCACAATTTGAATCTATAAACTGGAGATACAACACTGAGTCGGTTTTGGAAATTGCATAGTCTTACATGAGCCAGTGGCTGCTACCAAGTATTTTTTTTAACTCTTTAAATTGAGAGTTTTTACTAGATTCTGAGGATCAGCTTAACCCGCCTTGGATAATTGTATCATCCTCCCCGCCGCGCCCCCGCCCCCCATTTTTTACAATGCTTTGAAAGAGCAGTTTAAGTTATATCAACTAGAAACATATGCTTCAACTTCATCTGTGATTGGTATTTCTCTTTACACAGATGTGGCAAATTTTTGGTGCCTGTAAACATTTTCCTTTTAGGGGAAGGGACTGGATTTATGGTGTAGAATTCCATTGACCTATATTGGGTCACAGTATCTGGGAGATGCTTATTACATAGTGTACCTGTTCACTAGAAGAATTTCCTTCTGTTTATGTGCCCAATTACAATGTAGTTTATAATAAAATGCTCTTCCAGACATCAGCTTTCCAGGGCTCATTTTTTCTTTCTGTTAACATAAGCAAAGCAGTGTGTACTTGGCTGATTATTAATCAGCAATTTGTAGATGTTGCTTCTTTTTCCTCCTAAACCAGGGATGGGCAACAGTTTTTCTATCAAGAACCATAAAATTGTAGGGGAAATATCAAATAAAACCTCAAACTTAAAAATAATAATAATAATAATAAAGAAAACTAGAAAGTGGTTTGTCAATGTATTTTTTAATTTAAAATATTAAAATGTACAAAAATAGCAATTATTCATATTTTCACTTCCCAGTGTTAAATATTTATCATCTTGGTATATTCTTATGCTTTAAAAAATAGTTACTTTTGTAAAAAAAAAAGGGGGCTCATTATAAAGAATTCAAAAATAGAGAAAATATAAAAATGAAGATGAAATAACCTCAAATGCTACCACACCCCCAAACCATTATTAACATTAGATAAACATCATTTTAGAGTCTATCTTTTTATGCATATATATAGACAGAGCAATTAAAAATTTTTATTAAGATGAAATCTTATTATAGAAGACACTTTAATGAAAAAAGTGTAAGTTTACTTGAATTTAATAGAAGAAAAGCTGAAGGAATTGTTGAACTTCAAATAAATGTTTCTATAGACAAGATACATTATTTCCTACAAGTCTCCTCTCAGAAAAAAAGGAAATTAACACATGAAAAGATGCTCAACATCACTAATTATTAGAGAAATGCAAATCAGAACTACAATGAGGTATCACCTCACACTGGTCAGAATAGCCACCATCAAAAAATCTACAAATAATAAATTCTGGAGAGGGTGTGGAGAAAGGGAACCCTCCTACACCATTGGTGGGAATGTAAATTGATAACAGCCACTATGGAGAACTGTATGGAGGTTCCTTGAAACTATAAATAGAGCTATCATATGATCCAGCAATCCCACTCCTGGGCATATATCTGGAGAAAACCATAATTCAAAAAGATACATGCAGGGGCTCCCCTGGTGGCGCAGTGGTTAAGAATCCGCCTGCCAATGCAGGGGACACGGGTTTGATCCCTGGTCTGGGAAGATCCCACATGCTGTGGAGCAACTAAGCCTGTGCTCCACAACTACTGAGCCTTCACTCTAGAGCCCGCAAGCCACAACTACTGAGCCTGTGTGCCACAACTACTGAAGCCCGTGTGCCTAGAGCCTGTGCTCCGCAACGAGAAGCCACCGCAATGAGAAGCCTGCGCACTGCGATGAAGAGTAACCCCCACTCACTGCAACTAGAGAAAGCCCGCGTGCAGCAACAAGGACCCAACGCAGCCATAAATAATAAATTAATTAATTAATTAATTTTTAAAAAAAGATACATGCACCCTAATGTTCATTGCAGCACTATTTACAATGGCCAGGACATGGAAGCCACCTAAATGTCTGTCAACAGAGGAATGGATAAAGAAGATGTGGTACATATATACAACAGAATATTACTCAGCCATTAAAAAGAATGAAATAATGCCATTTGCAGCAGCATGGATGGACCTAGAGATTGTCATACTGAGTGAAGTAAGTCAGACAGAGAAAGACAAATATATGATATCGTAGAATCTAAAAAAATAGTACAAATAAACTTATTTACAAAACAGAAATAGAGTCACAGACGTAGAAAACAAACTTACAGATACCGGGGGGAAGGCATGGGGGAGGGATAAATTGGGAGATTGGAATTGACGTATACACACCAGTATACTAATAAGGACCTACTGTATAGCACAGGGAACTTTACTCAGTACTCCATAATGGTCTCTATGGGAAAAGAATCTAAAAAAGAGTGGATATATGTATACATATAACTGATTCACTTTGCTGTACACCTGAAACTAACACATTGCAAATCAACTATACTCCAATAAAAATTTTTTTAAAAAGGAAATAAAAAAGCCCAATAATTAGAACAATTTTAAAGTTACACGTGTCATCTTTGATAGCATTCTCAGACTTTCTCCCATTGCTTCCCAAATTTTGTTAGTATTTTTACATTGTCTGGAAATCGAACATTTACATTCTTTTTCTGTAATGATAATTCTCTTAGTTCATATAGTTCAGTATTTATCTCAATATTTAAATGGATTTAATGCTTATCAGAGTCTTAAAATCTGGATGTTTTTATTTCTATGCTCTTTATTTTGATTCATATTTTAATATTTCCCCCCCTGAGAAGTGCTTATGAGCTTTGTATCTCCTGAATTCTGTCATGTTTGAGGTACCCATCACCCTTGTAGTCAAACAGCATCTTGGCTGGGTACTATGTGCTTGGATCACACCTTCTTTTTCACATTGGAACTTTATTTCATTGTCTGCTTTTTCCCCAATGTACATGATTTACTTTTCAGGCTGTTCTCTTAAAGGCTTATTTCTTTATCCTTTATTTTAATGATATAACTGGGCTATGCTCAGTGTAGAGGATTCTGTATCAAACTTTTCTGTAAAAGAAAGGACCCTTTTAAGCTACAGATTCAGGTTATTTTCCCCCCTTAGTTTCAGGGAAATTCTCTTGCATCATATGTTTTGCTTCATTTTCTGTTTATTTGTTGGGTTTGGTACCTCAAGGACACCGATTATCCTCATGTTGGATCATATTTGTTTCCTTACCTATCTATTAGTTCATCTCTAAATGTTTCGATTTCTATTCTTTAACTTTATTCATCAGGATTGGCTTATCTTTCTTCTATGCTAGTAATTTGATTGATAGCAATAACTACTGTGTTTCTTATTGTTTCTAAATTATTTATTAATTCCTTAATCCTGTTGTTTGGGGCCTCTGTTTCCTTAAGTCTTCAGTCACTTTTTCCATTTTGGTTCATTGTTGTTATCAGGCCTTTGAATCTATGTTTTGTCCAGACCATGTACTTAAGTTAGTCCATAGTGTAAAGCAATTTTTCTCCTGGTCCTTCATGTTTTCTTATTATTTAGTCCTTTGTCTTTCCTTTGCTTTCTTCCTTCCTTACCGTATTTATTTAATTTCCATGCCATTTCTTTTTATCTTGCTCATGTTCAGGTGGTTCCATTCAGGCATTTTGTCTGCTCTGATGAAATGAGGTTTACTTCTTGATTTTTTTTTCACATTATATAAAACCAATTTGCTTTTCCGAGCTATACGTTGATGGCTGTATCCTTGTGTTCTACACTCTTTTCTGTAGCCCAAGAGAATGACAACAGAAGGAGAGAGTCCAGCTTGGATATTTTCAGTCTTTGTTAGATAATCTAGGCCTTGTTCGTTATTTTGAGATTTTGTTAATAGTTCTTTGTCAGGATCTGCTTAATGGACATACTCCTTTCCTGTGGGAATGTCACCTTGACCCCTGGACTGTATAACTGTGGAGTTTTTTTTTTTTTGGTACAGCCAGTCCCTGTGTTACTCCCTTTTCCCCCAACAGTCTTTCTGTCCCCACCCGACCCCCGACCCCCATTACTCAGTTTGAAAAGGGAAAAGATAGTGACTGGGTTGGTTTTTTTCCAGGTTTGATTTGATCAACTTGGCAGTATAATTTCTGGGGGTTTGGGCAGGGGTGAAAGGAAAACTGTGCTACCTCTCTGTTTCATTTCACAATCATTTGTGTCTTTCCTCATTTGCCGGTTTTTGAAGTTTATAACATTAACCTAACCTTTTTCCTTGCTTTGTGGCTGTTAATAATTTTTCCTCTAGCTTTAATTTTTTTTTCTGTCTGATTTTGTTAGATACTTAGAAGGGAAATATTGTGATTCAATTGCAATATATAATCTTAAAGCTAAGACAGGATTAAAAAATTATATTCCAGATAAAACAGATGATTTAGATGTAAATTCTATGTCATAAGCAGTTAAAATGGAGGAAGTTGGGAAGAGATATATGATAATTTGAAACTATAGCAGAGAAAACCCAAGAGAATAAAATAACAATAGGAAAGAGCAGGGACAATAAAAGAAGAGGGAAATTTGTTGGTTCTGATAATTGCAAAGTAGTGATAAACTGCTCTGGTGGGCAATCTTGTCTCTGGACTGAGGGCATTGATGCTGGAAGTGCATTATCACTGTCCTTTGAAATTTTGGTAGGCTTTTCAACTTTTGAAAAACAGTCTTTCCTGTTCTGGGAAATAGCTTAGCTGTTTTTATTTTCAAGCTGTAAAGTTTATGTTTGAAATAAAGTCTTATTTTCCTATGTAACCTTGAAATTTTAACAGATGCTTGAAGCAATTACTCAGGTTTTAAAATTTATTTTGTAATCTGAGAATTGTTGACCCATGTGCTAACTATCCTGAAAGTTCCTGTCATCTTGCATCATAGACTGCAGCATTAGAAGGTGCTAAGAAAGCAAAGAACACGTGAACACTGGGATGGAGAAAATATAGTTAGGGTGATAATGGAATCAGAATCAGGGAGAAGTGGACCCAGACACTGGGTTTGCAAAATCCTTGCAAACATCTACCAAGGGATGTTGTAGAAACTGTGTAAAATAGGAAGTCAAATGTCCACGTAAAAGTCAGCAACCGAAACAGCCATAGACAGCAGGAGCAAATGGATAGGAAATCAATGCCCACAGACAAGGAGAGGAAGTTGAGGTAGATTCTCTTCTGGCTCCTTTTTTCTACCTTGACTGTGAAGAGCAAATTACGAAATGAGAAACCTGAGATGATGGGAAATGATAATTCTGGCTGAGAGGAGAGAGAGAGAGAGAGAGAGAGAGAGAGAGAGAGAGGAGGAGGGATAACATCTTATCCCTTTGACATCACCAAACTGTCTAGTTGACATATTTCTCTTCTCTCATACTATAGGTCTGCCTCAAGATTGCATTTCTTTTGAATCAGAATTTGTGATTCTTTGACTTTTTAATTTTTCTGTTTCACATTCAATTTTTGAAATTGAATTAACAAGTTGATTGAGGTAAAACATACATATACTGTTCTTATTTAAAATATGCAATTTGATAAGTCTTGACAGATGTATATACTCGTGAAACCACTAACACAGTCAAGATACCGTACACTGTCATCAAAATATACAACATTCCACTCCCTTTGCAATTTCTCCCTCCCTCCACATCCTTCTTGATTCATTTTATTCAGCTTTACTGAGGTATAACTGACAAATAAAACGTTAAAATATTTAAAGTGTACAATGCAATGATTTAATATACATATACCTTGTGAAAGGATTCTCACCAATGATTTAACACATCCATCACCTCATATATTTATCTTAGCAAATTTTAAGTATACAATGTAGTATTATCAACTATAGTCACCATGTTATACACTAGATCCTTACATTGCATCTTGTCACTAAAAGTTTGTGCACTTTACCAACCTCTCCCTATTTCCTCCAAACCCAGCCCGTGGCAACCACCATTCTACTCTCTGTTTTGATGAGTTCAACTTTTATTTTAGATTCTGCATACAAGTAACACCACACAGTATTTGTCTTTCTCTGTCTAGCTTATTTCACTTCCTATAATGCCCTCCAGGTTCATCCATGTTGTCACAAATGGCAGGATTTCCGTCTCATTTAAGGCTGAATAATATTCTATCATATGTATGTGTATATATATATATATATATCTCTCACATTTCTTCATCCATTTTTCATTTGACAACATTTAGTTTGTTTCCATACCTTGGCTATTGGGAATAATGCTGCAATGAACATGGGAATACAGATATCTCTTTGGGATAATTATTTTTTTCCCTTGGGATATATATCCAGAAATAGAATTGCTGAATCATGTGGTAGTTCTACTTTAAGTTTCTTGAGGAAACCCCATACTGTTTTCCATAGTAGCTGTACAAGTCTACATTCCTACCAAGAGTGTACAAGGGTTCCCTTTTCTCCATGTTCTGGCCAGCATTTGTTATCTCTTGTCTTTTTGATAATAGCCATCCTAACAGGTATGAGGTGATATCTACTTGTGGTTTTGATTTGCGTTTCCCTGATGACGAATGATGTTGAATATCTTTTCATGTACTTATTGGCCATATGTATGTCATTCCAGTTATGTGATGAGAAAACTGAGCTTGGCTTTGAAGCAGGCAACCCAGCTTCAATGAGGATGCCCAGCACTGTTTTCTTAAGGTATATGCCCAGTAGTGGGATTGCTGGGTCATATGGTAGTTCTATTTTTAGTTTTTTAAGGAACCTCCCTGCTGTTCTCCATAGTGGCTGTATCAATTTACATTCCCACCAACAGTGCAAGAGGGTTCCCTTTTCTCCACACCCTCTCCAGCATTTATTGTTTGTAGATTTTTTGATGATGGCCATTCTGACTGGTGTGAGGTGATACCTCATTGTAGTTTTGATTTGCATTTCTCTAATAATTAGTGATGTTCAGCAGCTTTTCATGTGCTTCTTGGCCAAATGTATGTCTTCTTTGGAGAAATGTCTATTTAGATCTTCTGCCCATTTTTGGATTGGGTTGTTTGTTTTTTTTTACTATTGAGCTGCATGAGCTGTTTATATATTTTGGAGATTAATCCTTTGTCCGATGATTCGTTTGCAAATATTTTCTCCCATTCTGAGGGTTATCTTTTCGTCTTGTTTATGGTTTCCTTTGCTGTGCAAAAGCTTTTAAGTTTCCATAGGTTCCATTTGTTTATTTTTGTTTTTATTTCCATTACTGTAGCAGATGGGTCAAAAAAGGTCTTACTGTGATTTATGTCAAAGAGTGTTCTTCCTGTGTTTTCCTCTAAGAGTTTTATAGCATCGGGTCTTACATTTAGGTCTCTAATCCATTTTGAGTTTATTTTTGTGTATGGTGTTAGGGAGTGTTCTAATTTCATTCTTTTACATGTAGCTGTCCAGTTTTCCCAGCACCACTTATTGAGGAGGCTGTCTTTTCTCCATTGTATATCCTTGCCTCCTTTATCATAGATTAGTTGACCATAGGTGCGTGGGTTTATCTCTGGCCCTTCTATCCAGTTCCATTGATCTATATTTCTGTTTATGTGCCAGTACCATATTGTCTTGATTACTGTAGCTTTGTAGTATAGTCTGAAGTCAGGGAATCTGATTCCTCCAGCTCCGTTTTTTTCCCTCAAGACTGCTTTGGCTATTCGGAGTCTTCTGTGTCTCCATACACATTTTAAGATTTTTTGTTCTAGTTCTGTAAAAAATGCCACTGGTAATTTGATAGGGGTTGCATTGAATCTGTAGATTGTTTTGGGTAGTGTAGTCATTTTCACAATATTGATTCTTCAACCCAAGAACATGGTATATCTCTCCATCTGTTGGTATCATCTTTAATTTCTTTCATCAGTGTCTTATAGTTTTCTGCATACAGGTCTTTTGTCCCCTTACGTAGGTTTATTCCTAGGTATTTTATTCTTTTTGTTGCAATAGTAAATGGGAGTGTTTCCTTAATTTCTCTTTCATATTTTTCATCATTAGTGTATAGGATTGCAAGAGATTTCTGTGCATTAATTTTGTATCCTGAAACTTTACCAAATTCATTGATTAGCTCTAGTAGTTTTCTGGTGGCATCTTTAGGATTTTCTGTGTATAATACCATGTCATCTGCAAACACTGACAGTTTTACTTCTTTTCCAATTTGTATTCCTTTTATTTCTTTTTCTTCTCTGATTGCCGTGGCTAGGACTTCCAAAACTATGTTGAATAGTAGTGGTTAGAGTGGACATCCTTGTCTTGTTCCTGATCTTAGAGGAAATGCTTTCAGTTTTTCACCATTGAGAATGATGTTTGCTGTGGGATTGTAGTATATGGCCTTTATTATGTTGAGGTAGGTTCCCTCTATGCCAATTTTCTGGAGAGTTTTTTTATCATAAATGGGTGTTGAATTTTGTCAAAAGCCTTTTCTGCATCTATTGAGATGATCATATAGTTTTTATGCTTCAATTTGTTAGTATGGTTTATCAGGTTGATTGATTTGTGTATATTGAAGAATCCTTGCATCTCTGGGATAAATCCCACGTGATCATGGTGTGTGATCCATTTAATGTGTTGTTGGATTCTGTTTGCTAGTATTTTGTTGAGGATTTTTGAATCTATATTCATCAGTGTTATTGGTATGTAATTTTCTTTTTTTGTAGTATCTTTGTCTGGTTTTGGTATCAGGGTGATGGTGGCCTCATAGAATGAGTTTGGGAGTGTTCCTTCCTCTGCAGTTTTTTGGAAGAGTTTGAGAAGGATGGTGTTAGCTCTTCTCTAAATGTTTGTTAGAATTCACCTGTGAAGCCCTCTGGTCCTGGACTTTTGTTTGTTGGAAGATTTTTAATCACAGTTTCAATTTCATTACTTGTGATTGGTCTGTTCATATTTTCTATTTCTTCCTGGTTCAGTCTCAGAAGGTTATACCTTTCTAAGAATTTGTCCATTTCTTCCAGGTTGTCCATTTTATTGGCATAGAGTTGCTTGTAGTAGTCTCTTAGGATGCTTTGTATTTCTGCCGTGTCTGTTGTAACTTCTCCTTTTTCATTTCTAATCTTATCGATTTGAGTCCTCTCCCTCTTTTTCTTGATGAGTCTGGCTAATGGTTTATCGATTTTGTTTATCTTCTCAAAGAACCACCTTTTAGTTTTATTGATCTTTGCTATTGTTTTCTTTGTTTCTATTTCATTTATTTCTGCTCTGATCTTTATGATTTCTTTCGTTCTGTGAACTTTGGGTTTTGTTTGTTCTTCTTTCTCTAGTTCCTTTAGGTGTAAGGTTAGATTTTTTATTTGAGATTTTTCTTATTTCTTGAGGTAGGCTTGTATAGGTATAAACTTCCCTCGTAGAACTGCTTTTGCTGCATCCCATAGGTTTTGGATCATCGTGTTTTCATTGTCATTTGTCTCTAGGTATTTTTTGATTTCCTCTTTGATTTCATCAGTGATCTCTTTGTTATTTAGTAGCGTATTGTTTGCCTCCATGTATTTGTGTTTTTTACGTTTTTTTTCGCCTGTAATTGATTTCTAATCTCATAGCATTGTGGTGAGAAAAGATGGTTGATATGATTTCAGTTTTCTTAAATTTACTGAGGCTTGATTTGTGACCCAAGATGTGATCTATCCTGGAGAATGTTCCATGCACACTTGAGAAGAAAGTGTAATCTGCTGTTTCTGTATGGAATGCCCTATAAATATCAATTAAAATACCTGTGTCTCTTGGTTGGAGCATTTAATCCATTCACGTTTAAGGTAATTATCAATATGTATGTTCCTGTTACCATTTTCTTAATTGTTTTGGGTTTGTTTTTGTAGGTCCTTTTTTTTTTTCTGTGGTACTCAGGCCTCTCACTGTTGTGGCCTCTCCCGTTTTGGAGCACAGGCTCCGGACGCGCAGGCTCAGCAGCCATGGCTCACGACCCCAGCCGCTCCACGGTATGTGGGATCTTCCCGGACCGGGGCACGAACCCGTGTTCCCTGCATCAGCAGGTAGACTCTCAACCACTGCGCCACCAGGGATACCCTGTAGGTCCTTTTCTTCTCTTGTGTTTCCCACTTAGAGAAGTTCCTTTAGCATTTGTTGTAGAGCTGGTTTGGTGGTGATTCTCTTAGCTTTTGCTTGTCTGTAAAGCTTTTGATTTCTTTGTCGAATCTGAATGAGATCCTTGCTGGGTAGAGTAATCTTGGTTGTCGGTTCTTCCCTTTCATCACTTTAAGTATATCATGCCACTCCCTTCTGGCTTGTAGAGTTTCTGCTGAGAAATCAGCTGTTAACCTTATGGGAGTTCCCTTGTATGTTATTTGTCATTTTTCCCTTACTGCTTTCAATAATTTTTCTTTGTCTTTAATTTTTGCCAATTTGATTACTGTGGGTCTCAGCATGTTTCTCCTTGGGTTTATCCTGTATGGGACTCTCTGTACTTCCTGGACTTGGGTGGCTATTTCCTTTCCCATGTTAGGGAAGTTTTCAACTATTATCTCTTCAGATATTTTCTTGGGTCCTTTCTCTCTCTCTTCTCCTTCTGCGACCCCTATAATGCGAATGTTGTTGCGTTTAATGTTGTCTCAGAGGTCTCTCAGGCTGTCTTCATTTCTTTTCATTCTTTTTTCTTTATTCTGTTCCGTGGCAGTGAATTCCACCATTCTGTCTTCCAGGTCACTTATCCATTCTTCTGCCTCGGTTATTCTGCTATTGATTCCTTCTAGTGTATTTTTCATTTCAGTTATTGTGTTGTTCATCTCTGTTTGTTTGGTCTTTAATTCTTCTAGATCTTTGTTAAACATTTCTTGCATCTTCTTGATCTCTGCCTCCATTCTTTTTCCAGGGTCCTGGATCATCTTCACTATCACTATTCTGAATTTTTTTTCCGGAAGTTTGCCTATATCCACTTTATTTAGTTTTTTTTCTGCGGTTTTATCTTGCTCCTTCATCTGGTACATAGCCCTCTGCTTTTTCATCTTGTCTGTATTTCTGTGAATGTTGTTTTTGTTCCACAGGCTGCAGGATTGTAGTTCTTCTTTCTTCTGCTGTTTGCCCAATCACAGTTATCTTAAAGTCTGTGTGTGATAACTCTAATATCCAGATTACTTGTAGATCATTTCTGTTTTCTTTTTTTGTCTGTTTTTTCAGTCATTAATCTGATCTTATGGTTTATCTTCTAAGTTTTGTTTGAATGCTAGATGTTACATATGAAAAAATTATAGTGACAATTTGAAGCTTTAGATAATGTTTTCTTCTTTTAGAGAGGGTTTAGAATAGAGGCATGGGACTGTTCTGATTTGGAGGTTTTGGTCTTAGTAAGGATGAGTCTATTTCCAGTTCACCTTTATTCCTAAGGTAAAGCTGTTCAGAGATCTTATCTGAAATCCTGGGTTTATTGGTTTATAGGGAATACTCTCTCTTGGTGAGCTCTGAGGTTCATTTTTGTCTCCCTGTCCTGTTGAAATGCTGAAAGTTCTGCTTAACTTCTCAGCTTTTCTGTGAATGCCTATAAATTGGCAGCTGTCTTGGAGGAAAAGAATCACTGATTGTCTGGCTCACTTCAGTGTCCTTCCCTTCTCTTTAGAATCTTGGCCCTTCAAGTCTGGCTGCTTTGATAGAAGCTCTCTGATGCCTTCTGGCTGAGGGAAGGCAGAAAAAGGATAAGCACTCCAGACTTAATTCTTCAGAGAGGGTGGTAGACTAGGCTTGCCAGATAAAATACATGCAATATTTGGGATATATTGATGGTAAAATTTTTTGATTGCTTATCTGAAATTCAAGTATAATTGGGTATCATGTGTTTTATTTGCTAAGTCTGTCAACTCTATGCTAGGTCAAAAGGGTTAAGGTACTAGAGTGTGGGATTTGTGGAGGGTATCTCTATAGATTTATATATAGATGATATAGATAGCTGGTAAGGAAAGAGTTTGTTATTTAGGGGCTGCGTTAATAGACCAGTTTGGTGCGTAGATTTGGCCCAAACTGGATCTTCAGTTGGTGTATTGTAATTTTGACTTTATGTGGGCATCTTACTATCCCTTTTTCATGAATGTATTAAAATTTCCCCCAAGTAATCTTTTTCAGGTTTATGCTAGGAAAGAACATCAGTGTGAGTTCAAAACATGCAAGTGGATTGGTCTTTGCTAGCATAATCTGAAAAGCAAAATTCATTTAATTGGCTCAGGAACCTTTTATGAGAGTTAATGAATAAATAACTTGGACCAAATTTTTCCCCAGCAAAATAACTATCAGTTAAGTTGGTCTTGAATTGTGTCCATGTCTGTTTTGGAAATAGAGGGCTGGGCAAATCACTCAGTGATTTCTGAAGGGCTTATCACTCACCACAGCTTTCTGGGCAGCAGAATTAACAAAGGAATTCAGAACGGAAGTGTTGATCAGATATTAGAGTGAAAACAAACTGATGTCTTGAAAGATGCTTCTGCCAGTGTCAGGGGCTCTATAAACTATCATCATCACAAAGGCCCAGAGCTTAATTTATGAGTTAGTGCAAATCAGATTTTATTTTTAAGCACACTTTCAAGAAAACTTGCAGGAATTCCTTTGTGAAACAGAGAAGCCTTTTGTAATGCAAACCATTCCAAGTTTGGAGAATGCAATGAGAGAGTTACAATGGTCTGCCAAAATCAGGTTTAGAATCTGAATCGGGAATTGTGTAGTTGGCCCTTCAGTGAGGGGACTGACTTGTTAAAAAAAAAAAAATCAATCACCTGAGTAGAAACATTTACTAGTAGAAGGCAGCTTCTAGTATCAGCAGTTAATCTCTGGCCTGGGCTAACTTAATCACCATGTTTGAGTGAGGACCTGGCAATTGATCATTAGCAAATTGATGGTATCTGTAAGTTAAAAGAATGTAGAGCAGAGATTTTCAAACTGTTACTGCACTTTGGAATCACTTGTGGAATTTTTAAAAACCTGATGTCCAGGGACTTTTAAAAGCTGTACTAATTAAATCCGAACATTGGAGGCTGGGCACCCAAGCATCAGTAGTTTTGATTATTCCCCAGCTGTCTCTCCAACCTTGAGAACCAGTGGTTTCAAGCAGAGCTGAATCCCTGCTCTCTCCTGTCATTTCCTTCTTGGTACCTTGAAATCCCCTCAAGCTATTGGATCATCAGCTCACTGGCAGGGGTTTCTACCAGAAAGACCAGCCTCCCTGCAGGCCAATTTCTGGGAGGATGCTCTTTCATGGGGAAAAAGTATTAAATATTAGGTAGGTAATTTCATAGGCTGTAGGGCTTGTTTCCTATTTGTAAGTGATTTTTTAAATGAGAACTCAGGGTGGAGATGGGGAGGTGCTAATTCAAGTCACAGGGAGAAGCAGATCAGCTTTCCCGGGCTTTCAGAGAAGGTGGAGGGAAATGCTCTTCTCGGCAGCAGCTGAATCTCATGGAATGAGTAGATGGAGCCATTTTTCATGAAAGCACATTCCCAAAGATTCCCTTGAAGAATGTAAGAGACCAGATGGACTGAAACTGGATTTTTTAGGATCCTAAGGGAAATGTAAAATCCAGCAGCTATTCTGGAATTGACGCTTCTAAGGAAAGACAAAATTTGGCTATGATGCTATCTTTGAACTCTTAAGAAATACTTGAGAAGACACAAACTGACTGTGAGTATTCGTCTGTCTTCCAGAGGGCTCCTGAGGATACTCTTCCTGGATGCACTCTATTAATCTGCTGAAAGAACCCATTATGGCACCCCTCCCTTTTACAAACTGGATTTTCCTCAGAGCCTCTTTACTTTTCATGAATTTCAGAGACATTCCCTATAAGTAATGCTCTCTCTTTCTCCATCACACAGTACTACTTCACAGAACCTAACCTCCATTTATAGCAGGGATATCACTTCCCTGGTCTCTTCAAGCAGAGAGGCCCAGCTCTAGTCTGTTTCAGGGTAAGACTTCTGTAGGGCAGCAGGTGCACACGGACTGGATCCTCCTTCTTTCCTGTGGGAGGAGCTTGGCTGTTCTACCACTTCTGCCCCCTCATGCTCCTCTCCACAGGAGGCGGGGGGACTTATTTGATTGGAGAACTTGGGAGCAACCCCTGAGAATGAGGGGCTCAGCTGCCTCCAATCCCCTTTAGCTTTGGGACCTGCCAGCCTCAGAGACCATGCTTCTCCGCCCCTCGGCTCCTCTGTGCTGGGGTTTACTAGGGCAGACTCCTTCATGGGACACTTGGGGGCTGTCCAGTGCTGCCATGCGTACGTTTAATTTGGGGGTGCAATGCTGGCATGTTCATTTGGTCCTTGTATCTAAGCCACAGTCTCCAACAGCTTTATCAGTAATAAAAGTGATGTCTCCATCTGCCTGACTGCTGTGTTTATCTCTTTCTATTGGTTCTGAATATGAGCAGGTAAGGGAGGGATGTTTGTATTAATTCTCTAAAATTCCAATAATTACTTTTGAAGGAAGGCTTTAGAAAAGCTTGACGCCTTCTCATCTCAGGTGCTAGGGGTGGTTAGCAATGCAGGGGCATCAACTGTGCTGGCAGACAGTCACTAAGCAGGAGATCCTGGGGCAATGAGGGAACAGAGGTGAAGCAGGTGAAGAACTGGTCACCCCAGCAACCACAGAAGTCATGGCACCTTGCCAACCTGATCTTCCAGCTTGGGCTGGCTTTCCATTCCTCTCTCCTGCCAGACTGACTGTGGGAGATGCTAACCAAAGATTGCCTATACCAATGAATGTCTAACCAATGTATCGAATTAAGCGGCATTTGATCTGGAAGGGGAAGAGGAGGATTGGGAAAGTTCTTGCTTGGTGGCCCTCATGTGATCTGGTGCTGTCTCCTCTGGTAGTGGCTTCTCAAGAGATTCTGCTACAGGGCCCCACTAACTACAGCTTCTAATCTTTTGGGTCACCATTCCCCTTCCAGAAAGTACTCCTGGTGAGATCATTTTTAAAAATGATCCAAGTCAACATTTCTACCGTAAGTTGCACAACTGGGAGTCATACCTGTAGCCTGGCTTTTAACCCAAAGGAGCTTCAGCTAACATCCTCTTATAACCGGTAGCAGAGTGTTGGTGGCCAGGGTGTGAATGCTGGGAGGACAGCCAGAAGGGACTTTTCCCGGGGAGTTGCTTCCAGGGGCTTGGATGAGGACATGGGTGGAAATGTGGGCCTTACCCTCTTTCAGCCTGCAGTGACCTCTCTTTCCTGCTTCTGTTGCCTTGCCATTGGCTGCCCAGTCTTTTTCTTCACTTCTCACAGGCCTTTACCCTGTCCTTTGCATGGTGACATCATCTGGCCCCTCTCATAGAGTCTTGGCTTCTTGGTGACATTAGCGTTTTTGTAATTTTTTTTTTTTTCTTTTTGGCCCAGCTACATCTACCCCTTTCAGGTGCTATACTGAGAGTGTTTGGACCACTTTGTGAAATGAATTAAGCAGATGTTCCCTGGGCAATCTCTGCATTCAGGGAAGTTCAATGGGACGTCAGGAAGTTTGAGCTGATCTGCAGACATAAGAAGGGATCTGCTGGGACCAGTGAGCAAGGGCAGGAGCACAGATGTCACCAATCAGATAGGAGGAGGGAGGAGTTGCCCCAAAGAAACACAGGATGGGCCAAGAGCCCAGCAACCTGCCCAGTTGTCATAAGATGAGAGGGAATTACACAGAGGGAGGACTCAGCCACCAGTACATTCTAAACCATTTAAGGATTCCAAGCAAGACAATAAGTGCAGTGGATGTCAATTCAGTAATCCCTTCCAGTGCCAGGATTCTGGGAAAACCCTTCACCAATACCCTCTCAAAAGTTTCCAAATCACTCAGAAAATAGTATGTTTTTTGCCTGAAAAACATTCAGTCTTTCCTTATCAACAAGCTTGTGCTGCCAGCAAAGGTAATTCTCTGCTTTCCTCTGAAGATGTGCAGGGTTATGGGGTGTTTGAGGTTTATGACTATCCCTACTCAAGCCTGATTTCTTTTAAAATAACATCTTTTAGGTGCCTTCTAATATGCACTGACTGCATTTGCTAGCAGCCTCCTTTAATGCAAAGGCTCAATTCCTTCACTAGGTGGTTCCAGGAATGCTTGGATTTTTGTAAAATTCTGGCCTTTGGTTAAGGCTGAACCCGGGCTGACTGCCCGAGTGATGCGTGGGGAGTTAAATCTCTGCGAACCTGGTCTTGGTATGTTTGCTCTGATGAACTCTTCTCATTTCTGGTAAAATGGCAGTGCGTGTTCTTTCTCTCCTGGGCTGGATTCCTGGAGCTAAATCAGGTTTGCTGAGGTTAGCATTGCATCTTCTTCCCCGTATAAAAGAAAAACAAGGACAGGTGGTTGCATAAAAGGGCCCAGTGAGTAAATTTAAAGCATCTGTGAAAACTCAAAGTCAGTATTTTCTTTAAAGGAAAAGAGAATGTACACAATTGTAGGTCATTTGACTCAGTTGCCATAGCAGAGATGACATAGATATCATCAATGACAGGCTTCTTTAGTGGCTCAGTGTGTCCTTAGGGTGCCCTCTGCCAACTTATTATTAACAAGATATCCCAGCATTTCAAACAAAATTTCTGTGCTTCTGTTTCTGCCTCAAGGAAAACAATGATAACATCACTTACACTTTTTAAAGGCTAGCTGTGCGCTTGGCACTGAACTAAATGTTTTATATGAATCATCTTTTTAATCCTCACAATAATCCTATGAGGTAACTACTATTATATTCATGCTTAGATTATCAAAATGAGACTTAGGAGAATTAATTTGCCCACAGTTATGGTTAGTAATTGGCTAAACCTATGTGTGTTCTGACAGCCTTCATCAGCTGAGTGGAACTCATCTTCTAAATTTGTTTTCTTTTTCCTTCCCAGGTGTTTCAGTTATTTATCAGCCACAACTTATTATTTCTCACACAGCTATGGGCTGCCCTTCTGCTCTCCCTGGTGTTGGCCCCATTTGATGAGAGCTCAGCTGGGGCACCTCAGTTCTCCTCCACATGGCTTCTCTCTACATGTGGTGTCTCACCCATGGCCTCTTCAGGTGGCCTCTTTCCAGCAGGATAGTCTAGACTTTCTCACAACACGGCAACTGGGATCCAACAGGGAGTGTTTGGACAATAACAAACCTCATAGGGTAGGTGCCCATGAAGCCTGTGTTGTGTCACACTTGCTAAAGCCTCATTGGCCAAGTCAAGTCATATGATCAACATCAGCTTCAGTAGGGGAGAGGGGACTTTACAAGGGGGTGAATACCAGGAGGTGTCCTTCGATGGGGAGGCCACAATGTAACAGCCTACTACACCAGTAATAATAGTAATAGTAATGATATCTGTCATTTATTGAGCACGTACCATGTCCATGTGATCTCCCTTTCATCGTCATAGTAACATAACTTATCAGCTTGGTATCTTTACCATTTTACAAGAGGGGAAACTGAGACTCAGAGACTCTAAGAAACCTGGTAAGACGACAAGAGTGAATTCAAACACTGGTCATTCTATTTCCAAGGTCCCAGTATAATAAATAGAAGTGTGGTATGCAGAAAAATAATTTTTTTTTAAAAAAGGAAAAGAGTCTATTTTTAATGTAACAATGGATCTTGGAATTTGGAAGGAAAAAAGAAACGTTCTAGTCAGTGGGCTTCCATGCAGGATATTATAGTGTTTGGGGCCTTCCTGTCCCAAGACTAACTTTCTTCATTTGCAGTCTTTCTAATTCTGGCATTTTGAATGGAGAACATAGTAAACAAGATTGGGTATAATTAGGCTAATCAAAATGCAAAAAGAATATAATGCAACTTTTCTTTTAATCAGCTCTTGTTTTAATCCTTGGCAAAAAGAGCCAGTCTCTACCCTGGCTATGTTTTCAAAAGCTCTCCCCCGAACCATTTGGGAGGCAGAGAGCAGGAGAAAGAAGGGGAGTGGAGGGAGCTAGACCCTGTAATAATGCAGATTTCAAAACATAGCTTAGATTTTTGGAAAATCCCTTCATGAGCATGAAAAGTGCAACAACTTTCAGATGCTTTTGCCAGCTGAAAACCACCATGACACTTGAGCACGGTTTGCAAATGTTCCCTCCTTCCCCACCAGCACCCAGGTCTGTGTTCCAGGCGATGAACACAGTGTTTGGCCTGTCTCAGGACTGAGAGTGTATGAAGCATGGGCATTGTTGGGTGAGCCTGGTTGGGAGAGCAGTTCTTAAAAGCAAGGGAATCGTGGAAAGATTAATGGAAACTTATATTAAAATATGATACGTCCAAAAATAATTTCTTGCAAGCAGTAAGAATTAAAGCATTGTGAAACAAACAGAGCTTTCACTATTAACCTTAGGAAAGAAAAAAAAAACGGTGGCTGGCTCAGTGGAAAATATCGGCTGTGATTTTTTTTTTTTTCTTTTGGCCTTTTTCATGGTAGATGGCACTAATTGATAGAAGGGCTTGGTTGTTTGAGGGGAGGGGTGCCCAGAGAGGAAGGGATAAAATCAGACCATGTGATTTTTGGTATATCATGGAGGGGGGCGGTCCCTATTTTATTTTCAGTGTTCTGTTCCATTACTTCACTATTATTTTGGTCTTAGAGGTAATTTTAATTTTAGGTAGATTGCTTGGTTTTTCTGAATGTAGACACTTGGAGGAAAAGCTGACTAACAGGTCTACAAAATCACTGGGGTGGGTGTTGACAGATCTGACTGACATTTGCTTGGCATTTCCCTGTGTCCTTTTTCCCCACCCTGCACCCTAGCGGCAGTAGTTTAATGGCACAAAGATCCCGGAAAATAGCATTTCTTAACCAATTTCTTTCAAAGTGAAGTCCATAGAGAAAGGAGTCATTTTATCTGAGCAAATAACAAATTCTTACAGAAGCTTGTAATCACTGTCAACTCTCCCTCCCACCCCCCAAAAATAGACCTTGTGGTGTGAAATGAGGACAGCAAGTGATTCATATGTAAGTGAGTTTATAATTCATTTTAGAAATAAAGCTGAGCCTATAAAGTACAGTCCAGGAAAAATAAGGAAGAATGAATAGCTTTAAGGGTACATCAGACTACTTGGGCCAAAATAAAAATATTTGGTATAACTTAAAATAAGTCTGTATTTATTTTTTGAAAGGTAATGTGCAATTAAAGTTTCCTCTGTCTGTTGAATAGTCACTTAAAAAGTTTTGTAACATTCATAAAGTGACTTCTAGTTTATGAAGGGATTGTACGCTTTGATCTTATCAACAGTTCTGTGAAGAAGGCTTCTCATGTAAAGTTGACAGACGACAAAACAGAGGCTGAAAGATTTTGTCACTTTCCAAAGGTTGCATGGGTTGTAAGTGATAGAACGAGGACTTGAACTTGGGTGTTACGGCTCTACAGCTCATTAGCTTTCCATTAGATGGTACAGCACATCCCTCTCTAGGGCTTTATAACAGTGGTGACCATGGTCCTCTTCACCTCGGATCTGGGTGGTGGAAAGAGTTTTTATTTAGAATTAGGAGAGGTAACTTGATTAGAGTCTCACTTGATATTACTTAGCTGAGTGACTTGTTGCCCATCACTAAAACTGCAGGGCTCAATTTTATCATGTGTAAATGAGGGGAGATATTTACCCACAGGATTGTGAGAACAAAGATCATGCACAAATGTAAAAGTTCTTTGAAGATGGTAAAGTGTTCTACAAAGGTATATTATTATTATTTATTAAGCATAGACTATATACCCAGCAATAGGGCAGGAGCTATGATAAATTCAGAAGACTTTTTAATAGTCTGTCCTAACAACCTCTCCTTACTTCTTTCCCATCCATTCTAGAAGCTCCATGCCCTAATCACATTGAACTTTTAAATTTTTCTATGCATAACTTGCCTTTTCCTATCTCTGTGCCTTTGCATATGCTAGTCTTCCTGCTGGAATGCACTTTCCCTATGAATTCTCATGCATCCTGCAGAGACCTTTTCCAACTCACCTGGGTAGAGTTAATTTTTCCTCTTCTGGGCTCCTATACACTGTGTTCACATCTCTATTATATCACTTCCCACAGTGTATTGTAATTCATCTGTTTATATATCTGCTTTTGCCCCTTCCTAAGCCACGAGATTCTCAAGGGCAGGTGCTGCCATCTATATTAAGTGTACCTGGTACAGGGAGACATCCAAAGTCTTGATTAGAGGTGAAGTGATTAGAGGTGTAAGAATTACTGCCCTGACTCACAAATACATTACAACCTAATTGAGGGGCAAGACAGAGACACGTGGAACGCTAGCAAAGTACACAGGACAATAGATTATATGATATGGTACGTACAGCCCCTTGGCAGTGTGTAAATTCATATGAACAGGAGATCATTGAAAGCTTAAGTAACCAGGGAAAGATCAGTAAGTTGTGTGGTATTAGTTAATGATAGGAATAAGGCGGGGGCAGGGGCCCGGGGGAGGCAAGCAATTAAATTCACTAGAATTCCTTTACGGAGGAAATCCCATTGGTTTGGAAGCCCCACTGTAGTACACAGAGTATTGCTAAGTAGTCAAGATCTCTGCTTGAGGGCAGAACTGTTCTCCAAGAGGAAGAGGATTTATCTGAAGTCCCAAGGCAATGAAGGATGAGTAAGGGGAGAATGGAGGTGGATTGAGGAAGATGCCTGAAGACCACAAGCCCAACAGATCTCAGTGAAAGTTGCCTAAATCCTGAAGAGCTTGAACTGAAGAGATTTTTTTTTTTAATGGAAGCAATGGATGGACTTGAACCAGAGTCATTTCATGTGAATCTTAGAGCAGGGAGGCAAAGAGGAAAGCAAGGTGCACGTGCTCCGAGAAAACCTGAGAAGGGCTTCTGAAGGTCCAAAGACATCAATTTGGGGTTTGGGCTAGGTTTAACCAAATCTCCAAGAAATGGAGCTGGGGTGCTGAGGGATGGGGAAGCTGACATCTGGATGACAATATCCAAATGAAGTGTTCCTCCAAAGCAAATAATTGGCCACGATTCTTCAGGTATCATTCATGGTAAAGTACAGTGATACTTCAGTACTCTTTATAGACATTCCTGTAGCCACGGACCTTTTGACCCGTAGTCCATAAATGTCAGTCTGCTGATCATGATGAGGCTACAGGAAGAGTGTTCACCTGCTTCTGGCTAAGTGAGGAAAAGCAGAAATGGGGTGAGTTGTTTATAACACTAAATTCATTTAATTTAAAGGACTATCTTTATCTTAAAATCATGTTTTTGTATATCTTTTTGTTTAAAATGACCTTTCTTTTATGAATTGATGGTTTCTTTTTGATGTCCTTACATGGCAAAATTAAATTGTCCATCTCCTAAATTTCTTGGAAATTTCATTGGTCCATAAACCCCCAGATTCTAGGAACCACCTCTCTTATGTGTAATTAAATATGATTTCAATTACCTAGTTTGTCCTGAATGAAATGGAAGGAAGGAGATTTATTTTCAGGGGCTCAATCCACTGTTGCTGGTCTTGGTTGGCATTGTTTAAGGCAATGCCTTTTGGGTCACATCATTCACAGCCTCTTCAAATTAAAATATGTAAGTGGAGGAATTGCCATAGTCTCCCCGCCCCCCAACACTACCCCCTCCCCCGCCTGCATATGAACAGGGTTTGGTTCTGTACTCAAAATTGACAAAGTAAGTCTTGTGCCTAGTAAAAACAATACCTTGCATTGTATTATCACAAGATACAATGTTTATGTAATGATTAAATATTTTCACATATAATTATGAAATACACAATTTTTATTATGCTGCACAGTAATTGACCACAAATGGCACATATTTCACATAAATAGCTGCAATTCCTGTGACTTTTCGTATCAGGGCCAGCTTCATGGGCATGCAAACTGTGTAGTCCCACAGGGCCCCTTGCTCCAGAGAGCCTGCGCTTGGTTTAATGCTCTGCTGTCACTGTCCTGAAATTGTTAATAATTTCTGAGCAAGGGGCCCCACATTTTCCCTTTACGCTCAGCCTGTAAATTATATAGTGAGTCCTTTTTTATATCCATCCACTCTTGTAAGGAATCAGGTCAGGCTGGGAGATAGGGACTGGGCAGAGAGAAGGAGAGAGACCACACTCTGGATGTCTTTAGCCAACTCAGGAGTCCTTGCCTCCAATCCAGCCTGGAGGGCTTCTCCTATTACTTATAAGATCCTGGCCCTTTTCTTTCCCTGGAGGAAGGAGGAGGAGTTAGCTTTTCAGAAAATAAATGTTTTAAGTTAGCTTATTATAAAGGGAGGAGGCTGGGGATGCGTGTGAAGAGGAGGGACCACTGATAGAGAGGATGGAGAAACAGGAAAGATGTATTTGGAGGTCTGAAAACATGAGGTGATGCCAGAAGTCAGTGGCAGCCCCTGAGCCCTTGGACACAGGGTTCAGGGGGGACCTGGGGAAGGAAGTGCTCCAAAGGAAATCTTTCTCAATACTTACCTCCGTCTGGTACTGGCCTCTGCCTTAACCTAGAGGCCAGGCTCAGCTGGCTTTAAGTCTTATTGAGACTACCTGGTGGAAGGATGGGCAGAAGATTCTGGGCTGTCTGATTTTTTTGCAGAAAGAATAGGTCCCAAATATCTCCCCATGGCCTAAAATCCCATCTGACAGAGACCATTTAGGTTAATGTGGAGCAGTTAACCTGCAAGGATTAAAGGATGGGCTGGGGAGTTCCTCTTCAGTCCCTCCTTCAGCGTAACCCTTGAGCTGGTGGTGCCTACAGCAGGAGGTGGGCTCTGCTGAGAGAGGAACAGAGAGAATAACTCTCAGTGGTCAAGTAGCCAAGGAGGGGTCTTCAGTAAAACAGAAGTACTTAGTGGGGTAGATTGTTGCTGTGAATATGCGATGCAACCTATCTAGCTCTCTCCGACTCTTCTGTAACATCTTCAGCAAAGATGATATTGCTCCTTATGGTTTTGTGTGAGTGGATTTCTTTGGGAACTCAAAAAAGGTACCCATTTCTGAATCCAAGTTGATTCAACCTGAAAATAAAAATTGTTCATATGCACTCAGGAACCAGAGGCAGAGGGACAGTGGGCAGTTGGCCTCTGGGTGGCGTGGCCTCAGTGAGAATTTCAATTCTGCCGTGGTTTTCCTGATGAGGTTGTGAGAATGAGTGTCTGTGGCCCCAGACCATGGTGGGGATGGTGGGCACTCTTGTGAGCAGAGTGAAGCCTGTGTAAGCTGTGAACCTGTCAGCTTTGGGATTTGTCATCCTTGCTTGGGCTCTTTATAAAACGCCTGCACTTGTTAGGTCGGTGTTTTGCTTAACTCTTATGGTAGACTTCAGACATCATGGGAAATAATAGTACTTTTGTCATTAGCTCGGTTGCTTTTAAAATTCTGTTTCAAGTTTCTTAATCTTTTTCTCCTTTGCTCTCTCTCTCTCTCTCTTCCTCCTTTCTTTTTATTCCTCCACATTCTTCATAAGTACACTTAAAGCTTTACCAGTGCTAGGAGGTTAACTTAAGACAGAGGGTGTATTGCCAGCTACAGGCCAGAACACTGGGCAGCCATGTGGGAAGAAATATTTTGGCAGCAATAGAGCTTAGGAAGCCAATATTTTTAACCATAAGTTACAATAAATATTTACAAATTCAGTCTCATGTGGCTGTTCAGACTTTGAGTGAAAAGCAGTCTCATGCACTGATATTTACTTTGAATATATTCCCCTCTTTTTAGTAACCATGACTAATTCCCCTTTTCACAGAGAGTAGAGAGCAAGTTGGCTCTCAGTCTAAACACACACAAACACATACACACACACACACACCGGTTTACTAGGCACATTCTGGCAGTAGGCATACAGTTAGAATGAAGGAATAAGAAACGAAAGGCAACTCCTAAAATCATAGTACCAATTAATAACTGAACTAAGCATTGTTGCTAAAGAGGCTCAATCACAAGTCCCCTGATTCTTACTCTGGCTTTCCATAGGAAGGCAAACAATCTGCAAACTCTGAGTGTGATGCAGCAAATGAACTGAATCTAGTAGAGACATTTATTGAGTATTGTTGATGCTGTGAGAGATGTGAGGATAATATGACAAGATCCTTGCCTTCAAGGAACTTATATTTATAAAGAAGATACAAAACAATGCAAAGTTAAGTGATCATAAAAGATGTGAATGACACTTGAAGATATCAGTAGAAGAGAGGCAGAGGTGATGAATATATAAATGGAATGTGTGGAGTTGTCTCAGAGACATTATTTGGGGCTGGCAGGAAAGGAAAATCTCTCTAGAGGAGGTAGATTTGAGTTGAGTATTGAAAAGGGGCATTCCAGGCAGCAGAAGCCACGAGCAGAGTCACAGTGGTGGTGAAAGTTTCGTGTGCACAAGAGTGACATGAGAAAGCCAATTTAGCCGTAAAGAAGTTTCGGGATGATAAATAATTGTAGATAGCCAGTGTGTTGGACTACAGAGGGCCTGAGCGTTGGGGATAGGAGAGTCACCACGCACCATGAAAGACTTGCTCTGATGTGGCAACCATCTCTGAATCTTGGCCTTCTTTCCCTTTCTGGTTTAACCTTGATGCCAAGGGTCCATTCTTATTGGATAGGCCTGACCTTTCTGCCTCCAGGGGTCCAAGTCTGACACAAATATAGACATGGCAGGTGAGTTTCAAGGCCACGTAGGAACTCAAATCTCATTACTATTCCAGCTTGTTCAGGGCCAGTTTAGAAAATGGAGTGGTGAAGTCTTCTTGCCTCTGAATGTGTGGAAATTCCTTCTATGTGCACTGTAAAAACAGAGAGGGCTTCTCCTATTTTTTATTCTCCTATTATTATCTCAGTACCACCCCGAGGACCCACTCACTTGGCCCCCAACCCAAGGACTCAAGAAATGGATGTAAAATTGAGAATTTCTTCAAACGACTAGTATTGCATCAAAATTCATTCTTTTTATTTATTTATTTTTTTGTCCATGCCGTGCAGCTTGTGGGATCTTAGTTCCCTGTCCAGTGATTGAATCTGGGCCACCAGAGTGAAAGCGCTGAGTCCTAACCACTGGACTGCTGGGAATTCCTTCAAGATTCATTTCAATCCCTGAGCAAGGCTTTATGAATACAGACCTGATAATGCATTATTATAAGAAAATGAAAAGCACAGACTTTGTGGTGGTGCCTTCAGAGCTGAGTAATTCTGGAGAGTAATTATGAAGCAGGAGAATGATTATACAAACTGCAGACTAAACATTTAAGTCCTGTGTAAGGGCCAGCTGACAAGTGAAGGTAATTAATAGGCAGTTACAATGTGGAAGATTCCAGAAAATAGAGTTTTGTCATCTGCAATTCAGTTTCTGACAGAAGAATAGTAGCAGGTTGAATGTAGTTGGATCAAGTAATCTTGAGAGGAAGGGCATTTTCAAATCATTTTTGGAAAGAATCCCTGGTGGTGTTTGGTTCCCTCTGTCCCTTTATGAAAGAGCGTTCTTATGTATTACGGTTGGCAAGCATGTGGGTAAAAGAAATGTCACAAGCAGCTGCTACAGCTGTGCAAGCAAGCCGCTGGGAGGATCAGACTCTTGTTAGCCTTTATGAAGTTAGGTGTCTGGTCTCTGTTTCTTTGCCTTCCAAAGGCACTTCCTGGCAGAGAGTTACAAACAGTGAGTGCCTCATCGAAAACCCCAGGTTGGCAGCATCTGCTCTAGCGGTTGGCAGACTGCAGCTGGCCCTGAGCGTGGCTTGCTAATTTTCTGGGTCAGGTGTGGCTGTGGTAGTGATGGGCCTCAGCCAAATAGGACCCTCTAATCACTGCTCCCTTCTCCTGCCCCAGATGCAAGGACTTAAGAAGGCTGACAGGGATTATTCTTGCCTTCCTTTGGGACACAGGGGAAAAGAAGGGGAGCATAATGGGCTTTCTGGAAAGCCAGGAGCCCAGTTTCCAGAGCTAACTTTCAGACAACCATGAGACTGACCTTTGATGACCTCCATCATCTTCTATGTTTTTTTGGTACGCTTTCCTCCACACCACTCTTATCCTCACTACTGACAGATCCCTTTGTCCTACTCTCTAAATGTCCAATTTAATCTTCCTTTGGAATACCGCCAAAGTCTTCTTTGCTTTTACTGTATACCCCACCTTCCAAAATGATCCTTTTCCCCACTTTTTCAGAATGTCCATTCCCTCAGGACTAACCCTAGAAGACTTGCAAACTGATTAATTCACACAAGTATGTAACTGTTTTGTGCCCTTGGAGGGTTATAAAATTAAGTTGGTTATTCACTGTAGAAGGCCTTTAAAAGTCGAGTGATCAAGAATATTTTATATCCTGTTCATCCCCATGCAGCAGATAATCATACTATCTCAGTTTTACAGATTGGGGCTCAATAAACGTAAGCAACCTACTTAAATAAATAGTCGAGGCAGGGCTTGAACCCACATCTCTGGCTCCAAGAGGGCTTGTTCATCCGTCACACTCTGCTGCCTGAACAACAGGTGAAAATATTTTTAGATAGTTGATTCTTCTCAACTTTTAGGATAACGAATAGGTTAATCTCTAAAAGTTAGCAATCTGGTAAGGGGGTGCAATGAACTGAGCTGTGTCTCTACCAGATAAATTCATATGTTGAAGCTCTAACCCCAGTGGGAAAGTATTTGGAGATGAGGTCTTTTGGGGAGATAATTACATATAAATGAAGTCACGAAGGTGGGGTCCTTATGATGGGATTAGTGCCTTTACAGGAAGAGACGTCAGACAGCTTGCTTTCTCTCTCGGCCATGTGAGGACACAGCAAGAAGGCAAGCCAGCAAGTGTTCTCACCAAAACCTGACTGTGCTGGCACTCTGATCTCAGACTTCCAACCTCCAGAACTGTGAGAAAATAAATTCCTGTTGTTTAAGCCACCCAGTCTGCGGTATTTTGTTATGGCAGCCCAAGCTGCCTAATACAGGAGAATGCAAAGAGGACTAGGTCCATTGTGCCAATGTGTAGCCATATCTTTTTACTTACCAAATGCTCACCTGATGAATCCCAAGAAACCAGGAAAGAACTATGGAAAAAGCAAAACAAAACAAAACCGCCCCCCCAAACCCCCCAGGAAATTCTGCTGGTGCATATTCTTACTAGGTTTTCTTAAAACTATGTTTTGCTATGAAACCCTGAGTACAAGCCACTTGCTACAAAATAATCCATAATTTCTCTTAACCTAGTGATATCAGCTTGGAGTTTTCCTTTTTTCCCCCCTTCCTAATTGGGTACAATGTTCCCAATTGTATTAGTTATTTAAAAAAAAAAAGAAAGAAAAGGAAAACCCCCCACAAAAGCCATGCACAGTCATTTAAAATAATTCTCTTCTTGACCTAGTTGTTTCCATCTGGTGTTCTGGATGAAAGAAGTGCTCTCAAATGAGCTTTATTCTCCGCAAGTTACTTTCTCTGATGCCAAAGCCACACATCTGGTGCGTGGCAGACAGGAAAGTTTGCCCCAGGATAAGTCAAGTGGGGATGATTCATATAACCCAAGGGTGATGTCATAGTCCAAGGTCAACTGAAACTTGCTTAGGCAAAGGAGGAATTCATTGTATCACATAATCGAACCATGAGAGAACAGGGATGTGGCTGGACTTTGGGGGGTAAAGGGGATGAGGACTCAAGCATCATAAGCCTCCATCCCTCCATCCCTGGCCTCTTCTGTTCTCTCCTTTTTGCTTCCATTCTGCCTGACAATGTCCTCCTGACGGCTGGAAATAAGACCAGCAGAAGCAACCAACCCACGCAGGTCATAGCTTAGGTCCATTGTTCACACCCCAAACTGGTTGACATTGATGGTAGCTATTTTAAACCACATGAATAGAATGGAGGAAGGGATTATCTCCCAAAGATAAGAAATGCTATTCGTAAAAGAAGTGCAGAAATGAGCTGTGTAGATTCCAAATAAATGATACTATAAATGGTTATGGGAATCACACATAAATGATGGTAAAGCAGGTTATTTATGCATTACATGTATTCTTGAAATATAGTTTTCCAAAAAATTTTGATTTGTAGCATCTAAAATTCCCACTGTTTTATATTACTGAAATAGAAATATGAATGAACAGAAAATTTTTATTTTAAATACATAATAAAGCTACACTTAAAGAATTTTGACTCACACATTTTAAAGACTGACAGTTTTCAGATGGCAAATAACTCTATAAAAGAACTTTTGAAAAATGATAGTAATGAGGAAGAACTCAAGTAATGAAATATTTATTCACCTATCATTTTTCCTTAAGTATATACAATGTAACTGTAAAATAAGGAAACAAACAAAAAGTGACAGGCACACTAGAACCTTAAGCCAATAGGTTTAAAATGTAGTCATTTTGTTGGTATAATAACAACTAATATTTACTGAATGTTTATTAAGTGTTGGTAACTATTAAAAAACTTATTGGCATTATCTGAATTAATGCTCAAAACAAGTAGTTGCTAAACTAATGCCTGTGGCCAAATCCAACCTACCATCTGTTTTTGTAGAGAGTTTTATTGGAACACAGCAGCACCCATTCATTTATGCATTGTCTATGGCTACTTTCACACTATAGAACTGAGTAGTTGCAGCAGACTGTATGGGCTGCCTGAAGAATCTATCAACTGATCTTTTATAGAAAAAGTTGGTGGATTCTTGAAAAACAATCCTAAAAAGTATTCAATACTATTATCCCCACTTGATGCCAAGGTCACATACTGGTATTGTCAGAGTGGTGACTCAGCCTCAGTTCTGTCTGAATATAAAGTCTATAATCTTTTTAGATATTTTCACAGCAGAGAATACAGGTCCTAGAGTCAGACTGTTTGGGTTCAAATCATACTCCACCACTTAGTAGCTGCATGTTGGACATTTTGCTTAATGTCCCTGTGTCTCAGATTTCTCCACAGCTCTTCCAGCTGGTAACAGATGTTGCTGGTCATCCTTGACATCAGCAGAGCCCTTGGACCCCAGTGTCTCTCTGCTTTGAAATAATCTCCTCAACATTTTCAAAGTTCCCCTCAGATACCCGGGAAGAACTTGTGTAGCAGTGTTATCTGGGCAGGGTGCTGGGACCAATATCCTTCTGGACCCTGGTCCCTATTTCTCCTCTTTGGGGTGTTTCTTGATCTCTCCACCCACCATGTTGTGTCGACCAGATGCCCCAAAGAACTCCAGGCCTCATATCTATGGGATCATTTTTGGGCCCCTGTCCTGGCCCTGATTTTAGGAGGGTGACCTGAAAAGCAATTGCTCCTCAGGATAGCTCTGTCTTCTCTAGTAAGATTTTGTGGGACTTAGACACCATACAAGTGCAGACACACTGATTTTTTTTTTTAAAGATTTATTTATTTATTTTATTTATTTTTGGCTGCATCGGGTCTTAGTTGGCTCACCCAGGATCTTTGTTGAGGCACGCGGGATCTTTCGTTGTAGTGCCCGGGCTCTTTGTTGTGGTGTGGGGACTTCTCTCTAGTTGTGGCATGCAGGTTTTTTCTCTTCTCTAGTTGTGGTGTGTGGGCTCTTTAGTTGTGGCGCACAGTTCCAGAGTGCATGGGCTCTGTAGTTTGTGGCATGTAGCCTCTCTAGTTGAGGCACGTGGGATCTTAGTTCCCTGATCGAACTGATGTACCCTGCATTGTAAAGCAGATTCTTTACCACTGGACCACCAGGAAGTCCTGACACACTGATTTTGATGACTCCCACGTAGGAGACACAAGTTCATGGCTCTGGGGTATCCATGGCCCACTGCCAACCCTTGGGCTGCCACGTGTTGGGTTCATTTGTCAGCTCTCACCCCTCCATGTTCCGATATATGGCAATCTCTGGTCTCTGTCCCCCCCGCCGCCTCCCCCACCATCCCCCCAGGGCAGCAATGGTGGAATCATACTTCCTTTACTTTCTGCACCTCCAATCACTGGCACCAGGATGGCCAAACCCCCTCCCTGCCCAGTCCTCCAGAGGTCTTTGACATTCTCTTCAGAGAGCTTTCGAGCTGTTGGCCTGCAATTCCTGTAGACCCTTCTGCCTGATGCCCTCATTAGGCTTCAAGTATTTGTTAACATTTGAACTCCATGTTTAAGCCGTGTTGATGAAAGATGGACATTCCTTGCACAAATAGGAACACTCATCTTTGTCTGCTCCCAGCGTCTTCCCCTCTCTTCCCACTGATGGTGGTCTGTGGAAGGCAGAGGTGCTATCAACATTGGAAGAAATCACATTCTAGGAATTCAGTGATTCCCCAAAGGAGTTCAAGAGAAGATATGGTCCAAAAATGTGCTCTTCTACGTTTATTCTAGAAAATTTCAAACAGTGAATTTAACATGATCAGAAAGCAAATTAACATTCACATTTTCCTTTATATTCTGGGTAAGGCTTGCCTTTGTGGTCACCATCCACAAAGCCAGTAACAGCCCTTGAGAGAGTCATTGGAAGTTGGGATACATGGGTGGCAGGATAGGTGACATAATCAGCATTAAATACGTAAATAGTATCAGGGAAATGCAGAGGCAAGCAGATCTATGTTGTCTCACTCCAAACATGTTCTGAAGAGCCATGCTGTTGTGAGTAATAACAGCATTGTTAGCCTCTTCTCCCCGGGGAAAGGTGAAATTAGCACATCTAACAATAAAGAACACAAAGAGATAGTTCTGGCACTTGTACAGGAAGCGATGGTGCCTAGACACCATGAATAATCTTCACTCACACTACTTGGACAGTAAGCAAATGTGAAAATACCTCTTCTCTACCCAATGTTCTGTATTTCCATAAATAAATCATTATGCTCATGCAGGACCATGAATTTTGTAAAACATTTAAAAAATCAAATTGCAGGGACCCTGCAAAAAATACTGCTAGGACACACACCCTAGGGACAGTCTGCCTGGGGGTCACCTTATTTTCATTCCTACTGAGGCACTCTTGCTTTTATTTGTAATTTCTCCTGTCTTTTTTTAAAAAACATCTTTATTGGAGTATAATTGTTTTACAATGGTGTGTTAGTTTCTGCTGTATAACAAAGTGAGTCAGCTATACATATACATACATCCCCATATCTCCCCCTCTTGCGTCTCCCTCCCACCCTCCCTATCCCACCCGTCTAGGTGAACACAAAGCACCGAGCTGATCTCCCTGTGCTATGCGGCTGCTTCCGACTACTTATCTATTTTACATTTGGTAGTGTATATATGTCCATGCCACTCTCTCACTTCATCCCAGCTTACCCTTCCCCCTCCCAATGTCCTCAAGTCCATTCTCTATGTCCCATGTCCTCAAGTCCATTCTCTATGTCTTTGTCTTTATTTCTGTTCTACCCCTAGGTTCTTCAGAACTTTTTCCTTTTTTAGGTTGCATATATATATTAGCATATGGTATTTGTTTTTCTCTTTCTGACTTACTTCGCTCTGTATGATAGTCTCTAGGTCCATCCACCTTGCTACAAATAACTCAATTTCATTTCTTTTTATGGCTGAGTAATATTCCATTGTATATATGTGCCACATTTTCTTTATCCATTCATCTGTCCACGGAACCTAAGTTGCTTCCATGTCCTGGCTATTGTAAGTAGAGCTGCAATGAATATCGTGTTACATGACTCTTTCTGAATTATGGTTTTCTCAGGATGTATGCCCAGTAGTGGGATTGCTGGGTCATATGGTAGTTCTATTTTTAGTTTTCTAAGGAACCTCCTTAGTGGCGGTATCAATGTACATTCCCACCAACAGTGCAAGAGTGTTCCCTTTTCTCCACACCATCTCCAGCATTTATTGTTTCTAGATTTTTTGATGATGGCCATTCTGACTGGTGTGAGATGATATCTCATTGTAGTTTTGATTTGCATTTCTCTAATGATCAATGATGTTGAGTATTCTTTCATGTGTTTGTTGGCAGTCTGTATATCTTCTTTGGAGAAATGTCTATTTAGGTCTTCTGCCCATTTTTGGATTGGGTTGTTTGTTTTTTTGTTATTGAGCTGCATGAGCTGCTTCTAAATTTTGGAGATTAATCCTTTGTCAGTTGCTTCATTTGCAAATATTTTCTCCCGTTCTGAGGGTTGTCTTTTGGTCTTGTTTATGGTTTCCTTTGCTATGCAAAAGCTTTGAAGTTTCATTAGGTCCCATTTGTTTATTTTTGTTTTTATTTCCATTTCTCTAGGAGGTGGGTCAGAAAGGATCTTGCTGTGATGTATGTCATAGAGTGTTCTGCCTATGTTTTCCTCTAAGAGTCTGATAGTTTAGGTCTTTAATCCATTTTGAGCTTATTTTTGTGTATGGTGTTAGGGAGTGATCTAATCTCATACTTTTACATGTAGCTGTCCAATTTTCCCAGCACCACTTATTGAAGAGGCTGTCCTTTCTCCACTGTACATTGCTGCCTCCTTTATCAAAGATAAGGTGTCCATATGTGTGTGGGTTTATCTCTGGGCTTTGTATCCTGTTCCATTGATCTTTCTGTTTTTGTGCCAGTACCATACTGTCTCGATTACTGTAGCTTTGTAGTATAGTCTGAAGTCAGGGAGCCTGATTCCTCCAGCTCCGTTTTTCGTTCTCAAGATTGCTTTGGCTATTCGGGGTCTTTTGTGTTTCCATACAAAATGTGAAATTTTTTGTTCTAGTTCTGTGAAAAATTCCAGTTGTTTGATAGGGATTGCGTTGAATCTGTAGATTGCTTTGGGTAGTAGAGTCATTTTCACGATGTTGATTCTTCCAATCCAAGAACATGGTATACCTCTCCATCTATTTGTATCATCTTTAATTTCTTTCATCAGTGTCTTATAAATTTCTGCCTACAGGTCTTTTGTTTCCTTAGGTAGGTTTATTCCTAGATATTTTATTCTTTTTGCTGCAATGGTAAATGGGAGTGTTTTCTTGATTTCACTTTCAGATTTTTCATCATTAGTGTATAAGAATGTCAGATATTTCTGTGCATTAATTTTGTATCCTGGTACTTTACCAAATTCATTGATTAGCTCTAGTAGTTTTCTGGTAGCATCTTTAGGATTCTCTATGTATAGTATCATGTCATCTGCAAACAGTGACAGCTTTACTTCTTCTTTTCTGATTTGGATTCCTTTTATTTCCTTTTCTTCTCTGATTGCTGTGGCTAAAACTTCCAAAACTATGTTGAATAAGAGTGGTGAGAGAGGGCAACCTTGTCTTGTTCCTGATCTTAGTGGAAATGCTTTCAGTTTTTCACCATTGAGGATGATGTTGGCTGTGGGCTTGTCATATATGGCCTTTATTATGTTGAGGAAAGTTCCCTCTATGCCTACTTTCTGCAGGGTTTTTATCATAAATGGGTGTTGAATTTTGTCAAAAGCTTTCTCTGCATCTATTGAGATGATCATATGGTTTTTCTCCTTCAATTTGTTAATATGGTTTATCACATTGATAGATTTGCGTATATTGAAGAATCCTTGCATTCCTGGAATAAACCCCACTTGATCATGGTGTATGATTCTTTTAATGTGCTGTTGGATTCTGTTTGCTAGTATTTTGTTGAAGATTTTTGCATCTATGTTCATCAGTGATATTGGCCTGTAGTTTTCTTTCTTTGTGACATCCTTGTCTGGTTTTGGTATCAAGGTGATGGTGACCTCGTAGAAGGAATTTGGGAGTGTTCCTCCCTCTGCTATATTTTGGAAGAGTTTGAGAAGGATAGGTGTTAGCTCTTCTCTAAATGTTTGATAGAATTTGCCTGTGAAGCCATCTGGTCCTGGGCTTTTGTTTGTTGGAAGATTTTTAATCAGAGTTTCAATTTCAGTGCTTGTGATTGGTCTGTTCATATTTTCTATTTCTTCCTGATTCAGTCTTGGCAGTTTGTGCATTTCTAAGAATTTGTCCATTTCTTCCAGGTTGTCATTTTATTGGCATAGAGTTGCTTGTAGTAATCTCTCATGATCTTTTGTATTTCTGCAGTGTCAGTTGTTACTTCTCCTTTTTCATTTCTAATTCTATTGATTTGAGTCTTCTCCCTTTTTTTCTTGATGAGTCTGGCTAATGGTTTATCTATTTTGTTTATCTTCTCAAAGAACCAGCTTTTAGTTTTATTGATCTTTGCTATTGTTTCCCTCATTTATTTTTCATTTATTTCTGATCTGATCTTTATGACTTCTTTTCTTCTGCTAACTTTGGGGTTTTTTTGTTCTTTCTCTAATTGCTTTAGGTGTAAGGTTAGGTTGTTTATTTGAGGTTTTTCTTGTTTCTTGAGGTGGGATTGTATTGCTATATACATCCCTCTTAGAACTGCTTTTGCTGCATCCCATAGGTTTGGGTCATCGTGTCTTCATTGTCGTTTGTTTCTAGGTACTTTTTGGTTTCCTCCTTGATTTCTTTTTGTTTTTTTTCAGTACGTGGGCCTCTCACTGCTGTGGCCTTTCCCGTTGCGGAGTACAGGCTCCGGACGCGCAGACTCAGTAGTCATGGCTCACGGGCCCAGCTGCTCCACGGCACATGGGATCTTTCTGGACCAGTTCACAAACCCGTGTCCCCTGCATCGGCAGGCGGACTCTCAACCACTGTGCCACCAGGGAAGCCCTCCTCCTTGATTTCTTCAGTGATCTCTTGGTTATTTAGTAGTGTATTGTTTAGCCTCCATGAGTTTGTATTTTTTTACAGGTTTTTCCCTGTAATTGATATCTAGTCTCATAGCATTGTGGTTGGAAAAGATTCTTGATACAACTTCAATTTTCTTAAATTTACCAAGGCTTGATTTGTGACACAAGATATCATCTATCCTGGAGAATATTCCATGAGCCCTTGAGAAGAAAGTGTGTTCTGTTGTGTTTGGATGCAATGTCCTATAAATATCAGTTAAGTCCATCTTGTTTAATGTATCATTTCTGTGGTAGTTATTTCCACTATTTTATCTTCCAGGTCACTTATCTGTTCTTCTGCCTTAGTTATTCTGCTATTGATTCCATCCAGAGAATTTTTATTTTTATTTATTGTTTTATTCATCATTGCTTTTTGCTCTTTAATTCTTCTAGCTCCTCTTAAAGCGTTTCTCCATTCTATTTCCAAGATTTTGAATCATCTTTATTATCATTTCTCTGAATTCTTTTTCAGGTAGACTGCCTATTTCCTCTTCATTTGTTTGGTCTGGTGGGTTTTCACCTTGCTTTGTCATCTTCCATGTATTTCTCTGTCTTCTCATTTTGGTTGACTTACTGTGTTTGGGGTCTCTGTTTCACAGGCTGCAAGTTCATAGTTCCCGTTCTTTTTGGTCTCTGCCCCCAGTGGCTAAGGTTGTTTCAGTGGGTTGTGTAGGCTTCTTGGTGAAGGGGACTTGTGGGTGTGTTCTGGTGGTTGGGGCTGGATCTTGTCTCTCTGGTGGGCAGGACCATGTCTGGTGGTGTGTTTTTGGGTGTCTGTGAACTTTTTATGATTTTAGGCAGCCTCTCTGCTAATGGGTGCGTTTGTGTTCCTCTCTTGCTAGTTGTTTGGCATAGGGTGTCCAGCACTGTAGCTTGCTGGTGGTTGAGTGGAGCTGTGTCTTAGTGTTGAGATGGAGATCTCTGGGAGAGCTTTCACTGTTTTATATTACGTGGGGCCGGGAGCTCTCTGGTGGACCAATGTCCTGAACTCTGGTTTCCCACCTCAGAGGCTCAGGCCTGATACCCGGCCAGAGCACCAAGATCCTGTCAGCCACACGGCTCTGAAGAAAAGGGAGAGAAAGAAAGAGAGAGAGAGAGAGAGAGGGAGAGAGGGAGGGAGGGAGGGAGGGAGGGAGGAAGAAAGAAAGAAAGAAAGAAAGGAAAAACAGAGAGAGAGGGAGAGAGAGAGAGAGGAATGAAGGAAGGAAGGATAAAATAAAGTTATTAAAATAGAAAAATATTATTAAAAATAAAAAAATTAAAAAGTAATAAAAAAAAGGAAGAGAGAAAGAAAGAAGAGAGCAACCAAACCAAGAAACAAATTCTCCAGTGATAACAAATGCTAAAAACTGTACTAAAAGAACCCCCCAAAACAAAAACGGACAGTCAGAACCCTAGGACAAGTGGCAAAAGCAAAGTTATACAGGCAAACTCACACAAAGAAGCATACATGTACACACTCACAGAAAGAGAAAAAGGGAAAAGATATATATATAAAAATTAAAAAAGGAAGAGAGCAACCAAATCAATAAACAAATCTACCAATGGTAATAAGATTTAAATACTAAACTAAGGTAAACATAAAACCAGAAACAAATTAGATGCAGAAAGCAGACCCCAAGTCTACAGTTGCAACCAAAGTCCACTGCCTCAATTTTGGGATGGTTCGTTGTCTATTCAGGTCTTCCACCGTTGCAGGGTACATCAAGTTGACTGTGGCAATCTAATCCGCTGCTCCTGAGGCTGCACAGAGTTATTTCCCTTTCTCTTCTTTGTTCGCACAGCTCCTGGGCTTCAGCTTTGGATTTGGCCCCGCCTCTGCCTGTGGGTCACCTGAGGGCATCTGTTCCACACCCAGACAAGGCGGGGTGAAAGGAGTGGCTGATTAGGGGGCTCTGGCTCACTCAGGCCAGGGGGAGGGATGGGTATGGAATGTGGGGCAAGCCTGTGGCGGCAGAGTCCAGCGTGACGTTGCAACAGCCTGAGGTGCGCCGTGTGTTCTCCTGGGGAAGTTGTCCCTGAATCACAGGACCTTGGCAGTGGCGGGCTGCACAGGCTCCCGGGAGGGAGGTGTGGATAGTGACCTGTGCTTGCACACAGGCTTCTTGGTGGCGGCAGCAGCAGCCTTAGTGTTTCATGCGCGTGTCTGGGGTCCGTGTTGATAGCCGTGGCTCACGCCTGTCTCTGGAGCTCATTTAGGTGGTGCTCTGAATCCCCTCTCCTCACGCACCCTGAAACAATGGCCTTTTGCTTCTTAGGCAGGTCCGGAGTTTTTCCCGGACTCCCTCCCGGCTAGCTGTGGCTCACTAGCCCCCGTCAGGCTGTGTTCGCACAGCCAACCCCAGTCCTCTCTCTGGTATCTGACCTCTGAAGCCAGAGCCTCAGCTCCCAGCCCCCTCCCGCCCTGGCAGGTGAACACACAAGCCTCTCGAGCTGGTGAGTGCTGGTCGGCACCGATCCTCTGTGCGGGAATCTCTCCGCTTTGCACTCTACGCCCCTATTGCTGCGCTCTCCTCCGTGGCTCCAAAGCTTTCCTGCCACCACCCCTGTCTCCGCCAGTGAAGGGGCTTCCTAGTGTGTGGAAACTTTTCCTCCTTCACAGCTCCCTCCCAGTGGTGCAGGTCCCATCCCTATTCTTTTGTCTCTGTTTTTCCTTTTTTCTTTTGTCCTACCCAGGTACGTGGGGAGTTTCTTGCCTTTTGGGAAGTCTGAGGTCTTCTGCCAGCATTCAGTAGGTGTTCTGTAGGAGTTGTTCCACATGTAGATGAAGTTTTGATGTATTTGTGGGGAGGAAGGTGATCTCCACATCTCACTCCTCTGCCATCTTGAAGGCACCCCTCTCCTATCTCTTTTAAGGGTTGTGCTTTCCTGTATGTTTTCTTCTTATTTAGGTTGCTCTTTCTTGTCTCCTTTTCAAAAATCAACTTACGCTTCATAGTACTGTGTACCCCCCAACTTCTTTTCAAGCAGATAAATATTGCCACCCTTTCTCTTTGTCTCTTTGATCATCTGCCTGTCTTAGTCTGTCATTCTCTTTCTTTCTGTGTCACACACACACACACACACACACTCTCTCTCTCTTTCTCTTTTTCTCCACATATATACCACACGACAAATACGCACATACAACTGATGAACATATTGTTTTAATGTATAGGCAGTATGTTTACATAGAATTTGTCCCTTGCTTTAGGAACTTCGAAACTCACGAAACAAAGAGCCCCATATTTGATACAGGAAAGAGAGTCCAGGATTACTTACCCTCATTCTCAGATCTGGCATCCGGACAATCAGGTCATCGTATGCTGAGAATGCCAAGATGCCCAGGACGGCACAAGTGGGAATTCTTTTAGATGCCCTGTTGTGTACTCCTGTCTGTGGTTAGAACTTAGCTCTTTCAATCATTACTTGCCTGTGGATCAAGTGTCCTGTGACTTGTGACAGCTGTGGTGTTGGATGAGATGAGGCATTATGTGTAATAATTCAATGGCTGTGTGTCTACATTTTCAATATAGAAAGCTACTAAACTAAAGTCACCTTTTCTATCATTTAAAAATATTTGGATAGCCTAAGATTCACATTTTGCTTTCTACCAGGAGACAATACAGTCAATTTTTACATGTTGTTCTTCTTGGTTATTATGAATAATTTATGTCTTTATTCCTGACACTATTTGGCTGTTCTAGAAATAACCAGTGCCACCAGTTAGGACACAAAATCAGTCACTGCTGACTTCTTGTCCTTTCTGTGTTCCTGTCCTGCATGTGGTCATGCAGCAGCAGGGTAGGGCATTTGAAATGCATTTGCTTGAGCACATTTAGATAATGTATGGTAAAGGTGACAGGATTCTTTTTGTGTGTGTGCCAGTTTATACATTAGCGTCTCTTAAGTGTCAGCTTAAAAATTTCATAAAGCAGTAACACTGATTCAAAATGTTTGTTTAGGGGCTTCGCAGTGGTTGAGAGTCCACCTGCTGATGCAGGGAACACGGGTTTGTGCCCCGGTCCGGGAAGATCCCACATGCCGCAGAGCGGGTAGGCCCGTGAGCCATGGCCGCTGAGCCTGTGCGTCCGGAGCCTGTGCTCCGCAACGGGAGAGGCCACAACAGTGAGACGCCCAAGTACCACAAAAAAAAAAAAAAAAAAGTTTGTTTAGGCTTGTTCAGGACTCTGAGTGCTTACAGCCCCAAATCACATTCTTGTCCTTCTTTAAACCGACAACATTTAAAAGTTTGCTGTAATAGCTCTATCTTATTGTAGTAAACAATAATAAATTTCTTTAGGGCTATATTCTTCTATAAGGCAAATAATGAAAATGTGTAAATATGTAAAAGAATCCAGATCCATGGAAACATTTGCAAGTATACATATTTTAAAAATGTTTCAATCGTATTAGTTTCTACATCCTTTGAACATGTTGGAGACATGCATTGTACCTTGTTTTCTTTTCCTCCAAAATGCTTTTTCAGAATTTATGGCATTTTTCTCATCCAGCTGAGGCTCCTGAGAAGTCTTAATTTCTTGTGGAATTTATATCTTACGGACTAATAAAAAGAATTCTTCTGGTGAGCTTTAATTTTACTGTCTACTCTTAATGCATTTATTCATTCTTTCATCTAATAGGATTGAAGCCTTTTAAAAAATCCACCACCAACAAAATGAAACAAAATACATTGGCAGTGGTCATACTGAAGACAGGGAAATCGTTAGGAATCTGTTTCTGTAATAGAAGCGAGGAATGACGAGGATCTGAAAGTTAGCGGCAGTAGGAATGGAGAAAAGAGGTTGGATATGAGGAATATTAAGGGGGTAGAAGCAAAGGTTTGTGGGGTCGGGGAGCAGAGTCAATTCCCAGGTTTTCATCTCAGGCAGCTGGCTGTGGTGTCATTCACTAGGAGAGGAGAAGGGGGATGGAAGCATATTTATTGGTGATGGTGAGCTCTGTTTGGAATATGGCGAATTGGAGGTTCCTGCAGGACAAACAAGTAGAGAGGTGCAGTCCTTGGTTACACATTCAGGTATGACGCCCAGGAGTTGAGTTTGGGCAGGAAACACAGATCTGGGAGTCATCAGTAAGTAGCTGGTAGTTAAAGCTATGCAACCAAACTGAGGGACAAAGAGAAGGACAGGAATGACCCCACGTGCTCAGTAGTGATGGGGCACATAGAAGAAGAGAAACCAGGAGGGATCCAGAGTGGGGTGGTCAGAGGGGGAGGAGGGTGTGAGAGAACAAGCAGTGTCCAGTGGAGTCAAAGCCTGCAGAAAAGGAAGGGAGGTGGCATAGGAGATGTCTGTGACTTTAGGAACAGAGTTTATTGGTGACTCTGTTGAGGGCAGGTGGTGGAAGCCAGCGGCTCAGTGAATGTGAGGTGGGGGTCTGGGGACCCGGCTTCCAACTAACCTCTGAAGGTCATGAGATGGGTCAACAGGTTTGAGATGGGCTGTTTAGTTTCCAGTGGGAGAGACTTGAGTACATTCTCTGCCCCATGTTCTCCAGGAGTCTATGATGCTGACAGACCGTTTTGGCCGCGGTTGCTCAGAAGCAGTCTCAGTTCTGCTCCTCTTGTTGGGTGGAAGGCTTTGCTGTTTAGGTCTCTTTCCCAACTCACCAGATGGCTCCCGGCCCTCCCAGCCTCCCTGTTTTGGATGTGCTTCCTGTCCACTGTCACAGGCAAAGGGCTCACTGTGCCCCTGCTGCTGCTGCCCCTGCCACCTGGCAGTCAGGCCTCACCTGTGCCACATTCAGTATCCCCTCTAGAACCATATTTTCTCCTCACCCACTTGTGCCCACGTGGGTCTCAGGACTCTGAGTCCCAGGAAGAGCCCAGCATGGTCCCATAAGTAGCCAGGTGGCCAGTATGACGACAGGTACTATGGGGTGGGACTTCCCACAACCCAACTGCTGGGCGTCAGGTGCATTACAAGGGCGCTGAGGCATTGACTATGTAGCAGCTGGGGCAGGTGTGGGGAGGTGCTGCCTCAGCCTAGCAGCCCTCTCATTTCCCCAGGGTTTCCCCAAACCTCTCCATTTCCTTTGTGAGCTGGGCTGTGGGAAGCACTGCCCTGCAGGGCTCCACCTTCAGCACACTGGTTGTCTTTTTGCCAGTTGGCTTCCTGAAGGGTATTTACAACACCTGTCATGACACTCGGGTCTCAGTGATGCCTCTGGCTTCTTTGATTTGCCCTCGCATACTGGGAAGGCCTATTTAACCTCACCTGGCTTTTGTGTGGGAAGGAACCCTTCTGAGGAAACAGCTACTGAAGAATATCTTCCTAGCCATAACTCAGAGCCCCTCTGCTGTCTTCTCTGCTTCCCTTTTGTTGTTATCTGGATGACAGGGATAATCTGGCCCCTGCCCACATCAAATGCTATCTGGGGCTGGGAACAAGCCTCAAAACATGTTTTAAATCCTTTCTTTCCCTTCATCTCCCCCAAGTCTGCCCACTGTGCACACACTTGACTTGTTTTACACCAGCAGCAATTAATTGTGAGTGACAGTGACCCTCCTGAAGGTAGCTGACTCCGCCCCCACGGGCCAAGACATCACACCTGTGTCTGATTAGACTTCGCATTACCCCGTGTAAACATGCAGTGCGTGAAAGCAGCCTTCTCTTGTGCACTTGCAGGGGAAGCTTTCCAGAACTCTTAATGCGGGGCTCGACTTTGCTCCTGCTGATCTCCTGCCTGGGATGTTTCCCCCTTCCTTGCCACCACTGACTCAGTATAAATCTTGTCTTACAGGGGAGACAGACATCCAGGGAGGGGAGGTCATCCTGGCTTTATTTCCTTGAAGAACCTAACTGTTAAAGGGAGTCTTCTTTGTTAACTGCTTGAGCTGCCATTACAAAGTACCACACACTGTATGGCTTAAACCACAGAGATTTATTTTCTCACAGTTGTGAGGGTGCCAGTGAGGCTGGTTTTTCCTGAGGCCTCTCTCCTTGGCTTGCAGATGCCACCTTCTTGCTGTGTCCCCACATGGCCTTTTCTGTGCGTGGAGTGACACAGGTATGGGGAGGGAGGGAGAGAGTTTTCTTTCCCCTCTTATAAGTCCACAAATCCTACTGGATTAAGGTCTACTTTACAACCTCCTTTAACCTTAATTACCTCTTTAAATGTTGCCATCTCCAAATACAGTCACATTGGGGATTAGGGCTTCAGCATACGAATCTTAGGGGAACACAATTCAGTTCATAACATTCTATCTTTAACACACTCTGTTTTTCTGCATTCTCTCTAGTACTTGGGTATTGCATTAATTTCCTATGACTGCTTTAACAAATTACTACAAACTTGGTGGCTTAAAACAACAGTAATTTATTCTCTCACAGATCAAGAGGCCAGAAGTCCAGAATCAGTATCACTGGGTTGAAATCAAGCTGTCAGCGGGACCTCACACCCTCTGAAAGCTCTCAACTCTAAGGCAGAATCTGTTCCTTGTCTCTTCCAGCTTTTGGTGCCTAATAGCATTCCTTGACTTGTGCCCACATCACACCAGTCTCTGCACCTGTAGTCGCTTTGTTTCCTCCTCTTCTGTGTATCAGATTTTCCTTTTCCTTTCTCTTATGAGGACAACTGAGATTGCATTTAGGGACAACCTGGATAATCAAGGATAACACCCCATCTCAAGATCATTAATTTACTCATATCTGTAAAGATCCTTATTCCAAATAAGGTAACATTTTCAGGTTCCAGGGACTAGGACCTGATATCTTTGGGGGCCATTATTCAGCCTACCACAGGTATATTGTTCATATACTATCATTTCATATTTTGGTAGTGGAGTCAGCCTGTGTAGAGAAGTCTTGTTGGAAGGGCAGGAGACTTAGGGATGTCTTTCTTGGGCATGTCCAAGCAGTCTCAACCCCCAAACCATCCTCCAGGCAGCTGGTTCTGTCCTTTCCCATGGCCTTCTCCTAGGACCTGAAGGGTGGTCTGGAGGCTGGGAAGCTGAGGAGTCTCCCTGGAGAGAAAATGCTTGGATGATTAGGGGTGGGAAGAAAGAAGAGCATCTTCTATGCATTCCTACTTCATGGCTGGTTAGAGGGGTGGGCACCTCACTCCTGGAAGCCATTTCATTTGCAATACTTTTACTTCTAGTTAGAGCAATCTCCAGGCTGGGGTCTTGGGTAGTAAGACCCTGCTTCCCCTCCTCTTACACAACAGGGTCTGCCCCTCTTCTGTGTTCCCCTGTCATGACATATTTTTTTCCTCTGGATTACTTAAAGCACCTGATCAATTTTCAATGTGCTTATGAAGTCCAGAGAGGCAACTGTTTTGAAAATTAGCAATTTTAATCAACAGTGAAAGCACAACTTTGCTTTTTTTAAAAAAAAAAAGGAGGAGGGTTACTGCAGAGTGAATTTTCAAAAACAGTGCTTTATTTGGTCACAGGACCCATGGTCCACTACGAGGATGGGAGAACTTTATTGGATGCTAATCTAACATCTAAGATAGTATTCATCTGCTCTTGTTTCTTGCCATTTATGGTGAAAAATCTGAAGCCAGAGCAGCATAAATGTTTTGTCTCTAGTCCCATCCCAATTTCATTTTCTTGCAATGAGAGGAGGGATTAGAAGATAATTAGCAATGTTCTTCCCTGATATGTCCGAACGTTACTGCTTACTCTGAAAAATTCAATATGTAATGTGAATGTTGTTTCAGGCTTTTCAAAGTTTCATGTGTTTCTGGGGGCATTGCTGATGGTTTACCTTAGAATGCAGGAAAACTGTTATAAAGGAGACTTCAGAATAAAAGCATAATACCCTCTAGGAAACCACGTCACTAAAATGCCATTGCTAAGGGGTGGCAAGGGAGAGGCAGAGGGAAGCTTAGACAGTGATTTAGAAATATCAACATTTGGCGTTAAGGCATTAATGCCTCTATGCCTGGTGGCCTGTAGGGCGAATGGAACCATGTCAATCACTGAGAGCTTTATATTAATGTTCTCTTGCACTATCTAATTTACATTGATTCAAAATTAGATTTAATTACAATGTTTGCATTTACTCCTCCGGCACCAAGGACATCAGCCAACTATAACCTATATTATCACCTCCAGTGAAGGCCGCATTGGTGACAGGTAAATCTTTTAGAAAAACCTGTTTCCTCACCCCCTCTTTTATGGGGTCCTGGGCAAAATAATGCATTACATGACCTCACTCTTCATGCTTTTCCTGGTCTTGCTTAATTCTCCTTTGTCTCCCTTGCCCCAGTCCAGTTGCTAGAGGCTTGTGCTCCTAGAATAGACATCTGATAAGTGAGTTCATATCCTGTTGTTGATGGCTTTAGGATGCCGATAGCCCTGGGAGTGTTTTAAGGGGACTCCATGCCTAGCATAATGCTTTATCCAAAGGAACCAATCTCCAATGGTAGATATTCTGGCTCTGGGGCAGCTACATAGAGGAGAAATTTTTTTGAGCAGTTTTGTCTTTCCAGGGTCACTCAGATTCTGCCCATTTCGCTTACAAACAAGGCTGCTCATGGGTATGGGGACAACATCCTTTGGAGATTTTAATACACATTTCTGGTGACTCCTATTAAAGATGGAATTTTCCATGGAAGCAGTACCTCAAGGGTCTCTGTTCAAGACCCAAATGTAATGGAAGGATCTTTCCACTTCTCACTGTGGGCATTTGTGGTGTAAATGCTGGGGACTTCCCGCTGTGCTGAGATGACCATTTTTCTGATGTATCTCGTAGGGTTAAGGGCTTGTGCTAGGAGAGAATTTGGTCTTTCCTGAGGGGTACATGGCCCAGAAGTCACCCCTGGGAAGATGCACGTTCTGAGACAGGAAACCAGGGTTTGGAAGTCCGGACTTCCGTCTCTCTGGGCTTCAGTTTTGTGAATTTGGACTTCAAGGAGCTGGAGAGCACTTCAGGGGCTGTTTGCTTCTATTCCATTTAGTTGGTTTTTCTACTCAGCCCAACTCTTCAGTGACATTTGGACTTTTCCTTGCTGTTTTCCAAGGCACTTTCTCCCCTAATCTTGGGGCTGCTCAGTCAGAAATTACAACCCAGCCTGCAAAAAGATGAGTTGAGAGGGAGAGTGAGGAAACTCCCCAGAGGAACTGCTGGTGGGATAGCTGCCCAAGTGTGTTCAGTCCAGGGGCCGGAATATGAACTTGTTTCACCTGGTGCTGTTTCAGGAGAAACTTTGCCCCCTTACTTTTTTTTTTTTTTTTTTTGTCTACGGCATGGGGGATCCTAGTTCCCCGACCAGGGATCAAACCTGTGCCCCCTGCAGTGAAAGCGTGGAGTCTTAACCACTGGACTGCCAGGGAAGTCCTACCCCTCTCACTTCTTTCATCATAAATGACTTTCCCTGACATCCAACAGCCTCAGTGTCTGCCTTCAGGTTATAGTGCAGGCACTGACTGGCGTGAGCTTTCACAAGTTGGTGGCTTACTGGATACAAATTTCTAACCCTGGGAACCACCTGTTCAGCAGTCTTAGATTCCAGTCTTTTCTTAGTCCATGGGGAGAGACTTCTCAGGCATGGACCCAATCCTTTCAAGCACGGAACTGAGCATTTTCTGTTTCAGTCCCTGTTTCTGAACCATTTTGAGTAGAAACCCTGCTAGGATGTAGTGTAGTCTTTTGTTTGCTCAAAACCTTCTTCATCTTGAGTGTGCCCCTCCCCCTAAAAAAGAAAAAAATCTCACCAGTCCCTCGAGGCCCCATTTGGGTCCTGCTCTTCCATGGAGCCATCCCAGGTCCTTCCTCCCCAGAACTCAAAGTTCTGTTTTCCCAGTGATTTGGCAACAAATCACACACATGCCTGATGACTTACTCCAATAATCATTTAATGGTGAGCATGATACCCACTTCACGTATTCAGCCTCATTAATTTTGATGTCTGGCAGACATCTCTGTCTTCACGATGAGTCTCTGAAAATATTAACTCTATTCTGCCTAGTGGCTTTGATTTGGGCAGGTTTCTAAAATCTATCACCTGTGGCAATCTGCTTCCCATGAAGGAAATTTGGCTGACCTTCAAAGGATGAAGATTATTGACCTCCCTTAGAAGCCAATGGAAGTGAATTCACTGTCAGAGTTTTTAAAGTAAAAATGGAAGATAATTAAATGCAGCACAGTAGTTGTAAAACAGATCTCATTGTGTTGTATATCACTTCATAAAATAAGCATATTTCCCATTCTTCAACATGACTTTCTTTGCACCATTTACCACAGAATAATGATTCCCTGACAACTCAAGTAAGAAATTTTTAGGCCTACTTTTTAATAAGCACTTGCTCTAAGGTGAAAATTAAACATTCTCAGACAGAAGCCTGGCTGGATGAAATGGTGTGCCATCAGAATAAAGCATGTGACGTTCCAGGTATCGTCAGGTGAAACAAACGTGTCTTAAAAATCTACAAGGGAGACCATCTTCTTTAGAAAATAAATGTATTGCTTAGCCAGAACCAACACATTGAATATGTGTGAGTATAGTTTTGAGTATTTGTGACGTTCTTGAGTCCCATACAGTCAAACAAACCAGAAGCCTACCCGTCTGGGTCAATGGTAGCTTATCACTTGGCATCTGTAAACTTCTTTTATTTTGCTGGATCTGACCCAAAAGTATGGGTGGAGACACAGGGCAGCACCCAATAACCCTATTTATATGGCTTACTGACTTGTGTAAGAAAGAGTTCATTCATTCATATTGTCTGGTGGACTCATTCTAAAGTCTGAGAATTCTCTTTATTAGACCTGCTAAATTTGGGAGTAGGTTGGGAACATAATTTCCAAAGGAGAAACTCTTATTGGAGAGAAACCATCATGTTGACTTGTTCTATTGTGTTGACATATTTCACAGTAAAATTGAGTCTCATCAGGCTCCACATTAAGAGGATCAGAACCATCGCCTAATGTATAACTTTCTTTCCTCTGTTTTACAATATTTATCAAGTTAATTCATGGACTCATGAACTTCCTCCATGCCATGACTTCAAGTGTTTTTGTGGGGACACTTGAGAAAAAATGGTAACTTTCAGTGACATAAAAAAGGAATAGACCGTGACTCTGGAAACCTGAGTTCTCTTATGTTCAGCCAGTTTAATCATTTGTTTGTGACTCTGAGTCACTGAAATGTGATAACTAATGGCGTTACACTTACGAAGAGCTGAGTACCTTGATATTTTGATCTTTTTCAGTAGGTGATTTTAGGTAGAAATTATCTATCTTATCCTTTGTTAGGCCTCACTGCAAAGGGAAAAGACTACCCACAAGAACCTTGACTGCTACACCAAGGGTCTCTACTTATATAAATTGCATGGTCTCTTTTCTGGTTGTTGGGTCACAGGTGGCTCGCATTCTGAATTTGCAAGTAAAGTGCATCTCGGTAAATTAGGTTAAAAGTGGCAGAACGGTCACAGGCTGAGAACATCAATTCAGCTCTCAGCAGGTGCAAGCTGGAAGAGCCTTTTTGCAGGAGAAAGCTTCCACCAGCTCTGCACCTGCTCCCTAGAGAAGGAACCAAGTATTAGAAGGGCTGCCACAGGAGAAATGACTCAACAATATCGTTCGTAAGCCGGATGTGGCTGTGTCCTTTCTAACAGGGGCATGTTTGTTGCCATCTCAATTATATCTAACCTAATGGGAGGGACTGTTTGTGAAAGGGCTCAGAGGAAGTCTAATGGGTAATACCTAAAAGGATGCATTATTGCTTAGATTCTATCAAACAAACCTGATACTGGCAGAGCTGTTCTCCCTATTCACAGAGGGAGCAGAGGAAATGCACAGATGTTCCTCATCATTTCACCTAACAGTTTAATCTTTTCCTTGAGGTCATGCTGCAGATGAAGAGTAAAATGATAATATGATCAACAAAAGTTAAGATGGGGAATGTGTTGAAAGAGTCTGATTTAAAATGATGAGATACATCAGACTCTTCTTCATTCTCAAGATTTAGAAGAGGCTATTTGGAACTGTGAACTGTAAGTGGGTGTCTCGCAGAAAAAGAACACTGGAAAATTGTGGGACAGAAATACAACTGGGGAATTAAGGCAGGAACTCAGTGCTCTAAGGGAGCTTGTTGCCTCTTTCTACTTCAAGTCATCCTAACTGCGTTTCATCCACAGCTCAGATTATTTCAGCTAACCAGATGATGGAATTGCAGCATCTCCAGACATGGTGAGAATATCACTGAAACGTTTGGATGAGGCAGTCATTTCAGGGATACATTCTTTTTTTTAATATAAATTAATACATTTATTTTTGGCTGCGTTGGGTCTTCATTGCTGCGCACGGGCTTTCTCTAGTTGCGGCAAGCGGGGGCTACTCTTCGTTGTGGTGCATGGGCTTCTCATTGCGGTGGCTTCTCGTTGCAGAGCACGGGCTCTAGGCACATGGGCTTCAGTAGTTGTGGCAGGCGGGCTCAGTAGTTGTGGCTCACGGGCTCTAGAGCGCAGGCTCAGTAGTTGTGGCGCACAGGCTTAGTTGCTCCGCAGCATGTGGGATGTTCCTGGACCGGGACTCGAACCCGTGTCCCCTGCATTGGCAGGTGGATTCTTAACCACTGCACCACCAGGGAAGTCCCAGGGATATATTTCAAGGAGAAATGAAAGTTTTTGCGTGCAAGTGTTTGTCTTTGAGGGGGAAGGGGTGTTGACAACAGGATCAGAATCGGTGTGTACATTTCCTGTTCCTGTTTCCTTAACCAACATCCTCAGGGCATCTCTGTCTTCTTGGGGGCAAGGTGCTCTGCTGCCCTCCTTTTTGGCCTCCTTAATCTTGTCTGTATGGCACCTGCTGCATGGAAGCATCTATCCTGTAGGGACGGGGCTGGGGTTGCACGAGTTTGCCGTGTTAAAGTAAGGGAGGAGATTCACAGAAATGAGTTTTTGAGAAGTTGGCATCAGTGCTGACTTAAAAAAAAAAATTCTCATCTCACATGTTCATTTTTCCTAAAATTGAGGGGCCTTATTTTTTAGAATCTCAAACCTTTGGGCAATAATCAAAATTACTGAGTGGGTGGAAATCACCTCTTACCTTATTTTAAAGGCTCATGTACACTTTACAGAAGCAATTTTTCTAGCCCTGGACTTGAAGAAAATATAATTACTGTCTTATGTTTTTGTTTATTACTATAACCAAGCAAGTTGATTTTAACATTTACTCTTTATTGTGTTGTATGAAGTACCTATGTAATGCAAGTATGTACTGTACTAAAATACCCATATTTCCAAATAACATTATGTGGTGTAGCCCACAGTCTCTGCAGAAGCATTGTGAGTAACCTGTGCCTTTACACTTTACAATCCATTGTTGGCTGATGTGAAAAGTATGATAACAGATGAAGAAAAAAAAAATAAAGCTAAGTATGAATACATTTTTCCAAACATACACATACACAGCTTAGAATGGAATCCCAATGGAAAGTCAAATGACCATATTTGATGTAGTACCTATAAGATGTAGACTCTGCAATAAAGAGCCAAAGGCACATAAAAATATATTTTAACTTTAAAAATAACTTAGTTACAGTAATACTTTGCTTGTGTCTTACCAACATGTAGCTGACAGTCAAAATTTCGCAATATAGATATAATATATAGAGATATATAAGAGCTACAAGCAAATCCCCAAAACCCATAAAGTTGTTCAAATGTGAAAACAGAGAAAAGTTTTAACACTGAAGAATTTGCTATGGTGAGCCCAAACGATATAATATAGAAAAGAGTCTAGAAAAAAGGCGTGGGTGTTAAATAAATTTTGACTTCCTCTCGCTCAGAAAATGCCAGAGTACTGTAAAGGTCCTTAATGTGACTGGCACGGCCCTTCATAAGTAGTGCCAGCCCTGGCCAAGCCAGATTTCTTATGTGTCTGAAAACAAAAAATGTGAGCTGTACATCAGCAATGCCCGCCGAAAATGGGTTCTGACTCACTTCCTCTCTTTGCCAGGATAGGTTTGTTTTTTTTCCACTGTTTTTGCAAACAGGGTATACCAGGTAAAAAAATATTTTGTAGGAAAGTTATTTTAGAAAACCCATCACATGACAGCAAGTATAGCCAGCGAAGCTCTTCTCTTTGTGGTTAGTTTTGTTTTGTTCTGTTTTTTGATACCTTTTACCCCAAATGAAAAGAGCCGGCGGTGTCCTGTTACTTATTTTTATCCATGACATTCAGCACCTCATCTAGAAATGAGGGCCCAAGATCGAGCTGCAGGGAGAGGAGGGAACCCGTGAGATCAGAGAGGGACTCCTCTGATTTAGTCTTTTCCTTGACGAGCTCGCACGGGGCGGAATGGTCAAACATGTCCTCGGCCGCCCAGTCGGGATACTGTTCGGAGAGGCTGGAGGAGTGGCTGCCCCTGCCCTGGCTGGACTGGGATGCGGACCCGCTGGACCCCCACGAGACGTCCCCCTGGTGGACCGTCCCGTTCTCCAACAGGCTGCTTTCCTCCGGAGCCTTCTCCTCCATGACTGGCTCACAGCTAAGCCGGGGCAGCTTTCCCGGCCCTAAGGACTCCTGTTTGGAACTGAATGTCACCGGTGACAACAAGGGCAACATGAGTGCCTGGGACCCTCCGATGGTTGGGAGGGAGATGGCATTTTTGAGCACCGGAGAGGGCGTTTCTGTGAACATGGAGTCGGAGGTGCTGTTGGCCCGGAAGAACTCGTTATGCCCAGGGAACTGGCCCATGCGCGCTTTCTCCTGGTTTCCAGGTAGAAGCTCATAGTTGCCTTGAAGAAAGGAAATGTCTCCAAAGACATCGTGCTGGCCCTCTTTGCCAATGTGAATGGTGTGGCGGAAGTCTCCAAGGGGAGGGCTGATCATATCTGGAGACAAGATGTCCCTCAGTTTAAATTTCTTTCCTTTCTTGTTATTGGCAGCTTTCAGGTAAATTGGGGTCTTGGCTGGCATTTTGGAGTTTGAGGATGTCGATTTTGCAAAAGGGGAAAAGGGCGACTTTCTTCACAGATGTTATATGTTTCCCAATATCCTTTTTGATAGGAACTGTCACATCATTTTTCTCAAGTAGCTCAGAAGTGGCTCTGAAATGAGATGGAGGTCTAAGAGGCCTTCCTGGACTTACAGCCAAGCAGGGCTTTCTGGAGAGCCGGTTACATCCGCCAGTCCCTTCCACAGCATGGAGAAACCTGGAAGAGAAACCAAAGCAGGTTATAATTAGCTGACCCTTCAGGGATCACTTGGGCTTGACTTTTTCACTTTTTCAAGAGCCTGTAAATAATGGCAGGACCAGTTCCCATCTGAAGCCAAACTTTATTTTGTTTCTCTCCATTAAGCAGGATAAAAACTTTGATCTTAACAAGGGTCCACTAATCTTAGTCTTACTTCAGGGGAAAAAAGAAAAAAGGGAGATAAAGAGAGATTAAAAAACCCAAACATATGACATCAGCACTTTTTAAACATGGTCATGGACACAATTTTCTGGATACGTCTGAGATTTTAGTCCTTTTCCTCTGTTATAAGAACTGCTCTCAGCACATGAGCAGAGTGATTTCAGCTCCTTAGACACAACTGAATTTGTTTTAAAATATATATTCTCTCTTGCATTGGCGTTCACACTAGCAAGACGAAGAATATTTTGTTGTTGATTGACTTCTTTATATAAATAAAAATGCAATACAATGAAGTCCTATAAGGAAAGGAACTGGAAATATCATTTACTAAGTGACAGTGAAGCTAGTATCCAACAAAATCTCAGTGAAAATGCATTCTTACAGTTGAGACAACTGAGATTCGGAAGTCAAAAAAAAGGAACACCCTTTCTCAGTAACATAAAGCCATTATGGAAGTTGGAGCTGGAATCAAGTTGTGGCAGAGAGAACGGGGCTGTCAAAAATTTCAGGATTTTAACCTAAATGGGAAAAGAATTTGAAGAAGAATAGATACATATATATGTATAACTGAATCACTTTGCTGTACACCTGAAACTAACACAACATTGTTTATCAACTATACTCCAATATAAAATAAAATAAAAAGATTGTGAAAAGCAAAAAATAAATTCAGGATTTGGCGACATTCTGAAATGGAAGGAAAAGAAAAAAACTGCTTCTTTTTCAAAGAGAAAAGTGTGATCATACATAATAGGTTGGGTCTTCACTTGAGAATACTTTAGAAACATTTGCTGATAAGCTTGTATCCTTTCCCTGTGGTAGGCAGGGTTCCAAGTAAGTGGCCGCCTGGTGTTAATGCCTTTGTGGGTAGAACCTGCGAGTTGCTTCTAAACAAGGTGATGAGATGTCACAGCCCTGATTAGGTTACATTATAAAAGATTCCGTCTTAGCAGACTGGAGGGAGGCTCCCTTTACTGGTTTTGAAAAAGTAAGCCACTGAGAGAGGGCATATGGAAATGAATTCTGCCAGCAACCTGGGGGAACTTGGAGGTGGATCTTTTCCCAGTTGAGCCTCCGATGAGACCATAACTCCGACCCCTAGTTTACAGCCTGATGAGACTATGCATCTAAGCCCTGCCTGGACCTCTGACCTGCAGACACTGTGAGACAGAACACAGGTAGGGCTGTAAGCCACTATGTTTGTAATTTGTTACCCACGTAGAAAGCTAACACACTCTCCCTGCACATGCTATATGACACAATTAGAAGTGATGGGCTACAAGAAGGTTTGGGGCTCTCGTTTTACAGATGAGAACCTCTTCATCTCTTGAAAATAATCCTCCAACTCTTCAGTCACATCAGCTGACATGGAGAAGCTAAACCCTTCGCCACTGTGGGAATTCCTAAAATGGCTCTGCTGTGACCTCTCCCATTGGGCTCTCCTCCCCCTGGCCGCAGAGCAAATAAATAAGTAAATACTCCGAGGGCTGGGTTAGATGGTGGCTTGAGAGCCACATTTGCTTTGTAGCAGCTGGAGGCCATCTATATCTGCCCCATATTTTTTTCCTTTCAGCAACAGTTTTAAATTCATTTGCCTGTGGCAGATGGTGAGGACTCTGCTCCAGCCAGGTAACAAGTAGCTCTGTTTGGGAAGTGGCAGGCACCCAGGCCTAAGGAGGCAGAGAAGGATGAGCTGGAGAGACCACCCCTACCCTGGCTCTGGGAATGGGGAGGAGGCCAAGGTGGCATGAGGGTTTGCACCCAGTGCAGGCTACCCTGGAAGTTGCCAGATACGACCACACACTCCCCGGAGGTGCCTGGTGGGTTGGCCTTCCCACTTCAGATTAGGAAGGCACAGAGATACCATGTTACTAAAAGAGATGCTTGATACCAAGTGAGTAGATGGGGAACCCTAGCATGGGAAGACATGCTTGTGAGTCTGACATTCTCATAGTTTTAACTCTAATTTGGGTCTTGTAATAGTAACAGAAGTGGAAGCCCTGGGTCTTCGTGCTAAAACATCAATGTCCTTCCCCTCTAAGTGCACAACAGCCCAGGGCCCCTGCCACCCAGGGTGCCTGGTGTCGCCTCCCTGCCCCTCTAGGCACAGTATGATGACCACCTGCAGAAGCAGCTAGGGCGCTGGACCTGCAGAAGGTGGGGGGCAGCCCCGAAGAACAGCTGCCCACTGGAGCTGTGTCCTCAGTGCACAAGGCCAGGAGGGCAGCTGCCATGGAAAGATACAGTGTGTCCACTGCAACTCCAAGGCATGTGAGGGCTGCATGTGGTCAGCTGGTGGAGCCAGGGTTATGCAAGGCCAGAACCAAGGCATGGCATTCATTTCAGATTCTTTAGAAAAACAAAAATAGCACGAAGATGCAGCTAGAGTGCTTCTCTGCTCCTCTGACTGGATCACTCACATTCACCCTTTACCTGTACAGCAACTGGGGATATTGGGGAGCAAAAGTGAGGAGAAAAGGTAGAGGGTATGCCTGCTACACTTGGAAGGCCCAGTCCTCAGTCCCTGCCTGGCCACAGCCATGGCCATGGGCCCTGCAGGCCCCTCAGCAGAGGCTTGCTCGACCTGGTAGAAGCTGGGTTTTATGTCAGTGGAGTGGATGCAAAGGTGGGAGACAAGCAACAAAAAAACAAAGAAAAAAGTAAGAAAAGGGTTGGTGAGCAGAGGCTAGATAAGCTGCAGGCAGTAGATTATCAGGAGTGGGAAAAGAAAGGAGATACCTTAAAAGGCATTTTTCTTTCTTTCTACAAATATTTACATAGTATTTACTGCATGACAGGGATGGAGGCTTCTAGGACTTTGGAAACAGTAATTTGTATTGAATTTCTATTGTGTGCCAGGGCTAGGAGCCCTCCAATTCATTGGAAGTTAAGGGAATTTGGTGCAAAAATGTCAGTTTTACAACTTTAGACAAGTTGATGTTTGTGACATGGTGCTGGGAAAATATCTGAGAGCTCTGACCCATCCATCTATCTTATCTGTTATCTTTCCTCCTCCAGCTCAGGGGCAACCATGCTTGATCCTGGGAGAGACAATCCAATACCCTGACTGCTTCCTCCCCTCCTTTCTGCTTTCTGAATGTTCTGGGCTCCTTGGCTTATCAGTCAGTGGACAGCCATGCCCCAGGCTGACTGCTCAACAACTTCTATGCTGTTGCTAAAGCAGGAAACTGCAGGGTGGTTTCTTCACTGGGAACAAAGTGCCTGGTCCTGGAGAGGGTATGTGTGCATCTCATGGGAACCACCAACGTGTCATATGACAAGAAATGTTTATTGAGAACGCCTCTATGTGCTAGGCACTGTTCCAACCTTTGGTGTGTTCTAGCTCACTCACAAGAACACATGTTAACACCCCCATTTTACTGACGAAGCATCAAGGCACAGGCTTTGCCAAGGCCACACAGCTACTAGGCACTAAGCCAAGTGGCTGGGCATGGGCTCCAGACATGGGGGTCTTGCCATTTAAGGAGCACACTCCCTGGGAAGTCAGTCAGCTCCCAAATGATGAAGGGGGTTCCTTCCAAAGCCTCTTTAAGATACAAATATGTGATAACACGATGGGCTGATAAGAGTAGGGAAGCATGCACAGGTCTAACCTCAGTGGAATGCAGTATCTATGAAAACTACAAATCACATTCCTTAGGCCCCGGAATTCCACTTACAGAGATTTATCCAATTTACATATACGGGAAATAAGGAAATAATACATATACAGTGTTGTCGGTCCAGCATAGTTTATAACAGCCAAGAGTTGGAAACAACTGAGAATTCCCTGGTAGTCCAGTGGTTAGGACATGGAGCTTTCACTGCTAGGGGCCCGGGTTCAATCCCTGGTCGGGGAACTAAGATTCCACAAGCTATGCGGTGCGGCCAAAAAAAAAAAAAAAAATTGGAAACAACCTAATTGTCCACCTTTAGAGGACTGTTTATACAAATTAAGGTGCATCTGTACAAATGAATATTACACAGGCCTAGAAAAGGATGAAGCAGCTCTTTATATGCTGATATAGAAAGAACTTCAAAGACCTATATCTTCAAAGGAAAAAAAAGAGAGGTGCAAAAGTGTGTAGATAACATCTGTACGGGCTTGTATGTAGATAAGCTTTCTCTGGAAGCATACACAGGAAATAATGGTGAGGTGCCCACGGGGAGAGGAAGTAGATGGAAGGGGCTAAGGGTGGAAGAGAAACTTTTCACTGTACATCCTTTCATGATTTTGGATTTCTGAACTACGTGCATGAATTAGCTATTTAAAAAAAATAAGTACGAGGGTTGTTTCGGGCTCAGATTGCACTTTCCTGCAGAGACAATTTTATACGTAGGTCCTAAAAAGTCTACCGAACCCATAAGTCACTGATCATAATGCAAAAAATATTATGGGAAAGTGAGTTCAAAAGCCAAAATCTTAAGGCAGAAGGCCTCACGAGAGGGCTGAGCCTCATCTCACCTGAGCTTGTCAAAGGGACAGATCATTCCTTTCTGTGGTGATCAGGCCTTCACCAAAGAGGCTCCACTAGTCTGTATTTGTAGGATGGAAAAGGTCTCAGAAGAGGTTTTTCGTCAGAAGGAAATGAGAAGAGGGAAGAGCCCCAGGATGCTGGGGAAGGTGTGGGTGGCAGGGTACCCATGTGGAGGGAAGCACAGGCAGGTGGAGGTACTGGGGCTCAGGGGTATAGCTCCTTCTCTGAGAGGTGGTGGTGATGCAGATGAGCAGCATTTTATGATGGAATGGTCCTAAAGGCCACAACACGAAATCCCGTCCCTCCTCACCATTTTCTGAAAAGGAGACTTGGGCTCCTGGAGGCTGCTGGTGGCTGACCCACGTAGTAGCAGACAGAGCAAGGGATGAATCAGAGGGAGAGCCTGAGTCAGGTGGACACCCAGTAGGAGGAAGCGGGAGAAGAAGACAGGAAGAGCTAAACCAAAAGGGCTTACAGGCCTGACTAGAACTGGAGAGCCAGCCCTCCTGGGTGTTCCAAGATCCAAATGAAGAGCATTTCCAGCCTTTGCGTATCGGTCAGGACTCTACCACCATCAACAACTCTCCACACTTGGGACTCTCCTGCTCTCCAGCTTTCCTACATTGCCATCATTCCTCCACTCCCACCGTCTTGGAAAGAGGAAGGAAGAAAGGGAGGAAGGGATGAAGGTCTGGAGGGAGAAAGGAAAGAAAGAAAGAAAAAGAGAGAGAAAAAGAAACCATCCTATGTGTAGACCTTTCTCAAAACGCTGCCCTTGACCCTGAAATCTGAACTCTCCAAGATTGCTGATTCCGTTCTCCGGAAGTTCTTAGATCACTGTTTGCTCCTTTTCCCCCGCTTAGATGACATTTGAGGTAATATTCATCTTGGAAATTATAGATTCCTCTGAAAACAAAGGTTCCAGCTCCTGGGCACTGGAGAGGAGAGATTGGCCAACAAAAGGGTTCAACTCCCCAGTCAGTCGCCTGTCACCGTCTATCAAGTTTAGAGAGGATGTCCGGCAGATGTGTGGGCGAGAAGTCCAGCTGCAAAGGCACAGACCCCCACTCACAGGAACTTGTGAGAAGCTCAAGGGTTCCAAGACACAAAAGGACTCAGGAGGAAGTTGAAAGCATGGTTTTGATAAGAAAGGCAGTGTCAGGTGGTCATTCCTGTACCAGGCCAGACAATTCCAGTTTCTTACATGTGACTGATTTAAGCATAAGTGACAGTGCTAATGAGAAATCAACACAGAAATAATAATTCAATGAAGAAAAAAACTGAAGTGGCCACCCTTCCCTTCATTTCCTTATCATCCTTTTGGTAAAGAGAATGATGCTGAAAAGACCAAAACAGGGCAGCAGCCAGGAGGTGGGGGAGAAAAGCAAAGGGTTATGAAAAAGTCACACACTCAAAAATCAGTCCCTGGATGACCAGAGTTGACAGTACTGGCAACTCACAGGGCTCTGAAAAGAACAAAGGGGTTGAGATTTTTAAAAATTCCATTTATTTTAAGAAAGGAATGTTTGGTTTGTCTACTAATTGTTTTTAGATTAATTCTTAGGGGACAGAGAGGATAAAAAGGTTCTTGCATCCTGCACAATAGGTTGCAATGTTAATCTAAAACACGCATGCATAAAAACAGGGCAGGTGGGGGGGAGGCATGTGTGTGTGTGGCTGTCCTGGGGGACCTGTGGGCCTTTTCCTTTCTTCAGCTTGCAGGAAGTGAGTCTGCACTGGACTTCCCCTTTCTTGCTTAGTTGTCACGTCCTTCCAAGACCCCCTAACTTCCTATCACTTTTCACTTTGTCTCAGTGTTGAATCAGCATGCCCTTCTTCCTAGCACCCAGATGCAGCACCGCTGCACCATCTGGGCCCCAAGCAAAAATACTTGGTTATTCCTCCTTTGTGCCTGAGGCAACAGTCCCAGGGAAGGATGGTGGCATGGCCAAGAACCCGCCACCCCTTACACCCACAACCATCTCTGGGGTATTGCTCTCCGTTGCCAACATAGGGAAGTCAATTCCACTGCGATGAGCCCTGGAAAAGTGTATTTCACCCTGGGCTTCACACTTTAAAGGGATAAAGGTGACCTGGAACATGTTCCTACAGGTTCCCAGGAGTCCAACAGGGAGACAAAGGGACTCCGTCAGGACACGTGAGAAGGTGAGGCGGAGCAGCTTAAAGAAAACTCAAATACTGAGGGAAAATGAATCTTCAGGGATCTGAAGGATTCACTGAACTGTAGTGGAAAAGGGATTAACTTGTTCAGTATGAGAGGCCCTAGGGCTACAAAAGCAGAAGCTACAGGGAAACAGCTTTTGGATCCTCTAAGGGAGAACCCAGGGTTCTGGCAAGATGGAATGGGTTGCTGTGGGAACAGGGCAGTGTACCGGGCATGCATGGAGGATGTCACCGGGCAGCAGCCTTGCCCCTGAGCATCTGAGATGTGCACAGTGGGTGGGGTCTCGTCCCTATTCATTTTGAGTGTCCCACAGGGGAAAACTATCACTGCTCATTTCCTTATGGCTCCACATCACACTCACCCATAAAAAACACAGACTTTTCCTAGAAGACTTTCCATTTGAAGACAGCAGTTATTACTAATATAGGGATGACCAGACAACCTTCTGTATCAGAAATACTAAAATATTATGACGATGAGGGCACTCATGCCAATCCTTTTGCAAACCTCTGTAGGAGTGTGTCTCTGGATCAAAGTATTTTAAAATTCAAGGAGAAAATAAAATCATACTACTAGAGATCCAACATTGAACTTACATGAAAATCTAAGACAGAAATAAATGTAACCAGAGAATACCCTGGTAAATGGCATCCTGAAAGGATGCTTTTCATATTTTTAGTCTGTTTTACTCCACCCACGAGAAGATAAAAAGATGCCTTTTCTATTTTTAGATTCTTATCCTCTCCCCATATTATCTGAACTGAGGACATAGCTATATGCTGCAAGGCTATAAAACGCCATTAGCTTAGTTCCCAGCCGCCTGGCTGTCATGCAGATGAACTTATAGCCAGACTGAGCGGACTATTTTATAGACCCACTCAAAGTCTATGCTACATCTCAACCCGCAGTTATTTATAAAGGGACTTCTCGTTTATGATTCAGCTACAGCTTGTATTTATTTTTCTTTTACAACCCTGATTATATAGAGACCCACAAATACCATATGGGAGACTCACTGCTAATGTGCATACACTTCTCACATTTATAGGATCTAATTGTACTGTTTGAAAGGGTCTTTAGAAGCAAAATTGGAAGACAGAGCATACACCTCAAAGTACCAACCCTGCACTTTTGTTGAAGAGAGGCCATTTCAACCTTTCTCCCTATTAAAATGAGTTATTGAGGAGGACTCAAGACGGATGTGGAGCCCTGGCAGTTATAACGAGGCAGGAGAAGGGCCTGGCTCATTTACCATGACGAGTTTTACAAGGGACTCAGCCTCAGGGCTGGGCAGAAGGACCAAGGCAGAGGCACTAGCTGGTGGATATGAATCAAATAAGACCATTCCTGTGAACTGCTCCCATGCTTCTAGAACTAATGGATCTGACCTGGTTTGTGAAGCTGCAAGGACAATATCAATACAGGATGAGAATCTCACCCTGAAGTTGTCAGCAACATTCAGCCGGGAATTGGCTCAAATCTGAAAACTCAGCTCAAATCAAATAACTTGTAAAGTTGCTTAGCTGCTCACCAAAAAAATAAAAAGAAAAAAAACCCTAATATTTAAGTCAGTAACTATTCTATGAAAACTCCAACTATGGCAATAGGAATATCAAGTGATCCAAACAGGTTTGACAGGTGTCCAGAAATTCAGACTATGGTCACTTGACTCATACTACATATGGTATGGTGTACTTCGTCCTTTGTCTTCAGAGCACATGTAATTTAGGTCTCTTGACTACTCTTCCTTCCCTAACAGGATGAAGGGACAGATAGGGATTTCCATGCCATCCTCCCATCCTGCTAGGGCCCTTGACAATCGTCCACACTCGTTGCAGGGGCTCCTCTGCATCACACCAACACTGGGTATGTTTGGAACCTGGCAGTGGCCAGTGCATTCTCTACCTACTTCCACGGCAAACCCCACTGTGTTATAAACATGGAGGAGCCAGGATTTCAGCTATGGCTGGACTCCACAGTCTGTGCTTTTAACCACTGCTGATTTGATAACTAAAGTGACTGCCGTGGAAGTGGGTTGAGAATGGGAGTGTCTATTCCAGGCTATCTGTCCTGAAGTCTGACAGCACCAAGAGGAAATGATACACTATGATCTCAACATCAGTGAGAGGCAGAGATGATAACCTGACCTTGTCATTAACTAAGAATGAATAAAATGGTCCCAGATACCAGCCTTTCCAACTCACTAGGAATTTTCAGTATTTTTGCCCTTGTCAAAGAATCTCAAAAGGGATTTGACTTCATGTGAAATAAAAGCCATGAGATTAAAATTTTGAGGTAATAAAAGCCCCTGAGTTTCAAGGAGAAAAAAAAATATCCTGTTCTTAGAAAAAAGCGTTAAGTGCTGGTAATTATTTTCCCAGAGGAAACACGTGCATCGTGGCCATGCATTGGGGCGCCTTGTACACCCACAAGGCTTTCGCCGGGACAATGGCTCCGTTCCCTTGCTATTGACACGTGACTTCCCTCCTGACTTTCTGAAACTAAGAAACCTGTGTTCCTTACGTGAATTGTCCTCCCACCTCTTTACCATCAACCATTATTCATAACATCCTCCAAGACCTGCTTCAGTCACTTCCTTCCTGGAGAAATTCTTAAACTCACCTCACGCAATCCAGGCTCATTACTGCCTTGCTTGGAGGTTTTCTTAGGGCTCCTAAAGAGCTTATATTTGTTTTCTTTCCTGTTCTCTTGTGATTTTGGGTCTGATATCTTCTGGTAGGTAGTAAGCTCAATAAGAATAAGGTAGGCAAAGGTGCTATAAAAAAGGAGCCGCTGTTGTTAACAGTCTCTTCTTTATGCTGGATCACTTACAGAGCCTCCTCTTGGGCTGCAAACACAAGAGGCCCTTAAATTTTATTGAATAAGCCCTTTTAGTTTTCCCTATGCCCATCCCTTAGATCAAGGGTCTGCAAATTATGGTAGGTGGGTCAAATCCAACCCTGTGTCTGTTTTTGTAAATAAAGTTTTATTGGAACACACCAGTGCTCATTTTTTAATGTACTACCTTCAGCTCAGTAGTTCTCAACTGAGGGTGATTCTGTCCCATCCCCCCCACCCCCACCCCCGCAGGTGACATTTGGCAATGTCTAGACATATTTTTGATTCTCATGACTGGGGGTGGTGGCATCTACTGGCATCTAGTAGACAGAGGTCAGAGGCACAGCTAAATGAACATTCTATGACGCACAGGACACTGCCCCCACAACAAAGAATTTTCCGGCCCCCGTTCCCTGTAGTGCTGAGGGCTGGAAACTGGTAGAGCTGCTTTCAAATGACAAGGTCAGAGTTGAGTCGCTGTGATAGGCTATATGTGGCCATCGAAACCTAAAACACTAAACTGACGCTTTATGGGAAAAGTTTGAACCTCTGCCTTAGACGTTGGCATTTTCACGGGGTTGGATGGTGGTTGTCCATGGCCCAGCCCTTAACAATCTTCCAGCAATCACACCCCTGTCCTTGGCCTCAACTACCTCTAATGCTAACTTCCAAATCTGTGTCTTCAGCCCGTACATACCTTAGTCTAGACCAGTGCTACTCAAAGTGGATCTATGGACTAGGCCAGTCCATGATGAGATAAGGAAAGAAATTGAAAGTAAGCTTCTAGAAACTTTATGACATAATCAAGCATGCGGATCTGTGGATTTTTCTTATTGGTCAGACTGTTGGCAAGTTTGGGAGCTGTGTATGATCAGGTCTGAGTGGAAACTGGGTGTGGTCCAAGCAGCTACTCATTGTGCCAGGTATCCTATACAATCCATTGGAAATTGAAACAAAGAAACAAAACACTAAAAAACACTGGTCCTTCACAGAAAGAAGCACTGGACTTTTCTCCCCTAGTCTTTCATTCCTTTCTCTGTTGCTTCCTTCAGGTACTTCCCGTTCAGCTTACCCCTGATGGAATTTGCCATCTTTCCTCCTCTTGCCAGCCCTCAGCATAGGCCTCCTGTACTTTTCCCTCTCAGTAAATGGCAGGAAGTCACCCAAATCCAAAACCCAGCTGTCACCCCCGACTCCTCGCCCTGCCTCATTCTCCACATCAAGTCCTATTACTTGTCTCCTCTTGTCCATCCTACTGCCTCATGCCTCAGCCTCACTTGTAGCTTTCACGATCTCTTGCACAAGGGCATTTGCCTTCCCACCTGTCTCCTTGCCTTCAACCTCATCTTCCACTTTATGTTTCAGTCTCTATCAGAATGTACCATCTAGAATGCTCCCTTAACCTTGAGTGGCAGGCCCACCCTTACAGCCTGGAGATAAGATAGCCTGTGAGGCCCACTTTAGCAATCAGGGTCTCGCCCAACCCTGCAGCTACATGTCCAGCCAGTCCTCAAGGCCTATACTACCCTTTTATACCTCAAACCCACCAACTCTCACACTATACTGCAATTACTAATGTCTACTCCACTAGGCTGCCTTCTCTTGGGAACAGACTATATTTAATTCATGGCTGGTACTGAACAAATGTTTGTTAAATGAACAAATGAGAAAGTTTGAGATTGCCTTGACATCTTTCCTCTTCAACCCTGCCTGCCCTGCTGAAGATGCAATCTGAGTCTTTCTGTGACTCCTACAGGAAAATAAATTTAAAACATCATCTAACAAGGAGCTGTCATCTATTTTCTTGTGGCAAAGGGTTTCTTTCTTTTCCTTTCTCTATCCGTGCAGGGTTAGAATTTAACAGCTTATCAATGTGAGCCACAGTAATTCTACAGACTCATACAGATCGTTGAGATTAAGGCAAAAAATATTTGTTGGCATGCTATTTCAAAGGGAAAAGACTTCCATCCATGACTGCCATGTGCAAATAGAGTCTTAGAGAGACAGGCAAGACTCTAGAAAGATCTGACAATACATTTCCCGGAATGCAGACTTACAAGTTACATTTAAGCCAATCTTAAAGAATGAGGCCCAGGAGAAACAATGAGCTTGCTCGCCTGACCTCTCCTTTCAAAAGGAAATGGATTAAGGGGAAACTTGGATTATTTAGCCCAAGATATACAAGGGAACCTGCAAGAAACTGTATAATGAACATTCTACAGAAAAAGATTGTTTTAATATCAGTGTATAACTAGCACAGATCAAGTACTTAAAAAAAAAAACCCACCTATTAAATGAATGAACACATGGGCAAGCAAAACAGTAGACAGAGCTCTCACTGCTATTCTAGGCCTTAGGGGAGGAAAGAACTGGGTGAAACGTTGAGCCAGCCCTATAGGATTCTTTTACAACTCCAGACCATATGGGGGCCAGTTACCTCCTGTGTAAATGGGATAATCACCCCAAACCTGTCTATCTCTCAGGTGATTATAAGAGCTGAGTGTGAAAATCTTCATAGAGTGCTATGCAAGCACAAAGCATCTTTATCCCAAATGAAAAAGCAGAACATCTACTGAAATACAGTGCTAAGGAGGGGAACCATTCTAATTACCAAAATAACCATATCCATTTTCTCCTTAAAATGTCTCTGGCAGTCACCAATATATGATTGCAGATGGGGCTAAAATGATTTGTGTCTGCCCTGTGAACAACTGGAATTCTTACCTCCAGCTTAATTAGAGAATAATTCTGTCAGCAGGACACGGAGCTAACTTCTTTACATGTACATGTATCCTTTATCTCCAAGGGTAATTCCTCCAGCCTTGAGAACAAATGGGACTCCTTTGAGTCAGGAAAATTACAGCCAATGATTGGTCAGATGAAGAAAAATTTAAAGGCATACAGTTATTTTCTTTAAATATTTGGTGAGCTGTCAGGTGAGAGGGAATCAGTACCATTTGAAGAAAAGAATTAGGTGTGTGATTAAGGTTCAAGGAGAGGCCAGGTGGGGCTCGATGGGAAGAAGTCTAACCAACTTGAGTTAATCAGCTTAAAGAATGGGAAAGGCCCATCAAAGGAAGTTTTCCAGCTGAGCCTGAGACTGTGGTAGGAATTCCAGAGGGGAGGGAGAGCATTCCTGCACTGGGAGAGGAGTTTGGGGAGATACCCGCTAGTCTGTGTTCCTCATTTCAAGTAGCAGCCCCCGGTATGTGCACATAAGCTTCATGTGCACACAGACAGGTAATAGAATCATAGATTTGTGTTTGAGATTTATTTATACTTAATAAAGAAAACGGATGTTAGAGTTCTAGCTTCTAGGGAATTTTAAGAAAAAAAACAATGCTTTTTAGTGAAGTTAAGACTATCCTTAGAATAAAAATACTTTTTACTAGTTTATAAAATTTTCATTATCTTTTCTCATTTTCCTGATATTAAGGGTACAAAGCAATGCCAATGACTTTCTCTGAGAGCCTCAGCTTGCTCATCTGTAGAGTGGAGATAGTAACGGTATCTTCTTAGCAGGAGACGACACATACAAAGTAGAAATAGTTGCTAGTGTACAGCAAATTCAGGTTTGCTTTTGGAACTTTTATTTCCCCCCAATGTTTCTGATCTGCTGTTGGCTGAGTCTGCAGATGCAGAACCCACGGATACAGACAGCCAACTGTATAATTCCTCATTCTACGAAAAAAATGGAATTGGGAAAAAGTCACTGTTTTACTCCCCATACTGCCCCTGAGATATGTCCGGCAGTGGCACTACCTGCCCTGTCAGGTGAGCCCACAGCTTAAGGGCTTAAGAGGAATACAGAACAAAATCCACCCACGAGCGTAAACTTCTACTAAAACTTATGTAAGGCCAAAAATCAACATTAGTTTGGAAAACATTTCACTCTGAAGTCATCTGAGAGCAGGAAACGAGTTTCCAGTTCGGTGCAATGCCGTGCACAGTGGGACATGTGGCTTGAGCTGATTCATTCAGCGAGCAGCAGGCTTTGGAGAGAGCCTTCCATATGACTTCATCCAGTCCCTGGCTAGTCATTCACCTTCCACAATGTCCATTCAACAACGAACATCTAATAAGGACCTACTGAGTGCCAGGCACTATTCTAGGAACCGAGGCTACAGCAATGATGTGCTCACAGAGCCTACGTCTCAGCATGGAGACAGATGATCAGTGAGCACACCAATGATGAGTGGCTCATGCAGGCATGGCTGAGAGGTCTAGGTGAGCATTAGGAAACAACAACGCTCATCCTTCCAGCACCGGGACTGCCCAGTCTGTGCTGTAAGCGGACACACGGTACCGAGCCACCACAGTCACACCTGGGCAGGAGAAAGCTTCAATGGAGGTTGGAACAGCCCGGCCGAGAAGACTTTGAGGAAGTTCTGGTGGTGGCCTGATTTTCAGAGTACCTTGGATGATCATTATCACCAAAACCAAAGGATTGGAGGAACCTCCTTTTGAATTTGAACATTTGGTAGCCTGGGAAGGAATAATTTTACTATGGTCAGACTTAAGCTTGGGTAACTGAAAAGGATTTCTGGCTTAACAATGCTAAGAGAAGATAACACAGGTAGGACTAGATTGTCCATTTTTTCATTAAGTCCTATTGTAAAAAAGATGAATGCCAAGCTAAACTAGGTTCAGTCCCTACTCTCAAAAGAGCCAGTAGTCTAGGCAGCCACAAGGGTCAACAAATGATCATTTAAACACAATCAGTGTTAAAATAGGAGAAGGTACAAGACACTATGGAAAATGCCTCAGATACAAGGAAAAACCAAACACAAAAAAACAGAATCACAGCTGTTTAGAGCCAGGAGAGAGCTTGGAGAACTTCTACCAGCTTCCTCTGCACCCCCATCCTTCCCCTTGCACATCTTCCCAGACAGAACTTACCCAGAGATGGGCAAGGATTCACCTTGTGACATAGCTGGCCAGTCAAGGGCTTACCCCCGTCTCCTGCTGTGTTAAAAATCAATGTTACGTGTCTGAACTGCTCCTTGGCCAAAAAAAAAAAGTTAAAAAAATAAATAAAAAGGGAAAGAATTCACATATATTCTGAAATGGCAAAGCCACATTTTACCTAAAAATGACTTTGCTTGTTTAAAAAGTTGTGTGTAGCCTAAATGATTATAATGGATTTGAACAGAACGGGTCTTTTTCAACTAAACACACAGTCATCTATCATTGGCATGATGCGTCTACAAATATGACCTTCAGGTTGTCACCAGAACATGACGGATTCCCAAATGTGTAAGCTGTCTAAATAGAGGCCTGACTTTGAAGTTCTCTGCCCTCCACGTTGGCTTGGGCTGCCCTGCATGGATTTGCACTAGGTGTGTTTTTTAACACAGGGTTTTACATATTAGTATAGTAGTAAGACTGCTATGCTAATAGGTGTCACTGATCCTGGCTCACTGGATTCTAGAGCTAGAGATGATCGGAAATCATCTAGAACCAAAACCTTCATCTTAGAGATGAGAATAAGACCCCAAGAGGTCACAACCTGGGTCAGAGCTAAGACCAGAACCTATGTTTTCTGATCTCCAGTCCCTCTGTGATTGTCTCCACTTAATTCTGCATGAGTTTTATCAAATAGAATGGCGGGGTGTTTGCTAGCATCTTCTAGTGCGTTCCTGTGTCTCTGGCCCTGTACACCCTGCGGTTCTCTAAAAGGTTCTTGAGTTCCTTCAGCTCTGTAGGGCAGGCTACAGCGGGTGGTGTCTGCCTCTGGCTTGATGGTTCCCAAAGTGTTTCTTGCTAGACTAGTCCTGGCAGCTGCTCTGTGGGCAAAATGATTTGATAGACACTATCTCCGTGTGGAGATTCACTGTACCAGCGACATTCAATGCTCTGAAAAGTCCTGCAGGGAGGGACCTTCATCAGACTGGTTTCCCAAAGAATCCTCTTCTGATGCTATTCCTGTCTCAGAGTTCACATGAGGTGGTGCTGTATTAGCTAACTGCAGGTGTGTGATCTCTGTAACACTCTAACAAAGAATCAAAGGCTAGAAGATTAATGATGACTTTCTCAAATATGCAAATAAAACCCAAACCACTGAAAATCCAGGTTTTAAAAAATTTAAAATTTGAGGTTCAAGCATTCTACTATTAATTCATGACTTGATCAAGAAAATACTAATTTGAACTCATCAGCCCTTAAACTCATCAGTTTTCTTGGCTATTCAGACATAGCAAACTTTCTAATATCAATATGATTTGTATTATAAAACTGTATGCTTTAATTTAAAAGACTGCTCTTCCACCAGAGGTACTGTCAAACTCAGTCATCACTATGAGACTGGGTGAACCCGGGCACTCAAGAAGTACAATAAGGCCAAGGAAGGCATCTTTTTCTAAAGGAAAGAACATACCTGACTTGCTGTAGAACTATTTGGCTACTGATATTATTTATTCTGGTTTGTGGGATGCTGTTTTGGTTTGTAACCTTGAAAGGATGGGGGCAGGAAAAGGGGAGATTCCAAATGGAGGTGAAGAGTCCTAACGCTGTTGCCTTCGGTTTTGAGACAACTTGGGTTATTTCAAGCCAAGACATCCTTTCCAGAACCCCTGCTTCAATCTGAGCAGCCTCCCACAGCTCATCACAAACCCACAGTATCAAAGGCAGTGGAGGCCAGGCAGGCCCCTTGGGTTATCCAGGGCACCCCTCTAGGTTTCAAAGGCCTCCTTGCTCTTTCACACCAGAAGGTTATCTGGCAGGGTCTGGGGCATGTACAGAACTTAGAACTGTAATGAGGCCTGACTTCTGCCAAGGACAGAACCTTCCTGCACACCTTGCTCGTGGTTCCTGCATCTTGCTTTAGCTCCTCTTGGGGCAACATCACGAGTGCCAGGGACTGCAGGGCCAGGCACCATGGATGTGGTCACCAGTCTCAAGGAGGTGACTATCCAGATCGGTTACTGGACCCTGCAACCCCCTGACCTCTAGAACTTCAAAGTAAGGATGTGTTCCACACACTAAACTCCACTTCATGTTTGGGTCCTGATATTCCTAGTAAATCTGTTTGTTTATGGTATAAATTAAACTGCTCGGGTTACCGCTAGCAGTTTGATGCTGGATCCACTGCAGATGACTACTGGCCATACTTGTGAGTTGAACTATCTTCAATAAATAAAATAATTCACATGGTATTCCCAAAGGCTGGCAATTACTGTCATCTTCCTTTGGGCGGTGGTACTGTGAGATACAGTGTACTGCGAAATGAGTTCTCTGTCAGAGGCCAAAAACCCTTAAAAGAGTCTGATTTAATAGCTTCCCTGGCCTTCCTCCCTGTTGGTGAGGGTGGGGTATTTATTTAGCATAAGGTCAAACAGACCTGAGTTCAAACCTGATTCTGCTACTTACTTAGCTGTGTGACCATGGCCAAGTTACTAAACCTTTCTGAGCCTGTGTTCTCATCTGGAAAATAAGAACAATACTATCTACTTCAGAGAGCAGTTGTGAATATTAAATGAGACAACAAGTATTAAGCACCTAAGGAAACAACAAAAGCAATAATGAAAGCATCAACTTTTTATTGGGTCTGCTCTGGACCTGGCCTGTTCTGAGTGTGTTCTTTTTTAACTCATTTAATCCTCAGAGTAATATTATCCTCATTTTGTAACTGATAAACTGAGGTACACAGGCTAAGTAATTTGCACCAAGTCACACAAGTATTGAGTGCCAGGGCCAAGATATGAACCCAGACAGCCTGCCTCAGAGGCTCTTAACTTCAGGGTTTTTCCCCATCTCCTTAAGCAGAAGATGCTGATCTTTGTGGAAAATTAGCCAATCATTCATGCACATACTGGGTTGCTAAATTGCATATGCATGTTTAGGTATGTTCCTTACTGTGTAATTTGGGGCAAATTATGTAAGAGGTCTTTCCACACCTGTAAAATGGGGATATTAACAGTGCCTTCTTCATAGAGTGATTATTAGAAATAAATGAGTTATTCAAGGTAAAGGGCTAAGAACAGGGCTTGGCACTTAGGGCAGGCTCCATGTAGGAAGTACCTTTGACATACAAATTCACGGAACAGTGGGATATATTAGGAGAGTTCTTTGGCTTCGGTGCTTGGTAAAGATTTTGTGGCTGGCTTAATCTAGTAGTTTCAAATGACTATACTGTCCTTGCTCTCTGGCAAACATAACTGCATTTAAAAAACAGATTTAGGGGCTTCCCTGGTGGCGCAGTGGTTGAGAGTCCACCTGCCGATGCAGGGGACACGGGTTTGTGCCCCGGTCCGGAAGATCCCACATGCCACGGAGCGGCTGGGCCCGTGGGCCACGGCCGCTGAGCCTGCGCGTCCGGAGCCTGTGCTCCGCAACGGGAGAGGCCACAATAGTGAAAGGCCCGTGTACCGCAAAAAAAAAAAAAAAAATAGATTTAAGTTTTTATTCCATCAGTGAATAAACAGGTACACAGGATTCTAGTTAGAAAGAAATTAGGCCCAGCTTAAATAAAATCAGACTGAAAGCAAGAATTTTCATAATTAAAAAAAAAATCAGAGCAGTCTTCCTAGAGGTTTTTCAGGTTATGAATTGGAAGTCCACTCTCTGGATAAATGTTATGGCTACTGGGCAAAGAGCTTATGAAAAATTTATGGCCTGGTAAAAGTCTTTTGGTGATGTAGGTTAAAACAACTTTATCCCCAATGCTGTTGAACACCACGAATTTTAGAAGGGAAAAAGGGCAGCTTTTGTGAACATGTTGGACATAAAACACCACTTTAAAGGAAAAGTTGGACAGCAGGTAGGACAAACCAGCTCATGTGAACAGTTCTGCAATGATTTTTATGGCATTGTATTTATTCATATTGCACCACGTTTAAATTTACAATAAAAAGCAAAAAAATGTGCAACACTTATTACTCTGGCTGTCTTTACATGTTCCATTGAGATACAAAACAGAATTTCACTGCTCAGATCTTAAGGGAAGGGGGAGCTCATCTTATTTCATGTCTGTAGCTGCTGCCACAGTCATAGCACCATGTTCCAATCATGGAATTCATAATGTAAATCTCTTGCAGATGATAACCACTGGAAAACAGGAACTGCCATGGATCCAGAAAGGCTTCCAAATTTCTCCTCTAATGTTGTTATCTGTGAGCCCAGAGGCTGGTACTGAGTGTTTTATTCAATGAGTGATGTCTGTTGGGAAACCTACATTCTTTAAGAGACTTAATGAAGAACTCTCAACCATTCCTTGGTTCTTTGACTATTAGTCTTTATCATTAATTTCACATGTGACAATGCCAAACATTTCACAACTGCCCTAACTTATCTCTGAGTGTTTCAACCTAATCTGAAAACATACCTGTGTAGCTTATTCTTAACTGTCAGAAGAGCTCATAACAGATCTTAGCTGGTATCAAAAAGAGAGTCTCTGGAACTGTCCAGAAAAGAAGCTGCATTTCCCTGGTCGTTAGATGAAAGATCTTTTCGAAGTTAGGTTATAGGAGTCTTTTAAATTGCCTTAGGGATACCCCTGGGGCATCATCAGGGCTTCTAGGTGAGCCTTTTGTCTCCCCGTGCTTCCCTGGGAAGTCCCCAAGAAAGGCTTTCCTATTCAAATCTGCTGCTCTCCTGATTTGTGTTCTTTTTTAAAGGCAGCGCCCCCAAGAAACTCTAGGATACTACTGTGAAGCCTAAGAGCTGGCGGGTGGGGAGGAAACCTTTGTCTCCCTAAGACACTCATAAATTCCCTCCCCTTACCCAGCACCTCCCACCCCACCACCTAGCACGCATCAGCGGCGACTCCCCCAAATACACCAGGTCTGGAAAGATTCATGTTGCAATACCCTTCTGACATTCCTATTCCCGCCCTCATTTTAATTCACTCACTTTTTTTTTTTTAAACAAAATGTAATTACTTGACTGTCAGCTTGGGCTGCACTCTGGGGCTTTTACTCCTTTCAACACAGCTGCGCTCCCGGCTTTGATGCTGCTGTCCACGCAGCTTGTCCCAGCCACAGCCTGGCTCTCGGTAATGTAACATTCAAGTGCATATTTATTTTTAAACTGACCTCTCAGACTGTACAGTATAAAGGAGGTCCTGCCAAAAAATATGCTACTTTCTATTTATAAGATGAAACACATGCCTCCCGAAGTCGAGAGGGGGATGGAGTATAATAATCCATAACGAAAAAATGGCCAGATCCATTCGTCCTTACATGTCCGATACTTGTCAAGATACTTAGTTTCAAGGAGAAAGGGGAAAAAAATATTGAAAACACTTCAGTTGTTCAGAAACCACCGTACCAAAAAAAAAAAAAAAAAAAAAAAAAAATCGACTGCCAGATCTGCAGGTTGGAGCCCCAGGCACAATGCCCCTCGTCAAGTGAGGAGAGGGCACCCAGCGGGTATTGCCACCTCAGATCTGCACCGTGCACCCTGTGCAGCCCTGATGCCAATCCTCGGTGGGAGGGGAGCGGTAGCAATGTGCGGCTTGTTCTCAGATGGAAAAATGCAGTACGCGCCCAGAATGGCTGTCAATAGCTCGGAGGGTGCAGTGTAGCCGCGCAGCCTCACCCTGAAAAGTGGTGGGCACAAACAGTGGAGCTCTGCGATCTGGTCGTGCCGCTCGCACCCCTCCCAGTTTGCTTTATGTCCCCTTTGATCCGTTGGACACCAGCTGGAAGGGGATGCCCTAGGTATCCCTGCTCCCTGTGCATTTCCAAGCCTAGCCCCCCGCGCACGCCGGAAGCGGCCACGGCCGCCGGTTTGGACATACTCACACGCGCAGAGAAGAAGCCGTGGGCAGGCAGCAACTCACCAGCGGCGCCAAGGATCCCAGCCGCTGACCCCGGGGCCGGGCGCCGCAGTTCCCGAAGGCGCACGCAGTCCCTGCCAGCCACGCGCAGATCCAGCCGGGTCGGCCGGAGCGGCGCCTGCTCACAGCATTATGTGCTCGGAGACGGCGTGAAGGCGCCCAAGGCCGGAGTCTCCGAACTCTCCCCCAGCTCGGGCCCCACCGCTGCCCTCCCCGCCCTCTCGGACCGCGGCCGGGAGAGAAGGTGCAAACTAGACTGAGCGCTCCGCAGCCGTACTCCCGTACTGAACCTGCGAAGGGCGGGGCGGGGCGGGGCGGGGCGGGGCCGGCGGCTCGCGGGGCGGGTCAGGGCGGGGCGGAGGGCGGGGGCCGCAGGCAGACCCTTCTAGCCGCTGTACCTGAGCCCCGGCCCGGAGCGGGCGGACCGGGTTCACCCGCGGCCCGGCCTGCGGGCCCCCAAAAGACAATGGATTTTCATCGTTACCGCCCCAGCGCCACCCCCAGGGATGCGGCTTCCCTGCGAGAAGCTGCGTTCGGCTCCCTCGGCACAAAGAAAGGTCTCGGGACGCTCGGTTCGAAGAGGGACCCAGGGTGCTAGCTCCAGGGTGCCCGAGGACAAAGGGACTCCGCCCGCACCCCGGACACCTGTACAAAACCTTGTGCGCCCACCTCTCTTCGTCCCAACGATCCGATCTAGCCCGGCAAGGCTCCGGCGCGGCGGCCGGGGGGCCCTCGGGCAAGAGAAGCCACCTGACCGCGCCGCCCCGGCCCGGCCTTGGGCCCCCGGGCCACTCGAAGCCCCGGTTTGGGGGGGAGGGTCGTGTTCTGACAGTTTCCAGCTTGATCCCCTTGGAGCTGCCGCCAAAACCCGGAGAGTGGATTTGGCGCACTGGAGACGCCAGGGGCTGCTGGCTGAGCAGGGGCAAGCGAACAGCCGACGCTGCAGGTTTTTCCAGTCCAGGGGGAGGCGTTTCCTCTCCCGCGGGGTCCCTAAAAGAGATCTGCCTAAAGCTGGGGCAAGCGGGTGGCGGCCGCCCCCGGACGAGCGACGGGGCGCAAGTGGCGCAGTGGCTGGCCCTGGACCGTAAAATTCAGCCCTGGGCGGCACCTGCGCCCGCTGCGCGCCCAGCCCCTTCGCCCGGAGGCCGAACGTGGAGCCGGTTAATTAATTTTCTTAATCCGTCTCCGTCTCTTCCTCCTCGAGTCTTCGGCCTGGGGAATGAGTAGGCGACAGGAAACGGCGGTGTTTTCCGGTCATTAAGGTCCCAGCCCGCACGTTCGGCCTGGGGAGGGGACTGGAACCCTGGAGAGTCGGGCTCTCAGGGCCCGACCCCAGCCCCGGGACTCTCAGGTTGAACGGAAATCCTGGCACAAAGAGCGATCCTCCAGGGGACCTTGACTTTCCAGAGCGGTATCAGCTTCAGGTCATCACAGCGATGCCCCTGGGTCTGTCTGCAACCTTGAAGGATGCATATTAAGCCTATGTTGTAAACCTTGTCTGATGTTAAGGTGAAGTGAAAAGGAAACGGACACAACTGTTCTGGAAAGCAAAATACTTGGGTGGAGTGTTAAAAGCCTCAAAGAAAATAATAGTTGGCAGGTCAAATGGCCATGAAGTTGGAAGTCAAATACAAAATTCAGCTGAAGTGACGTTAGAAATATGACAAGCAAAACAGTCCATGAAGATAAGAGACCCAGCATCGTTTCTTTTCTTCAAATGACAGCTACTCCGAAGTTTCCTTTGGCAGATACCTGAATTTTACTCCAGATTCCTAAGAGTTTTACTAGGGGTTCATATTTCAAAATATATGTTCCATTTGGCACTAATGTATATATTTTATGTATGAATTTATTGAAAAATATTAAATGTTACTGGCCTACTTAGATAAAGTTATTTTATAAATATTTATGCATAGTTTTCATTGCACATAGTATTTTTATAAGTACAAATAATATGTATATATATTTATTAAATACCACATGAAAAATTCCTTTCGCACACACATTCTTTTTTTTTTTTTCCCGGTACGCGGGCCTCTCACTGTTGTGGCCTCTCCCGTTGCGGAGCACAGGCTCCAGACACGCAGGATCAGCGGCCATGGCTCACAGGCCCGGTCGCTTCGTGGCATGTGGGATCTTCCCGGACTGGGACACGAACCCGTGTCCCCTGCATCAGCAGGCGGACTCTCAACCACTGCGCCACCAGGCAAGCCCCGCACACATATTCTTTACACGTGTGTCTTGCATGTAAAAAATTTTTTTTCATTTGCTGTGTCATTAGATGCTGTTAAAAACACTTTATTTCCACATGACTAAGTAACTTGTTTTACAGCTTATGCAAATATAGAGTGGAAAGTTTTTTGAGGTAGCAATTTTATTCCCAAACCCCATTTTCACTTTTCTACACGGTTCCTTAACTTCTAGAGACCTTCCCTCTCTGCCCTTTCTTTATGAGACTTCACTTCTGGGCTCTAAACAGTTTATCTGGAACCTACCCCTTCAAGGGCCTAGTGGTGGTGATTTGATTTATCCTGGCTTCTTTGATGTTCCACATTATTTATTTGCACTGGACATCTTGGTACTGAACATTTCCAGTGAGGGAGAATGCCCTTATATAGTGGATTATCCTTCCAAACGAGGCATTTCCTGTACCATGATGTCTTTTGGGTTTGGTGGATTTTTATTTCAATATGGAAGAGAGAGAAAAACTTTGCTTTAGGAAGATTTTAGGAGTTCTGAGATTCTGCTCCGGGTTACAGAAAAGTTCAGCACCTTGAAAAACAGGTGGTTACCTTGGAAAACTAAGTGAGACTAAGAAAGTGAACACAGAGAAGCTATTTTAATTAGTTTCAATTAGTGTCCTTATATCTGTAGAGCAAGCATCTGTCAGGTCCAACGATGGGCTATTTTTCTAGTCCCTGCTGTGGGAGAAGAGCCAAGAAGTATTAGCAGAAACCTGCAATCTACTTAGGAGGTAGGGAGCAACAAGCCAGTGTATGCAGACAAGTGCAGAATAAAATATTCTAGCCTTTTGCCATTAAGTATGGTCCTGGGACCAGCAGCACCAAACCTCACTCCAGAGCTACTGAACTGGAATCTTCATTTTAATGAAATGTAGATGGTTCATGTGCACATTTGATGTGTGAGAAGCACTGGTCAAAAGGAGTGGATCTCAATCTTTTAAGTCACAGACTCATTTTAAAATCTCATGGGACTTATGAACACTCTTGTGAAAACACGCATGGAGGATTACACAAACTCTTTCGCATTCAATTTCAGGGTTCCCCTGAACACCAATCTATTGATGGCGAGGAAGTCCTAAGTAAAACCTCCGGTCACAGTGTCAGAAGAGCTGCTGAGTGTCATCCAGAAGAGTTAGGGAAAGATTCTTACAGGAGGCAGAGCTTAAATTAAGTTTTGAAATATGGGAGAGACTGAACAGGGAGAGGAGTCAAGAAGGGTGTTTCAAGGGGGAGAAATGCATGGGTAAATTGGTCCAGAAGAGAAAACAACAGATACCAATTTTTATACGGAGTAAGATGAAGCTTAATGAGGAGATTGTAGATTGATAGCACAGTCTCCTTGGAATTCATTATCACTGTTTGGACCTCCAAAAAATGAAACTGGACTGTGGGTTCAGTGGTTCTTCCACTTTGGGGGCAACCAGGAACCCTCTGACATATGGTTCTATGAAAGACCTCATTTCCAATGACCAGCTCTCCCTCTCACTCACTCTGCCCTGGCCACATGGCCTCCAGGCTTTTCCAGGAACTCCAGGAGTGCCTGGGGCACTCCGTATGCCTGGGTACTTCTTCCCCCAAAACCAAAATGATCCCTTAAGGTCTTTATTCAAATGAGACTTCAGAGGAGAGGCTATTCCTCTGGAATAGCAGCACCACCCACATTCCCTTTCCCTGCTTAAAGCAGGAAGAATTTCTTCATTACCTGACATTATGTTATATTTACTTATAGATTCATTTATGGTCTGCTTCCTCTAATTTGTGGACTTTCTTTGCTGTTGTATCTTGCATACCCAAAGTGGGGGCTGGCACATAGTAGGTACTCAATAAATACATATTGAATAAGTGACCCTTGACTACAACCAGTGATGAATGTAAAAGCCATGTTCACAAACTCCATAGCTCCAGAAATAGTAACATATTAAACATTCCTGAAATATACATATGCTGAGACTGAATTTTCAACCACTTTTCTTTAGTCTAGCTGAACAAGAAATACTAAACACATGGAACATTTTAAGTCCTGAAATTCAAACATTTAAAAGTAAGGTTTACAAAAAATGTCTTATAGTCCATGTACAATGCATAACTATTTCTCTTGTAGCAAAGCTGAAACACACTGGTGTGTACTCAGCTGGGGTTTTCCTCCAAAATGCCACATTCAGACTGAATTCTTGTGTGTATGTTCTCGATTATCCCCCCCCCCCCCGCCCCGCCAAGTTAGATTTAAGGAAAAATGTAAGAGAAACTGGAAGTTTAGAACATTTTGAACAAGAATGTCCTTATAGCTGGAGGATTCCCCTCCTTGCTACCCAAATAGAATTGCACCAGTCCTGGGAATAAAGTTAACCTGTGCTAATGAATTTGGCTGAACAGTTGCCAAAAACTGAGGAATTTTCTAACCAGTGATTTCCCTGTAAATAAAGAACGTCAGGTCACATCTCGGTTAGGAGATTTCACTTTCGCCTAATCAAATGCAGCAGGAAATAGTATATATGAGATGGTGTGAGCATGCAGACTACAGGCCTAGCATACAGTTCTGAGCAGGTTACACAGTGAACCACCAAATCCTAGGAGGACTCTTGGCATTTGAATTGGCTTTTGAACTCAGGCAGCACCAATTTTACTTGGGGGTAAGGCCTTCAAATATAGCTGCATACTTGGACTTGATTTTTGACTGGAAACCAGTGACTAATAAAAAACATTACCTAATATCAATATTTAAATAGCCTTCCAGGCTTAAAAACCCTTTGACATTCATCTCATTCTTCCTCATCTTAGGTTGTTTGTCCATGTTGGGTAGGTGAGGCCCTTAGGATTGATTTACAGTTTGTCTCTTTCCAGAAGGGATTTAAGGCAACTTAAAAGCCTTTTGTGTATAGTGAGGAGTCATTCCTATTATATTCTTTGTGATGTGCTCTTTCTCCAGAGAGCTGTATGTCTCCCTCCTTAGATTCTTTCAAGTCTTTGCTTAAATGTTAGCTCCCCAGAGGCTTTGAACACGTCCTATTCGTCAGCCTTTCACCTCCACACATTCTGCATCTGCAGATTCAACTAACTATGGATTGAAAATATTCCCCCCCAAAAAAAATTCCAGAAAGTTCCAAAAACCAAAACTTGAATTTGCCACACACTGGCAACTATTTACATAGCATTTATATTGTATTAGGTATAACAAGTAATCCAGAGATGATTTAAAGTATACAGGAGGATGTATGTAGGTTATATGCAAATACTATGCTATTTTATATAAGGAACTTGAGCGTCCTGGGATTTTGTTATCTTTAGGTCATCCTGGAACCAATACCTAGGACTGACTGTATAAAATTTCACTCATGGTCCTTCTTATCTCTTTACCCCCCTTTATTCATAGCACTTATCATTCAACAGATTGTATATTTATTTGTTTATTTTCTCCTCTACCCCACATCACTAGAATGTAAGCTCTATGAGGGCAAAAACTTTGTTTTATTCACAGCTGCATCCCAACAACTTGATCAGTGCTTGGCACATAGTAGGGACTTAATGAATATTTGTCAAGTGAGTAAATGAACATGTTCTCAGAGCTTAGTACAGATACCTGGCACATGATAAATATTTTTGAATCAAAGAATGCTTTATTGAATGAACTAGAGCAAGGTGTGTGATTCATTCAAGGTCATGCAGACAGTGAAAACTTGGTTTGTATAGATTTCAATCCCTGCTAATTCTTTCTCTGATGCGTCTTCATTTGTATACCTGGTATCAAATCCAGACTGTTGCATTGTCAAAGTTTCTTTATTCATCCAATTTGGTACCTGCCAAAAAGAACATTATAGAACTATGACAGGGATTATAAGATGAGCAGGAAGTAAAATTTTGTCTGTTAATGTTCTGGGCTAGTGAGAAACAAATTGAAAAAAGAGAGGGGAAGAGAGAGGTCTGCAATGACACCCCCATTTCTCCTGCTCTCCTACATGCATTTATGCACTTACATGGAAGGACAGGTACCCATATACCTCCCCCCAACACAGGCACCAAACATACTCCTACCCTGCAGGTACATAATGCCTTCAGCATCTCTGCCTTTCTTGTGTCACCTTTCTTGTTTTACCCAGTGTCAGAAGTTCCTGTGCACAAAGGACAGACCATCTTCTGATGGGCTTATTGCAGGTCGCTTAATTTGGACTGGCACACAGAAAACCAGGAAATGTGCAGTGGGGGACATCCAGGACAGTCTTTACATTTACTTCACAGAGAACATTTTATAGGGATGTTTGAAAACCACATCTGACAATAATCTCCTGCTAGGGTCCCAAGGTCAGTTAGGCTCAGGCTCAGGCCCCTTTGCTGCAGCTCACTCTGCTGATGGACCAGACTCATCAGCACGCCTCTCCCACCTGGCATTGTGGATGCTCTGAAGCCCACTTGCTAGCCTTTGTCCTCAGCGCTGTAGAAACAATGGTTGTGGTAGTTTCCTCAAGGAGGATAATAGATAGGTAGACGTGTGCCCTTGAGAGTGCTTTGAGCTGCCTGACTGCTGACTGAACTGGAGAAGGAGGGGAGGGGAGCCATTTCACACATTCAACGTGAATTTATTGGGGGCCCACACGGTGCCAAGGAATTGGGCCAGTAATGTTGGCACTGCTCTTGCGCTGACCTATGTTTCTGTCATCTTTCCAAACCTACTTGACTCAATATGAAAGCTGTGTTCCAGAGGCCTTCATCTTAACCTTCCAGGGACATCTAGATGCTCCTGGCTGTGGTCCAGTCACTTGTCTGAGCAGAAGGACATGTTATGCAAATTAGGCACCCACACAAGAATCAGCACATGGTAACCCTATGTTTTGTACCTAAGCCCAGAAATGCTGTGAGATTTATCAAGTGAACACTGAATGCTGAGCTTTTTCAAAGGTAGCTGTCTCCTTTGTGGCCCTATATTAAAATCTCTGTTCCTAGAGTGGTCTAAGACTCCTTTTTGGTTTGTAAAGTCCTATCTTTAAATTGTTTCTAATTGTGGATCTGTCTAGAAAGCAAAGATAAGAATTGTGCGCATTCATTCCATTATGCTGTAACTCTCAGGACCTGCTGCATAAATCTGCTTGATAGTGAATGCGACCTAACATTCTTATTGTTATGCAACATATACATGTTGAACACCAGAGTATAAGGCGCTGTGACAGGTACTCTAAAGGATGCAAAGAAGAATTATGCTGCCTACACTTGGGCAGTTTATAATTTGTTGAGGTGATAAAACAAGCATACAAGTAACTATAATCCAAGACACTATGTGATAAATGTCATCAGCTCCATGATATTTTACAAATGCCAAATAGGGACACATGTTCTGACATGTTATCTGACAATGGGACAACATGTATCTAAATTGAGACCATCTGGATTATCTAGGATGGATACTGCTATTTCACTGTACATTAGTGGTTTTAAAGGTTTTTCCTTTTTAAATGGAATTGTAAGAAGGACCTTGGTATATGTTATAGGCAAAAAGTGCAGCTGTTCTGGTTGACCTGTAGTGGGGAGCCCTTCCCCTCCTAGCCCTCTACCCTTTCACTAAGGAGTTTCCTGAAACTTCCTTCTGACTCTCATGGGCTCCAAGAAACACAGTTGAAACTATGGCAAGATGATGAGTAAGTGGAGCGATTGCTTCCAGTTGGAGTGATCAGGGTGGCCTGATGGAGGAGGTGGCATTTGAAGTTAGTCTTAGTATAGGGTGATCGTTGGACTTTGCATTGTACAGGGCTGAAGCATGTGGTCTAAGTGTACGTACACTAGGCACAGATCTTCACAACCTGGTAAATGGCCTCCATAGAGGGTGTCAGGGAGGATCCAGCACTTGGTGCCCTCCCAGTCACGTGGACTTCTCCCCCCACATTGCTGAATTTCGTGGTGGTGAAGGATCTGAGGTTCATCTCCGGCCTCCTCTGACCTTCTCTCCCTTGCCCCTCCTCCTCCTCCTCTCTGTCCCACTATAAGGAACTTTCTGCTGTCCCTGTGTCTGCTCAAAGGCCCAGCTTCTCTGGATATTTGTCCTTTGCCAGCAGCTACACTTACAGTGGATTCTAACATTTATTTCTTTAGCATTAGACCCCAGAAGCAGACACCCAGGTCACGGCAACAATGAGTGAACACTACTATCCTCAGAGAATGGTGTGCTTTCTTCCAAGGAGGCCAGGCTTGGGAGGGAGGACCCATTCAGGAGCCATAGAACCAGTGAACTAGAACTCTGGTCCTTTAGCATAGCTAATTCTGGCTAATCAAGGTTTTACAGCACCTTAGAGTATAGTTAACATTGATTGGGAAGTGGGCTGCCTACTCTGAGGTTCATGCTGTCTTGCAATATCCAAATGTTAGGATTTTATTTTATTTATTTATTTTTTGCGGTACTTGGGCCTCTCACTGTTGTGGCCTCTCCCATTGCGGAGCACAGGCTCCGGACGTGCAGGCTCAGCGGCCATGGCTCACGCACCCAGCCTCTCCGCGAAATGTGGGATATTCCCGAACCGGGGCACGAACCCATGTCCCCTGCATCGGCAGGCGGACTCTCAACCACTGCGCCACCAGGGAAGTCCAAATATTAGGATTTTAGATGGAGGAATGAGCAAATCTCAGACACTATTCTCTTCCTTAATTGCTTTGTTATCCCTTGTCAGGCTAAAGACCTAGTTAGCTATAAAAGAAAACAGGGTTTCCACAGAAAGATGAAAGTCATACCCAGACTTACAGATGTGTGAGGGCTGTGCAGAAAATTCAATTTGATTAAAAAATATATTTGTTGAGGTTTTTTCTTTATTGTTTAAAGCAGTCTTAGGTTCACAGCAAAATCATGCAGAAAGTGCATAGAGTTTCCATATACCTTCTGCTCCCACACTCATACAGCCTCCCCCCGTATCAACATCCTGCAGCAGAGTGGTACATTTATTACAGTCAATGAACCTGAATTGACACATCTTTATCAGCAGTCCACAGTTTGTGTTAGAGTTCACTCTTGGTGTTGTACATTCTGTGGGTATGGACAAATATACAATGACCTGAATCCACTATTATAGTATCATACAGAATAGTTTTACTGCCTTAAAAATCAGCTGTACTTCACCTATTCATCCATCCCTTCCCCCTTATTCCTGGCAACAACTGATCTTTTTACTCTCTCCATAGTTTTGCCTTTTCCAGAATGTTATATAGTTGGAATTGTACAGTATGTAGCCTTTTCAGATTAGCTTCTTTCACTTAGTAATATACATTTCAGTTTTCTCCATGTCTTTTCATGGCTTGATAGCTCATGTCCTTTTAGCACTAAATAACATTCCATTGTCTGGATGTACCACAGTTTATCAGTTCTCCTACTGAATATTTGTTGAGTTTTTACTCTGAATACAGCATTAAACTATATGCAATTGGGGGATATAATAACATAAGACATAGTTTATAAAACAAGACATTGTTCTGTTGTTCAAGGAGCTTACACTCCACTAGGGACTTTTGTTAAGGGGTGGACTGGAGCAAAGTTGTTACAAGGAAGGAGAGGTTCCAACTGGTTAAATTCCAGGCTTCGTGAAAACACATGAGGAGGGATGAGAAGAATGGGTAGGATTCCAGCGTTGTTATGGGCTGAGTCGTGTCACCTCAAAATCCATATCTTGAAGTCCTAATCCCCAACACCTCAGAATGTGTCAGTACTTGGAGCTGGGCTCTTTAAAGAGGTAATTAAGGCTAAATGAGGTCTTATGTGTGGACCCTAAGCCAATATGACTGGTGTACTTATCAGAAAAGGAAAAGACATCAGGGATCACGCACAGAGTAAAGGCCCTCTGATGACACAGCAGGAAAGCGGCCATCTGCAAAACAAGGAGAGAGGCCTTAGAAGAAAGCAGCCCCCCCTGCATCTTGATCTTGGACTTCCAGCCTCTAAAATGGGAGAAAGCAGGTGCATGTTGTTTAAGCCACCCAGATTTTTTTATAGCAGCCCTAACAAGCTAATACATACGTGAAGATGGGAAGGTGGGTAATTCGACAGTGAGAATGGCATGAGGAACGTGCAGAGGCTGGGAAACACGGCTGAACTCAAGAATACGACAGAGCCGAAGTTGGCTGGTTGTTGGGGCCGTGTTACCAGGCTGTGGTTGGCCTTGGGGTAGCCAGCAGAGGGGAGTTCACGAAGGTGCCGTGGTGGGATGGGTCCCGGGATTTCCCTTGTGAGTTCAGCCACTGTGGCAGCAGTGCCTTGGTCTTAGTTGGTGTTTGTATTCTACAAATGTCTTTAAAATGCATTGGCTCGCTTCTATGTTACCCTTGGTGCCAGCACACAATGGTTTTAATAGGCTGAATCTGCAACACTAAAAAACATGTTTTGACAGAGAAACACTAGCTAAGAAGATGCTGTGGTGTTTCTTGTCACCGGGCGAGCACCAAGCCTTTCCTGGCTTTCCTTCTCCATCTCAAAGCAAACAGTTCTCCAAAATAGTGCTGCAGACATGTCTGATTGATTAAAAGAACATTGGAGCTTAATGGGACCTTAGAAGTCACTAATTCTGCCCCTGCCCTGTTTTACAGCAGAGGAAATGGAAGCCTAGAAAAAGTTAGCGACGTTCTCAAGATCATCCAGTTAATTAGTGGCAAAGGCTTCTAAGTCTAGAAAGTTGTTGTTATTGTTACTTTTTGCTAAATAATTTTGATTTTATTTGGAAAAAGAGGCTCATCCCTGCAAGGATTAGGATGGGAAAGTGCTATGAATAATGTCTCTGGAGGGACCAATGGCATCAAGGTGAAAATTGTGTACTCTGGAGTCAGACACCAGGGTTCAAACCCCAGCTCTCCATTGGCTAGTTGTGTGACCTTGGGGTTCCTGCTTAAGCTCTCGAAGACTTAGTGCTTTATCTGTAAGAATGGTGTTGTTTATCTGTAAGAATGGTATCATAGAACTCATCTTGAGAGAGGGTATCAAGATTAAGTGAAATAGGGACTTCCCTGGCAGTCCGGTGGTTAAAACTCCGAGCTCCCAATGCAGGGGGCATGGGTTTGATCCCTGGTCAGGGAACTAAGATCCCACATGCCACATGGTGCGGCCGCCCATAAAGAAAAACAAGCAAAAAAAACACAATAGGAAGATTAAGTGAAACAGTTCTTATGAATGTGACTGGCACATTATCAAACCTCAAAAAAAAGTATAAACCTCAAAAAGAAAAAAACCTCAAAGTGTTTTTCCTACCCCACAAGGATAGTCTTGTTTGTCTCTGTGTCCCTAGGACCTGGAACAAGCCCTGTCACAGAGCCCATGTGCAACAAATGTGTGTTGAATGAATAAAGCATCAGAAGTGGCCCAGGAGGAACAGTAGCACATACAGCTGGGAAAAGAAAAAGGAAAACAGATGATAAAAAATGGATAAGGGAGATCTGCAAATACTGAGATTCTTAGGCAAGTGGAAAGACTTGAGAAATATTCAATGGGAGTAAATGGGAAAGAAGAATCTCTCACCTCCAGGGGGTTGCATGGGACCATACAACAGGTGCACTTGACATGCCTTGCAAAGCATGAAGTACAAAACAGGTGTGCAGGAGCCATCCGTACCAGAAGCAGCCTCATCTTACTAGGATTTGAAGGAGAGGTTACCCCAAGCATCTTGAGAGGCATACACTGTTTAGACCTCAGGAAGCAGGGAGGTCAAGGGGGAAGAGACTGAGGACAGTCTCAGGTGGCACCAGTAAAAATAGACCCAACAATAAAGACTTTGCAAGGTGGAGTGTATTAAGCATATCTTTTTATTCTGATGCTTTGACATCTTGCGGCCATGCAGATACTGGAAGGGACTGCCCCTCTCAGGGTTAGCTAATTCCCAGAGACAGCAAACAGCTTGCATGGGAACATATCTTTTTTCTTTTCTTTTTTTTTTGGATCTTAGTTCCCCGGGGATCGAACCCGTGTCCCCTGCAGTGGAAGCGCAGAGTCCTAACCACTGGACCGCCAGGGAAGTCCTGGGAACACGTCTTTTATATGCACACCAACCAATCCAAAGGACATACCCCAGCCACCCCCTTTAGATCAGGCTCCCAAAGGGCTCTCAATGGGAGCCCACCATCCCCCTGCCCCAAGAAGCTGAAGACCAGATACCAGAAAACGAGACCTCCCACCCCCAACCCAGAGCCCACTGAAATGACTCAAACTAGCCCATCCTAAACCTGCGTACCCTGCCTTGCCTTGCCTTTCCTGTGGAAGTCATGATACAGTCTTTCACTCATGTTCTTCCCCCTTGTTCCTCTTCCTTCTGTTAGGCCCTGGTGCTTCCCCATGTTGTCTGCATGGTGTGCCATGGCTCCTGTGTCTAGGGATCTATGACTATAAAAACCTTCAGGACAGTTTTTTTCATGTCTGCGTGTCTTACCACACCTGACTAAAACACACCCCAGGTACCTTTACAAAAAGGAGCCATCCGTGTTTCTAGGATTGTCCTCTCTACCCAGATGACAGCCCTCTCTTCCCTTACTGAGCGTGTTTTGGCTTTTTTTTGCGGTATGCGGGCCTCTCACTACTGTGGCCTCTCCCGTTGCAGAGCACGGGCTCCGGACGCGCAGGCTCAGCGGCCATGGCTCACGGGCCCAGCCGCTCCGCGGCATGTGGGATCCTCCCGGACCGGGGCATGAACCCGTGTCCTCTGCATCAGCAGGCGGACTCTCAACCACCACTACCAGGGAAGCCCCTGAGCATATTTTTCACTTTGGTTTGGAGTTGATATTCTCCTGTGTTCTGAGAAGTTACTTTCTGCATCTCTCTCTCTCACTGTCTCTGTTTCTGTCTCTGTCAGTCTGTCTCTCTCATTTACTTATTAGCCCACACATCTTTTTTGCTCTCTTGTTTGAGGTTGGAGGACAGAGGAGCTAAAGCTGAATGGAGGAAACAAGTTGATGGTTTCTACACCCATTTCTTTTTTTTTTAATTATTTCTACTAGATTTATTATTTTTTCTTTTAAATATTTATGTATTTATTTGGTTGCACCGGGTCTTAGTTGCAGCTTGTGGGTTCCTTAGTTGTGGCATGCGAACTCTTAGTTGCAGCCTGCAGGTGGGCTCTAGTTCCCTGACCAGGGGTCAAACCTGGGCACCCTTCATTGGGAGCATGGAGTCTTATCCACTGTGCCACCAAGGAAGTCCCCTCTACAGCCATTTCTAACATGACCCCAAAGAAGTACACCTCTTCTCCTGTAGCCTGAGCTATTTCAAAACTGCTCTCAATGCTAGTGACTCAGATTTCTTGTTTAGTTTTTAACTTTTATTCCCCACTCCTGACAAGCTTTTAATATTTTTAAAAAGTAGCCAATCACTTATTAGAATGGCTAAAGTTTAGAAAACTGACAGTACCATTTGCTGGCAAGGATGTGGAGCAACAGGAACTCTCATTCATTGCTGGTGTGAATTAAAAATGGTAACAGCCACTTTGGAAAACAGTTTGGCAGTTTCTCACAAAGTTAAACATAGTCTTTCCATAGGACCTAGCAGTCACACTCCTACATATTTACCCAACTGAGTTGAAAACTTATGTCCACACAAAAACCAGCATGGGAGTATTTATAGCAGCTTTATCCATAAATGCCTAAAACTAGGAGCAACCTTCAGTAGACGAATGGCTAAACGAATGATGGTATAGTCATACAACTGAAAGAGCAATCAAACCACACAAAGATACGGATGAATCTTAAATGCATGTTGCTAAGTGAAAGAGGCTAGTCTTCAAAGGCTACACACTATATAATTCCACTTATATGACATCTTGGAACAGATAAAACTCTTATAGAGATGGTGGATAGATTAGTGGTTGCCAGGCACTTGGAGTGAGAGAAGAGTTGAATAGGTAAACCACTGGGGATTTTTTTAGCATGGTGAAACTATTTTTATGATGCTGTAAAAATGGTAGGTGCATGAAACTATGCACTTGTCAAAACCCATAGAACTTTACAGCACAAAGGGTGAACCTTAATTGTGCAAATTAAAAAAACCATTTAGGAGGTTGTAGGATCCCAGGATGGAATACAAAATATGAGAAAAGAATCTAACTGTATTATAAATGCATGAACAATTTCACTGAAGGGGGTGGGGGAAAAATGCTGACCTAAGTACATTTTGAAATAAGTGGAGTCTGTAAAGTTAAAGGCAAAAGGAATTATACAGAAGCACTCTAGTTTATAAAGTCATTTTCTACAAGGTTACAGGCTAGCAATTATGTAAGTACTCTACAGTGCACTGGAATTGAGCAATTAAGTAATGGATGGCTGAGGGTGGGAGCCAGGTTTCTCACTATAGGGGAGAGGATCTAGACAAGCAAGGGGAGAAAGCTAGGGTGATCCATGTGGTACTGGGTTACAGTTGGAGACATCAGTATGAACCTATATTTAGCTTAATATAGATATAGATAGATAAAAAATTTATAGATGTATGTATATATACATGTTAACATAAATACATATACATTCTTTCTGTGTTAGCTGAGAGGACCTACAAGTGACAACACCCCAGTAGCTCCCAGCACACCCAGATTATGGTCTCTAATACCATTCTCCCATAAAAGAACTAGGGCTCCATGGAGAAATCTCTGACTCTAGAACTAGGGCAGGAAATATACAAGATGAGCCTGGAGCATCTTGTAGTCCCAGAAAGTAAGGAAGTGCTCAAGAGAACCCCACAATGACTGGAGTATTTTTAGGGACATAGGAGCCAACTGAAAGAGCTCTGGATGGCCAAAGTGGGAACGATTTGAGCAACAAAATAAAGTAATGTTGGGTTATAACTCAAAGCATAAATATCCATGAATCCATGCTGATATAAATAAATGATTGAATAAATAAATAAATAGGAGACAATAGATACATCTCCCCTGCAGATGAATTCCAAATAATTTATGTAAATATTTCTCTGTCAAAGAGTAGAGTATAACTCCCCACTCCTTAATTGTGGGCTGCATATAGTGACTTCCTTTCAAAGAATACAATATGAAAAGATAGGGGAAAAGTAACTTGACAGTGGAGAAACCCAACAAACACAATCTCAGCCAGGTGATCAAGGTCAACGTCAACTGTCATACATCATACTGATAATATCAATATGTAGCCTTCACATGATTTGATGAGAATGGCACTTTATCTCTGTGGTCTTCCTCTCAAAAACTCATAGCCACAGTCTAATCATGAGAAAACATCAGACAATTCCTAACTGAGGGACATTCTACAAAATACTTGACCAATTCTCCTTTAAACTGTCAAAGTTATCAAAAACAAGGAAAGCCTTTGAAACTGTCACAGCAAAGAAAAGCCTAAGGAGATATGACAATTACATGTAATGTGTTGTGCTGAATGGGATCCTGGAACAGAAAAAGAATATTAGGTAAAAACTGAAGAAATCTGAATAAAGTGTTTTATTCAGACTTTAGTTAAAAATAATGTATCAATATTAGTTCACGAACTGTTACAAATGTACCATATTAATGTAAGATGTTAATAACAGGAAAACAGTGTATGGTAACTATTATCGTTGCAATTTTTCTGTAAGTCTAGAACTATTTTAAAATAAAAAAAGTTTATTTTTTAAAAAGTGATGGGAAGAGGATCTGGGCTTAATTATTTTGTTTACAGCTGGCTTCTGTCTTTAACTCTTTCCTCTATAATTTAGAGCTTAGAAATTTAACTTTTTAAATAATGAGTAAATTTTTTATTTTGGCTGCATTGGGTCTTCATTGCAGTGCACAGGCTTCACATTGTGGGGACTTCTCTTGTTGCAGAGCACGGGCTCTAGGCACGCAGGCTTCAGTAGTTGCAGCACGTGGGCTCAGTAGTTGCAGCATGTAGTCCCTAGAACGCACAGGCTTCAGTCGTTGTGGTACATGGGCTCAGTAGTTGTGGCTCACGAGCTCTAGAGCACAGGCTTAGTAGTTGTGGTGCACGGGCTTTGTTGCTCTGTGGCATGTGGGATCTTCCCAGACCAGGGATCAAACCTGTGTCCCCTGCATTGGCAGGTGGATTCTTAACCACTGCACCACCAGGGAAGTTGATAAAATGAATAAATTTTAACTCATCATAAATAAAGAGCTTTCTCTCAGAAAATTGGAAGTAAACAATTAAACCAGCCAAAAACGGGGTTGATATGTGTACAAAATATAGGACTCTATGTTGTTTTCCATACTAATAATAAGGGTTTATGATTGCACTATTGATGTGCATTACTGAAAGGCAACTATGAAAGTTCCATGACAAACATAAATTTTAAATTTAGTTATAGTCTATATTGATACATACCTTCAGTATACAAAATACTGCTGGCTCTGGATGTGGTTTGAAAATGGATGACTTGAGAAAATCCTGGTGAACTTGAACCCTTAAGTATCAATAAATAGGTAAGTGGATATTTTGAAATTTGACAAGAAACTCCTGCTCACATTTGCCCAGCACTGGCAAGTATATGTCTGGCAGTCTTTGGAATCCTCTAGAAATTGTGTAGACTCTAGTGGCCGTCATCCCTAAGAAGATGGGCAGCTCTGAAGTCTTCTCTGAAGGTCTCTGGTGGCCACAATTGTCTTGAGAAAGTGCAGGAAGACAGAGAATGTAACCTCTCCACAAAGCAAGTAGTTAAAGGACTTTCTCTTGGTGTAAATACTGACCCTGGCACCACCTCTGCTCTCTCCCCAGATCCAATTTGTCACCGAGTCAGATAGATTGGACTACCTCATGTGGCTTCTCATAGCCAACAGGGTAAAATACAAAGTACATAGCTGGCTAAAAATAACTTCTGTTGTGCCCTGGCTCTTGCCTACTTCTCCAAACTCATCTTCCAAACCCTCCTCAGTTTCTAAACACACTGAGTTACTTGTGGGATTCAAAACTGCCACATTCTTTCACTGCTCTGTGTGTGTAGTGCTGCCTCTTCTTCCTAGAATACCCCTCCCCCACCCTCCATCTGACTGCCACTTCCCTGTCCTTTAGGGCTCCCTGTCTCTGTCAAGTGCTCTGGGGTCCTGTCGGCTGGGCTACTTACTGTCCCTCCTCTGTGTTATTATCGCTCCTTGCCCATGGCTCTGTCCCATGTCTTATCTCCTGGAATGTACCTCATGCCTCCTTCATATTCTCTTACTCATCCTTCAAGACTCCCCTTGGGTAGCCCTTCTCCCATTCATTAGTTGGAGTTAATCTTCCCCTGCTTGGTGAGTCATTAAGATTTTGTCCCTTGGTCTTGTTTATGGTTTCCTTTGCTGTGCAAAAGCTTTGAAGTTTCATTAGGTCCCATTTGTTTATTTTTGTTTTTATTTCCATTTCTCTAGCAGGTGGGTCAAAAAGGATCTTGCTGTGATTTATGTCATAGAGTGTTCTGCCTATGTTTTCCTCTAAGAGTTTGATAGTTTCTGGCCTTACATTTAGGTCTTTAATCCATTTTGAGCTTATTTTTGTGTATGGTGTTAGGGAGTGATCTAATCTCATACTTTTATATGTAGCTGTCCAGTTTTCCCAGCACCACTTATTGAAGAGGCTGTCCTTTCTCCACTGTACATTCCTGCCTCCTTTATCAAAGATAAGGTGACCATATGTGTGTGGGTTTACCTCTAGGCTTTCTATCCTGTTCCATTGATCTGGGAGAAAATATTTGCAAATGAAGCAACTGACAAAGGATTAATCTCCAAAATTTATAAGCAGCTCATGCAGCTCAATAACAAAAAAACAAACAACCCAATCCAAAAATGGGCAGAAGACCTAAATAGACATTTCTCCAAAGAAGATATACAGACTGCCAACAAACACATGAAAGAATGCTCAACATCATTAATCATTAGAGAAATGCAAATCAAAACTACAATGAGATATCATCTCACACCAGTCAGAATGGCCATCATCAAAAAATCTAGAAACAATAAATGCTGGAGACAGTGTGGAGAAAAGGGAACACTCTTGCACTGCTGGTGGGAATGTGAATTGGTACAGCCACTATGGAGAACAGTATGGAGGTTCCTTAAAAAAACTACAAATAGAACTACCATATGACCCAGCAATCCCACTACTGGGCATATACCCTGAGAAAACCATAATTCAAAAAGAGTCATGTACCAAAATGTTCATTGCAGCTCTATTTACAGTAGCCCGGAGATGGAAACAACCTAAGTGTCCATCATTGGATGAATGGATAAAGAAGAAGTGGCACATATATACAATGGAATATTACTCAGCCATAAAAAGAAATGAAATTGAGCTATTTGTAATGAGGTGGATAGACCTAGAGTCTGTCATACAGAGTGAAGTAAGTCAGAAAGAGAAAGACAAATACCGTATGCTAACACATATGTATAGAATTTAAGGGAAAAAAAAATGTCATGAAGAACCTAGGGGCAAGACAGGAATAAAGACACAGACCTACTAGAGAACGGACTTGAGGATATGGGGAGGGGGAAGGGTAAGCTGTGACAATGGGAGAGAGAGGCATGGACATATATACACTACCAAACTTGAGGTAGATAGCTAGTGGGAAGCAGCCGCATAGCACAGGGAGATCAGCTTTGTGACCGCCTGGAGGGGTGGGATAGGGAGGATGGGAGGGAGGGAGACGGAAGAGGGAAGAGATATGGGAACATATGTATATGTGTAACTGATTCACTTTGTTATAAAGCAGAAACTAACACACCATTGTAAAGCAATTATACTCTAATAAAGATGTAAAAAAAAAAAAAGATTTTGTCCCTCTCTCATAGTCCTGAGTTGCATCTGACTTGTGTTAGTTGTTGGCATACATATTTTTCTGGATTTTTCACCTCATTGCTAACCATTTCAGAACAGGCAGCTTATCTGCACCTTTTATTTTAGCACAATGCCTGGCCCAACTGCTGATTAAGGTAATTGCCGTTTCTGTGGTTACAGTGGCCTCTAGGCAACTAAACATCTCAAGGCAGATGCCTGAGGCTGCCCCAGTTGACCCCATTTCTGGACAGGCTATGCCAGTCTTTATATGACTCAGTGAGCTTCAAACAACAAGGAAATGGAACTTACAGCATGTTTATTTCTCCTCTCTAGATACCTGTTCTGCAATCATGACCAAACAGAAGGATTAAACCCAGACCAGAATCTGAAACATAAAAAGCCTTGTCAATTACACCATTGTTTCCTGCTGGAGCAAGCAGAGAGGCCTCTGCTGCACATTCCTGGGACATGAATAATATCAGTTGTGATTACACTTCAGTATCTCATCCATCACCAGCCTGTGAACATTGACTATAACCTAATTAGGAAATGTGAAGGTCCCTTTGCTGGGGATGAGTGCCGGGGAAACACAGGTCCACTTGCCTCTCCCCGTGGTAGGAACCCTTGAGGCTCACACACAAGTTTGCAGGGTTCTAGGACAGACCTCACCCGTCTAGTTGCATTCCTCACATAACCACCAGTAAGCTGAGATCACAACACCTTGGATTCCATCCTATATTACACTCCTCTTCAAATGCATTGCAAGGGAGATATATCAGGACTGACACAACAGTCACTTTCAAATGGATGTTAAAGTATTAACTAAGTGATTAACTCGCTTTGCCTAATACATTTTTTGTTTACTGCTTTTGACTGGCTTCAATCAGGAATGCTGAATTTGTCGACAATTGGCTTCTCATCTTTTATTGAATTCTTCTAAACCTGTCTTTTCTTACACAGCTCTTAAAACGCATTCAGAGGGCTGCATTCTATCTTCCAAAGTGCAGAGACCAGAGGACTAAGGATGTCTACAGGCTTAATTACAGGTGATGAGACACCTTCCTTAAAATTCCTTTGCAGGAGAAAAAAAGTACAGGCTCTTCTCTGTACAAAATGCTCACTGAATCCTCACTTCTCATTCATGGACTTCAACTTGTGGCATTCATTATTTAGTCCTCTGTCCACGCACTTTTCCCACACTCGTTGAGCATCAGCTGTGGTGCAAATCCGCTTCACGTCCACCGTGCCCCGGCATCCAGCATTTACAGAGTAATTGGCAGGAGCAAAGAAGAGGTCTATGGCCACAGGCAGTGAGAGGAACTCACCTGTTCCAGCGTCCAGCCAAGCACGCAAAGCCCCAAGCCACTGAGCAGACTGATAAGTTAACTTTAATTCTACTGGAAGATGTTTTTTGTCAAACCACCCTCTGCCTACTTAGTGTACATTCCTATAAACTATACCTTGCCCTGATAATGTGTGAGCTTCAGTGTCATGATCCAAGGTTCTTTTGCTGTTGCGCATGGCGTCTCAGGGATGATCCCTAGAATCTTTTGTCTTGAATCCTGGTTAAGCCACTCTACAGTGTCACGATAGTTTGCCACCTGTCTTGGTCACCAGATTTTAACTACAAGTGAGGACATCCTGCTACTTCTGCCTTCTAACTTGGTGTTTGCCTGTGTTATGTCTGGACACTGCTTCATTCCCTTCATTGCTATGCCCTGTTTGTTTGAATTTCTGTGGTCACCCTAACCCCTACCTGTCCCAGCAGCTCCACCCCTGTTCACAACTTGTTCTGATGCCATGCCTTGCTGAAAAATCATGATATTTGTTTAAAATTTTTATCTATTTATTTTTTGGCTGCGTTGGGCCTTTGTTGCTGTGCGTGGGCTTTCTCTAGTTGCGGTGAGAGGGGGCTACTCTTCGTTGCAGTGCATGGGCTTCTCATTGTGGTGGCTTCTCTTGTTGCGGAGCATGGGCTGTAGGTGCGGTGGCTTCACTAGTTGTGGCTCACGGGCTCAGTAGTTGTGGCGCACAGGCTTAGTTGCTGCACAGGATGTGGGATCTTCCCGGACCAGGGCTTGAACCCGTGTCCCCTGCATTGTCAAGTGGATTCTTAACCACTGTGTCATCAGGGAAGTCCCAGAATCAGGGTATTTGATAGGGAGAATATTGTTGTTACCACTGTTGCTTTACTGTTAAGGGAACTGAGGCTCAGAAGGATTAAGTGACTTGGCCAACTGGATGTCTAATACCCAGTAGAGTCAGGCCTTAACCTAGGTCCCCATCTCCAAACAGTTTGCTCTTTGCTCAAATCTGTGCTCTTTGCTCTAAAAATCTTAAGGATGGTTTTAAAAATTAGATGTGATTAAAAGGTAAAAATATACAGAAATAAATGTTTTACTGTTATTGTCATCAGCAGGTGGGATTCCTCCAATCTGCAGCAATGCATTTCTTCTGGGTCTATCCAGGTCTTTGAAGCAGAAAATCTGCTGCTTCCTGCATCAGATGAAGCTTGCACATGGATGGCAAATTACAACAATGTCTATAGATGCCAGGTGTGAACCAGTTATGTTTCAAAAATTCATTTGTGGTTATTTAAAATGGAGGCCTTGGGACTTCCCTGATGGCACAGTGGTTAAGAATCGCCTGCCAATGCAGGGAACACGGGTTCAACCCCTGGTCCGGGAAGATCCTACATGCCGCGGAGCAACTAAGCCTGCGGACCACAACTACTGAGCCTGCGCTCTAGAGCCCATGCGCCACAACAAGAGAAGCCATTGCACTGACAAGCCCGTATACTGCAACGAAGAGTAGCCCCGTTTGCCGCAACTAGAGAAAGCCCGTGCTCAGCAACGAAGACCCAACACAGCCAAAAATAAATTAAATAATTTTAAAAAAATATAAAATAAAATAAAATGGAGGCCTCATTTTCCCAAACAGATAATGTTATAAATGGTGATTAGATTCTTGGGTTATCCCACAAGGCTGTTTAATTAATAATGTTGCTGGAGTACATTTCTAGTTCATAAGGTGGCTGAAGTAATTCATGTATTATGCCATTGCAACATAATCATCAAGGCCCTGGTCAATTAAGGAATGCTTATTTTGAGCCCTGTAGAACTGTCTTCTGACAGCAGTAGTGAGTCTGTCGCTATAGGTTCTAGAGTACGTAGAGGGGCTGTTGGGAAATTTCCCATATTTTAATAGCTGAGAGAACTGGTTTGTCAGATGAGAAGTGAGAAGGTATTCTCGTGAGGGGTCAGGTGGCTTGAAAAATATGTGCAGATGTGGAGTAGAAAAAGGGCAAGGAAAGAGAAATCCCAGGAACAAAAAAAAGATGTGAGTAGAGGGGTTGGAAGAAATCAGAGTTATCTGAAGATGAGAAGTAAAATCTGACAAGGAAATGGAAACTAATAAAGAGATTTAGAGAATGTGGATTTAGAAGGTTAGGGATTTATAATGTGAGAGACAGAAGATAACTTTGGCAGAAGATGATTTTGAATGGCTTTTGATAGAGCAACTTCAGTTTTAGAGAAATGTACTAAAAAAAAGCTATACTAATAAAGCTTATGTAACTTAACTCTAACTAGGAGTAACCAATGGGCTGACAGATTAGCCACGGATTCTCACTGATGAGGGACAGGGTACAGCCCAGGAAGGACACGAGGTCTGAGGACTAATGGGAAAGAGCCTTGCAGAGAAGCTAAATGTTATCCCATCCCAGTAAAATAAGGAAAAAGCAGCCCTACAGTAGATGGCTTGGGTGGAAAATGCATCTCCATGTTAGTCTTTGCCCTATTTTAATACAGCTGACCCTCCATATCTGTGAGTTCTGCCTCCATGGATTCAACCAATCACAGATCAAAAATATTAGAAAATAAAATTTCACAAAGTTCCAAAATTTGAATTTGCTGCCCTGGCAACTATTTACATAACATTTTTTGGGGGTGGGGTGGGGTGTTGCTGTGTGGCAAGTGGGATCTTAGTTCCCCGACCAGGAATCGAACCTGCACCCCCTGCATTGGAAGCTTGGAGTCTTAACCACTAGACTGCCAGGAAAGTCCCTATGTAACATTTACATTGTATTCGGTATTACAAGTAATCTAGTGATGATTTAAAGTATACGGGAGGATGTGTGTAGCTTATATGCAAATACTACACCATTTTATATGTGGGGCTTGAGCATCTGTGGATTTTGGTCTCTGCAGGGAGGGGGCCTGGAACCAATCCCCTGAGGATAGCAAGGAACATGGTACTAGAATGGGAGGAAATCTTGACTAGAATAGGATTTGGTCCAAGGTAAAGAAAGCTACAGAGTAACGATTAAGTGGATGGCACTATTCTCAAAGGTGCTGTCATGGGCTCCTTGGTTGGTTGATGGGTTTACAAAGGGAAAAAGCCTGGACAAGGTCTGGAAACAGGAGACTGAGAAAGGAGGATTGATATCTCTTTGTCAAGAGCATAAGAATGCTATCTCCTTCGTGACCTGGAGCAAGCTCTGCAGATCTTGTTGCCTTGAGGGAAGTGTTTCTCTTCTTTAAAAGGGATTTTGATTATACTCGTTCTGGGAAGGATGAGCATGTGAGTTGTTTGGCTGAAAGTCCAAAGTGTTGTTCCAGATTGAACAATTCGGTCTTTGGGGAGAGATCTTACTTTGAGCTATTATGTCTCATGGGTTGCCCTAATTGGAAGTGGAGGATCATATTTTAGGACGAGATTAGCCTCCTTAGGTAGAGGGATAAAGTTTCCTAGAGGAAGAGAGAAATTTGCAACATGATGGATTTAAGAATGTTACAGAGGACGGACAGGGGAGCAAGGCTAGGAACCAGGTGACCCAATGAGAGGATCTATGTGAAGAATTTAACTTCCTCTTTAATTTTTTTCATACACTCTGGGAATGGTGATGTTTAGGGTCATTTAAAAAATTTTTTTCATTGCAGTATAGTTGATTTATAACGTTGTGTTAGTTTCTGTTGTACAGCAAAGTGAATCAGTTATAGGGTCATTTTTAATATTAAAAATTATCATCTTGTCTATCTCCCAACCCTCAATCAAGTCCAACAGCTTTGTGTTGTTGATGGAATGGGGTGAATTAAGGATGTGATAATAGAGGGAAATGTTACCTTCTGCTGAGGTCAGTGTGCCAGCATCCCCTCTAGGAGGGGACAGTGCCCCTGGAGATCAAAGTGGTGAACTAGCAGTGAGTAGCCAGAGGTGGAGCTGGGAGAGGCAAGCCACAGTGCTGGACCACTTCGAAAGCAGATGAGGGAATTCCCTGGCAGTCCAGCGGTTAAGACTTCGCCTTCCAATTCAGGGGGTATGGGTTCTATCCTTGGTTGGGGAGCTAAGATCCCACATGCCTTGGGGCCAAAAAACCAAAACATAAAGCAATATTGTAACAAATTCAATAAAGACTTTAAAAATGGTCCACATCAAAAAAATCTTAAACAAACAAAAAAAGCAGATGAGAATTGGAATGAATTTTAATGAAGTGTCCACTGGAATTACATAAATCAAAGAATGGAGGCTTTCCATCTGCCCTTTCATTAAGATATTGGAAGAGCAGATTTCTCAGGATCCTAAGTAGCTGAGCACATGTGTGGCTGAGGCTTTCTCGGAAATGCTATATCTGTATTCTAGAAGGGTTGAAGATGAGAGAAGGTGGGAGCCAGGAGGTATCCATCAGAGGAAACCTACAGAAGCCAATGGGGAAGCCAAGTCAGGAAATCTTTCCACCTCATCAGTCACTATGATGAGTGGGAAAAACAATGTATCTATAAAGATGTAAGATTTTGTCAGGATTGAGAATTGCCATTTCCATTTGCCATTTATAGATACTAGTTATTGTGTTTTGCTTTCTATTGATTAAGTTATGTTAAAATGATCTTGTGGTGAGAGTGTTGGCAAGAGAAACACCTGTTCTTTGTTTCATTACTAGGCAAGTTGGGGTTGTTGGCAGAATATTCCAGCAAAAGTACAATTCTATGAAACTAATTATCTAGAGAACCTGTGGAAGGATTTGCTGTAGTAGGTGGTGTTACATTTAGATGAGGAATTTTTCAGTAGCTATGGAGGTCTCAAAGGATCTATTTTTGAGATGGGATAGCTGAAGAAGTAAGAGTTAACAGTTTTGGGTGTAGGAAGAGGAAGCAGAGCCTGAGATAGTGTTGTCATTGCAAAATTAGAACAAGGCTTTGGCAGTGCTTCCAACTGTATCGTATAATTAGGCAGGAGACTTGGTGAGGGGAAGGATGGGGAATTCGGCCTCAACTGCATTGCCTTTGAAACCCTGATTTAAGTTTCTGTTGGATTTTGCTCCATCTATTCCTCTAGCCTTTGAAAATGAAGTAACTTATCTTCACATGTGAGTTCAGCTCCATCAAACTCTTCTCTTCTCGTTGGGTAGGGGAACTGAACCCCAATCCAGTCTCATGGACCCCATATCTAGGATGATGGATGATTCATTGCTTTGGGAGCTTTTCCTCACCTCTAGCACCCGCTGATACCACTGTTTAAGTGGCTTTTATCTCATGCTCCCTCTCTAACCCTGCGTCTCTATTTATCTGCAGGACAATGTTATTTGAATGTCTTTACACATTATATTTAATTTAATAAATAAATTCAGATAGTTCTAACAGTCACCTTTCAGAGATTTTTTCATTACTGTCAAGAGAACCACTTAGCTTTTCCTGGTACCCTAAATAAAAACTTAGAGACTTTTTGACATCGAATCCCTTATTAATTTTGCTAGTACTTTTTAACGTAAAGTCCTACATATTTACCCCCATTCAGACCTTCGTTACCCCTAATCAGACTTTAATAAAAACCTTGATCATTTTTATGTTTTCTGTCTCAGCTTTATGTATTACATATTACAGTCAGCCACTAGAGGAATCTTCTTCAAACATGATTTTCCAATTTCATCCACATACCTCTGGCTTCATTTCATTCGTTTGTTCAGATTTTCCCCCCTAATACTGTTTACTTACTTTATGCCAGCATAGTCACTTGGAAATAAAGAAATACAGTCCCTTGTAACAACACATTTCTGTAATGAAAGTTAGCTTATATATGAATGGTAAATAGAAGAATGATATCAGAATTAATGCAGAATTCATGTTGGTTTATGTGTTTTCCATATATTAATATTTTGTGCCGCTAAATAGTAGTACTGAACACTTGGAACACAAAGGACATCATCACAGCTGAATGTGACAAGCCAGTATAGCGCACAATGCCCAGTTGCTGAGTGTTTGCTCTTCCCATATTTGGCTACATGCTCTGACTTGGAAGGGCTTATCTTGGAAGGTAAATATTGGAAGGGTCCTTGATCTTTGTGTATTTGCTTTTTTTTTTTTTAACATGCAATTTTAGAGATAATACAGAGAGATTCCTTGTGCCATTTACCTAGTTTCCCCCAGTGGTAATACCTTGCAAAAACTATAGTACAATATCTCAGCCGGGATTTTGATGTTAACAGAGTGAAGATCCATTAGCATTTCCATCACCACAAGGATCCCTCATGTGGCCCTTTTATAGTCACACCCACTTCCTTCCCCACTCCCCCCTTAATCCTTGTAAACACTAATCTGTTCTCTATTTCTGTAATTTTGTCATTATAAGAAACTTACACAGGGATTTCCCTGGTGGTGCAGTGGTTAAGAATCCACCTGCCAGTGCAGGGGACACGGGTTCGAGCCCTGGTCCGGGAAGATCCCAAATGCTGGGGAGCAACTGGGCCTGTGTGCCTAGAGCCCATGCTCCATAACAAGAGAAGCCACCACAATGAGAAGCCCGCACACCGCAACGAAGACCCAACGCAGCCAAAAATAAATAAATAAATAAATTAAAAAAAAAAAAGTGACTATTAAAAAAGAAAAAAAGAACGTTACACAGATGGACACATACAGTATGCAACCTTTGGGGATTGACTTTTTTCATACAGTTTTCTGGATATTCATCCAAGTTGTATGTATGATACGAGTTCACTCCTTTAATTGCTGAATCCATGATATGGATGTACCACAGTTTGTTTAACCAGTCAGCTGTTGAAAGACACCTGGGTTGTTTCCAGTTTTTGACTATTTTGACTGAAGCTGCTATAAACATTTGTGTACAGGCTTTTGTGTGAACATAAGTCTTCAGTTCTCTGGGATGAATGTCCAGGACTGCAATTGCTGGCTTGTATGAGGGTGGCATGTTTGGCTAAAAAAAAAAAAACAAAAAACTGCCAAATAGTTTCAGAGCGGTTTTACCGTTTCATGTTCCCATCAGTAATCCAGTTTTGCTGCATCCTTGCTGATATTTGGTGTTGTCACCATTTTTTATTTCAGTCATTCTGATAGGTGTCCACTGGTATCTCATTAAGGTTTTAATTTGAATCTCCCTAATGTCTAATGATATTGAACATCTTTTCATCTGCTTATTTGCCATATGTATGTCTTCAGTGAAATTACTCTTCACATCTTTTGCCCATTTTCTAATTGGATTGGTTTTTATTTTTATCCGGAGCTGTAGTTTGTAGTTTTTTCCATCTCTCAACAGTCTTTTGCAGAGAGAACATTTTTAATTTTGATGAATTTCAATTAGTCAGTTTTTTCTTTTCTGGATTGTGTTTTGGAGTCTTAGAACTCTTTTCCTAGCCCTAGATCCCAGAAATTTTCTATGTTTTTTGAAATAGAAGTTTTATGGTTTTACATTTGACATTTAGGTCTATGATCCATTTTGAGTTAACTTTTGTATAAGGTGTGAGGTTTATGTCAAGTTTCATTTTTTTGCCAGTGGAAGACCAAGTGCTCTAGCACCATTTGTCGAAAAGGCTGTCCTTCCTCCATTGAATTGTTTTTACACTTTCATCAAAAATCAGCTGGGCAGGCTTCCCTGGTGGCACAGTGGTTGAGAGTCCGCCTGCCGATGCAGGGGACACGGGTTCGTGCCCCGGTCCGGGAAGAACCCACATGCCGCGGAGCGGCTAGGCCCGTGAGCCATGGCCGCTGAGCCTGCGCGTCCGGAGCCTGTGCTCCGCAACGGGAGAGGCCACAACAGTGAGAGGCCCGCGTACCGCACACACAAAAAAAGAAAAATCAGCTGGGCATATTTGTGTGAGTCTGTTTCTGGGTTCTCTACTGTGTTCCATTTACCTGTGTGTCTGTCCCTTTACCAATACCACACAGTCTTGGTTACTGTGGCTATGATTACATAGCTTGAAATTAGGTAGACTGATTCCTCCCATTATTTTCTGTTTCAAGACTGTTTTAGCTATTCTAGTTGCTTTATCTTTCTACATAAATTTTAGAGTAATCTTATATATATCTACAAAGAACACTTGCCGGGATAGTGATAGAAATTGTGCTAAACCTGTATATCAACCTGGGAACAACTGACATCTGTGCTGCATGGAAACTTCCAATCCATGAACGGGGTATGTCTTTTCATTTATTTAGATCTTGTTTGATTCATTTCATTTTGTAGTTTTCAGCATACAAGTGCTATACATGTTTTGCTATATTTATACCAAAGTGTTTCACTTTTTTGAACAATCGTAAGTATTGTATTTTAAATTTCTGTCTTCTGAGGCTTTTCCTTTCCTGATCCTTTGGCTGAAAAGAGCAGGCTTTTGTTCGATGTTTTTTTCTTTTTTTGTCTGCACTCATTGGCATTTCTGGGACTGTTGGCTTCTTCAGCTCCACATTTGGGATATATGAAGTAAAAAGAAAACCCAGGGAACTCACTTCTGTGGCATTCCTTGGGTCCCAAGTTCCCTAGCTGGTCCCATAATCCCTGTTATGTTTTTTGTTCATAATTTTGGTAGACCTCAGATTTTTCAGCTATATATTTGTTGCATTATAGCAGAAATACCTGCATATTAAACCTGAATGCTGCCCTTTAAGAACTTACAGTTTTTAGAGGATTCTAAATTTCTCCCATATCTTACCTAATATTACATGGCAAAGGCAAACTTTTTGGTTGCTAAATATCTCCACCATCTGCCTGTAGTTGAAACTTAAAGCTTCACTATTTGCATTGCATTCCAGTGGACTCTGTTCTTTCTTCCAATAAAATATAATTACTACCATGTCCCAGGAGAGTTCAAACACAAAACTGGGATTGAGAATTAATAAGATAGTGTGAATGAATTATTAGACCCTTTCCTGACACTTTGCTGCAAGCTGGGTATTTTTGATAGGAAGGAAGCTGGAAAGATAGACACAGAGTGCAAGGAGGTGGGAACGGTCCACTCCTCTGCCTATTACCATGTGACTTTGGGCAAATTATTTAATCTTCTCATTAACTTAATCTCCTCATCTATAATATGGGGATAAAAATAGAACCCATCTGTTTTAGTTTTCTAGAACTGCTGTAACAAATTACCACAAACTTGGCTTAAAACAACAGAAATGTATTCTCTCACAGTTCTGAAGACCAGAGGTCTGAAATCAAGGTGTCAGCAAGGCTGTGCTTCCTCCAGAGCCTCTAGAAGAGATTCCACTTTTGCCTGTTCCAGCTTCTGATGGCTGGCAGCCTTCTTTGACTTGTGACTGCTCACTCCGACTTCTGCCTTTGTTCTTCTGATCTAGCTGGTATAGCTGAGGTCACTTAGCCACTTCATTCATCTGGCGACTGGACCATCCTTCCAAGATGGTGTTTTGTCTTCCAGGTCTCTCTCCACATGGCCTGTCTTCATTCAATGATGAAGCCTGAGTTTTTTTTTTGTGACATAGCTGTTGGCTTCCAAGAAAAAAAGCAGAAGCTTCCAGGCCTCTGCTGGAAGTAGCCCAGTATCACTTCCACCAGATTCTATTCGTCAAAGCAAGTGACAAAGCTATACTGGATTTCAAGGGATAGGGGAATAGTCTCTGCTTCATAACAGGAGGAATAGCAGTCTCCCACCCCCACCCCAGGGAAAGAAGGGAGGAAGGAATTGATCTGGAGATTCTCTACGACAGTTGGCCCTAAAGACTAATTTTGGCTTCATAGGTTTATTTTGTGCAGGTCTTGCACGCTGAGCACCTATTCCCATAACCTAGTTCAGATCCTGTAGTTCCATCAGGGAAATGGGATTGCTGTTTTCTCAATAGACCTTTTATCTTCTTTCTTTTGCTCACGTCATTTCTTTAACCTGAAATAGTATTTCTTTTTTTTTTTTTTCAAGTCATTCATGTTCACTGAGTCTTTACATTAAAGACAAACCTTACCTTCTGCAGCTGGTTCTCATTAAATTCACACAGTTCTTATCTTTTTTCTCTCCAAGTTCTCTAGACATTTAGGTATTCAGTTTGCATTTTATTAATTTACATTTGCTGAAAGTTTTTTTTAAAAAAATTATGTATTGCCAAATATTGCAGATGCGTATAGTCAGATCAGATTGTAAATTCATGGGGACCTGGGCTGTCCTACTTTTGCCTCTTCCCAGATCACCTCTACCAGTTATTTTGCACAAGCTAGATACTGTAGTTCACAAGAGAGCATGCTTCTGAGTGAAACTGAATTTGAGGCATTTCAAGAAGTTACAGCATATCTAAATTGCAGAGAGGTTGAGAAGGCTAGATAAATAGGATATAATTATTTAGTAGGTGTTCTATTGTTGAATGAGTAAATGAATGCCTACATGCATGAAGGCCACTGGGACTTGGCAAATCCATTTTCAGTGGAAATTAATTTGGTGCATCAAATATTTATTGAGCACCTAATATGTTCCTGTCACTTTGCTAGACACACAGATGGAAATGTAAAAAAAAAAAAAAAAAAGTAAGAATTCAGTCTCTGACCTCCAGGTAAATAGATACAGAAGAAAGATGCAAACGTACTCATATTGTTAATACAAACCAAGCAGAGGAGGCTGGGAGAGCACAGGGAGGGTGACTGAGCTTGGCATGATCACATGAGAAATGGTTCCTGGGTAAGATGACACCAATCAAAGCTTAGTAGGGGCTTCCCTGGTGGCGCAGTGGTTGAGAGTCCGCCTGCCAATGCAGGGGACACGGGTTCGTGCCCCGGTCCAGGAAGATCCCACATGCCGCGGAGCGGCTAGTCCCGTGAGCCATGGCTGCTGGGCCTGCGCGTCCGGAGCCTGTGCTCCGCAACGGGAGAGGCCACAACAGTGAGAGGCCCACGTACCGCAAAAAAAAAAAAAAGCTTAGTGTGTAAGAGACAACCAGGCAAAGAATGGGGTAGAGTAAGGAAAGGCATTTCAGACGAGGGAACTGCATGAAAAAAAAGCAGAGGATTATTTCAGCATAATGAGTGCAGTGAAAGACAAGTGTTGAAAGCCTAGAGTGGGAGACAGCAATTTGGAGAAGATAAGAATGGAGAGGTGGGTAGGGACAGATCAATGAGAGCCTGTTTTCCTGAGAGAGAGTTCATCCAGGCTTGGGAGAGTCCATGGACTAGTACAGGCAGAGGAATAACATGGTCAACTCGAGATCCCTCTGGCAGCCAGGTGGAGGATGGTCCTGGGTAAATTAAATGAGTGTGTCCATCTTGGCAGGAGATGACTGAGGCCTTATACTAGACTTTAATAATAGAAACACAGAGGAGGAATGGGTTGAGAACTATTTAGCAGGAAAAATTATCAGGGCTTGGTGAGTGATAGAATGTAGAAGGGGAAAGAGAAAGATGAGTCTAGGTGAGCTGCCAGATTCCTGGCTTGGGTGACTGGGTAACTTCTGTGTCATTTTTTCATGGAGGCAGGGGAAGAGAATGGATGATATGGGGAAGAGGACAGGTTCAGTTCTGTCCTTGTTGAGTTTGAGGTACCCGTTGAGATATTCAAGTGGATATAGGAACTTCTTCCATTGGAGAAGGCTACTTGGGAGAGTCACGTCCTCAAGGGAGAGCCCAGTTTCAGTTGTCGTGAAATGAAGGGAGCATCTGTGAAGAGGCTGAAGACCTAAGGTGGTTGGATTATCATGAGATGGAATTTCAGAGGGCACAGTGATAGCTGTGGGGTGGGAGGCAGAAAGGAGTGGTTGGTCAGAGACCGGAGGCTTAGAGTCCTATCAGACGAGAGGAGTGTGTGGAAGGGTCAGGGGAGTATGGATGGCATTTTGCTTGGTGACCAGAGATGACATAGCTTTCAGGCTTGGTGTGGTTAGCTGGCCTTGAGAATTCCCCATGGAATTTAGGATTTAACGCAGGGCAGGGTTTGGCTTTGGCTTTGGGCAGCTTGGGGGGGAGTGGTTAGTATTAGTGGTGGTTCTGGCTTCATGTGACAATGGTGTCAATGGAGTCTGTGATGGTGGCCTCCAGGCAATGGCCCCATGAGATTTATGAGCCCTGTGGTGAGTGGAAGGTGGGCTGGCAAAAAATGGCTCTTAGATAGTTGTGTGTATAATTTTATCCAAAAGTATACATCAACTAGGAAGTTAGCCAGAAGATATTTAATTAGTCAGAATATTTCAAATTTTCTTCTACATTGGTAATGGAGACAAAGTGGGGGGAAAATAGAGAGGTCAAGAAAACAAATGCTAACAACCACATAAGTGAAACTAATCTGACTCCCACTTTGTTACCCAGAAATGATTTTTGAAGTCATTTGCAGGAGTAAAATGAGTTTCTAGGAGAGATGCTTTTTCCTGATACATTTCAACTTCTAATGACCTCTCAAACCTTCTGATTTTTGCTGGAGTGCTTCTTGATGTGGATATTGCAGCTGGGCATTTGACTAATTAAAAAGTTCAACAACAGATAAATGCGCCAAAATAGAAAGCCATTTTAGCACAGGAGTAATGTGTTAGGAAGATCCAAGGCATCAGGCATTTAAGGGGTGAATCTTCTTACAAAGCTTCTCCCATGCTTACCCCTCACGATGACCTCCTATAGCCCTTCCGTCAAAGTCTCAGAGTTTCTTCCTGTCTTTCAGAGACTTCAACAATCTGGCTTCAACCTCATCTGTCAAATGGGAATAATAACCATTGCTCTATTTATCCCACAGGTTTTTGGTCAAGACAAAGGTAACCATACATGTGAAAATGATTTGAAAGATGTAAAAGCTATATATGTTTAAAAAGTAGTTCCTTTATGGCTATGTTTTTGCTTTATCCTCCTTCCTTTAGTGCCAGGATTTCCTGTCCCTAAATCCCAGGCTTTCTAATACCAGGTGCTAGATTTCTCTGACCCCCAACTGCCTAATCAAACTCTACTGATGACCAGTTCTACCTCTGCTTGAATATTCACCTTCCATCTTAGACTTCAAAACAGTGATTCTTACTGACCGGCACAGACTTGCCTTTATGGACTGGCTTGTCCACTTCAGACCCATCTTCAATCTCCTCTCCCATGTTTCTGAGCCTAGAGTGACAAACCCACAGCCTCCTTCTGAAAAACAAAAAAACACAAAAATAAAAACCAGTGATCTCCATTGGCCTCTCCTGAACTGAATTATTCTTCTTTCACACAATTTGTATATCTAAATCATTCTCTCCTGTGAAACAGCCTTGCTTGTGTGGGTCCTGGGGATCTGAGTCTAACAGAGAAACCATCTCAGCCAAAGCTACCATGATACTGTCATCAAGTCCTATGCAAGAGTAAAAGTCTAGGAGGAAGCAGGGACTAGAGAAAGGTATCCAGGTCAATCTCCAAAATGAAGACAGACAAGGCAGCTATTGAAAGCTGGAGTGAGAGACTACCCTGGTGGCGCAGTGGTTAAGAATCCGCCTGCCAATGCAGGGGACAAGAGTTCGATCCCTGGTCCAGGAAGATCCCACAGGTCGCGGAGCAACTAAGCCCAAGTGCCACAACTAAGCCCAAGTGCCACAACTACTGAGCCTGTGCTCTAGGGCCTGCAAGCCACAACTGCTGAAGCCTGTGTGCCTAGAGCCCATGCTCTGCAACAAGAGAAGCCACCGCAGTGAGAAGCCCATGCACTGCAATGTAGAGTAGCCCCGCTCGCCCTGACTAGAGAAAGCCCGTGTGCAGCAACACCCAATGCCGCCAAAAATAAATAATAAATAAATAAATTTATTTTAAAAAAAGATATCTATAGTATGAGAAAATTAAAAAAAAAAAAAAAGAAAGCTGGAGTATGGGGACTAGATTCAGAAGGCCTGGTAGGCCACGGTGAAGAATAAAGCGTAGACTACCACCTGGAGCAGGCACTGTTGGCCAGCTAGTTTCAACACGTTCTTCTGCATGGTGCTTGGGTACATGGCTGGCTGCATGGAAAGGGCCAGGGATGGGGCAGAAATCCTGGTTTGAGAGTCATTATCCTCTACTCAAAACAATCTTCATCATCTTCCACTGTCTATGGAGAAAGTTCAAACTCCGTTGTGTTCAGCCCTTACTAGCTTGGGCATGGAAATGGTCACATTTCCATTAATGAGCGATTATGATGATACGCTTAATGGCACGCAGTTCTGCTTGCTTCTAGGTCCTCTGCTTCCTGGATCCAAGCCCTTCATCTCAATCTCAAGCCTGCTCTTCAAATCCTCATTTTCTGTCTCTGCCTCTTTTCAGAATGAAGGAGTGAATCATAGGGGGGGATGGCCTCAAGAGATATCGTCCTGCTTTCCCCTGGATTTGGTTTCATCCCGGGGATGCTTTACATTACAATTTAGCTTCAATTTGTCCATGGAGCTTAACATTTTATGGTAATACTTTCTCTCTCTCTCATACCAATTTCTTTCTTTTTTTTTTTAAAACATCTTTACTGGAGTATAATTGCTTTACAACGGTGTGTTAGTTTCTGCTGTAGAACAAGGTGAATCAACTATACCTATACATACATCCACATATCTCCTCCCTCTTGCGTATCCCTCCCACCCTCCCTATCCCACCCCTCTAGGTGGACACAAAGCACAAAGATCAGGGAGCTGATCTCCCTGTGCTATTCGGCTGCTTCCCACTAGCTATCTATTTTACATTTGGTAGTGTATATATGTCCATGCCGCTCTCTCATTTCGTCCCACCTTACCCTTCCCACTCCCCGTGTGCTCAAGTCCATTCTCTATGTCTGCATCTTTATTCTTGTCCTGCTCCTAGGTTCTTCAGAACCATTTTCTTTCTTTGATTCCATATATATGTGGTAGCATACAGTATATGTTTTTCTCTTTCTGACTTACTTCACTCTGTATGACAGTCTCTAGGTCCATCCACCTCGCTACAACTAACTCAATTTCTTTTCTTTTTATGGCTGAGTAATATTCCATTGTATATATGTGCCACATCTTCTTTATCCATTCATCTGTCGATGGACACTTAAGTTGATTCCATGTCCTGGCTATTGTAAATAGAGCTGCAATGAACATTGTGGTATATGACTCTTTTTGAATTATGGTTTTTCTCAGGGTCTATGCCCAGTAGTGGGATTGCTGGGTCATATGGTAATTCTATTTTTAGTTTTTTAAGGAACCTCCATACTGTTCTCCATAGTGGCTGTATCAATTTACATTCCCACCAACAGTGCAAGAGTGTTCCCTTTTCTCCACACTGTCTCCAGCATTTATTGTTTGTAGATTTTTTGATGATGGCCATTCTGACAGGTGTGAGGTGATACCTCATTGTAGTTTTGATTTGCATTTCTCTAATGATTAGTGATGTTGAACATCCTATCATGTGTTTGCTGGCAATCTGTATATCTTCTTTGGAGAAATGTCTATTTAGGTTTTCTGCCCATTTTTGGATTGGGTTGTTTGTTTTTTTGATATTGAGCTGCATGAGCTGCTTGTAAATTTTGGAGATTAATCCTTTGTTGGTTGCTTTGTTGGCAAATATTTTCTCCCATTCTGAGGGTTGTCGTTTCATCTTGTTTATGGTTTCCTCTGCTGTGCAAAAGCTTTGAAGTTTCATTAGGTCCCATTTGTTTATTTTTGTTTTTATTTCCATTTCTCTAGGAGCTGGGTCAAAAAGGATCTTGCTGTGATTTATGTCATGGAGTGTTTTGCCTATGTTTTCCTCTAAGAGTTTTATAGTGTCTGACCTTACATTTAGGTCTTTAATCCATTTTGAGTTTATTTTTGTGTATGGTGTTAGGGAGTGTTCTAATTTCAGTCTTTTACATGTAGCTGTCCAGTTTTCCCAGCACCACTTATTGAAGAGGCTGTCTTTTCTCCATTGTATATTCTTGCCTCCTTTATCAAAGATAAAATGACCATATGTGCGTGGGCTTATATCTGGGCTTTCTATCCTGTTCCATTGATCTATCTTTCTGTTTTTGTGCCAGTACCATACTGTCTTGATTGCTGTAGCTTTGTAGTATAGTCTGAAGTCTGGGAGCCTGATTCCTCCAGTTCTGTTTTTCTTTCTCAAGACTGCTTTGGCTATTTGGGATCTCTGTGTTTCCATACAAATTGTGAAATTTTTTGTTCTAGTTCTGTGAAAAATGCCTTTGGTAGCTTGATAGGGATTGCATTGAATCTGTAGATTGCTCTGGGTAGTATAATCATTTTCACAATATTCATTCTTCCAATCCAAGAACATGGTATATCTCTCCCTCTGTTTGTATCATGTTTAATTTCTTTCATCAGTGTCTTATAGTTTTCTGCATACAGGTCTTTTGTCTCCTTAGGTAGGTTTATTCCTAGGTATTTTATTCTTTTTGTTGCAATGGTAAATGAGAGTGTTTCCTTGATTTCTCTTTCAGATTTTTCATCATTAGTGTATAGGAATGCAAGAGGTTTCTGTGCATTAATTTTGTGTCCTGCAACTTTACCAAATGCATTGATTAGCTCTAGTAGTTTTCTGGTGGCATTTTTAGGATTCTCTATGTATAGTATCATGTCATCTGCAAACAGTGACAGTTTTACTTCTTCTTTTCCAATTTGGATTCTTTTTATTTTCTGATTGCTGTGGCTAAAACTTCCAAAACTATGTTGAATAATAGTGGTGAGAGTGGGCAACCTTGTCTTGTTCCTGATCTTAGTGGAAATGGTTTCAGTTTTTCACCATTGAGAACAATGTTGGCTGTGGGTTTGTCATATATGGCCTTTATTATGTTGAGGTAAGTTCCCTCTATGCCTACTTTCTGGGGAGTCTTTATCATAAATTGGTGTTGAATTTTGTCGAAAGCTTTTTCTGCATCTATTGAGGTGATCATATGGTTTTTCTCCTTCTATTTGTTAATACAGTTTATCACATTGATTGATTTGCATATATTGAAGAATCCTTTCATTCCTGGGATAAACGCCACTTGATCCTCGTGTATAATCCTTTTAATGTGCTTCATACCAATTTCTTTAAACCCTCTCGTAACCAGAGACTGTTGGCCTGGAAAGCACCTTAGAAATCATTGAGTCAAACTTCCTGATATTTTAAAATAAAGAGATAGAAAATTTCAGTGATTTTCCTAAATTATAATCACTAGGGAATAGAGTTAGTATTTGTGTCCATGTTTCCTGTTGTCCAGTTCAAAATTCTTCCCCATATACCACCCAGTGTCTTATAAAGTAGGTAACAGGTAATTTAAAGGAATTTATTTATAAATGAAAGATCCAATTTTATGAAGTGAATAATTATTCCTTTACTTACGTTTTGTAAGATTTAATTTTTACATATTAGGTTCCTAATAACAAGATACCCCTCTATCTGATGGAGATAAAATGTATCATTTTTGCATGAGCTTGGCTTCTCTCTCTACCTCCCACTTGTGTGAGTCTCAGAGACTCTGAAAACAGACTTTAGAGTTAACCCAGAGGAGAATTGTGGGGTCACAGGCTGGGAGGGGCAAGTGTGAGTGAGAAGGTTTACTTTTTTGCACATGTCTCCTCCACTGATGTAAGGGTCACATGAAGCAGGGCCTATGCTCTAGTCATCCCTGTGTTGCCAAAGGCTCACACAGTGTGCAGCTCAGAGTAAGGACTTGAGAAGAACGTTCCCTTTTCCTCAAATAGAAATGATGGTACAAGGACTTCACTGGTGGTCCGGTGGTTAAGGATCTGCCTTCCAATGCAGGGGACATAGGTTCGATCGCTGGTCAGGGAACTAAGATCCCACAGGCTGTGGGGCAACTAAGACCGCACACTCTAGAGCCCACGCGCCACAACTAGAGAGAGAGAAAAGCCCGCACACCACAACAAAAGATCCCGCATGCTGCAACTGAGACCCAATGCAGCCAAATAAGTAAATACTAAAAAAAAAAAGAAGGAAATGATCGTACAGAAAACAAGCATAAGAGAAGGTCAGGGATGTACTAAGTTGGTCAGGGGGAGGCAGGGGGTGAAAAAAGAGCATGTTTCATGTTTTTCTTCTCTATTGCTGTGTAACAAACTACCTCAAGACTTAGAGCTTAAAACAACAATAATTTATTATTTCTCTTTATCCCGTGGGTTGATTGGGCTCAGTTGGGTGGTCCTTCTGCTACATATGATGTTGGTTGGGGTCACTGACACGGCTGCACTCAGTGGGAGCTCCATCCAATGTGGCCTGACATCTTCCGGGACTTCTCTCGATGGGGTTTCAATCATTCAGTACTTTAGTCTGAGTTTCTTAAATAGTGGCTGGAACCAAGAGGCCAAAGATAGAACGGCCAGCTCCTAAGGCCAAAGCCTGGAACTGGCAAGGTATCACTTCTATCACATTCTGTTGATCAAAGCAAGTCACAAGGCCAGCCCAGCTCAAAGGGAGGGAAAATAGATTCCACCTCTAGATGGAAGTGACGGCGGCGTGCAGGTGCAGGAATGGGAGGGATTGTTGTAGTAAGGTTTGCAGACAAGCTACCACAGGGAGAAGAAAGGATATACTCCGTGCCTTGACTGACTAAGGCACCAGAAGATACATGTAATGCAGACAGCTAGGCATGTATCTAGAAGGTACAGGTAGCTGTCAGAGACTATTAAGGAGGCAAATAAACTGAAATATGATTTATTCAGATTATCAGTAAGGCGGCTACATACTTTGTCAGCTTAAGTCTCTGAATCAAGAAACGCCTTCCTCTGAACACTGTTGTCTGCACCCAATAGGCTTTTTCAAGACATTAGCTCTGAGGGCAAGAGTATAATAAAGATGTTTGGCTACTGCAGCTTTTCTTTAGAGAGTGCTCAGACTTTAAATGAAAGCAGTAAATTTTCCTCTTCTGCAATAATGAGAAACGCGCAAACCATTTATGTGGCATAATTCAGAAGTTATAGGACAGTTTACAATGAAACATTTTTATGAGCGATCAAATGCAGCAGTCAAAAGATTTTTCCTTATTTCAGCTTGAAAATGCTAAGACTTCCAGTCACACTGTGAACCAAAGACAAAAGGAAAGAAGCATACAGGGAAAGAATCGGAAGGCCTGGGTTCCTTTGTCAACTCTGCTGCTCTTCATCTCATGACCAGGACTCATTGCCTGGTTCTGCTCCCCGCCTCTGCTTCTTCATTCTTCAAGTGGGGATAATAAAATGGGGTCTGCCTTGCCCGGCCCTGCCTGTTTCAGAGGGCTGTTGGGAGGCAGCTATACAATAATAGATGTAAACATTCTGAACACTGAGAAGTGCTCTGAATGTTGTTGTTATTTGATCTCAGTGAATGAATAGGTGCGTATATAATAGAATATCTCTCAATGTCTAGTATTGAATGCTATTGATTTCTTTGTAGGGCCTTTATTATTATTATCACCATTATTATTTTAAATTACAAATGTCATACATGAGTGTAAGCTAATTGTAAAAAGTTCAGTCATATATAAGGCAAAAAATAAAAGCCTTTTCACATCCCAATTCTCACCCCATCTCTCTCTCTCCAGAAATACCCACAGTTATACCTGGTGTGTATCCTTCCAGATCATTTCCATACTTTTAAAGCACATTCAAACATAGATTACTTACCATTTTTACGTAAATGGTATCTATTAATATGGACTCCCATACAATTTGTAGACAGTTTCTTTAGAAGTCAGTGAAATATTTTCCGTATTTCCAAATTAAAGTAATGGCTAAAGGCTTATAACTTTACTGCAGAGACTCTTTGCAAATCTCATTCATATAAATTGTTTTCCTCATTTATTTGAGTATATTTTATTTCACTGTATTGTATGCATCTTTGTAAGAGTTCTTTAAGACCTTTGGGAGTAAGATTTGAAATACATGAAAAACTTATCACATATTGGTTGCTTCTGCTTCCCCTTCCCTTAACTGCTTTGCTTAGTCCAAACAAACTCTTATGCTGATAGCAGCCAAAGACTTCCCCCTCCTCCTGCCTTCAATATTTCCCCGGGTCATTCCAAGTTCAGGGAGTGACTTTCACCTCAGATAACCTCTACACAAATCCAAATCTACCTTTGAATTCCTCTAACATTCTTTCATAGTTACCTCAGGGAAATCTTCACTCTTTGACCCCGCCCCAATTCACTCACAGGGCTAAAAACCACAGCCCTGTGTTTGACTTGTTAGTGATAAATCTGCATCAATGAAGAAGTTTGTTTGCTTACTTTCTAGTGCTAAAATATTTCTCACATGTCTCCTCTATGCCAGACACTGTGGACCACCAGGCGATGTGAGCATGTGTCAGGAATCCTGACCAGTTTAGAGGGAAGATCAGATCAGATTTGCATTTTGAAACAATAATTCTGACTTCAGAATAAAACACATTGGTGGAATGCAAACATGTTATAGGGAGATCAATATCAAAAGATTCAAGTAAAAATAGTATTTTATGAGGATGAACAGCCTCTGATAATCTTGAAACGACATAGACATTCCTTTTAAAATCTTAAAAATGTTCGTTTATTACCCAATCCTCTGATGATTAAGTCTATTTCAAGCAATGAAGTATTATTTAAGATCAAAATCTTAAGAACCTATTTCTCAATTATGATGATTCATAATAAACCGTTTTTACTATTTTTGACACAAACCTATGGTGTGGTCCTGCTTTCGTCCTTGGCCTGGAAGGTGGAGAGGAGGAAGGTCCAAGTGAGGCAAGGCTGGGGGTAAGGGGGGCAGGAGGTCCCCGTCAGACACCAGGGGGTACTCAGCAGGGCTTATGTTGGTGTACTTACCTGGTACAGGATAACATCTTGGGCTTTACGTCCCAACACCTGATTCATTACCTTCCTGCCTCTCCTGCTCTGCTTTTCCCAACTTCATTTGAAATCATTCATGATCCAGATTTTAAAATGGTCATGCTTATCCATAAATACTCAGGAACCTTTTGTTGAGAAGGCAGTAATAAAAAAAAAATCTATACAGTATGAGCCAGAATCCCCAAAGCACACGATTTGGCAATGTCAGAGGCATATAAAAATTAGGAACATATTTCATTCTTGTCCTCAACAAGAGGCTCAACAGAGCAATATTAACTATCATGGAGACAGACTCACAAACAGATCGCTATTGCCATTTAAGGATTGTCTCTGAGAAAGGGATTCTGTCTTCTAAAAATGTAATGATTCTGATTTAATACGCACATTAAAATATTTAACAATAAACCTCACTGAAGAATACTGAGAATGGGTGCTGTCCAGGTGATATTGTTAAAATAAATCTTCATTCACTTTTGTTTCATGGAATACTGATTTCTATTTTATTTTATTTTTAAACCATGGTTTGATGTATTTATACTTTTCAGCTCCTACTTTTGTTTCCTTTGCTGTGGTGTTTCCAGATTTCACTTTTCAGGATGTTTGAATAATTTGTGACGGGTTACTTGGACACACAGATTCCAAAAATGAAGGTAAGATTTTAGGTTGGTGAATGGTTCTGCTTGGAAGGGCATCCTCCGTTGAGGTTGAGAACAGTAAAGAAAAGTGAAAACCCTGAGGAAGGTAAAGCAAGAAAAGAAACAAGACACTATGGATAAGCAAAAAACAGTTTTATTTACAGGGAGAAATAGATCATTTTTTGTGCTTTCTGTAGATGCAGCCAACTGGGAATTAACCCATTCCTAGTCTTCCCAACCACAAATGTGGTTAGCCCTAACTAGAGAAAAAAAAAAATTAGGTTGAAGCTGTTACACACAAGAATTCATAGTCTGAGTTTCTTGTTGAAACATGGACCAGAAATGGGAGACAGTGGGGTAAAGAGCACTGGCTTTGGAGATTTAGACTGATAGATGATTACATATATATATACACACACATATAGATGATTATATATATACACATACATATATAATCATTTATCAGTCTAATACACATATATCTATATAAAATTATCTCTCTCCCTATCTCTATATCTGATCCTCTAAAGATGTCCACATTCTAATCCTTGGAACCTGTGAATGTTACCTTATATGGCAAAAGCGGCTTTGCAGTTGTGATCGAATTAAGGATTTGAGATGGGGAGATTATCCTGCGTTACCAAGGGGCTTGATGCAAACACATGGGTCTTTATAAGCCATGTGCAGAAGGAGTCCAAGTCAGAGAGAAGGTGATGTGATGACAGAAGCAGATGGACAGAGAGAAAGAGATTTGAAGATGCTAGCTTTTTTGTTTTTAATTTATTTTATTTATTTATTTTTGGCTGCACTGGGTCTTCGTTGCTCTGCGCGGGCTTTCTCTAGTTGCCGAGAGCGGTGGCTACTCTTTGTTGCGGTGCGCGGGCTTCTCATTGCGGTGGCTTCTCTTGTTGCGGAGCATGGGCTCTAGGCGCGTGGGCTCCGTAGTTGTGGCACACGGGCTCAGTAGTTGTGGCTTGTGGGCTCTAGAGCGCAGGCTCAGTAGTTGTGGTGCACGGGCTTAGTTGCTCCGTGGCATGTGGGATCTTCCCGGCCCAGGGCTCGAACCCATGTCCCCTGCATTGGCAGGCGGATTCTTACCACTGCACCACCAGGGAAGCCCCAAAGATGCTAGCTTTGAAGATGGAGGAAGGCGGCCATGAACCAAAAAATGTAGGCTGCCTTTGAAAGCTGAAAGGACAAGGATACGGGGTCTCCCCTGGAGCCTCCAGAAAGAATGCAGCCCCATGGATTCACTTTAGACTTGTGACCTCCAGAACTGTAGACAACAAATTGACGTTGTTTTAAGCCTCTGAGTTTGATGTAATTTGTCATAGCAGCAATAGGAGACTAATACAGCTGTGGTTGGAAGTGACGTGTTGGAGCTTCCACCACAGCCACCTCTCTCTGGGTGGCCCATCTGTGGAGAGTCACACCCACAGTCCTAATGGAGCTTTTGAAGGGAGATCTGAAGGCACTCAGTGGCAGGCTCCCCAGTGCTGTCCTTAGAGACTTTCAGGTGCCTTGTCCTCTACATCACCAGCAAGCAAATTGTACCTGGCCCTGCACCTCCTTTGGAGCAGACCTGGGATTTAGTGGGCGCTCGGAGATGGCAGGGAAGAGAAGGAGAAGCAGTAGCCCACCCACACACATTGCAAGTGGTGGATTGCCAGCTGTGGCTTTCCTGGAAGGCTCTTAAATGGCTTTCAGAACATTCTTTCTTGGGGCCCTACATTCTTTGGCAGGGCTGTTATGACCTAAGAGGAGTGGCCAGTAAGCCACATCCTCTGGGGTGTTTTGTGGGCTGCTCTGCAGCGTGGCATAGGGACCCTGGCTCAAGAGAGCTGCTTCCCTCTAAACCTAGTATTCAGGAAGTGTTTGGCCCTTTTCTGTTTATCCTCAAGATGAAAGGGAAGTCTCTCCATTGTCCGCCTACAAAAAGGAGTTTGCTCCTAGGGTTTAGGGAACTGTTATGTTGAGTCCTTACACCTGTTAAGATAACACCTCAAGTCCCAGAGGCCAAAAATAAAAGGCAACATCTCACTCTCTGAAGCAATGATTCAGTCACCAAGATCAGGCAAGAGACCATTCTCCTATTCTGTAATATCTTCTCACTCCTCTCTGCCCTCATATACAGCCCTAATCAATGGCTGTATGTTGTTGTCCCAACATTTTGAAATTGTTTGACTCTCCCCACCCCCCGACCCCAAATCCATGCATTCTTCAGTGCTGGAATCATGTCTAATAGACCCTGATATTCCCAGAGGTTAGCATGGAGCTTGGCACGTAATAAGTTATTGATAATATTTGTTGGATGAACGAACTTTACCCTATGCAGTTATTTATGTAGTTGATACCCACCAGATGTAGTTGTTTTTTAAAAATTGAGGTATAATTTATGTATAACCCATCAAAAAGTATTAAATATTTGGTTCAATGATTTTTTTTTTTTTTTGGCTGTGTTGGGTCTTTGTTGCTGTGCAAGGCTTTCTCTCTAGTTGCAGTGCAGGGGCTACTCTTCGTTGCGGTGCGTGGGCTTCTCACTGCAGTGGCTTTTCTTGTTGCGGAGCACGGGCTCTAGGCGTGTGGGCTTCAGTAGTTGCAGCGTGAAGGCTCTAGAGCACCTGGGCTGCGCGGGCTCAGTAGTTGTGGCTCACGGGCTTAGTTGCTCCGCGGCATGTGGGATCTTCCCCAACCAGGAACCGAACCTGTGTTCCCTGCATTGGCAGGTGGATTCTTAACCACTGCACCACCAGGGAAGTCCCTTTGTTCAATGATTTTGACAATTGAATACATGATGACAATTGAATGCACCAAACAAGCAATAACTGCTATTCATGTATTTTTTTCACCATGGATGAATTTTGCCCATTTTTGGACTTCATATAAATAGAATCATACAGTGTATACTTTTTGGTTAGCTTCTTTCACATAGCATAACTGGAAGTCTTAAGGTTCATCCGTGTTGTTGCATCATCAGTACTTTTTTCCCTTTATTTCTGATTATTATTCCAATTTATGAATATACCACAATATGTTTATTCATTTTCCTGTTGATCAACATTTGGCCTATTTCTAGTTTGGGGCTGTTATGAATAAAGCTCCTCTGAATATTCTTGTACAAATCTCTTTGTAGATATATGTTTTCATTTCTTTTGAGAAATACTGAGTATGAGATTTCTGAGTCATAAGATAGATGTAGAAGTTAATTTTGTAAAAAACTGACAAACTGTTCTACACAGTGGTTGTACCATTCTCTGTTTCTAACAGCAATGTTTGAGAGTTCCAGTTTCTCCACATCCCCATCAACTTTTGGTATTGTCATACTTTAGATTTTAGACATTTTAATGAATGTAAACATTGTAGTTGTAATTTGCATATCATGATGACTAATGATGTTGAAAAACATTTCATGTGCTTCTTGGTTACACATGTACCTTCTTTTGTGAAATGGCTGCTCCAATCTCTTGCCCATTCTAAAAAATTAGATCCTTTGTCTTATTATTGATTTGGAGGAGTTCTTTATATATACTGGAAAGAACCCTTTGTCAAATATATGTAACTGGCTTTCCTATTTATTTTCTTAATTGTGTGTTTTGATATGCAAAACATTTTTATTTGGCAAAAGCTAATTATCATTTTTAATAGTTGATGCTTTTTTCATCCTTTCTAAGTATTTTTTACCTACCTAAACATTGCAAAGATATTATTTCATGATTTCTACTAGAAACTTTATTGTTTTAGGTTATACTTTGTTTTATGATCCATCTCAAACTGATCTTATTGTATGGAGTGAGATAGAAGTCAAAGTTATTTTTATTTTCATATAGTTATCCTGTTATTCCAGGTCCATTTGTTAAGTCTTCCTTTATTCATTGAATTATCTTGTCACTTTTGGTCAAAAATCAATTAACTCTTTATGTGTGGGTCTATTTCTGGATTCTGTTCTATTGCTATTTTCCTATTTTCATGTCAATACCACAATGTCTTGATTCATCTAGCATTATTTTTAGTTTTGAAACCAGATATTACGTCTTCTAACTTTATTCTTTTTAAAAATTCTTTTGGCATTCCCATATTGGTTTTAGACTCAGCTTGTCAATTTCTCTAAAAAAAGCCTGCTGGAATTTTAATAAGGATTATATTAAATCCATAAATAAATCTGGGGAGAACAAATGTCTTAACAACATTTAGTCTTCAAATTCATAAACATATTGTGTCTCTCCATTTTGTTTGGTCTTCTTTAATTTATCATAACAATGTTTTATAGTTTCTATTGTACAGGAATTGTATATCTTTTATTAGATTTTTTCTCAGTATTTGACATTTTTGATATTATTGCAAATGGTATTTTAACATTTTTGTTTCCTAATTGTTTATTGCTAATATATAGAAATAGAATTAATTTTTGTATGTTCACCCTGCTAAATTCACTCTTTAGTCCTCATAGTTGTTTTCTCTATTCCGTAAGGTTTTCTACATAAACAATCATGTCATCTGCAAAGAATGACAATTTTACTTTCTTTCTTTGTGCCTTTTACCTGTATACCTTTAATTTCTTTCTTCTTCTTTTTTTTTTTAATCTTATTACATTGGCTAGAACCTCCAGTAAAATGGTGAAAGTGGATGTCTTTGACTTGTTTCTGATCTTAGGAAGAAATATCATTAAGTACTATATTGGTTATAGATTTTCAGAGAAGTCTTTGAGCAGTTTGAGGAAGTTCCTTCTATTCCTAATTTTCTCAGTTTTTTCATGAATGGTTGTTGACTTTTGTCAAAAATTTTTTATGCATCTACTGAGATGATCATATAGTTTTCTCTCTTTATTCTTTAATTTCACTGAATAATTTTCCAGTGTTAAGCCAACCTTGCATTTCTTGAAAACCTCACTTAGTCATGATGTATTTTCTTTTAAACTGTATAACTGGATTATTTTTCTAATGTTTTGTTAAGAATTTTAAATCTATCTCATGAGAAATATTGTCTGTAGTTTTCTTTTATTATGTCTTTGTCAGTATTTGGTATTGGGATTATGCTTGCTTTATAAAATGAGTTGGGAAAAATTATCCTCTTCTATTTTTGAAATAGTTTGTGTTGAATTGGTAGTATTTCTTCCTTAAATCATGATGTCTGGTGGGAAGCAGCTGCATAGCACAGGGAGATCAGTTCGGTGCTTTGTGACCACCTAGAGGGGTGGGATAGGGAGGGTGGGAGATGCATGAGGGAGGGGATATGGGGATATATGTATATGTATAGCTGATTCACTTTGTTATACAGCAGAAACTAACACAACATTGTAAAGCAATTATACTTCAATAAAGATGTAAAAAAAAATCATGATAGATTTCATTAGTAAAATCACCTGGGTTTCAAGTTTTTCTTGTACAAAGATTTTTGAAAATGAATTCAGCTATTTGAGTTGACGTAAGAATATTTATGTATGTATGTATCTATTTTGGTAAGTTATGTTTTTAAAATTATGTTTCTATTTCATCTAAATTGTTTAATTTATCAACACAAAGTTGTTTGTAATGTTTCCTTACTATCTTTTGCTTGATTGTAGGACTTGTAGACATGCTCCCTTTTTTCATTCCTAATGCTGATAAAAGTATTTTCTTTGTTTTACTTGATCAATCTTGCAATCTTTTATTAACCGTTTGAGGAAAACTTTTTGACTTTATTATTTGTCAGTTTTCTATTTCATCGATTGCCATTCTCACTTTCGTTATTTTTCTTTTTTCTACTTTGGGTTTAATTTGTTCTTTTTCTAGCTTCTTAATGTGGAGCTTTAGATCGTATTCCAAACCCTACTTTTTTTCCTGAAAAATGTAAAACTATACATTTGCCTCTAAATACTTCTTCAGGTATTCATTCAGGTATATTGCACAAATGTTGGTAGGCGTTCCTAAACTATGTGTTCCTGTGTTCCTGAACTATGAAACTATGAACTATGACTATCTGGGCTAAAAAACAGTTTCTCTTGATAAATAAACAATTAACAAATACTGTGGAAAAAAATCATTCAGTTCAAAATATTCGCTTTTTGTGAAACACATGCCCTCAAAGTTGGATACTTCTCCCCTCCCATCTACTTTACTTTCAGTGTTCTTCTTTGGCGTCTTTCCATCCCAAAGCCTGACCCATCTCTAAAATGGGGCACTGGGAATACATCAGGAACCCACTGATGACTTATAGTGTGTTCTAAAAAATCATGCCTGGCTTTAACTAAATAATGTATAGTTCTCACTCCACAGTGGAGGCTGAGGCATCGTCTACTAACCCTTTCCATTGCTTTCATAAATCCCACTTCAAGGTCTTTCCATGTCATGATGTACACAGGTGTTTGGGTTTAGGGTGCCCTGGCATGACCCTTGCTGGCAACAGTGTCTTGCCCGGAGATGGAAAAACACATGAAAAGTAGAGCCCTTACAAGAAGCTGCTTTAATAACGCTTTCCTCTGTCAGGCTGTGGTGCTCATTAGACTTTTGCACCCCTCCTACCCAAACATTCCCTCATTTCCTGTTGCAAAACAGTGCAACGGCCCCTATGGTAGATACTTTAATAATAGTGCTGCCTCCAAAAAAGAAGATCACAACTCACTCCAGACCCACAGTTGCCACAGGGTCCTCTACAGAGGCGTGTTATCTCGAAGCCCTGGGCAGAGCTCCCCAAAGCCTGAAGAGCCCATTGCTGAGCAAGAGGGGCTCACAGGCCACACACAGACACCAAGCTGCAGGGCTGACAAAGCAGTGGCAGGAGAGCCGGAGGGGAGCCCTATCTTACCTTTGATCATGTCTTTCAAACCAATAACAAAAGTCTTCCCTCAGTGACAAATACCAAAACCTGGAAAAACCAATTCTCTTTTGGACTGACAATCCCTGCACTGTGATCTCCTCTGGACTGGCGATCCCTTGTAACAAGGTAATTGTAGGGAAGATGGCCTGAGTGAGGGCTGATCTGTGTCACAGGCTGCAAATCACAGAGAGAATTGTTTCCCCCAGGAATGACTGATATTTTCTTTCCTGGTCTGTTTGGTTTCCTCTTTTTCTCATTAGCTTTTACATTCAAGAAATATTTATTGGAATAATTAAGAAATTAAAGTTTTCCCAATGCTTTGCAGAAATCAGGTAATGTTATTTGGGCAGTACCAGCCAGTTGCATAATTCTAAGTCACCTGGGGTGTATGAAGAGATAGTGTCCATTAGGAAAGAACACTTCTTGCCCACGCCTTGTGTTTCCACACTGGAGAGTCTCTGTTAGAGAAACGATCTGGTCCCTCCTCCCATTTAGGGCACAGCAGAATCAGGCATATGTGACACTGCTGCTTCTATGTTCTCTTGTTTTAGAGCTGCCTTCCTGCAGGAAGTCTGCTGTTTGCTTTCTGGGCCATAGACTAAGCAGGGTAGGGCAGGCTGTAGCCCTGGTATGGAGGTGGCAGTTGTCCAGGGCTGGCTGTGACCCAGTAGTTACAACATAGCAGGAGGTCTGCTTAATTCAGGGGAAGTGGCTCATTTACCAAGCTCATGTTCTGTGCCTAAATTGCATCCTCCAAACAGCATTGTCACTGGGGATGCTGCTGTGTTATTTCCTATCTGACTCCTGTATCTATTTCTTAGTTGGTTCTGAACTCAGGAAAGGGATTAAATGATGATATTTATTGACTCATACCTTAAATGTCAAAATTCCTTTAGGCCTGAGTCCAGCAAGATTATGGGAATAATGATCAGACTGGGCTTGAGACTTCTTTTTTATTTATTTATTTATTTATTTTTGGCTGCATTGGGTCTTCGTGGCTGTGCGTGGGCTTTCTCTAGTTGCGGCCAGCGGGGGCTACTCTTCATTGCAGTGCGTGGGCTTCTCATTGCAGTGGCTTCTCTTGTTGCTGAAAACAGGCTCTAGGTGCATGGGCTTCAGTTGTGTGACACGTGGGCTCAGTAGTTGTGGCTCGTGGGCTCTAGAGCACAGGCTTAGCTGCTCTGTGGCCTGTGGGATCTTCCCGGACCAGGGATCGAACCCGTGTCCTCTGCATTGGCAGGCGGATTCTTAACCACTGCACCACCAGGGAAATCCCCTGAGCCTTCTTGGTGAAACCTCCCGTGGAAGGAATTCTTTCTCCTCTGCTCCCACTACTTCCCAGCAAACAGCATTTCCTGAAGATGGCAAACCTGGCCCACCCCTGCAAGTAGGGCAGCTGGGACAACATGTCTGGGTATGTGACCTTGGGATACTTGTTTAACCGGAATGTTTACAATTTAGGTGTGGTCCTTAGTTGTTAAGCTCTTGATTTGTTTTGTTGTTTTTGTTTGCTTAGAAGAGAGAATGTCAGTACTGGCATCGGTTAGTGAGTATTCTACTGACAAATCATGCTATGTCTCATAATTCATCTCTTTTATAGCAGGTAAGGAACGCTGAAATGCTGATGTTTTTAAGTAAAAATTTTCATTCAACAAATATTTACTGAATGCTGCGTCAGGAAGTTTTCTAGAGCTAGGACTACAGTTATGAGCAAAACCAGATATAAACTCTGACCTCATGGAACTTTTACTTTAGAGAAGGAGAGTGGCCTTAGCAGTCACCAGAAATTAATGTGAAAATGCCTGCCTTTCTTTTCTCAACGTTCCTGGCCAGACTGAGCTAATTTGTTATTCTATGGATCGCATATGAGGCCCTAAAGATGATTTATTCTGTTGCCATTTTAAAGATTAAGCACTGCAATCTTACGCATGTGTTCTCTAGGACTAGTATTGAGCTACATTTTTTAAACATTTCATTGCTATGCTTTATAATGTAGAGTCAAATCTATAACAGGAGGCTTAATTAGATTTCATTTAATGTAAGATACTGTCAATTGGAAAACCATTATTTTATATACTACTATGAAATAAAAAATTTGTAAGTTAAACTGACATGTCAACAAATTTAAGACATAGCCTGATATCAGAGATATTGAAACGTGAAAAAAAACAGTTTAGCACTCTCTAAAGAGTGGTCTCTGGACCAAAATCATCAGTGGTCTCTGGACCAAAATCAGCATCACCTGGAAACTTGCTGGGAATGCAAATTACCCAGCTTTACCACAGACTTCTGGGGGTGGGACCCATGCGATCTGGGTTTAACAAGCCCTCCAAGTGATTCTGATGCATGATAAAGTTTCAGAACCACTGAAATAGTGCACTTTAATATCTCTGGAATTTGATATTTCCAAGACATTTTCATAGATTTAATCATTTCAGCAAACATCTTGAAAACCTATTACTTGTAAGACATCATGCTGGATGCACAATACATAGAGTTGAACAGGACTTATTGCCAACCAGGAATGTATAGTCTAGAGGCAGATTTGTAATTTAAGAACTAAAAGATCAGACCCAGTGTGATGAGTTCTGTGAGTGAGGTACCCTCAAAAGGCCGGGGAAGCCCTGGGGAAAAAGAGGTAACTTCTGACTTTAATATTGGTGAAGAGTTCATAATGGAGGTGGAATTTAACACTATGCCTTGAAGGATGTGCAGCATTTTATTTTTCAGAATGAAAATAAATGAGAAATAATATTCCACAGAAGGCTTTTCTTCCCAATCCTGTTCTTTTTATGGAAATTCCTGAAAAAGCTGGAAATTAATTAGAAAGGCATATGATGAAAAAATAAGTGTGATGGCGATCATGACAATCTTCCCCTTGGACTCCCTGGAGATAGGTTCACCATCAGCACCTTGGTGCCAACAAAATTCCAGTGGGTGCCAGGGAAAAAGGCAAGCCTGAGCACTTCTTTTTATCAGCTTGTAATACTCGGCGATGGAAATATTGTTGATGAGAAGCAGACAGTGTCCCAGAGCAGTTTTTCTGGAAGGACAAAGTGAGAGAACCCAGAGCCCAAGAAGCCTTGTATGGTATACTTTTTTTTTATATATAAAAACCCACTAGCATCTTTATTTGTCAACAATAGCCACTTAGAAAATGTAGTAGACAAAGAGCATCTTATCATGGTAACAGCAAAACACTAAGATTAGCCTAATAGTAAATGTGCTGAAGGACTCAATATTTTGTATGTAATAATTCTCTCCAAATTAATCTATATAGTAAAATAATCTGAATAAACTTGACATACTGATTGTAAAGTTCATATAAAGGAAAAATGTTTTTAAAATATCCAAGAAAATGTATGGAAAAATTAAAATGTGAACTTGCATGACCAAATATTAAATATACTATTATATGTAGTTGTGTTAATTAAAATTCTTCCTCCAGATATAGAAAAGAACAAAGAGAGAGGAATAAAAATGCCTTCTATATATGTGAATTTAATACATAAAGTCAATCAGGCATTTTAATCAGCGGAGAAAGGGGAGAATATATGAAATAAAGAGCACTGGGAAAATTATTCTAGCACTTTGGAAGAAAACTCAAATTCCTACATCATTCCATATACAAAAATAAATTCCAATGCAATTTAAGCACTAAACACCAAAAAATATAAGTATAGTGGAAGAAAATATGGGAGAATTCTTTTATAATCTTGTGATTAGTAATAGGTATGGTATATTTTGGGTCCGAGCTGTGGAACAGATGTATCACCGGATTTCACTGTCCTGGAGGGTCTCGAGTTAACCTCATTTACATTGTAGTCACCGACTTTTGGACACATAAAATTTAGAAGCACAGAGCATTTGAGCTTAAAAGAACAAGGATAAAGAGAAAAAAGCTTAAAGGAATAAGCTTAAAGGAACAAGGATAAAGGGAAAAAAGATTTTTTTAAACCCCAGAAGCAGTGCAATGGCCAACTTGGACTACAGTCCAATCTATAAAGGAATTTAATTCTTTCCATTTTCTTCAGCAGCAGAGCACTGTGCATCAGGTTTGTGCTGCTCACACCTTTATGTGGGAGGGGTACAGCCTTCCCATTTATTGCAGACAGCAAAGAGACCAAAGCCATGCAGCTACTCACCCAAGAAGTGTTTCAGCCACTTCTCTTCAACAAGAAGAGGTGTTGTTAACGTGAGAACTGTGAAAGGTCTTTGGAGTTAGTCATTCCCAGGGGTTCTGAGAATGGTCACAGCCTGTTTCTAACTCCCGAATTTGGGAGACAAAAGGAAAGCAGAGAAAAGAAAAAAAAAAAAAGGAAAGCAGAGCTCTGACAAAAGGCAGTAAGGGGATCCTTGCCAAGTCATCTGGATGCTTCTCTTAGCCACAGACACTTCTTTTCCATTTTGATTGGACTTTAGCCCCTGACTCTCCACTTCTCATCTCCCCTCCCCCAGGGCGATGGAATTACGTTCGTGGTATACTCTTTACCTGACAGGCATGGGGTACAGGCTCTTAGCAACTCTGAAGGCTTTTGGAGGAGTAGTCACCATCATGTGTGTCTTGCTAAGTCCTCCTGCACATCCATGGGATGCGGCCAGCCTCTCCCACCCACAGTTCCATCACCTCGGGAACCCCAAGGAGTACTTATGTTAGATAATGATGCCATAAAAGACCCAAAGAGATATCAGTTGCAAACCAAGCACAGAACCTTTGTGTCTGAAATAAGACATATTTTGAAAAGTCACAGATTCTGTGTTCTTCTGCTTCATTCTCAACTCACTAGGAATAACTCTCCAAAGGCTTATTTAAGACACCACTTGATGTTTTTGAGCTGCATGCTCCATACCACGTGAGATAATCTGAGGCTCTCACACTACTTGCTCTGCCTGTTAAAATGCAGTAGATAAGAGAACATAAGATTTCAACATGGTTATACAATTTTTACCTTTGGGGAAAGTGGAAGCAAGCAGGGATCTGCAATCTTGGTTTTGGATATTCAATGAAAAATGTACATTCAGAACATATCCCAGCCAGCAGGACAGGAATAAAGATGCAGACGTAGAGAATGGACTTGAGGACACGGGGAGGGGGAAGGGTAAGCTGGGACGAAGTGAGAGAGTAGCATTGACATATATACACTACCAAATGTAAAATAGATAGCTAGTGGGAAGCAGCCGCATAGCACAGGGAGATCAGTTGCCTGACCTTTGTGCTTTGTGTCCACCTAGAGGAGTGGAATAGGGAGAGTGGGAGGGAGATGCAAGGGGGAGGAGATGTATATGGGGATATATGTATATGTATAGCTGGTTCACTTTGTTATAAAGCAGAAACTAACACACCGTTGTAAAGCAATTATACTCCAATAAAGATGTTAAAGAAAAAGAAAATATCCCAGCCAAACTGAGTATATTGCTTTTTCAGATGCAGTGATATTCACAATGAAGAAACTAAATGTCTTATAAGGAAGGCATTATTAACAAGTATTATTTTGATTCAGAACTGGACTGGGGCCTTACAAGTCTTCTCTAGGTATCCGTGGGATAGTAGAGGAGGCCTGTAATAATAGGTAAGAGCCTGGGATTTGAATTTAGAGAGGCTTGGTTTGAATCCCAGCTCTTCTATTTACTGGGACCTGGAAAATTTGCTTCAGTTCTTCTGTGAAATGGAGATAATAATGTCCATCTTGTAGGGTTATGAGAATTGTTTCTGAGGAGCAAATACACTGATGTTTGTAAGCACAGCACCTGGCATGCGGTACATTCTCACTGAGTGGTATTTAAACAATTACCCATACATGCATCGTGGGCTCCACACTCTCTTAAAAACAGCAGACCTCTTCTCCTACTTAGCAGAGACCAGGGGACAGAACCATTGTCTGTGGGAGGCTTACAGCAGGGAAAGCAGTGGGAAAGGTAGGGTAGAGAGTGGAAAACAGAGCAGACAGCGCAGGGCATTCTCTGAGTGCCTGTCAAAGGAGGTCTTTCTCCATCATGTTGATGCAGGAAGTCAGGGCAAAGTGTCCATCAGGGCCCACAGAGGGGCATGTGCTTGACCATCAAGGATAAGCTCCCAGTCATGAATTCCTGCCTGTAATGAAAGTGGTGTTACGTGGATGTTCTGTGAGGAAGCACTTAAGTAAATGATACTTTTGTAGGCAAGGCAAAAAGAAAGTTGAACCATTGGTCACTGTGACTAGGAGTTGAGGGAGTGATGCCATTTTCTTGCAAAGTAATGATGAGCACAAACTTTCCAAACCACTCATCTGCTTTGCATGTGTAAAACTGGCATCTGAGCATGTCATTTGGCACAAAATTGTGCAGCATTAACATTTTCATATGGATCATGAAAGTATGTAAAAAACTAATTGCCACATGGGAAACCAATACTGGCTTTGGCTAGCTGATCACTAATTGTTCTTTACAAGAATGACAGCCGTGCAGAGGATGGTGCCTACTCTGTCCTTATTTGCAATTTTCTAAGAGGGGATCATCACCAGTCATTTCTCTGTCCAGAGGAGCAGCATTCTGAGCAGCTGTATCCTTTAAAATCACAAAACTTGGCATGTCCTTCAACCACCTTGTTCCTTTAGGCCCACAACTGGGTCACTGAGACCTGTGAGCCAACACATTCTTTTCAGGTGAGAGCCCGGAGTTAAGAACGCAAGCAAAAACACAGAAATAAACCAACCATGTGCCTCCTTCGGGCATCTGATTTGGCCTGTAAGTGTGGACTCAAAAATAACTAGAGGTTTAATTGCACATCTAAATTTAGTGCATGAATTTGCATGTGTAAGTAATCAGGGAAGTATTTGCTTAGAAATGTGTTCCATTTCCTCTGTTTGCTCTAAATCAAATTGCCAAGCAGCAGATCAGATTCTGAAATACTTTTTAAAAATGTGTTCTAGAGCCCCACCGCTTTAGCCTGCAATCCTGTGGGACCTCAGGACCCAACTGGGATAGACACATGAGAGCTGTTTTCAAGGAGGCTGCCAATGGCAATCAAGGACATGGGCCAGAGTTGGTCAAGTGACTTTAGATGGGAGTTCCTTTCCCTCACTCTCCACCCCAACAGGAACCAGATCCCATCCATACTGATTTTGCTGTCCTTTTGGTTACAATAGTAAGAACATTCAGTAGGCACACGGGAGGGGTATTATGAAGGACCAGAGATAGAGCCTGGTATAGTATTGCCTATCTCCATTCATTCATTCACTCAGATGTTTTTCAAGTGCCTATTATATACCATATTATCAATACAAAGATGAAAAAACCATAATTCCTGCTTTTAAGAAGGTAACAATCTAGAGGGAGACTTCACACAGATAATGATAATATGCTGTAGTAGGTGCTATTAATATTGGTGGGGCAGGTGGAATGGTTGGTTCCAATTCCTCACTTCCCTGTAGCATTAGTATTAACTATCCACCCTTTCCGTGGCTTCACAGGTAGAGTGGACTTCCCTGGCCCTTGGCTCTGGGCTTGGCCATGTGCCTTGTTTTGGCTTGGAGTGGGCTTGCTTGGTTGGGCTTGAGTTTATGCATGACCATGAGGGAAATAGGTCCTGGTAAACCACTGCACATCAGAAGGAGACATGGCGCAAGGGCCGTTCCAGCCATCCTGCAGATGAATGAGAATAAGTGCTTTTTTTTGTATTCCACTGAGGTTTTGTGACTGCTTATGTGTGCAGTAAAAGCTGACTGATATACCAGGTTTTGTGCAGGCAATCATGAGGGGCTCCAAGACCAGGCTTGAAGGTCCCCAGGAGGCTCCTGAGAGATGAGGATGACTAAGCTGAGACCTGGAGAATGAGTGGACTGTGTGCGTAGGGAAGGGAAGAGCTGGGGGCGGGAGTTAGTGGTGAGAGGTAGAAGGAAGGGCAGATGGAAGGGATGGAGGTCCCAAAGAGCTCAGCTTGTTCTCTGAGCTACAAGTAGTGAGTGTTTCTTGGCTGGAGCAGGTAGAAGCACCAGTGACCTTGCACAGGGCCATCATCCTGAAGAGAGGGGAGGCCCAAATCCAGCAGTCTTCTTGAGGGCACTTTCGCTATACACCAACTGCTATACATCACTGAGGATTTCTTTGCCAGGAGTTTCTTATAGAGAAAAGTGACTTGAGGGAAAGCTTCAGGTTATTTTGACCTGTATTCATTTCCTATCATCCATTTTGAAAGTAAGGGTCAAATTGACCAGGAGTCTGGTTAAAGACTAAAGTCCGTTGAGTGTGATACGTACAATTCTGGTAGATGGTATACTGTGTCATGTACAATATTCCAGCTGTATTTTGGGGCAACAACTTCTATTTATCAGATGGCTTTTCTTAAAGCTGATCATTTTCGTTTTCAGGATATATATTCCAGAATCATAGAACTGTAGAATTTGTAGAGACTTAAAATTTTCTTATGCAACTTTCCTGAAGGGCACCAGAGAGGGAAGTGGATAGCTAGAGATCCACTAGCTCTCTTGGTACGGCTGGAAAAGACAAGGTTTTTTACTTTAGTCTGTTGCTCACTCTCCCTTACCTACCTACCTTTCTTCTTTCCTTCCTTCCTTCTTTCCCCTCCCTCCTGTCTTCTTTCTTTGTTTCTTTGCTTCTTTCTTTCTTTCTTCCTCCCTCTCTCTCTCTCTCTTCCACCATGCTAGGCCTTACCTGGAATATTTTCCTTTCTGTCTCTCTTCATGCTAGAAATTCCACTTTTTACTAGTGGATCAGAGCCATGATTGACTAGCCCAGGCACCTGTCTTATGGGAGGCACTACACATGGAGGGCCCAGCTTGACACACACACACACACACACACACATACACACACACACACACAGATCACAGTAGCAATTCTGTCTCTTCTCTCTATTTTACACTGCACCTAGGATTCTAAATATTGTTAAATATTTTTTTTCTTTTCCTTTGGTTAAAAAGGTCTTCAATATAATAACCCATGTTTATTTGAAATGAAGGGGATTTTAATTGTTCAAAAGTTCAAAATACTCAATCCATTTCTTTAAAAGAACAATAGTATATTGGACTACTCAGGATTTAGCATTTTCTTTGAATAATGCCATGTTAGAGAAGCATTATAGACTTAGCAGGATTAGTTGACCTCACACTTGTGTTTCTGTACTCTATCTGAAACCTACATCATATTAACTGATAATAAGAGCCAGTTCCACCTATAACTCATACTGCAAGTTGACTTTGTCATGACTCACAAGCACACCATTAACACGTAGTTAAGTATGTATGCTTTTTCCTTCTTTCTTTTCCTCTTCTTTCTTTCTTTTTGGTTTAGAACAATTTTAACTTCATGTGGCACATACTTTTCCGAAATTTGACTGATGCCTTGGCGACATACTCCTTTCATGAGATCTAAACTCAAAGTTCAGAAGATTTTTTTTTTCTAACAAGTACAAAATTGTCAAGATGATCTTAAAAGCCTATGACTCAGCTATGTATTCTTGAGTCAGTAATTAAACGGAGAAACCATTCAGTTATTTGCCAAGGAATTTTACCTCTTGAGAGTGTTCTGGTGTTAGAAACTATCCAGACCATATAACTGGGAAGTTAAAATTAACAACCAGAAAAATGACTGCCTTTGCCTTCAGCATTTCTCTCTGATGAAATCTGGCTTTGAGGAAGCTTGTAATCTGGGTTCTAGTCCCTGCTCTGCCACAATTCCACACGTGACCTTGGGCAAATCACATAAGCCTCTGTGGTCTCAGACTCCTCATTTGTCAAATTAGAGGGTTGAATCAAGTTAGCTTGAAATGCCTGCCTATTTCTATGTCTAGCTCTTAAAGTTATTATCCCGAGAATGTTTGGTTGTTATTTATTCTCCAAATCCACTTAGATGAGAACCAGTAAGAAGGAGGCTGAAACTGCAGCAAGTGGCTCACAGGTTGAATTTAAAGGACTTTACCATAGAAAGAAATATTAACTACAAAGCCAGATTATACAGTTAACCTGGCTGCTCTTAGAGGTCCTTAAGAAGGGCTTGCAAATAGGAAGCCCGATTTGGTTTACATATAGTTCTCCCTGAGCCTAGCATCGATTACAAAGGAGGGCAGATTCTTCTACAAACAAGGCCCGATTTTGTAAGTGCCTATTTTATTTAGTATCTTTATTGGGACTCTTAAATTATAGAAACAACCATCAACTTAAGTGAATTTTGGTATCACTTTTTGTTTTAAGGATGTAGGTACCTCATGGAGCCCCAAAACAGAAATGCAGGTGAACCTCAGGATAGGTCTGTAGCCAGGAGTAGAGAAGTTGTCAGGAGCCTCCAGAGGCCCCTCTCTCTATCTCTTACTGCTACTTCTAGTTATTGCTTTCATTCTTTGCTCTCTGCAGAATATGCAGCCTCAGATAGAAGAGTCCCCCCTTCCCAACCACCATTCAACACATATAGACACACAGTTCCAGAAGCTAAAGTTTACTTTGTCTTCATATAAGGAAACTGATTTGTTGCAAATGTCTCAATTCAGATACAATTCAGATTCCAAATTCCTAAAAGAAAGAATCCAGGAATTCCCTGGTGGTCCAGTGGTTAAGACTCAGTGCTTTCATTGCTGGGGCCCAGGTTCAGTCCCTGGTCGGGGAACTAAGATCCTGCGGGTTGCATGGCACAGCCAAAATAAATAAATAAATAAAATTAAAATAAACAAATAAAAACTAAAATAAAGAATCTGATTGCCTTGATTGGCTCAGCATGGCCAAGCATTCATTCATCCCTGGTGCGGTCAGCTGCAGCCAACGAGGCAGGGTCATACGTTACAGACAGGGCTGTGGAGCAGGGATTCTGCACTGCACTACTCTAGGGGGCACTTTTCACATTGTGTTGTGTGTGTGTGTGTGTGTGTGTGTGTGTGTGTGTGATGCCCAGTGGTGTTGTGCAATGAGAGGTCCTCAGCTATAATCAAAAGGCACTTACTATAAAGATCCAACCAGCTGCAGTTGCTAGAAAATCAACCTCTTCTCCAGTACAACTCCCTCCCACATTCTAGACCTTAGTAACTTTCCTCTACTCAGGGCCAGAAATCCCACCAATCTGTCAGATCCATGACACATGTCTGATTCTTTACAGTTCTGTATCCTTTTGCCTGAGATGAGCATCCAGAAAGAGATCTCCCGTGTTTCCTTTCTAAAAGCCACTAGGATGTGACAATGGCTCTCAAGAAATCTATGAGACCTGTTCCCTCCTCCTCACTTAGAGGCAAGGATTCCAAGTGGTTGATCTTCTGAAGTGCTGTCTTCTGGAATCCAGCATTTTCTTGGTTTCGCCTCCACAATCAAAATCATTGTGCACTGAGAAGAGACAGTTCTCACAGTAACACCAAAGCACACAGATCCATTGGACATGAACCAGTATTACACACTTTTAATTTATTTTCTTTGGTTCACAACTTCTTCATGCAGATTTATGAAGACTAGACGTGGAGATCAGTTTAGCCCTAATTCTGCCTTATTTAACTTGGCCATTCCAGGACTGAGCCTTTACTCAAGTGGCTAGAGTTATGATATCAAGCCTTTGAAAAGCTGAGCTGCTTTGTTTGGTGCTTGGCATCTGGTGCATGTAAAACAGCTTGGATCTGATATTTCCTTTCCTCTAAGTAAGAACACATCTCTTGAAAAGGTTTGGTGTAGTCTTGCCAAAGAAGGAAGCAGGAAACTCAAGCCAGCCTAGAGTTTTGTGAGCCACAGAAAACTGGCTAAATTCACCATGAAAATAATTTGGAAACATGAAGTGAGTACAGAATGGCCTCTCCCTAGCCCAGTTCTTCATTCCAGTCTTGGGAATACTATGCATTAATGCATATTTGCTGAAAAACAACATGATGTTGAAATGTTAACCGTTCATCTGAACCTAGTTCAGAATTGTGATCATCTGACCAAGTATCATGAAGTTTCCCTTTGACCTATCTTTGAAAAATAATGCTTGTAGTGGAATTGGTGACACAAACAAATACTAAACTTTTCTTAAGTGATTAACAATATACTTCGCATGTGATGAATACATACATTTGAAATGAACCTGTGCTTTTATTAAATTAAGTCTAAAGTGTTAAAAAAGCAATTACTTTGAAAATATCTTATGACACAGAATTTCATTAATTCAAACAGTTATCCTGCCCTTTGATCTGAATTAGTGATGCTCAACTGTATGTAAAATGGAGGGGAAAAATGTTAGTCTTATCCTTCAAAAACAGCTCACCCTGGTGCCTACAAGTTCCTAGGAGTTTCCACATATGCACAAACAGCAGATCTTTGCAAAACTCAGAACTCAGTTAATCAGCTGTGATTCTTGGTTTTGTTCAATCACCCCACATTCTTCCCCCTCTTCAAAGGTTCTTTTCTTTTTCTAGTACAGTAAGTCCCCTACATACGAATGAATTCTGTTCTGAGAACACGTTCGTAAGTCCAATTTGTTGGTAAGTCTAGCAAAGTTAGTTCGCACCTTTAAAAGTTCGCAACTTGAAGGTTCGTATGTAGGGGATGTACTACATATTGTAAGTGGATATTTTTGTTCATTTGATTATTTGCTTTTAAAGGTTGAATTTAGAAGTTCTCATACACAGGCCTTAATAAAATTGATGGGAAAAGATTTGGTTTTACACAGCATGAGAGCATTAATTAACTGGAGAATGCCCACTGTGTGCCAAGAAAGCTGTGCTCAGTGCTGAGGTCAGTGGGACACAGTGCAAGGAAGAAAGACAAAATAGCAATGCAGCATAGAAGATGATGATGATAAAAGGATCATAATATTGCGGGAGCATGAAGAAGGGAATAATTATCTAGGGAAGTTGAGGAAGATTCGATGAGGAAGTAACAAATGAGCAGCGTCTTCAAGATTGCTTACAAGTCCTTTGTGGGGGAGATAAGTTAAAAGGTCATTCCAACAAGGGGTGTGGGAACCCTGATATGTTAGAGGTTATGCCCTTGATGAGGGCTTAGAGCTGAGGTTATTGGGAGAAATGGCAGGAGCTGAGGCTCCTGGAAAGGATGGGGCTGTCCTTGGAGGACATTCTAATGCCGTGAAAAGGAATTAGGGGTTTATCTTGTGATCAGTGGTTTGTGGGGTTTTTTGGTTTGTTTGTTTGTTTGTTTAAGGAACATGCTTCCTTTTTGATGAAATCTTTCATGCAAACTGCGTAAGACAAAAGAGGGAGATGAAGAGCAGCTCCTGTGTTGTGGAGGGAGGGAGATTTGGGGCTTAGTCTCCTCAGCCCTGTGTGCTCCCTACAAAGAACAATAGGCTATTGAGAGCTCTATGCACAGAAGGGATCCAGTGCTGTTCGCAGGTCTGAAAGGTGCATCTGGCAACACCATTGGGAGTGAAGAGAGACAGAGAGCAGGGAAACCCATCCAGGACCCGTATTTACCCAAGTGATGATAGGGCCTGAAGAAAGCAGGTGCCAGTGGGAATGAATGAGTGGGGGATAGCGCTAAGGTAGGACTGTTGGCTGGTGAACGTAGGAGGAAGGGAAGTGTACATATAGAGCAATCCTGAAGTTTCCTTCCAGCAGCTGTGAGACAGAAGTAATATTTGAGCTCCCAGATCCATTTGACAAGAATGTTTCGTTTAGATTTTAGAATGAGTGGTTTCATCCTAATAAAGGGCTCTGCAGTTAAGTTTGGAATGTGCTGTATTCTCATGAAGAAAGGAAATGCCATGATTAGAGGATTTGTTTTTAAGATCTTTCCTGTTTTGGGATTTGGGAAGATCCAGAATAGGAGTGAACGGTTGTTTAAACTATCCCCTGGGCCCTCTCTTTTGTTCCTCACATCTAATCCGTGGCAAGTGGGAGACGCAACTCTAGTACTTCCAGCTAAATCCAAGCTACCTCTTTCTGCTGCAAGTGTTTCTTGAGGAGTGCGTAGAAGACATAGGTTGCCATTCCTTAAAAAAAAAATCTGAGAAACTTCAAAATAGGGCTTATTGTGTGGAAAACTTGTTGGCAGTTTGAGTTTTACAGCCTCCAAAATAAAAGTTCTTTGATGGAAAACATTTTCTTAATTTTCATCCGTGAACTCTTGGAATTCACATTTACCAGGAATTATGAACATTTTATTTCCAGAAACAAATGCTGTGACCACCCTTGTCTCCCACTTCTTGTACCCTCTGAGTTAGACCAAGGAGAAAAGTAGCATAAAGCAGCTTTGTTTCTTCCTTGGAGGAAGCAATTTCGTATCTATAAAGAGGATATTCTAGCACCAAGGAATAAAGTATTTTCTGTTCGCCCTCTGCTAGTTGGCCAGAGTACACGCCAACACTGGGGTATCGTAGCGTGAACAAGAATGCTATTTTGGTCTGTTGTAAAGAACTGTGGAATGCAGATTTTGGATTGTTTCATCATATCCGTCAGCAACCACAAGACAAATGTTATTTCAGAATGAAGACTATGGATGTAGAAATACAGAAAACTAAATAAAATGAAGATTATAGAGACTTTTTATAGTTTAATGAGTATGCTTACTACCAAAGCTTTGTCTTTTTTTTTTCTTAAACCAAATGTTTCTACACAGTGTTGGATGTTTGCAAAGTTTGATGAGGGCCAGGTGCAGAGTAAGAATTGAAGAATTCCACTGCTTCTCTCTCCAAACCGTGGTGGGAGAGGGGAGGATAGAATAGTCCATTATGAATAATACCAAACAATCTTCCTTAAAATGAAATAAAGACTCTGTTACCTAGAGAATTCAATAATTTCAGGATAATTAGATTTCTTCCTTGAGAGTTTCTCTGGGGAATATTGTCATTTTCAAAGAAACAATTGTAAGTGCTTTTAACAGTGGCAACACAGTCTCCAGAGAGGGCGGGGCTTCACAAAGTGACCCAAGTGGCCAGCTGATGCTGCTCCTCTCGCCTAGCACACCCTGTGTGTGTAAGTGTACACTTAATCTTTGTGTCTTCCTCTGGACTTTAAGTGGGAAATTTTTGTCAAGAATCTCTAGGGTTCTCTTTGTTTACAGAATTAAGTGCTTTTCTATGATTTATAGTAGGCATTAAATGTTACCACCATTTCACAGAACTATTAATTTTAATGAGTTAACGATTTTACTTTCCTTAAACAAATAGAAATAATCAAATGGTAAAGAGTATAGGACTAATTCCCCTGGTGCTGGCATATCCCTCTACCTGGTACCCTATTGCCTGAAACTTCATGATTAGAGATTCATTCCTTTAGATTAAACATGGTCCTCTCTCATTTAAACTTTAGATTCCTTGTAAGAAGAATCACATTAAATCTATTATGTGAACTAATTTAATCCTTAAAATAATTAGAAAGTCTGAAGATATCAAGAGTTCATGAGGATGTAGAACAACAGCAATGCCTATACAATGTGGTTATGAGTGTAGATTGCTTCTACTTTCTAGAACAGTTCAGGAATTTCTACTTCTGACCAAGATGGAGCAATAAGGACTGAAATTACCTGCCTGCCTGAAAAAAACTTGAAAAAATCTGATAAGTTAAATGAAATAATGTTTTTTAGGACAGTGAATATCAGACAATGAAGGACGGTGACCCCTAAGAAATGTGAAACAAACTAGGTGGGCCTTACAGTTGTCCCAGCAATTGCCTTGAGAGAGTTTCCAGGCCACAGTACAGGGAGGGGGAACCCAGGAGGAACCCAACGGACTCCCTGAGTGAAGGAGACAGAGTTGAGGGTCTGAGGAGACTCAGGTTCATAGGGCAGAGTGCTGGAGAGCCATGGAATGACTAGGAAAGCTGTTTCTTATGAACTCCCATGGGATACGGAGAGGTGAAGGCATCGGCAGCTCTGATGGCAACAACTGCAGAGACCCCTTTGTGTCCCACCACCTCAGTGCCCTAGGCTCAGCCACACATACTTAGGCTCCGGCTTTGGCACTGACGCTGCAATGATGGCAGACAGACCCATGGGGCCCTTGCTAAGCAGAAGCAACTGAGGTGGTGGCCTTAAGGGACATCAAGGGATAGAACTGATGTTTTTCTTCCTCAACAATGACCAGAAATATTGCCACAGCCAAAGGGCTGACACTACATGGGGCCTGTAAGAACCAGTTCTCAGAGTTCGGGAGAGACATCCGGAGACATCTAGAATTATTTTCCGGGAATTTGAGAGGTGGCTAGAATTCTCCCAGAGCAGGTGGGGGCAGGGCCAGAGCAGCCCGGTCCATGGCTGTTCTTACATCCAAGCCAGAGCAGCCTAGGAAGCCTAAACACCCACCTTGGTTCTCAGACTAGAGTCCACAGATGTATTCCTGAGGATTTCTGTATTCTGCCCAGGAATTTATTTTAGGAGTTATCATTTAGATGGTAATCTTAGAAGAAAAACATCAAGTCTCTACTTAATCATCTAAATGACCACTGCCTTAGTTCAGGCTACCGTAACAAACTACCATAGACTGGGTGTCTTAAACAACAGGAATTTATTTCTTACAGTTCTGGAGACTGGGAAGTTCAAGATCAAAGTGCTGGTCTATTTAGTTCCTGGTGAGAGCTCTTCTATAGGCTTGAAGGCAGCAACTCCTCTCTGTGTTCTTACTTGGTAGAGAGAGAGAGCGAGTGAGCTCTGGGCTGTCCTCTTCCTATAAGTACACTAATCCAGTCATAGAGGCCCCACCCTCATCACCTCAAGGCACCAGCTCCAAATAGCATCAGATTGGGGGTTAGAGTTTAAATGTACGAATTTTATGGAAGACACAAACATTTAGTCCATAACAGCTTCACAAAAATGATATGCTGTTATTGCTACATTCAGTGCTTACATTTGCAATTTTGTTTTCTGTTCATATTTGCATCACACAGAGGACAATGACATGGCACACTATTTGAAAGTTTTGCAATAGAAAAAAAAGGGTGGTGTGGGGGAATTGAGTTAGCACATGCCCGTGTTGGTATAGGCTTGCTGAAGCAGCACTGCACTGAGAGTAGTGTATTCACATAGGTAGTGAGCAAATGCATTATCCAGAGAGCCTCTTTGTTTACTCCAGCTTGCAGTCAGCCAGGATGAAATGCACAATGGAAAAATGTTCTGTTTGATTCACACCATAGCTGTATTAGATTCTCAAGAAATGCATGTTTCAAAAATGCCACAAATATAGCCTCATCTTTGAGCATATAAGGCAGCTTTATATGGTTATCAAGTGGTAGATCATCAAAATTGGCCTTTGAAGATTGCTCATTGGCAGAATTTATTATTATTAAGTTGGAGGTCTGCTTATCCTGAAGGAGAAAACAAAGCTTTAGAACTTTGTAATTTTTTTGAGTATACTTATCCTGATAAGTACTCTCTACAAAAGCCTGCCAAGATCACAATGTAGAACTGGAACTAAGCCTGTTCCTTTCTGTTCTTAAACCATTTTGGCCATTTAGTTTCACCAAAACAACATCATCAGTTACACTAAATTGCTATTGTTAATAAAAGTGTACTTTTGTAATTCTGTTTGGGTTAACTTTGAAATCTGTTTTGGTTTTATGCCTAAGAACTACAAAGATCAGGACTTTTTACCTAGTTTTATATTTTTATACATTTAATTAATATAATAATAATAACACCGAGAATCCATAAGAATTTTTTTCTTTATAAAGGTCTGTTTCTTAAGTTTGGGAGGTACTTGACTAGTAGAATGAACATCTTCTACTATGTATCAAGCTGGTTTTTCTGTTGTTGTTCAGAGTGGACATTATTTTAGCATAACCCAGATTTATTTCCAGACCTCTTTAAACTATGACTAAATGTCCTTCAATATCCAAACTCCCAAAGTCAAAGCCTCTTTCTCTCTCAGATGGATTATCTTTTCTCTCGTGGGGTGCCTTTCCTCTTGTTGATTCTGGGACCCCAGGGGGGCATGCTGACATGTCCATGTATCGCCCGAAGTTCTCCCTCCACAGCCACATGTGTTTCCAGAGCACTGGCCCTTTTTTCAAATGCCCAAAGCATAGTTAAAACCAGGCTCTGGAGATTAACTGAAAGCCCAGGGATAGTCCAAGAATAACAGAGAGTAACATAGTTAATACCACAAGGGGTTGCACTGGGGGCTCCCAGGCCAGTCTCCAACCTCTGAACTCCCACACCCCCACCCCCAGCTTCTTGCCTTCTCCCCAGAAGCTCAGAACCCACCACACATCTCCAGGTCTCTCCCCTGGTCTCCTGTTCCCTTCCACACATGGAATGACTGACACCAAAAACCTTCATTTTCTTCATGGGGAGCTCCCACCACTACCCAGAGAGTGACGTCTGCCCTCCAAATTCTGGGTTATCCAGTCTTTACAACACTGTGGATTATTCCAATCACTCAATTCCTGTCCATATTAAGGGACCAAAATTTTTTTCTAATTCTGTAAGGATACAGTCATCCTAAAAATACATTCCATTTCTATTACAAAACAGAACTTAATAGGATGGGCTGCAGCATCTATATCCGGGTTTATGATAGCTTCATTTTTTTTCCAAGAAAAATAAGAGCACGTGTTTTTTATTTATGCAACCAAAGAGCCCTTTCTGGTTCTTTCCCTCCAAAAAAACAGAAAGTCTGCTCCAAAAGCAGATTGACATCATTTCTAAAATTCCTAAGGTAATGACAATAATGTTAATAATAATGATAAAAGTCTCAACTCTGCTGGGTATTACATTAAATAAGGGAAAGTTTGTTTTTTTTTAAGAATGCAAAAATAGAATCAGATATTCAAAATCAATTTGTGTTTTGTGAGAGGCAATATAATGTAGCAGTGAGCTCTGGAGTCAGACTACCTGGGATTTGGGGTCCTGGCTCTCCTACTTGCTAGCTGGGCTAATGACCTGAGCTCAGTGTATGCCTCTCCTCATCTGTAAAAGAAGGAAGGCAGTATATCCCCCATAGACTTGTTACAAGGATTTAAATGTACAAGTGCTTAAAATATCGCACAGCACGTAATAAGTGCCCAGTGGCGGTGATGATGATGACAATGGTAGTGGTGGTGATGGCTGGCATTTGGGTCCTCTGCAGGAGGTAAAACCCAGAAGGGGTCCCGATGTGTGCCTCATCCACACCACTGAAAATGAACACGGAGAAGTGGACACTGTCTCCTCTTTCTCCTCTCTCTCTTGCATCCTGAATGTGGCCATGCCAGGTAGAACACAACAGGGGACTCAGAAGAAGCTGTTGTTGAACCGATCAGCTTTTCCTGAGCCTTACCCTTCTCTGCAGTTACTGTCGCAGGTTAACAGGAGCCCAGGTGGGTGTGGTTCTCTGTGGTTCTTTGTGTGGGATTATCAGTCAGGGTGAGATAGGAGGAGTTTCAAGAAAGCCATTGAGCTGGGGGCTCCAGAGTGGCAGCAAGTGAAATTACTGTGGGGTGAGGGCACAAGAGGGGAAGGGTGTTCAGGTCATAATGTGAGCAGCTAAAGAACTTTCCTCTAAACTTCTAGAAACAAAGGACTCCTGCTATGGCTGCCCATGTGCGGTGGGCTGGCAGCCCAGGCTCTAAGGGCTTGGCCTTGACTGCTTCTCCAGAGGGCTGCAGAGCTGCTAAACATTTTTTTTTTTTAATAAATTTATTTATTTATTTATTTTTGGCTGCGTGGGGTCTTCGTTGCTGCACGGGCTTTTCTCTAGTTGCGGCGAGCAGGGGCCACACTTTGCTGCGGTGCATGGGCTTCTCATTGTGGTGGCTTCTCTTGTTGCGGAGCACAGGCTTGAGGTGCGTGGGCTTCAGTAGTTGTGGCTCGTGGGCTTCAGTAGTTGTGGCACGCGGGCTTCAGTAGTTGTGGCACGTGGACTCTAGAGCGCCGGCTCAGTAGTTGTGGCGCATGGGCTTAGTTGCTCCGCGGCATGTGGGATCTTCCCAGACCAGGGCTCGAACCTGTGTCCCTTGCACTGGCAGGTGGATTCTTAACCACTGCTCCACCAGAGAATTCCCAAGCTGCTAAACTTCTTATCCATCTCTCTGGAAACTCTTGGTAGGAGGCAGGGATGAGATTTCTGCATCTTGATTTCAGTCCTTTCTACTTCCCCTTCCCACACTTACTAGTACCTCTAAAAATCTTTTCTGCTGTCAGGTCTCAGAAGCAGGAATTGAACCCCCAAATCAGAGCCCCTCGTTGTGTCCCCATTATGTTACAGCCCAGTGGACATAAAAGATATTCATTATGAGTTCATGAACGTGGCTACTCATTCAGCCAACAATATTTCACTAGTTAGAAGTGATGAATATCATAAAGGTTCCCAAAAGAACCTTAAATAATCCTAAAGTATGTCACAATATTAATGTATAATTATGAAAACAAAAGTGGTCAAAATGCTTTGGGGTCTCAAAGTAAAAGGTGTTATCTGAGAAACACTTGCAAACGTACCCTTTATATTAAAGAAATACAAAGGAAATATAAATGGTAGTTTTATGACTATAGAGCAAACTGACATATTTTGAGTCTAATGACCCAAATTTATTATTATTATTTAAGTTTTGCATAGTGGCTAGCTTATTTTTTATACAAGTTATTTAGTACAAACATATTAGGCAATTGTATTTACCCTATTTACTGTTTTCTTTACATGTAGGTGGAACATCTTGTTTGCTGATGTTTCCCAAACCACTTTTAGGTCATTGTTGTCAAACAAGGGTTGACATGATTAACTTCTCAACTCCCATCTGTGTGAAGCATCAAGGAATAGAAAACCTCGTTTCACCTCCCACCTTGCTTCAAGGTTTCCCCTCAGGCTCGGTAGATTCCAGTTCATCTCACTGATACTCTCACCCATAGACTTTATTATTCACTGGAAAGAAAGGTGAATGGGGCATTGGTCTCATCATTCCCTCTCCTTTTCCTCTCCCCTCCCCACCTTCTGAGTGATGGCAGCTCTAGTTAGATTAAGCTTTGTGTAATTCTGAAGCTCCATTCATAAGAAAAAACTTGAAATCCTGCAGAGCACCAACTAATAATTCAAGAAAAATTGGAAGCTCTATAGATATTTTTTCTTTTCTCCTTTCTCTTTCTGGAACTATGGGCTGATTGTTTTGCAATGCATAATCTAGTTGATGCCAGTTGATGAAGGGGCCAGTTCTTATTTTAGGAAGCTGCCTTCAAGCTTGATGACAAATCATGAGACTCAGTTTGAAATTCCCGTTTTCACATAAATATTTTAGAGTATTTTTTGTAAAACTAACCCATGCAAGGTTATTAAATCTATTCAATTTAGAGCTTTCTTTTTTTTCCCCCCTCTCATTTGAAACCAAAGGTGTGTTAATTTCCATAGAAAAGAACTAAAATAAAGATGACTAACTGCTTCATATGACTAGCTTTTTACAGGTGACAGAATGTCTTCACATGTTTTTCCTTATTTGGTCCCAATTCTTTGAGGTCGCTCCCATCCTAATTTGACACCCAAGGAAACTGACCTTCAAAGGTGAAGTGCACTGTTTAAGACCACGTGGCTATTAGGTGATGGGTCTGGGATAGAGCTCATCCTTTGACCATGAAGAATTACTCTTAATTTGTGAAGTCGTGTCTGCAGTAGTGATGGACTGGCTGCACAGACACAGAAAGTTAGTCAAATCTCTGAATTTGGAACAAACATTGGGAACCTACCCAATGTTTGGGAAGGTTCTACCTTCTACCTTCTGAAGTAGGTAGAAAAACTCGGACTTCCAAAAAGCAATTGTTCACAAACTCAGATCCACAATGTTTCCTGCTCTGAAAATATTTCCTCTCAGGTTTCTATTGAGATGTATTGGGAAATGGGTGACAGAGCCTCACTCCTTAATTTTTCTTATCTGTGTGTGACAATCTCAGGGAGCAGAAGATGCTTCAGGTCAAGTGCTGGGTTAGGCTGTTTGCCAGGAAAACAATAATGACAAATTACCTTGCAAACTAAGTGTATGCTGAGCTCTCCTGGCAGTGATGAACACAGACCCTGAGGTCACGCAGAATTAATTTGCATCCTGCCTCTGCTGGTATTTGCAGTGTGATCTTGGGCAACTCATGTTGCTTTACAAATCCTGTTTCCTCACCTGTAAAATGGATATATAAATTCCTACTCTGTTGAATTTTTGTGACTACTAAATGAGATTTTAATGCTAAACAAAACTGATAAAAATTAATGGTTTATCAATGCAAATTCTTCTTCCTGCAATTCGAAGATCTGGTTCTTGAATTTCTCTGTTTTCCTCAGATTCCACAATAAAACCAGGATGATTTGAGCTGTAAAAGCTGAAAATGTATTGAATAAGTTGTTACTTCCTGGAATGCTGAGGCCCGTTCTGTTTTGACTACCTTACCTTTCCTTCCCCTGTTAGGCTGCCTCACGAGCAGTGTCCGCTCACACCTAATACCATCTCCTCCCTTTCCCAGGGTGCACAGAGCTGGCAATGAGCAGGCCTTCAAAAATGGTTATTGAATAAATAAACAGGTTCAGGCAGAGTGCAAATTCACGTCTCAGACCCTCTCAAGAGGGCTCTGTAACATGGCATGGTTTTACTTATCCGGTTAATCACACTAGGGGACAAGTGTCATTTAAGCCTAATCAGGCTTAGAGGTTGCCACGTCCCACACATTCTCAGCTGTAGGTTCAGACACCACAGTATGTGGCAGCACAAGAACAGTTTCGACCGAGGCTTGGAGAAGGAAGTAGAGTCAGGATTGTTGTCTTCTTTGAACTTTAGGCTTTGCCTCTCAGAGGCAGGAAACAAGGACGACCACGTTTAATACATCCAGAGCTTTTACTACCTACCCCAGTTTTTCAAGGTTGTCACCATGATTGATACTGCCAAAGCTGTGTCAGATTTCATTCAATTACTGTTCATTCATTCACCAAATAATTATTGGGCATCTTTTATGTACTAAGCGCTATGCTAAGTGTTGCGTATGCAGTACCTAACATTTGAAGAAAGGCACTTTAACGTCTTCTAATCCAACTATTCAGTCTATTTGAATTGCTTCATTAATCCATTGTCAGGCTTCAAAAATTAATGGAGAACGATTACAGACCTCTGATAAAGACCCATCTCTTTTGGTGAAGGCTAGGCAGCTCTTTCTCTTCCTGGCTGCTCTAAAATGAGAAAGTCTTGCTTGTATTAAGCCCACATGTGTCTCTGGTCCTAGCTCCACCCCTTTGGGGCGAGTGAGAATAGGTTTAATCCCTCTCCATACGTTGTCCTTTCAAAACTGTGAGGTCAGCTATCCCATCTCCCTGAGGTTTTGAGAAATGTTTCTTGAAGCCAACATTCCCAAATCCTTGTGTAGCACCACACATGACATGGACCCCTCTCCATTCTTGAAACAGTCTCCAAATCCTCAAAAATGGAGGACAAAGAGAAAGCAATGGGCCCCCGGGCTGAAACCCAGGTACAAAGGCAATACCCTGAAAGTTTGTCAACCACATGAAGGGGAATGGGCGCATGCAGAGTCTGACAATATCTAACATGTATCAGATGCAGACTTTGGAACAAATGAATTAGTCGGATATTAACTACAAGGAAATGGAATAAAAATAGGAGCATTTAGACAGACCTGCAGGAAAACTTCCCAACCGTGAGCCTGGACTGTGCCAAACCCCAAACATTTGGAAAATAGCTTTAGATGTTCAGCAAATCCCAACCTCGAGCATTTGGGGATGGTTTGTGCTGTTTTCATTAGAGTAACTCGACAAGACACTCATTTGCTGAATTTCTTCCAGAGAGAGTAGTTTCTGATTCAACACAATAAGAGCCTGTCCCTTCCTTTTTTTTTTTTTTTTTTGGTCTCTCTTGGCCAAAGTTCTTCCCCTCACTGAGGAATGTTTTCATTATCAGGTATGATGGGCATATTGAAGAGGTTGATTTCTATTCAGTTTAAAGTTTCTCTTTAAGAGAAAAAAAAACGACCATGCTTCCTCTTGAGTAAAGTAGCTGGCACTTGTGCTGCAAATGTATTAAACGTTTCCAGATTAGATTCCAGTAGAATACAGTCTATCTTTGTGCAGGGGTAATGGGCTACAGCTTCTAGACAGGCCTCTGCTTTCTGCCAGGGAATTCTCTTCTTGGTTCGGGTACAAGGGGCCCTACAACACACAGAGAATAAGGGCTTCGGCATCACAGAGACACATTCTGGGGAGGGCTGGCTGGTATACCTGGGCCATTTAGACTGCTCTGGAGATTATGATGAGGAGTCTGTCCTATGGCTAAACCTGGTAATACTCACCTTCCAAGAATCATAAGTCAGTATGTAAGATAAAAGAGCTAACATTCAATTCGGCTAAGCCAACCTCTCAGGGCATTTGGTGTGAGCATACTGGTGGCAGAACACCAAGCCTGATGGCAATGCTTCCATGTCACACAGTCCCTATGAAAAGAGAAGTTCTGGCACTGATGAGGGATGCAGTTGGGAGATGGCTTGGCGGTCAGTGACAGAAGATTTGTTTTCCCTTTTCACAAATGAAAGATTCTTTATAATCAGGAATAGGACAGCCTCAGATTTGCCAGCATTTATGCATTTTGCACACACATGAAGAATTGAGAGCCAACTAAATTAAAAAATATTTTGTCCTACAGCCTACTAGGATTCACACCTAACTCAAGCAGAGGATAGCCTCTCAAAAACTGCTAGTTGTCTACTCAACATCCTAATCAGAGAACCCTGATTTTATTAAGGGCTTAACTGATGCAATTGTAAAGCTACATTTCCTAGCATCCCTCGCACCAAGGACTAAACTTGTGATATCATTTTGGCCAAGGAGATAGAAGCATACGTCTGTGGGAGTTTCAGGAAATTTTTCTTTTTTTCAGTTAAGGGTCACTCTTTCTTTCTTCTGTGTTCCTTCCTTTTTCATCTTCCTGTTTCAAACATAGATATGGGGCTGGAAGTATAGCAGTCATCTTGGGACCATGAAAATGAAAGTCACCCACTAAGATGGTAAAGCAGGAAGTTGGAAGGAGCCTGAGACTTGATGATGTATGGATCTGTAGCACTACTGCATCCTTCTGTAACCCCACCACACACACACACACACACACACACACACACACACCCATCTCAGGAAATGGAACCACCACCCTCCCAAAATCTTTGGGAGCTATCCCTTGCTGCCCCTTCCACTCTTCCGTATTCAATCTAGTATCAAGTCTGCGAACTCTACCAGCACAATATATCTCAAATTCATCTACTTTTCATCTGTGCTGCCACCTCTGTAGTGAACTCATTACCACCTGGAATATTTACAAGAGCCTCTTACTGGGTCCCTCACAAGTGCTCTGCTTCCTGCAATCCATCTCCAAGCAGCAGCAGAAGTGCTTCCTTAAAACCCATCCTCTGACTACACCACTCATTATGCCCACACTTAAAACCTGTCATGGCTTTCCATTGCATTGAGCATGAAATTAGAACTACTCACGATAGCCCCTGATGCCCCGCATGAGCTGGACACTGCCACCTCTCCAGCCTCATCTTTCACTGTTCTTCCCTCTTCCTTCAGTTGCTCAAAACCACTCATTTCTACCCAGAATGCTCTTGCCTTCAGTTCAACTTCATCTCTTCCTTCAGGTCTTAGTTTACGTGTCAGAAATATTTTCTTGTCCACCACATCTAGAGGAAATTCCCCAGCTGTGCTCTCTATCCTGGTTTAGACTTTCCATAATTTATAATGATTGGATTGGTTTTCTTACCTGTATTTATTTGTTTTGAGACTGTAAGCTCCACAAGGATAGGATCAGGTCTTTCTTGTTATCTTTTATACCCATTGTCTAGTCTATTGCCTGCAACCTAGTTAGAGCTCAGTAAAGATTTGTGGAATTAGTGAATGAATTTAATCTGGATATGCTAAAGATACAATGCATATAATTTTTTATTTGGCAGAAATATAATATGCAAATTTCTATGGCAATGTTTTTTGAGTCACTAATAATTACATATATGTTTATATATATACTTATATATATAATATATAAAACTTGGTTTAACTCTTATTTTTACTTTCTCATTTTTCAGTTGAAGCTTGATTATATAAGAAAACATGATTTGAGCCGCAAAAGCATGTTAAAATAAATTGAAATTTAACTTTATGTCATCAAAAAACTTTTATGACATATTTGGAATATTTTTTCCTATTATTCTTATAAAAACTAGTTTCTCTTAATAATTTTGCATTTTGTTTTTAAATGGAAAGACCAGAGAGACATTTTCAGGCTGGAATTTGTAAATCCTTCTTTGCAAATGACATGTGGTTGTTGGGAATATAGACTTACTCCTAGTTATGAGCACAGTCTGTGACATTAGACAACCTGGGTTCAAATCCAGCTGTTGTTTACTAGCTGTGTGATACTGAGCAAATTGTGTGCCTCGCTTGTGCTTAGTATTCTCAGTTGAACAATCAGGAGATAGTAGTTAACACCCCTCAGAGAGTTGTTGTGAGGTTTCAGTGAGAAAATGCATTGTTAACATTGTCAAAGAGCCTGGAACAGTAAACATTGCATTATTTTATGTACTTGTGTTTGTTTGCTAGGGCTATGATATCAAAGGACCACAGACTGGGTGGCTTAAACAACAAAAATTTATTTTCTCCCAGTTTGGAGACTAGAAGTTCGAGATTATGGTATGGGTGAGAGTTGGTTTCTTCTGAATCTTCTCTCCTTGGCTGAAAATGGTCATCTTCTACCTGCGTCTTCACACGGTTTCCCCCGCATCCATCTGTGTTTATTTCCTTTTCTTATAAGGTTGTCGGTAGTCATATTGGATTAGGGCCCATGCTAATAACCTCATTTTACCTTAATTACCTCTTTAAAGACCGTCTCTTGAAATACAATCATATTCTGAGGTATTTGGGGTTAAGACTTCAACATTAGAATTTGGGGGGACACATTTCAGCCCATAACAATATTAATATTATTCCTTCAGATAAGCCAAATCAGGTATGGTGTCTATAGTTTCTTTTTTCAACATTGGTTTTTGAAGTACTGCAGAGTTCTTAATCAGAGTTTTGCAGAGGTGAATAGGAAGAACAAATCCAGTAAACAACATCATGAGGCAAAGTTTCAGAATGAGTAAGTACATTTATGTTCTTCATTAACTTGTTTTTAACATGAGAGCTCCTTATGCTTCCTGTATTTATCCAATCATCTATTACGTTATACTTACATGAGACTAAGAATAAATACAACTGTAAACTGTGTTTGATGGTCAAACCTACCCTGAAAGTGGTTGATGTGCTGAGCTGGGCACTGAAGGAAAGCTAAGACATAAACATCCTTCCTTGATGCCCATCAGCCAACCACTAGGGCCTCTCAACATCTATGTGGACACTCTGACCCATTTCAATAAAAGGTAAAGATACCTTATTAAAAGTTATCTTATTAACTTTTAAAAAATAAAAATGGAAAACAGATCCCAGATTTATCATTAATGATGTAGACATCCTGAAACACCAACACCAATCTTTGAGGTTTTACTATCCATCTGTTAAGAAGTTCTAATCTAGACTAAAACTTCTAGCAACGGAGAATTCTTTGCAACACATACTGGAAAGTTGAGCAAGGAGTGTGTATACTGGAATTCCTGGTCTTGAATCCTATCCTGCCATTTGTTAGCTGTTTAATGATAATCACATAATTTACCCTTTCAGAATCTCAAATTTCCTGAGATGTAAAATGGCGAAAACAATATGTATTTCTCTCCTACCTCCAGAACTCTTATAAGGATCAAGGAATATAATGAAGCACTTAAGTACTAAAATCAACCAACAAATCAATACAGCAATCAATACAAACCAATTCCGATAGTAAACACTTACATAGTCCTTACTGTGCTAGGTACCATTCTAAGAATTTTATATGTAGTGGTTCATTTAATCTTCACAACAATCCTGTGAGGTAGGTACTGTTTTTAGCATCCCAGTTTAGAGATGAGGAATCCAGGGAAGGGAAAATTTAGGTAACTCATCTAGGTTGTAGAGCTAATGAATAGCAGAGATAGGATTTTAACTCAGGCATTCTAGGACACCATACTCCCCCACACCTGTAAGTCATCTAAACTGGGACGATTAGAGAATGAAACGAAAACAGAGATGCTGATGATTATACTATCACAACAAACATAAACTAAGACTTGAATTAGGCAAGTAAGATAAATAGTCACCATTATTTAAGGGAGGTTGAGTAGGAAGCTGGCTTGAAAATCTCCTGTACATGTGAAGATTTTGCTGGGGAATGTAGTGGCTCCGTGGTGACCACCACAGAAATGCATCATGCACTGCTCCTCTGTACTCCCTTCTTCTCCAAATCCAGACTGGAGTCCAGCAGGCATGGAATTGAATAATTCCATTTATTAAACTGAAATCGATGTCTCTAGAGCTCCTATCTACTGATTATGGGTTCTCCTTGTAGGAGTGATGGAGAGAGAAACTGTGCATTTGTTCCTGGAGGTCTTAGGCACTCCCACACACAGTATACTCAAGGGAGAGGATACAGAGATTGGACACAGGTTCTCAGGGTTGTTCTTGCCCAGATGGATTTCCAGCATTTTAGTACTAAGGGTCATTTTGCGCCCTCCTTTGCATCAGTGAAGCAGAGAAGTTCTGTCATGTGAGTCTGTGGGGAGAAAGGGAGAATGGGACTTGGGAACTAGATAAAGAATATGTTAATTACCTTCTCCTCTATGAAGCGCTTCTCACCCTTCCTCTCTCTGTGTCTCCCACTGGTTCCCATAGTTCATTTTATATGCTTTTTAGAAATTATAATACAGAAAACTGTATTTTAATTGGGGAAACATAACACAGTGATATAGTTCGTGGATTCCATAGCCATTAAGTACTCATCAATGAGACGACCTTGGGCAAGTAGCCTTAATCTTGGCTATTCTATCTGTAAAATGGGGATGAAAATTTACCTACCTCCTAGAGTTGTTATGAAGATTAATTGAATTAATTCATAGGAAGTCCATAGAACATCCTCTTCTCCTCTTCCTATTTTTTTCTTCTTCCAATGAGACAGAGATTGTGTTTTGTTCTGTGTTTATTTATGTGTTTACTTCTCCCATGCCAACACAGAGTATGGTACAGAGTGCACTCACTACAGCATTTATTGAAAGAATGAAAGGAAGCACGGATGAACAAATTAACAAACAGGAGATCAATTCCAGACCTAAGATGATATTTAATTGAGTTTAAATGACTCAAAGTCTAAACATATTCAATATACAGCCCTCCAGCAATATCCAGGTCATTTGTTCTCTATCTACAGAAGATGCACTTTAAGTGAACTACAAGGTCAACTGAATGTCTTTAGGGACTCTGGGCTGGCATTATAAAAAGTGTTGAGAACCCATGGTCAGCAATGAACAACCTTTGTGCAGCACCAGTGGGATCCTTTGAATGCCTCCACACCCGTCTTATGAAAGAAGCAGGTGGAACTGTTTTATTCATGTTAAAAACAAAATGACCAGAAATGGCATAAAGCAACACACGTGCTCCTAAAATGAAATCAGTGACATATATACAGCCATCTGCAATCCATTTAAGAATCCAGAGCCCAGGAAGAATCTAGTTCAGGGAAGGAAAAGGAGCAAAAATTATAGCAGGCAGCCCAAGGAAATTGACCTTATAAATGCTAGTTCACAGAGGTCAGAAAACCCAACAGGGACAGAACACAGCTATGAGGATTGTTCTCAGGAGGTGGCAAATTTACCACATCTCCTGGTAATGCTTATTTTCCTGATGTGCAACTCTGTGAATTCCTTGAGGGTGGGGACTGTGCTTTAGTCTTCTCTACCTGTGCTTTTAAATTATAAACACAGATCCCCTGAGGACCTCCACATGCAGTAGAATGACTGTTACATAGTAGGTGTTTACGAAGTATCTGTTGAGAAAATGAATGAGTGATTCAAACAAATGCATAAGTGAGTGATTAACTCATCAGAACAACTCATCAGAGCCCTCACCTTGCTGCTCCTGACCTTTGGAGATTAAGAAGTTTGAGGAATTGTGAATGGACAAATAGATAGAAGCCAAGATACCTTCTAGATTGATGGGTCCTGCTCTAGGCCATTTGTATATCTTCTTTGGAGAAATATCTATTCAAATCTTTGCCCATTTTTAAATTGGGTTATTTGTTTTTACATTACTGAGTTGTAAAAGTTCTTTATATATTCTGATTAGAAGTCCCTTGTTAGATTTATGTCAGATACATTTACATTTTCTAATGTTTTCTCCCATGCTATGGGTTATCTTTTTTATTACCTTGCTGGTGTCCTTCAGAGCACAAAGTTTTTATCTTAATGAAGTCTAATTTATTTATTTATTTTTTGTCACTTGTGATTTTGGTGCCATATCTAACAAACCATTCCCTCATCCAAGGTCACAATTTACTTCTGTGTTTTCTTCTAAGAATTTTATAGTTTAGGTCTTACATTTAGGTCTACAAAGGATTTTGAGTTAAGCCTTGTATATGGTATGAGGAAGGAGTCCAGATTCATACTTTAACATGTGGATACCCAGTTGCCCCAGCACCATTTGTTGAAAAGACTACACTTTCCCTATTGAATTGTCTTGACACCTTTCTTGTGATGGTTAAATTTTATGTGCCAGCTTGCCTTGGCTATGGTGTCGAGTCACTACAAACACTAGTGTAGATGTTACTGTGAAAGTACTTTATAGATGTGATTAACATACACAGTCAGTTGACTTTAAGTTGGTAAGATAATACCTTTGATAATGTGGGTGGGCCTCATCCAATCAGTTGAAAGCCTTAACAGCAAAAATGGAAGTTGGAGAAGAAGGAATTCTGCCTCAAGACTATAACACAGAAATCTTGCCTATGTTTTCAGCCTGCTGGCCTGCCCTACAAATTTCAAATGTGCCATCTCCCACACTGCATGAGCCAATTCCTTAAAATAAATCTCTTAACTTACATGTACATATATCCTATTGGTTCTGTTTTTCTGAGGAAACCTGATTGATACACCTGTCAAAATCCAATTGACTGTAGATGTAAGGATTTATTTCTGGACTGTCGATTCTGTTTCATTGATCTATATAGCTACACTTATCCCAGTGTTGGTTACTGTAACTATATAGCAAATTTTGAAATCAGGAAGTATGATTCCACCAACTTTATTCCTCTTTCTTCAAAATTGTTTTGTTTATTCTGGATACTCTGCATTTCCATATGTGTTTTAGGATTAGTTTACCAATTTCTATAAAAAAGGCAGCTGAGGTTTTGATAGGGGTTGAAACTGTAGACCAATTTGGGAATTACTGCCATTTTAACAATATTGAGTCTTCCAATTCGTGAACATGGAATGTGTTTCCATTTATTTACGTCTTTAATTTCTTCAACAATGTTTTGTAGTTCTCAGAGTACAAATCTTGCACTGCTTTTATTAAATGTATTCCTAAATATTTTATTTTTTTTTGTGCTATCTTAAATGGAATTATTTTCTTAATTTCATTTATGGATTGTTCATTGCTAGTATAGAGAAGTAAAATTGGTTTTTGTGTATGTGATTCTTTGTACAATTGATTTCGTATCCTGAAAATTTGCTGAATTCATTTATTACTTCTAGTAGTGTGTGTGTGTCTATTCCTTAGGATTGTCCATATACAAGATCATGTCATCTGTGAATAGAGATAGTTTTACTTTCTTTCTGACTTGGATGACTGTTATTTCTTTTTTTGCCTAATTGCCCTGGCTAGAACTTCCAGTACAAAGTTGAGTAGAAGTGGCAAGAGCAGATATCCTTGTCTTTTTCCCAATCTTAGGGGGAAAACTTTCAGTCTTCTACTGTTACTATGTTGTTAGTTAGCTGTAGGGTTTTTGGGGTAGATTCTCTTTATCAGGCTGAGAAATTTCCATCCTATTTCTAATTTGTTAAGTGTTTCTATCATGAGAGGGTATTGGATTTTTTCAAATGATCTTTCTGCATATACTGAGATAATCATGTGGGTTTTATCCTTTATTGATAAAACACATAACACAGATTGACTTTAGTGTGTTGAATCACCCTTGCATTCCTGGGTTAGATCCCACTTTGTCATGGTGTATAATCTTTTTTATATATTTACACACACACACACACACACACACACACACACACCCCTCACTCTCTCTCTCTCTCTCTCTCTCAATGTAAAAAGCATTGTGTTTAAAGCATTCAGCAATAAAACAAAATAAAGCCACCAACTAAACTAAAAAGAAAACAAAGCAAAACAAAAAAATTCCTTACAGAGATAACTTTGTAACTTGAAGATGTTTTTGTAACTTTAAGAAATTAGTATCTCTAGAATGTTTTCCAAAACAGTTCAGTGGAGTCGACCAAAACCCCCAAATAATTAGTTCATTCATACGAATCAAACCTCATTACGTAAGCAGATTTCAATGTGTTCATAGGACATCTCTGGATTCCTGCCACATTTCTCAAATATCCCATCCTTTCTTCCTTGTTACCTGCCCTCCCATTTATTGCTTCCAGAGCCCTGCGGAGTAGAGACTGTAGGTGATGGTGCTGGGTTGGTGGGCAAGGCAGACATGCTTGACTATCCTCACAAATGCAGCATTTTAGGGAAATCCAGACCAGCAAGTAGAGACAGGAGTGACCCAGGCATTATGTTTGTTTGGTTAACTCAGCTGCTAATCACAGGCTTGCTGCCTATGGGGTCAGAGATCCCTTAAATCATGCAGTTCCTCAGCCTTAGGCCAAGCTACTGCAGAACAGGACTAGATGATCATTTTCACTTCGGATTAACAGTTGCTGATTGGTTTTCACAATTGTCTTAAATGTGCATTTGTATTCTTGTAGTATTTTGTAAGGACTTCATTTAGAGTGGAATAGCTAAATGTACAGAGAAATGGAGAGCTGTTACAAAATCTTGGTCAAGGGCAAGGGACTTCAACTAGCATGTAAAATTCCCGTAATATGTGCCTTTAAATGTGTATCAGAGGAGATGGCTTCACAGGACTCCTGCCTCTGCTCATTATCACCTTGATGTAGTTATATGCTCACCACCAAGAAGAAAGTCTTCCTTACCTCTGACCAGCCTTGTCTCTTGTTCTATCATCAGAGGAGATGGAGAACAGCTGCTCTTTTTTATGGCCTTGCAGTTAATTTAATTTATATCTGCTGTAAACGTGATTTCTTAAAACTTAATAGTACATTTCAGTTTGGCATGTAGAAAGGGCCCTCTGCCTCACCCCAGTCATTCCCAATAGATGTGTTTTATTGCCTTAATTTATGTTTTTGTCTCTGTTGTTGTTGCTTGCTTTTTTTTTTTTAATAGTGTGATTTTATTTTTATGACCACATTCTTCCTAGGAATTTTCTGGGCATGTGGCATTCCAAAATTTTACTAATTTAATGACCTGTCCCACAGACAGATAGATGATCTCCAAAAGATAATGAAATGAAAGTCTAAAGGGTGCTGCATGGTCTCAAAGTTAGCAAAGACTCAGGTATTGTTATGGCAGCTCCTCGGAGATGGTGTGGTTGGGGCTCGTGGACAAAGGTCTGCGGGCTACTGCTGATATTTTACGTAAGAGAGAATTGTCTCAGAGGGAGAACTTGGAATGAAATGAAGTCTGTCTTTCCCTTGTTGACTTAAAAAAAACGCACAACGTAAAAGCTGTGAGTTGAGTCTATTCAGGGTCTTACTGAGGACTGTAGCCTGGGAGACAGCCTCTCAGTAGCTCTGAGAAACTGTTCCAAAGAGGTAAGGGGGGGAGGTCAGTATATATGTGATTTTGGCAAAGGGGGTACATGCAACCAAGCACACCTCAGTAGAAGGTTGCTGCCAGTCATCAGGAATAGACATCTCAGTTAATGGTTTTAGTGCTTTTTCAAATATGGGGAGATGCAAGAATCCAAGTTCATAAAAATTTTTTCCTGAGAATATCTAACTATCTGAAGGCCTGTTCTGCCAGTTCTCTCAGAGCACAGAGTGTCTCATTCCTGATCTCCTCTCTGACCTCCTTTCAAGGGGTGTTAAAGGTCAGTGGCAGCAATGGCTAATGACTCAATCCTTGTAGAGCCATTTGTCAGTCAATCTTCTTTAGTCAGCACCCTTTAGAAGTCTTTATACCCTGGCCAAATGATGGAGAAGTCTTTTGCAAGGATGGTCTGGTGCCTTCTGCCCACTGGTGTCTGACCTGTGGCCCTGAGGGCAGGCATGAAGAATTTAGAAACAGGCCTATGATTCCTCCAGAGGAAGTTGCATGAAGTGTAAGCCATGGGGCTAGAGTTTCTCCTGCCCTGTGGATGTATGGCCTCACAAGAGGATGAGAGAATGCAACAGAAGATTTCCCTGGGGCGGAAGAGCCACCACCGCTTGCCTGCAATGTCTCACCCTTTCAACTGATGCAAATCAGGGTACTGCCTTGCATAGCAAGGTTTTCATTCCAGTCCATCACCTAGTTCTCTATGGGCTTAGAGGCATTCCTTACTGATCCAAACAATCCCAGAGCTGATCAGGATTGTCTTCAGGAGTTTTACAAATATGAGAAAAGAGGTCAGATATCGAAGCAGGTGCTTTAGTTTACATTGTAAATTCAACTTCCTTTCTTCTTGGAAGTGGCATCAATTACTTATTCTCTAGCAGAATCCACTCTATTTTTAAAAGAAGAGCAGGTAAGAAGGATCTAAAGAGCTTCCTGAAGAACTTCTTTTGTCCATTATCAAATTCCTTGGAAAACATGAGTTTTTCCAAAAACCTGTTATTTCACAAAGGAACTCTCCAAAAATTGGCCCATTTCAGTGGCAGATTTGCACTGTGTATCGTCAATGACTGCCCTGGTGTGCTGAGCTCCACTGCCTGGATTCTAATCCTGACTCCACCACTCCTACCTGCGTGACTTTGGGCAAATTACTTAACCTCTCTAGGCTTCAGATTAACAATACCTGCCTAAATGCACATGTATCTCTTAGAACGATGCCTGGCAAGTGGTGAGTGCTCAGACTAACATGGGCCACAGCGGTAGTGATGGGGATGCATGCTAGGTGCTTTACTAGGCTCTTTGGATATAGTCTACCCTGACAGATACCCTCCTTTTACTGGGACAGTAAGGCTCAAAGAGAATAAGTAATCCACCCAAAGGCATAAAGTTAGCGGGTGGCAGGGCAGGGATTCAAACCCAGGTCTTTCTAACCCAACTCTGGAGCTCTTTTCTTTATTGCGCTACCATGTTACTGGACCAAATCAGCATATGCATTAGGACAATTCTTTACAGTGTCTACTGAAAAAAAATGCACAACCTAAAAGTGGAGAATTATGTTTTATTCGGTGGACAAACTGAGGACTTAAGCCCAAGAGACAGCTCTCAGGTAGTTCTGAGAAACTGTTCCGAAGAAGTAAGGGAGGAATTGGGATATATAGGAGTTTTTGCTCAAAAAACAGTGGTCTACCTAGAGGGGTGAGGTGGGGGGGGGGAGGGAGACGCAAGAGGGAGGGGATATGGGGATGTATGTATATGTATGGCTGATTCACTTTGTTATACAGCAGCAACTAACACACCATTGTAAAGCAATTATACTCCAATAAAGATGTTAAAACAAACAAACAGGTGGTCTGAACATCAGATTACTGTTGAAAAGAAAAAACAGACATCTCAAGTTAATGAATTTAACACTTTTCTATGTATGGGAAGATGTAAGAGTCTGGGGTCATTGAAATCATTCCTTTGATATGCTACATAACTATCTAGGGCCAGTGTCTTGGTTTTTTTCATCCTGAAGCCCCTCAGGTGCACAGTAAAGGCAGCCGCAGTGGCTGATGGCTTGATGGCCGCAGCCTCCTTTGTTTACTGATATGGCATGGGACATTCTTTGTCCACAACCGTTTATAAACAATTTCACAAATATTGCTTGTAATCACTTAGACTTCACACAAATCCATAGGCTTGGATTACGAGCATCACAATTAACAGATGAGATAATGGGTTCAGATAAAATGAAACTGGCCTGAGTTTACCCAGCTGACGGGTGTGGACAGGAACCCTTGACTTCTGGCTCAGCCCCTCATTTCTGCCCACATCACTCCACCTAAGGAACAGCTCCTTTCTGAAGTCTACTGTGGCTTTCCGCTCCCAGTCTGAGGTCCTTTCCTTGACCCTCAAGATACCATCTGCTCCTTCAAGTCATGCTTTCATTTTTCTTCAAAACCCTGGCCAGGAATTCCCTCTTCCAGGAAGTGTTTGCTGATTTAAATTTAGCTGGTCTGCTCACCAAGTGTTCTACATGGATCCTCTGCCCTTGCCTTACTGCCCTTGACAAGTTTTTCTCACAACTGCCCTGCGAAGAAGGCACTATTATTACCTAGCTCACAGAGTTGAGATTCAATCCAGTCTGGTTTTAGAGACCCTGTTCTTAAATACTCAAGTGTTGCTGCCTCCTTACCCCCAATGTGTGAACCATTAGACGGCAACTCAGTGACTCTGTACAGTCATGCAGGGAAAAAGCCACTTCTGAGACATTCAGTTCCTGATTGAAGTAGTGGTGGCTCTTCACCAGAGCTCCTTGAAGTTCTTTTCAAAGTAAGTCAATAAATAGATGCAGTTATTCGTGAGAACAGGTATAATGCATAATTTGGCTCAGTTCTAAAGAAAATAGGTGGTCTGCATGGCTAGCTTGGAAACTGGTGGACTGGGTTGCATTTGATCAGCTGGAAACTATAGACAAGAGACCAACCTTACATATAGAAGGCACCCAATAAATATGTACTTATTGAGTATACTTATCAAACCTTTATTGAGCACCATCTAAATGCTAAACTCAATACCAAGCACCATGGATACAGTGGTGAATGAGAGACAAAATCTCTGGCCTCCTGAAACTTACATCCTATTAGCTGAGCCAAACTAAAAATTAAATATTTAATATTACATCTAGTAGTAATACCTGCTATTCTTCAGAAAAATAAAACATGATGAGGAGATAGATAGAGATATAGTGGGGATATTGTGATGACTGTAATTTATGCAGTGGCCAAAAATGCAAATGGCCTCTTTGAGCATAATTCTGGAGACAGTTTTAGGAAAAAAGTTATTGTTCACATCCCTACACTTAAATTTCAGGTAATTATATTAACTTTGTTGGGCTATTGGAAGGATTACCTGGGATAATATATGCACAAGCTTTAGCAGCATTACTGGCATAAAGTAAACATTTGATAAGCAGAGGCGACAATTAGTGTGATTGTTGTGGTGGAGGTGGTGATGGTGGTGAAGTCACTACTTTTTTGTTTATTTGGTTTTTAAAAAAATATTTATTTATTTGTTTAGCTGTGCCGGGTCTTAGTTACGGCATGTAGGATCTTTCAGTTGCGGCATGTGGGATTTTTAGTTGCGGCATGTGGGATCTAGTTCCCTGACCAGGGATCGAACCCGGGCCCCCTGCAATGGAAGGGTGGAGGCTGGACCACCAGGGAAGTCCCAACTAACTAGTTGTGAGGGCAGGCGACTTTGGGGCTTAACTTAGAGAAGTTAGGGAGATGAAGGACCAGGAAAGCTCTTGCCACAAAGATGACAAAGAAACCACTGTCATAGGAGGAAAAGAGAATATTGAGGTTACACTGGGAGGCAAGAAACAAACAAACAAACAAACAAATAAGCAAACAAAACAAAAAGAGACTCTAGAGATTTTGAGATAGAGAAAAGCAGAGCAAATGGAATGGAGAAGAAAGGTGATGGATGCAATTAAAATGTAGATAAACGTCATGAGAATTCAGATCTAAATCTTAAACCTGGTGTGTGGATGACACTTATGCCCTCTCCTGCACTCTGTAACGCAAATTTGCCAAATGCAATTGGAAAAGTACAAAGTGAGTTTTGGTTAAAGATCATGGTGTGTAGACATTAATTCTCTCTCTTCCCTTCCTCAAAAATCTCAAAAAGAATAAAAAATGGAGACAGTATTTTAGTTGCCAATGAAATAAGTATATGACTGCAATTTTAAACCACAAACTGTGTAGCAAACCTGCTAAATGCTGTGAAATCTGGCCCCAAAATGGGGAAGAACACTGACAACTAACAACATATCCTCAGACCTTGGGCAAGAGGGACATTTCCCCAAGAGCAACTGAGGCTACCCTGAAATGCCCATCCAAGGATTCTTTAAGTGATATAAGATTCAGGGGCACAGAGAGCCACAGCCGAAGAGAACTGTCCCCATAGAGACCCAATTTGACACCACAGAACATGGCAGGTAGAAATCAAGGGGGAACCAGGCCAATACACAATGTTTATCTGTTGTCTACTCTCCTAGCTGTAGAGATGATCAAAGGTGAGGTCAGATGGAGAGAGTGGAGGAAACAACACCTTCCAAATTACCAATTTCTTAAATGCCAAAGATTGAGTGATGATACATAGTCACAGTTTAAGAAAAATTGTCGATTTGGTGAGAGGCTCTAGGAGACAGTACTCTCTGAGCTTACCAACTAACGTCTTCCACTGCTTCCCTTCCTCCACAGACCATCTTTCAGTTGGCGTATGAGATGAATAGTGATCAGAAGGAGCCACCCCCACAGATCCACTTTGAAATAAGAGGGAAAATAAAGAAGAAAGGAAGGTAAGACAAGGAAATATAAACAACTAGAGATAATTTCCAAATAAACAGAGGAAGAGTTCAGACGAAGAATTCTCTGTACTTGCAAAGAAATTATAGGCAACACAGGTAAATGAAAAATATTACAGAGACGAAAGCTATACTATACACAACAAAATTTAGAGTAAACCTAACCTAAACGAGAACTTTCACTCATTTGTTCAACATATGATTACTGAATACCCCATACATGCCAGGAGTGCTGTAAATGCTGTGTTTAGCAGTGTTTAAGGTTGACAGAGTCTCTGCCCTCATGGAGCTTACAGTCTAGGATGGGGGTAGAGAGAATAAAATACACAGACTAAACTTACGTAGTCTTATAAAAAAATAAAATATGATTATATAGAGAGAATGAGAACGTTAGGCCTTTTTTAGATTGGGTGATCAAGAAAGGTCCCTCTGATCGTGTGACATTTTATCTGAAACCTGGATAACATGAATGATCCAGAAATAACTGAATCACTACACTGTACATCTGAAACCAACACAATATTGTTACTCAACTATACTTCAATTAAAAAATCCAAAAATGAATATCTGGGAAGACATTCTAGGCAGACATAATAATAGTAAAAAAAGATTATAAGGAAGGTAGACATGAGTGACAAAGAATATCCAGCAAATACGTAATTGATGTTTGAAAAAAAAGAAATGAATAAATGAAACAGAAAATATGTTAAAAAACGTAATAGGAAAACAATCCCCAAATAAATGCTTAAATCTGCAGATTGAGTGAATAATGTTATAATGAAAACTTGATCTTTGAATGATCAACACCAGTACCTAGGAATAATATGGATAACTAGCCCTTAATCTGGCCTGGTCTTGTGGCTTGCTTTGGCCAATAGCATCTTGTGACAGCTCTAACCCTAAGCTTCCAGAGGCCTCACAGACTTCCAGTCTCTTTCTTTCAACTCTGCTACTGGTATGTGGACAAACCGGAGCTACCCTGCTGGAAGCTGAGAGATCACACAACAAGGTCACCTCCATTGCTCCTGCCAGGAGATAACCAACTGCTACACATGTGAGTGAGGTGACTGTAGGCCAGTCAGGCTCCAGCTGACCCATGTCCTGCCCACAGATGCTTAGGTAATTCACCCAGGATCAGCAGAACCACCTCCACAGACCTGTAGACCTGTGAACTATAATAA